>NC_030388.2:731250-1462500 GCF_001625215.2 Daucus carota subsp. sativus
GCCTTTTACATGTTTTTTTTTTGAATTTTGATGAGTATTTGGTTTCCTTATCTATCCCTAACAAGTAACAAGTGTAGTGAATTAAATTAATTTATGTATGTATGTGTAGTAGTCAAACATAGAAACTTGTATTCAAAGAGTATTCTTTGAGAAAATATTCAAAAAATTGCTTTGAAACAAGTATTTCAGGATAAATTTTTTTTTTTTGAAAACAGATATGTAAATGAGGACCGAGGGAGCAGGATTTTAGATGTATTTTCACATCTAAAATTCTTTAGTAGCACTAATCCAATCCAAAATTCTGTAGTTGGGCCCAGCAAGTACCAAAAAAACTGGAGAACCAAGTTAGATGAGCACGGGTTGGCCACACGCCCATCCCCAAAACCCAATCACCATTACCCACCTGTCATATAATCCAATGGTCCAAAATGACTCCTGCTTAGATAAAACTCTCAAGAACTCTCATTTTCCAATCATCCTCCTGCTATAAATAAATTTCTATAAACCCTAAAACCCTAGTCTCCTAATCTTCACACCCCTCAATTCATCTTCCCAAATCTTGAAACCCCATCTGCTTCAATCTCTGTAAAAATGTGTTCTTTAGCATCATTTTCTGCCATTCAAGAAGCAACTCATGGAGCTCTGTTTAGCTCAAATTCCAAATCTTTATCATCTTCTAGCATGATGTCTTCTCAGGCTCATTTCACCACTAGAATGCATCTTTTTCCAAGAAAAAGAGCTGGAGTTTCGGTTTCGGCTTCGGTTGAAATTGACAGTGGGAATAGCATGCCAGTTAGTGGCTTGGTGTTCCAACCATTTGAAGAGGTGAAGAATGAGGCCTTTGTTGCTCCAGTTGCTCCTCAGCTTTCGATTGCTCGACAACGCTTTGCGGATGAATGTGAATCAGCAATCAATGAGCAAATCAAGTGAGTTTTTTCTCTTTCTCTGTTCCTCTAGTATATTATGATTTGTTGTATCTTAGAACAACTTAAGAATTACAATGGATGAGGATATGGGAATTATATGATGTATGGAGCTTTACTTTTTCCTTTTTATAGGTAGATCTATGGAAAGATTTGAATGCTTATACGTTAGATTTACATATAGAAAACTTGACTATGAAATGTGCCAAATTTAGTGTTTTTCCCTTGTGCTTTTGTGGGCTATTAAAAGTTTTTATGAGCAAGTATTCGATACACATGCTTAAGATGTCGTAAGAAATAATGCAAATACATTATTACTATGCAAAAACATTATTGATGAAGGAAGTAGTGGAGTGTGAGGCCTCATTTGCTTAACAAGTGTAGTTAAACCAAGGCAAGAATGATGTAACTTGGAATATCTGATTAAAGAATTGAAGTGAGAGAGATGGCGAGCATACTACTAATATAGAAGAATTCAGTGCGGATTCTGATTAGTTTTGTGCATTGTGATTTGCTAAATATTGTTGTATGTATAGACTGGATCCCAATTTTATCTGGAAACGAATATTCAATAATGTTTGCTTCATTTCATCCATCTGAGTTCTATACTAATCATTTATTTGTATTTGATATGTTCGTTCTGTCTGTCACAGTGTGGAATACAATAACTCTTATGTGTACCATGCAATGTTTGCATACTTCGACAGGGACAACATTGCTCTCAAAGGACTTGCCAAGTAACCAGCAAATATTTTTTGAAATCCTTACAACTTTCTTTCTATTGTTACTTTTGAATGAACTTACTATTACCTTGCTTTAATTTAGATTTTTCAAGGACTCAAGTGAAGAAGAAAGAACACATGCTGAGATGCTAATGGAATACCAGGTGCTTGCAATATATGTCATATTGTTTCTGTTTTGCTGCAGTTATCACATAGTACCTAATCTCTTCAGATCTAAACAGAACATGCGTGGTGGAAGAGTTAAATTGCACTCAATAATGAATCCCCCTAGCGAGTTTGACAATGCAGAGAAGGGCGATGCATTGTATGGTGAGTTCTGATATTATTGGTCCATTAAGGAACAGATTGTTATGTCTCTGCACCACAAAGGTGTAACAGTTCTGAATTTTTCTTTCAAATTCTGAGCAGCCATGGAACTAGCATTATCTTTGGAGAAGCTGACAAATGAGAAACTTCTGAGCTTGCACAATGTAAAACACTGTTTGCCCTTTTTTTTTTTTGTTCTGTTTTTGTAAACTGAGGGCATTGTTCACTGATTTTATTTCTTGAAATACTATGGAAATCACGTCTGTAATGTACTTGTATTCTTAATGAACAATAGGTGGCTGACCGTTGCAATGATCCTCAATTGGCAGACTTTATTGAGAGCAAATTTCTTAATGAGCAGGTAATCAGACAAGTTTCTTCCTATCATGTTCAATAACTTCCCGCTTTTAAAACTATGGTCTTTGAACGAGAGTACGTTTATATCTCTTCCTTGGCAATCGGTAAAGCCGTTTTGGCCGTTTCGTTCTCCAAAATTTAGAAATTCTATAATATATCCACTTTTGTTACCTTCACTATTTACAAAAATTGTTAACTAGGTAAAAGATAACTTGTTTAGTTTTGAACTTAGCAAGGACCTGCTTTTTGAAGTAGTAAATGTTGGTATGGACATAACTGGCTCTGTAATATTTATGAGTGAACCTAGATAGTAATAGTAAGATGCCCTTCAACAGAGTAAACACAATCAGAACTTAATCAGCATCTTCTAACATGACTAAGTTATTATTTTTGTTTGTCAGGTTGAAGCTATAAAGAAAATAGCTGATTATGTCAGTCAGTTGAGGAGGCTCGGAAAAGGACACGGTATGAAATATACTTCAAAGATACTTCTACTTTTTCCTGACTTTGCTTCCGCTATATTATATATCAAGTCTTTCTCTAATGTGGTAAACTTTACTGCAGGTGTGTGGCACTTTGACCAGAGTCTCTTACAGGAGGCAGCAGTATAAATAACTCCCCAGCTGTTTAATTTAGGTAGGATCTGCTAGTTTACATGAGCTTTTGGATGTGTTATTGAAGTTTAGACATTTCATGTAATGAAATGATGGATTTGCGGCAGGTTTAGCCTTGTAGGTTTATAATGTTTGAAGTATGAAAAACTAAATCAGACTATACTTGAGCTACTTGGTCAATTATGTATACTATATCTGCACTTGGATTTTATTGCTAAAGCGTATATGTTCTAGCTCAGAAGGCTAATTTATGATTTATCCTACTGAAGATAACTGATCGTAGAACTAATAAAGTATTTTAATAGAAACTTTTAGTGCCAGTAAAAACACTGAGAATGACAAAGAGGACCTGGGAGAAGCCTCTGTTTGTATTGTGGACTACTATATTCTTGTGTTTGGCAACAAGAATGCTTCAAACTTTATTAAGTAAACTATAAATGCTAAATAACTTTATTGAAGCCAAGGCCCAAGAGTGACAAAAGAAAAAGAATGCATCTTTTGAAGAAGCACAAACCATTTAAGTTGGTCTGAAGCAAACTCTTCTGCGGAAACGCATTTTTCTGGTTTGTGGGCTGTTAGTATAGATAGAAGAGTGCACCATCTCCCACATCACTTGTATATCTTCATACCCTGCACAAGCCTCTTTGTCCTTATAAAGACTCACCATCCCAGTCCCTTTCTCTGCAACGACCATCACCATATGTTAGGGAAAGGAACAAACGCAGACACACCCACTCGCTAACACATACATCATCTGATATCTGAAAGATTTTAGCTTACCTTTAGACTTGTGTCTGAGGCGTGAAATGACCTTCAAAAGTATCGCCTTTGATGGTCGGAGGAACGACTTCTTGAAGTTGAATGACAGCCATTTCTTCCACCTCTCCATCTTCTGAATGTATAGTTCTCTAAAACCTCAATAGTATATATGCTCTCTCATTCACTAATCCCGCGCCTCAGAACTAATAAACTAATGCTATACTGCTAAATACAAATGCATTCAACAAAACAGAAGGAGACACTCAAAGGGACAGAAAGCCTTCTATTCTGTTCTAAAGTTGTTTTTACATAAATATACATATTTGAATAGAGTACTATTAGAACAAAGTCAAAATAGAAAGATTAATAGGCCCAGTCCAATCAAACGAATGATTAAGAACTATTAATATCTAATCACTGTATATTTTATAATAAACTAACCCTAGTTTAAACACTTGAAGTTGAAGATGTCAGTTTGTAGGCTTAAAAAGGATATAAACACTTCACTTAGTATTTCATAAGAAATAGTAAGCTTGACTAAACTCTGGGAGTGAGTAGGAAGGGTTTGTTTGGATTTTGGCTTTCCCACTTATTCCTTTTAACCTAAGATTCTCATTTCTATGCTATTATAAGAAGAAGCCAATGGGGCCTCTGGTCAACTAGTTGGTTTAGTTTTGTTTTTCTTCAAGTGGCTTTCTGCTTGTATAGTCTCTCTTCCACAACACCCATACAATTAATCAGTAATCTAAGTGGCCTAGTATAATTACAGTTAGTTAAGCGATCATCAGGTACGTACTTATTAAGCGCTCGAATAAATATTACATAATTAACACATTTGCAGGCAGTCTGTAGCATCTCTGCCTACCAGGGCTTTCACCAGTGATCATAAAATAGATTTTGCACGTAAATTTTTTTGTTTTGGAACTTGTAGGAAGTGTTTTGGCCTAATCGACTTATTAATTCTAAGCAGTTGGTAATTTTAAGCAGCTGAGGGCTCTGAGCATGTGCTCACTAACTAATTTAGGTTACCTACTGCTGTTTGTATTAATATTTCAGTGCTTCACCAGCTCTCTCTCTTCCAACTCTTCTTTTACATAATAAGAATGGCACCTCAACTTTCTACTGTAAGTTAAAGAAGTGTAAATATATACAGTAAGATGGTATCGGTAGAAAATTTCAATTCCTTACTAAATTATCGACTTCCCATTTTTACTATAAATACCGTGTTAATTTTTTTTGGTTATTCAAAATGTGGTGATTTACTCAAGTTCTTCCCAGAAGCAGAAAGCTGAAATCTTTTTATCTAGATATCTCTTCTGCTTCTTCTCCTCGTGATGTTGTAACAGCTATAGCTTACCTGTATCAACTTTGTGATTGGTAGAGTGTGAATTGTTAGCTCAGTAGCATAGTCTACGCGTATTTGATGGTTTTAGTCACTTGTAAATCACCCTGTGATACTGGCAACTCCGATGATTGACTCCTATATTGTAGCCAGCTATAAGTAATCAGTAGTCAAAGAGCGCAATATTTAAGCACATCCTTGAATGCATAAAACATAAGAGCATAATGCACTAGTATGTTTTCGATTTATTGCAAGTGATGCATTTGAAGTCAGATTATGCAGGACCATAAACACAGAACATCTAATTATGACTAAATAAATAAATATGAGGCCTAATTTGGAAATGAGTCAATAATGTTTGCCAAACATATGTTATCCTATTTTTGACAACCACTTCATACTTCTGCACAAAACAAGGAAATTTGCTTCTGTTTTATCCACAGGTTGAATTGCCTACTCTATTCTTCTCCTAAAGCCCTTCGAAGCATTTTTAAACCAGATGCAGAGAATTAAGAATCAAAAACCATGGAGACAGAACAAGAACGAGCACGAGACCTGGATATAATTGGCGTGATCAAAGAATCATTTAACCTTGTTATTTCATGGAAGACAATTTTCGGGCAGATTACATTATTCCACATCCTTCCCCTTTCCATAACCTTCATGTCCCACATTTGGATATCAGAATGGCTTTTCGGAGAAATCACATATGATGAGGACTTGTTATTATTCACCAGGGCCGGTTCTCCTACCTACAATGACATCATCGACCTCATTCAGACCGAGAAGATGCTCTTCATCCTATTCACAATCCTCTACTACATTTTCGCCATCATATTCTCCCTCATTTCAACGTCTGCTGTCGTTTACACCATAGCCTGTATTTACACAGAAAAAGACCTGACCTTCAGGAAACTGATGACGGTGGTGCCACGAGTCTGGCAGAGGCTCATGGTCACTTTCATGTGGAGTTCTTTCATCGTCTTTGCATACAACATCGCGTCATGCTTTGTTCTTGTCACTGCTATCAACATAGAAGCAATAACCGACGCCTGGGGACTCTTAATTTTCCTGATCACATACCTTATCGGCTTTGCCTACATTGGCATTGTCTGGCAGCTGGCCTGTGTCACATCCGTACTAGAAGATCTCAGCGGAATACGAGCCATAAGTAAAAGCAAAGATCTGATCAAAGGCAAGACACTAGTTGCCGGGACAATCTATGTTCTAGTGAACACAAGTTTTGCAGGAATCCAAGTGGAGACCATAATGTTGGGGCCTGATCCAATGCAAGAATGGGGAAACATATCTGGCTACGCCATTCTCTGCGTCGCGCTTGTGGTTCTGATATTATTTGGTTTGGTTAGCCAGACAATCATATACTTTGTTTGCAAATCTTATCACCAGGAGAATATTGACAAGCCTTCTTTAGCAGATCACTTGGAAGAGTTCACAGGAGAATATATGCCACTACTAGACAAGGATGTTCAGTTGGGGAAAATTCCAGCCTAAAAATGAAAGGTCTCTGTAAAGAATATCAGTGTTCCTTGGATATGTAAACAACTAGGATTCTTTTCTTAGGTAAAGGAGCCTTGATTTTTGTATGGTATATGGGCATAGATTCACTTTGTACATAGAGACTAATGGTGGGGAGTTGTGCTACTATGTTTTCATACATCATTGGATATGTGTTATTTAAACTAAATTTTAATCTTGTTTAAGTGAAATAATTTCAAATTGACATTAGATCCGATTTGAAGAAAGTGGAGAACCAGTATATATCAAAAGTTTATACTATAAGCCTTTTATTTTCATTGATTTAACTAGATGTTAAATGGAAAAAACTAAGAGGGAAGGGGAGCAAAAACAATTTACCTCCAAAGATTTTTTCTACCATTAATGTTCAGGTATATTTCAAATACTGAGAACTATTTTCCTTTAAATTATATATATATATGTAAAATGTAAAACCTACAACAAATGCGTCGATATGTCCGAGTGGTTAAGGAGACAGACTCGAAATCTGTTGGGTTCGCCTGCGCAGGTTCGAATCCTGCTGTCGACGACTTTTTTCATCTTTTAATCCCACTTTATTTTATTCATAAGCAAAACCTTAAACATATACTATAGAAACTCAACATACAGAAACCTCTATTTTGGGCAGACACACTCTCTCTTCCAATATCTCTCTGCAAATCTAGACAGAAAAATATTGATCAAGAACCCTTTTAATCTACATCTCTCTCTCTCTCTCTCTCTAATACTGATCAAGAACCCTTGTTAACTCTCCCTCTCTCTCTTTCTCTCTCTCTGACCTAAAAACACAAACCCCAAATTATTAATCTTTATTATTAGCAAATAAAAATATCGCCTTCCTTCAATCTCTCAAAGGTATGTATCTATCTCTTTCTATCTTTGTTCATTCTTTACTTCATATCTATATATGCACAGCACACCCAAATCTTTTTCTTCAATTTTATCACGTTTCTTTTGCATATAGATACACACAAGCTTTGCAAATACACATAAGCACGTATATATCTGATTCTTTGTGTGAAGTTTGGATTTTTATATACTCATAAGCACATATATATCTGATTCTTGGTGTAAAGTTTGGATTTTTATTGTAATTTAATTGGGGAAAATGGTTCTAACCAGCAGTTCATCGGACTTTATGCTGACCGGAAAGAGGGTTTCCGAGGGAGAGGTTGTAGTCGAGGAGTCTTCTTCTTTGATCAAAAAGCAAAAGATCGAAAGCGTTTTTCCGACAATGGGGGGAAAGAATGTTAGTAATGGTAAAGATATGATTGAGAGGAGCTCACCTGATATTGATGAGGATTTGCATAGTAGACAGCTTGCTGTTTATGGCCGCGAGACTATGAGGCGTCTTTTTGCCTCCAATATCCTTGTTTCCGGGATGCAAGGACTTGGCGCTGAGATTGGTATATACATATGTGCTTTGATTGTTGTCTTGTTTTGTGTTCACTGAGGTGGATATGATAATTTTTGTTTGGTGTGTGTTGTTTAGCAGGGATATGTAATTAGGGTTTATTCAATGTTTTAAATACTAGACGGCTTGCTGTTTATGGCTGCAAGACTATGAGGTGTCTTTTGGCCTGGAATATAATTGTTTCTGGGATGCAAGAACTTGGTTCTTAGATTGGTATATATATCTATGCATGAATTGTTGTCTTGTTTTGGGTTTTCTAGTGTGTGGATGTAATAACTTATGTTACTTGTGCATTATTTAATAAAAATATGCAGTTAGGTTTAGTAAGTGTTTTGCATTCTCTGTCTTTTATGAGGTTTTGAATTTTTTATCAAGGGATTTATTAACATTGGCTGATACTTGACATGTTGTCATTTGTTCCTTCTGTGAATTGGAAAATTTCTCTTTCCAGATAACAAGGCATTTTCACGATGGTAATAGATCTTTATAATGAAGTGGTACATGTGTGTTTACAGTGAAAAACCTTGTTCTTGCTGGAGTCAAGTCTGTGACTTTACATGATGAGGGGGACGTGGAATTGTGGGATTTATCTAGCAGTTTTGTTTTCTCGGAGGATGATGTGGGCAAGAATCGCGCACTTGCTTCGGTGCCCAAACTTCAAGAGTTGAACAATTCTGTTGTTGTTTCGGCTTTGACTAATGAATTGACCAAGGAACACCTCGCTGGTTTTCAGGCAAGTACCTGGATGCATTATTCCATAGAATTATTTTCTCTCACTAGTCTCTAAAGGTCGATTAATGACCTGTTTCCAATTTATGTGAGAGTTTAAACCATAGAATCAGAAGTTGAAACAATGTCATTTTGATTAGTTCAAAATAATATCAGTCTTTTGAGTTTTGAATAATATCAATTTTGAGCACGATTGGATAGCCCAAGCGGTAGGTTTATCCTCTGTTGTCCCGGAGCACCCGGGTTCGACTCTGGCTCATCCCAAAAAGTACTAGAACAAATACTCATTTGTAAGGCATATAAGCCTTAATTGTCAACAAAAATCAGTCTTTCAAATAATATCAGTTTAGTTTCATTGACTTGAGTTGCTTGCTCTGTATTTGTCGGATGCCTATGAATTGTCCAACAAGGCAATAACATAAAGAATTGGAAATTTAGCTGTATTGTAGACCAAAGTTACAACAATATATGGACTTATTCAATGGATTTTATTCTCTATCTGAGCATTTACTAGTTATGTTATTAGCTATTGGAGTAAAAAGATACTGGGAAGATACAGTTGTGAATTGTAAGTTGCAAAGACCAGAATACAGTTTATTCTGTCAATAGGAGTATGATCTAGTCACTCTTATAGTCTTATGTCAATTAGAGTGTTCCATTTGGTGATTGTTCTTTTCCATGATTCTATGTTACTGGCTTCTGATCGGCTCTAGTTTTTCTAATTTTTAACAAATGAAATTATTTGGTTTCGTGATGTAGTGACCCATGTTTGGATATATTGAAATATAATTTGGCAGTTTTTTTATTTGATTCTCATTGATTGTGTTGTGAATGTTCCTAAAGAATTGGCTGCAAAGTAGTAATATGTTATATAATTATGAGATAAGATGGTGCTCTGAAACACTTTTATGGTGTTCCTTAGTATATGCATCCGCTAGTATAGTTCTTCAAAAGCTTCTTCTTGTATAACACTAAGTGATAAATAGTTTAATTCACAACATACAATTTTGAAGCTTAGGTCTACAAAGAATCAATGTAATTGCTGTATATCTTTACCTTTGTGCTTGATTGATCTATGGCCCTAGACTTTGACATGTCTTAATCATGCAGGTTGTGGTAGTCACTGATATCAGCCTAGAAAAGGCAATTGAATTTGATGACTTCTGCCATAATCATCAGCCTCCAATTGCTTTCATCAAATCTGAGGTACGAGGTCTTTTTGGTAGTGTATTTTGTGACTTCGGACCGGAGTTTACTGTGCTTGATGTCGATGGTGAGGATCCACATACGGGCATCATTGCATCTATTAGCAATGACAACCCTGCGCTAGTTTCATGTGTTGATGATGAGAGACTTGAGTTTCAAGATGGAGATCTGGTCATATTCTCAGAAGTTCATGGAATGGCAGAATTAAGTGATGGAAAGCCAAGAAAGGTTAAAAATGTAAGACCATATTCATTTTCTATTGAAGAGGACACCACAAACTATGCTCCATATGTGAAAGGTGGCATGGTCACCCAAGTTAAGCAACCAAAAGTTTTCAAGTTTAAGACACTACGAGAAGCACTCGTGGATCCTGGTGAATTTCTTTTGAGTGATTTCTCCAAGTTTGACCGACCTCCTCTTTTACATTTGGCATTTCAATCACTGGACAAGTTTTTATCAGAAGTGGGACGCTTCCCTGTTGCTGGATCAGATGAGGATGCTCAGAAATTGATATCTTTGGCCACTGGCATCAATGATAGCTTGACCAATGGGAAAATTGAAGATATAGACAAGAAGCTTCTTCGTAACTTTGCTTATGGTGCTAGGGCAGTGCTAAACCCAATGGCTGCTATGTTTGGCGGCATTGTTGGACAAGAAGTCGTGAAGGCTTGCTCAGGGAAGTTCCAACCTCTTTATCAGGTTAGTAACATTTTTGTTGGCACAAGTTTCAAGTGTGGCTTATAGATGAGTTTTATAGTACAGACTGTACAGTTATCTGATTGTTATGGATCATTTGGTGAGTAAAATATTCTATTATAGGAGTTCTAATTATAGCTTTCATTCATTTATTGTTTATGTGGACAGTTCTTTTACTTTGATTCTGTTGAATCTCTTCCGGTTGAACCTCTGGAAGCTGATGACCTAAAGCCATTGAATAGTCGTTACGATGCCCAAATCTCGGTGTTTGGATCTAAGCTACAGAAAAAGCTAGAGAATGCCAAAGTTTTCATGGTAGGATCTGGTGCTCTAGGATGTGAGTTTTTGAAAAACGTAGCTTTAATGGGGGTATCATGTGGTAATGATGCGAAGCTAACAATTACAGATGATGATGTCATTGAGAAGAGTAATCTTAGTCGGCAGTTCCTTTTCCGTGATTGGAATATTGGCCAGGCCAAATCAACAGTTGCTGCCACAGCAGCTTCTGGAATAAACCCGAGTCTTCACATCGAGGCACTCCAAAACCGTGCAAGCCCTGAGAGTGAGAATGTTTTCGATGATACATTTTGGGAAAACCTGAGTGTTGTCATCAATGCACTAGATAATGTGAATGCAAGGCTCTACATTGATCAAAGGTGCTTGTATTTCCAAAAACCACTATTGGAGTCTGGAACCCTTGGTGCCAAGTGCAACACACAAATGGTCATCCCTCATTTGACCGAGAACTATGGAGCCTCGAGGGACCCACCTGAGAAGCAAGCGCCAATGTGCACTGTACACTCATTCCCACACAACATTGATCACTGCCTGACCTGGGCTCGTTCTGAGTTTGATGGTCTGCTTGAAAAGACACCAGCTGAAGTAAACGCCTATTTAACCAATCCTAGTGAATATACAAATGCTATTAGGAATGCTGGAGATGCACAAGCCCGAGATAATGTGGAACGTGTTCTTGAATGCCTTGATAAGGAGAGATGTGAAACTTTGCTAGATTGCATATCCTGGGCCCGTTTGAAGTACGTGATGCTTTACTGCTTAGATTATTGCTGTGGTATCTTGAATTTTTTTTCTTTAGCTCGCCTAAATTTTGCTCTTTTCATGAATCAGGTTTGAAGACTACTTTGCAAGCCGTGTGAAGCAGTTGACTTTCACCTTTCCCGAGGATGCTACTACCAGTAATGGTACACCATTCTGGTCTGCCCCAAAACGTTTCCCCTGGCCATTGAAATTTTCTTCTGATGATCCAAGTCACCTTTATTTTGTAATGGCGGGTTCTATCTTACGAGCAGAGACATTCGGCATTCCAATTCCCGAATGGGTTAAATCTCCTAGTAAGTTAGCTGATGCTATTAACAAAGTGGTAGTCCCTGAGTTCCAGCCCAAGAAAGATGTAAAGATTGTCACAGATGAGAAAGCCACTACACTTTCTGCTGCATCTGTAGATGATGCTGCAGTGATCAATGACTTGATCATGAAGCTAGAAACATGTCACAAGAAATTGCCACCGGGTTTCAAAATGAATCCAATTCAGTTTGAGAAGGTTCTTTTCTCCCCTCCTCCCCACATTAATAGCAAGAATTGAGTATAGAGATATTTGTCTGGTTTATTATTCTATGCCATTCTCTCTAGGGAACTTTATACATGTGTTCTGGTATACAATGGTAATTAATATAAGAGGTGCATCCTTGATATAAAGTGGCAACATTATTGGTGTAGTTTGAGCTTGGCTACATGATGCAAAGTGTCAAATACAAAAACGAATTCGGTACCCTTTATCTTGCGATAATTTCACAAGAGTCAGCATAAGAGTGTTGGATTCTGATTGATGTGATCAAATTTATATATTAGTCATTGATATCTCCCTCTTATGCGCGTTTTTTTGAATATGCAGGATGATGACACTAATTATCATATGGAGCTTATAGCTGGACTTGCCAACATGAGAGCTAGGAATTATAGCATTCCCGAGGTCGACAAGCTCAAGGCTAAATTTATTGCTGGAAGGATCATTCCTGCTATCGCCACCTCCACTGCCATGGCCACTGGTCTCGTCTGCCTGGAGCTTTATAAGGTTCTCAGTGGAGGTCACAAAGTGGAGGACTACCGCAACACCTTTGCAAACCTGGCACTTCCTTTATTTTCAATGGCTGAGCCAGTCCCCCCTAAGGTGATAAAGCACCAGGGCATGAGCTGGACAGTGTGGGACAGATGGATACTGAGAGACAACCCATCTTTGAGAGACTTGCTTCAGTGGCTAAAAGACAAAGGGTTGAACGCATACAGTATTTCCTATGGGAGCTGCTTGCTTTATAACAGCATGTTCCCCAGGCACAGAGATCGCATGGATCGGAAGATGGTTGATCTGGCAAAGGAAGTTGGAAAAGCAGAGCTACCATCACACCGGTGCCATTTTGATGTTGTAGTGGCCTGTGAGGACGATGAAGACAATGATGTAGACATTCCTCAGGTTTCTATATACTTCAGTTAGGCTGTTTCTGCTAATCTACTTAAGTTTCGAGAATCCAAGAGAAGGACTCGGCGTCACCTGATCAATAAAAGACTTGAAATGTCCTATATAAGCATCCGGTATTAGGATTATCTCCTCGCTACAATCCTGATGTTGGTGCTCTGCGTTACATTACTAAATTACTGGTTTTCATTTGAAAGCAGACTTGAAATGCGCGAACCTCGTATCAAAACATTTGAACATTCGTCTTGTTTCTTGATGACCCATTTGTATTTTGCTTTGCTTCTGTCTGAAAGCAACTGTTCCAACCTTATGATGATGCAGCCAGCTTAAAAGCTGCTGCTAGCCTATGGATTTGCTTGTGGGTTTATATTAATCTTCGATTTCTTTGAAGAAAACTTTTTATCCTCTTGAATTCTATGGTTCTTTTATCTTTTGAATTCTATGCTGATATGGAATACTGGAGTTTATAACTCTACTATATAATAATTTTGGTCATGAAACCTGGACATCATAAAACAAAGATATGCTGCTCTATTATATATGCCCATAATTTTTACTGGTATAGCTAAAGTAAAAAAGAGAAAAAACTAATCTGTTGTATTATCCCCCTATTTAGTTAAGTCTGATATTCACATCCATGTTGAAACTCTCACTAATGGACTTCCTTTCCATTCCAGAATCATTTCATTCTCGTTCAGGCCTTCAGTTTTGATGGCATATGAAGTTTCTCCTTCCTTGGCCATCTCTTTCGCTTCTAGTAAGTTCTGTTGGCTCACTTTTAAACCTTGTAATCCAGTTATTGCCTTGGATACAGGGCCATTCTGTATCTCCTCCTCCCACCTCTGAAAGCAAGAGGGAGAAGAGACATATGGTGCGAGGAAAAGGCTTTCCATGGCTAATCTTCCTTCTGCAAAATAAGCTGGAAAACTGCATTCCATTGATTCATACAGTGCATGGAAGTGCCTCAAGTTTTCAGAAAAGTACGAACTGAATTTTGGAAAACTTTTCATAACATTTACATCTTCCCCAAGGCCAAGTGTTAACATCCCTTTATAGGTTGCAGAATTGGCTAAGACTGTCTGAGCTACAGTTATAAATTTCAGGACATCGCGTCTGCTTCTCCTACTCCCCATGTGCGGAAGGTTAGTTATACAATTGAAAGCTAACCATTCTCTCCTGTTCAAACTCCTTAAATTTTCTACATTTCTCATCAAATCAACCATTGTAATCTCCTCTACAATCAGATTAAGATCAAAAGATCCAGCGTACTCATAGAGTCGCGACTTAGCCTCCTCAAATTTCCATATTGCTGGATTAGAAGCAAAGTCATGCTCTACTTTAATTGATGTCAGTTTTAGTGCTTTGTTTTGACCACTTATAGCCTCAATAAGTGAAGGCCACTGAATTCCTGCTCCCATGTCAAAGTCTATTATGTGTATCATCTCTGCATTATCTGGCATAGCTTCAAGAATGGCGGAGTTGGCAGCAAAGTGAGAAAACCTCCCATATGGGAAGATTTCATAGAATGCTTTAAATGCTGCCTCGAGGTTTTTGATTGCTTCTTGCTTTATGTAGCTTCCTTGGTTTTCCATGGACTGAAATAGGCTGAATGCTACACGTTCAAGTGTCTCGCCTACTGGGCTAACCTTCTCATTTATGCGTTTGACTATGACCTCTGCAAGTTGTGATTGCCCTTCATCAACAGCCTCGCCATAAGCTTTTAGCAAGAGGCAGAGGCTTGATTGGGTATCAATTTCCATATCATCACTTGGTAATATTAGTGACTGGTTTTCTGACTGCAAACATTCTGTTCCGATATATGATTCTATTAGGAGATCAGATTCAGGACTCCATAAATCTTTTTGCTCCATAGAAGATAGATCAGGACTCCAGAAATCTTGTTCCTCCCCAGGAAGTTGAGACAATATATTCTCCTTACCGTCACTTCCATCTAACAAGCCACACATAGTCTCAATCTCATAACTCGAAATAGCTTCAAAGCTCTCCATAGCAATATTCTCCCTTGGCAGTATGTCTTGCATCTGATCATCTATAAATGAATAATCAGCAAGCTCCTCGGATAGAAAACCTGGAAAATATGAGTCTGAGTTTGTGAGTGAACCCTCACTGTTGGTAATTAAGGGTGAAAACTGATGGTTGTTAATGCAAATTTGCATTGTTTGATCAAGAGTCAAGTTCATGGTGTTATATGGTTCCCAAGAGGGTAGAGAAAGTTGAGATTGCATCATTTTTTTTTTTTCGAGATAACTTAAAAGTGGAAGTGGAGTCTTGATTTGGGGATAGGTCTAATTGGTTTATATATAGAAGATGGTGAACTTTGAGATCACTTCTTATCAACACTTTCAACCTCTCACAACATATTTTAAAAGGGATCCTGACAAGCGATTATTTGCAACTATCTTTGAGCGTTTTTTCCCTGCCAGAAGACAAAATCCCTAGAATGGGAGATATAAGGCTCTCATAGGGTAGGTAACCCCTTGCAGGTATCCCCTTGTATTCGCATAAAGTTTTAGGGTTAAAACTTTGACGGAAAAAATGCTCAAAAATGATTGCATCAATCGCTTGTCAGGACCCGGACCTATAATAAAAATGGTATCTAATATAAAATTACTCAAGGCTCTTATTATGTCCTGTAGTTGATGGTTTTTTCGGCATACTTGTTGAGCAGAGTTCTCCTACAAAGTCCTATTCATTTCTTGGAGTTTTCCGGGAGGTTGGTTTGCTGTGCATATCAACCTGAATATACTATTCATTATGTCACACGTATTCTTATACAGCGATATACACGTCTTTTCAAGTGTACCAATTTTCTTAAACTTAAATGTTTTCTGTCAGGTTTCCCTGAATATGTGAAATCAATTTAGTTTCACATGTGGGATTATAATATTTGAGCTTGACTATATAAAAAAATGACAGGTTGATAGGGGGATATCCAGATTATCCCATTAGAATTTCCCTACTGAAAAAAGGACAAATATGTAGAGTTACATTAGTTGTCCCATGGTTGAGAAATTGTATTCGAGTTCATATGATCATTCTGCAACATTTTCAGAGATCATTGTCAAATGTCAAAATAGTATTTCTTGGTTTCTTCAGTTAAAACTTTTTATACTGATAATTGTGCAGTTGAAGAAGATTTTACCCAGAATACTCCAAAAGTCATGAATTCTGCATTTAGGGTAAAAAGGTTTGATTGATGTTCTTCTTTTTCAGCTACAATTTCCGTCATACCTAATCTTATTTCTATTGTCCTTCGTTTTTGGAACCTAGTACTTTTTAAATGCTGCATGTCAGTTAAAATTGAAGGCTAGAAGGTAAGAGCTCGACGTAACTTTCCTACTTGATTGCAATTATTTATTTCTTTTGTCGTATAACTGTTTTATTGTGTGTGTGGCACTTCATACAGGAGGTTGTTAAAGTCATTTTGCACGACTCTGATCATGATATATTAGAAATTTCTTCACATATACATCTATGAGGTTGATGCAACTAAGTACAAATTTGAGTTCATTGGGTGGTTGCAGATCAGTGACAGAAGTTTTGGACAACATGAAGGGTTCTACTAATATTGATTTACAAATTTCTTTTCTACTGTTAAACGGCGCAAGTGTTTTGGCTTAAACAACAATTTCAACATTATTTACTCGGCTATTTTGTTCGTTGATTGCTGTCACAAGGTCCTACATTGTAGATTCTTATTGTTGTTGCCTGCAGTGCTGCTTTTTCTAATAATTCTCTGACGGCTGTCTGAACTTCTGGTTAAATTGCTTGATTTAATAAACAAGTCCAGTGTTTAGTGCCTTTAGCCTCTCTTTTTGGATCCTTATTGTTTTCCACCAGAGTATTATATGCGATGTGGATGTGAGTTTCGTGTTTATTATAAGGTAAACCATATGGTTGATCTCAAAGTCGTCGTACCTTATTGATCATCTTCTTTTCAAGCTATAAGTTTGTCGTGCTCTCCGTTTGGTATATGCAGAAGAAAAGGCCTGATATATATTACGTGTGAGATTAAGTTTAAGATTTTTCTTAAGTTCCACGGAAACTAGCAGATCAGAACAAAAAATGACAACTGGATGCTAACAATGTTGATTGATCTGATAATGCTTAACTGCTTAATAGATAAGAATAGATCAAAGAGCCAAGTTTATGGAACTTGTATTAAAGAAATAGGCTATTAGGTTTATTTTCTTGGAAGAATCTATACATATCGATTCTTTTGAGTAGATGGAGATTCTTGGTTTTCATGTTCATAACTTGTGATGACTCAGATATAATACATATAAGAAAATTTTTCTGCTGATTTTGTTTCACCATTATGTCTGTAAGTTGTCAGTGTCCCTCACAAACAATTGATACAACCATCTTTTAGCGGTTTAAAGGCATTGCCCTGCTACGACATTTACCAATGTTTTAATCACCCCATTCTAGGCTTTTTGCTTTCTGACAATAAAAAACACAATTACAAAACAATCGCTTGACAGTGACCAACTGGCGTCAATATATACATTAATTTTGTTCATCTGTTTTCCTGACTTCCTCCAGAACTTTTAGATTCTGTGAAGTTACTCTCCAGAAATCATGTCAACTGGGATTACAATTGCAGAAGTTGCCTCTACCTGGCCATGCAATAGGAATTAATGAATGTTTCTATCATCTTTGAATGTAGATCTGTTTTTAGTTTTGAAATTAGCACAACCATCTTTAACTACATAAAAGGAACCCTAATGTAGTAATGTCTATCATTTCACACATTTCTTTATGAAGATTTAACCATGCACGTTCATCGACAGCTTCCTTTGCCATCATTATAACACTCGATCTGATAAATCATTAATAATATGAAACTCAGAGTTCCTCATATGACCATACTTATGGCTATTTTCCCATTTTCACCACCTCAAGCTTTTGTCGTATGAATTGGTCAAGTTTCACAGAACAGTTCACCACTTCACCTGATATGTGTGTGCCGCGTTCTCAGCCTTGATATATCTGACCTTTTGCCTTGTAGTGTCTTACAATATCAGCCATGCATTTCATATACAAAATCCATTGCTTAGTGTCTTACAATATCAGCCATGCATTTCATATACAAAATCCATTGCTGTCTTATTATGTCATATATCAATCAAATGTTTTTCTGGTACATTTTATTACTTCTCTCCATTTCTGATATGCTATTGGTTGCAGAAACTAAAAAAATATATATGCATTTTTCGGCAATACATGAGAAGGTAAGGTTTTTCGACCCTATACCATGTCTGGTTCGCGCAAAGATTGCCTAATAGTTTACCGCAAAAGACATTACTGAGGATATTCTCAATTCATCAGGCACTATAGACATAAGTCAAATCACATCAGTTTTCTATTACTGTTAGATGTCAAGTACAACATTATAATTAAGTACAATTCATCTGTTTTACTGAAGTTTGTTTCTTGTTACATTCTGGATAGAGTTTTTACGTCCACAAATTGTGTTCTTGTGACTCTGCAAGATGGCATTCCCCTCATACGAATGTCGTTTATTTAGAAGAACTTTGTAGGAATCCTTGAACTTGTCATTACTTGTATCTTCTGCAGTTGTTGAGAAACTATACAGATTGATATACGAAAATTGTGAATATCTTATTCTGGTATTCTTTGCCATCCCTCACAGATTTCATTCTTCATGCATATCTTATAAGATACTCCCCTTGAAACAAATGATAAACCAATATTTTAAGCAAGAATTGTGTGTTAGAATATAATATGATCCTGATAACTGATAAGTCCTCCTCCCAACATCTTGAGATCTTGGGAGAATTGGTCACTTAACATGGTATCAGAGCTTTGTCACTCTCGACCCAAACAATGGCCTTTTCAGTGAAAGGGAATGTTAGAATATAATATGATCCTGATAAGCCCTCCTTCCAACACCTTGAGGTTTTGGGAGAACTGATCACTTAACATTGTGGAAGTCCATATAAACAATATTATCATTAAGAAGATGTGGGATTGGAGTCACAAGTAACAGCATTGAAATTTCTACTGAAGATTCTCAATGCTGGTTTTATGGCTCCAGGAAGAGCCATTATTTTAGTCCAACTAAATTCAGAAGCTTGACATTCCGAAAACTGGACTTTCAGAACGCAGAGGATTGTGGTTTTTTCATTAAGGGACAAAACCAAACTTGTGGTAGCGTATCATTAATGATTTTAAAGAGACTCTTAATTCTGCTATTACACGTGTCGACTGATAAGAGATTAATGATTTCAACATCATAAGACTCTTGATTCTGCTATTACACGTGTCGACTGATAAGAGACTTAGCTTCTTGAGAAAAATATGTGTCCTGGAGTTTGGACATTATGGTTTAGGATTAAAGACAACATTTGAATGTATTACTTAAATTTCATTCAAACTTTATCTGAAATCACATTTTGGTCTAACTGAAAGAGAGTTTGGTAAATATAACTTACCATTTTTCAGAACTGCCAGGAGGAAGATGGCTAAATAGGGAATATGAGCTGCCATGAATTTTTTTTATTCGAATAACATTCTTGGTAGCCTATAAATACTGATATACTTGAAAACAAAATACAACTCAATAGTTTTCGAGTAAATTTTAATCTGTCATCCACAATGTTTGAACCTGCAATGCTTCAAGTTCAACCCTCATTGTTATATTCTGATAGTTTAACTTCATTTACTGATGATGAGGTTAGACTATATGAATTCGAATTCGATGCCCAAAATCTTGGCAGCCAAGATTTTTCTTCTCTGGATACAACTCCACAGTCCTCCCCAGATTTCTGTTTCTCAATCCAAGATCTTGACAATATGGATTTTCAAGTTGATCAGCCAGGTGTCATGCTGTCAACTGATCATTTTTCAACAGTTTACGACGAACAAAATGTTATATTTACAGGGGAGATTGATGACATGCTTTTGTATTCTATGGATGGTGAAGAAAGTTTTGTAGATGTTCAGCAATCAACACTTGATGCAGAAGATGAATGGAGCCTCAACCCTTCCATGGACGCGACTGATTTTCTAATGCACTTGCCTAATGGAGGGATCGAGGTTAATAATCACGTGGCACTGATCCAACCATCACTAGACTTGCCTACAGAGGGAGTGGAGATTGATCTTCGACTCGTTTTATTTCATCTAGTCATGGCATATGGACAAGCCATTGAGAATGGGCACAATGCGCTTGCAAAGGCGGTTGTTAAACACATGAATCAAACAGTTAGCCTTGTCGGTAACATTATGGAGCGTTTACTGCATTACGTGTTTTCAGTGGACCTGAAATCGGACTATCTTAAGCTGGAGTGTAAGAAAAACTTCTATGCAGCTTACATGGCATTCTATCAAATATTCCCCTATGGAAAATTTGCTCACTTTGCAGCCAATTCAGCAATCCTAAAGGCTGTCCATGAAAATGTCAAGATCATTCATATCTACGACTTTGATTTAGGAGACGGCTTGCAATGGTGTTCGATGATTGAGGCCCTCAGGGGTCAGCAGAGGGAACTCAGGCTGACAGCAATCAAATGGACCGAGGGAGAATCTACTTGCATTCCTCAAGAATGGAAGTTTGAGGAGACGAAGAGACGGCTTATTGATCATTCAAGTTCCTGCAATGTAGACTTAAAGGTGGATGAGATGATGATGCATGATTTTATTGAATTGAAGAAAATAAAGAGCAGAGGTGACAATGGAGAATGGTGTGCCTTTAACTGCATGACAAGCCTCCCTCACATGGGAAGAGCGCGGAGTAGGAAGAACGTCACTGAGTTTCTTAACGGGGCCAAAGAAATCATAAGGCATACACATTCCGGAATCATAATATTTGGTGATGGAGATGCTTGGGAAAAACAGAAAATGTCCTCGAATTTTACTTCATTTTTGGATGGGCATTTGATGCATTACGAAGCTTTGCTAGAGTCCATCGAGTTTAATTTCCCGGTTCATCTTAAAGAAGCAAGGACTTTGATGGAATGCCTGTTTGTGGCGCCCTTCGCCTCTGCTCATGCACAGATTCAGAAATGGGAAGAAACAAGAGAATGCTGTGATCTTGAATCAGCAGGATTGTCTGGCTTAAAGGGTCGTAAAGTGAGCGAAGAGAGCTTAATGGAAGCTAAAGAAATGATCAAAGAAGGCGAGAGTCTGTATGGCATAAAAGTCCAAGGTGAGTTTAACAATCAGCTGGTCTTGGACTGGAGAGGAACTGAACTAGTAAAAGTGTCTTGCTGGCAGAGCTAATCTAAAGTGGATCTAGACTTCCAGTGATGTAAATTGTATATTTGAATGTGTATACATAAGTACATGAATATTTTTTCTTCTTCTGCTAGATAATGATATACTGTGAAAACTAAACATTTTATGAATTGCATGTATAAATAACAAGCTGAATGATAATATAAATGATCATGCAGTACTTATTCAACTTGTTTATATCTCGCCAACTTATTCTGCATAAACTTTCCAGGGACTGAGAAATTTTACGCAGTTTCCAGATTGAAATGACTCTAGACAACAATAATATAAGTAGAATGAAAGACAATTGTACAATGTTCTTGGATGGTCCGTCGAGGTAGATATGTATACGTCTCTGCCATGATAACTGCTGAGATCATACTCTCCAGACCGTGCTGTAGATAATTTGAACTTATGTTACGTTGTTATAGATTAAGTTAAAGGTAGAAGCCACGTTAGTTTTGCGAAACTTCTTTTTATCTAAAAAAACAACGAAAACAGAGTGGTATTTCTGCATCCGCCACTGTCTACGACAATGGGAAGTTTTCAGAGAATCGGAAGTTCAAGCATTACTTGACGAGAAATATACAGACAGACAATAACTTTTGAAAACTCTACAACAATATATTTCGTATTAATAATATGATAAATACCGGAAAAAGAATGAACCTAGTCCAAATTCTGAAAACAAGTTTCAATAGCGGCAAGAATTGAATTGAGTTTGAGGTAATGAACAGCTGTGTTTTCTTCTTGTCGGGTTCACCGGGGTCTTGACACCGCACAATTTATGCTTCATTCGCCAGGGGAAGAATATGTCCAAACCGCAGCTCTTAGGCGACGAGTAAGATTGCCTGACAGTGCGTGAACTATGATAATTATTATTGCTCGTAGAACCTGGAATAACAGCAGATGATGCAGCAGCCAATGCCTTAGCATCCGAAAGATATCTCTGAATGATGAAACTCGGAGACTGAGTAGAACTGGACTCCCTGGTATCGAAATCATCTACATCTCTGTCAAAAAAGTCCACTGACTCTGACAGAGAAAAAATGTCAATTGCATCCGAGAAATCCCCTTGATCACACCTACGTTCCTGATCATTTTTCGTGTCACTCTCATGGCTATCGTCTCGAGTGAGTGCTAGTTCTGGTGCAGGATGCCATCTGCAGGGCGGGAGCTTAGGCGGAAGCACATCGCAATGTTCCTCATCATAAGTCTTAAGGCCACCCTTTGGCTTGCCAGGAGTTTGCTCCCAAGAAAAAGGCACCCTGTTGCATGTATCCCACGAGGGCCGTCTTGAGCTCAATCGAGGCAATTCTATACGTCGCGTGGAGAGAAAAGGCGCATTCAGATCGAGTTTTCTAGGACAGGATGATTTTTTCTCCATAGATGAAAATCGTTGAGGCTTGCTCCATGTAGTACAAGTTGCAGAGGTAATTTTATCAAAGGTGGTTGTGAATAAAGCAAGAAACAGCTGGGAAGTCTAAGGTATCTCGTGCAATCAACTAAAAGATGAACTTTTAGATATCACATGACACTTGTAATGCAGAACTACATGAGTTCATGGACATGATCTTAACCACGTAATGTTGTAAAGCTAGTAACAAGTGCCGGTGAAATTTGAATTTTTTTTTTTATTTACATCACTAAAAAAACAGGGGTTTTTCGATGGACACTAAACCGACCGTCCTGAAATAGGGTTTTTTCGACCTTCGATAAAAGGGTGTGGTCAATATCCATGATTGACGATCTGAAAAAATGGTCACAAATATCATTTATTAACGTTACATTGTGTAGCGTTTGAATATTTATCAAAGACGCGACATCGTCTTGTGTTTTTTAGGATTAAAAAAAAGTAGTGCTTAATTGGGGTCTAAATATCATAACGATAGACGATTTAGCAATTTTTTCCACAATTGAAAACTATAAATTATTCGGCGTTAATAATTAGTATGTGTGCCCATTTTCTCCAACTCTATTATTTTAAGCATTATTTATGTGTTTTGTGATCTCTCTAGTCTTTTTTCCGATATAAGTTTGTCGACTTCTATGATTCCATATCCCCCTTTCCGACAGTCACTAAAAATAAGACCCACCTCACAGACTCAGTTTTACGTTGTAGACATGTATGTACAGATATCCAATAAGTACTGTGGGGGTGGCATGTCTGTATTCTGTAGGTCTGCATTGCCATGATTTTGTTATTTGCATGATTAATAATCAAGATGAAGACATGGACCCGTTCGAGATTAGACATGGACCAGTTATTTTGCATGATTTTGCACTTGAGTAATATAATAGATATAAAATCAGGTATAAATTCTTTCATAAAATAACCTGATAATTGAGATGGAATGTCTTAAATGATGTTATATATGAATATAAGGTAGGAACGAGCAAAATCGAAACCGAAACCATAAAAAACCGAATGAAACCGCACCAATAAAAACCGAATCGACTAATAACCGAACCGAATAAAAATCGAACCTATAAAAACCGAATGAAACCGCACCAACGGTGTTTGGTTTTTAATTTTAGAAACCAAATAAATTTAGTTACGGTTTGATTTCCGGTCGAAACCGAACCACGCTCATCCATAATATAAGGTATCATTGCACATGAAGCATTTTCCTTTTCACTTTGAATGAAACTATCTTTACGTTACATATATTTCAGAGCCTTTTATTATGAGAACTTCTTCGAATAACTTTTTAAAATTAACGAAAATTGAGTTTAAACATACAATCATCTGATTATCAAATACCGATCCATAAAATATATCCAACTTCAATTTCCAAATTTCAAATAAGAGATGACTAGATTATCTTGTTTGCTAAATTGTCAAAGTGTTTATACGTCTCCTCCTAGTATATTGTTCGAGATTTTGGTGCATGATGCTTCTTCTTGATGAGATTCATTTTTACTAAAAAAAAATAAAACGGGAGGATAACAGGATAACATTTATTTGGTCCTGATGGGATCATGGGAGTGCCCACCTAATGATATTGAGAGATGCCTAGTTTATTAATTACACGTGAAGAAAAAGAAATTAATAATTAATGAGCGCAAGATGCTAATAATCTCTTGTGGCCAATAATACCTTGACAGACAAGAAGATGGATAGTTTTGTACTCTGCTAGGAGAGTGATATTCTGTAGGGGACTGGAGAATGTACCATTTTCGATCATTTCACAAGTACTGTTCAATAACGACACTTCCTTTCTGTGTGGACGACATCTTAGATATGTGTACGTTATGTTTCGGTGATAACAATGGACACTCACAGCAGTATTCTCGCCCCGGAGTCGATGAATTCCTAATCTAGAATCGAAATCTGAAATCGTCCGTACATCAGGGCAGTTTAGGTTAGCTCAAGAAGAGAAGAAATTAGAAGTAGGTTAAGACTTATAAGTGATTAAAGTGTTTGGAACGGAAGTAGAAGTCGTGAAATAAAAGTTAGCATTCTCAACTTCTTTTAAGTACTTCTTGACTTTTTACACAAACAGTACAAATAAATGCTTCTACTTATAAACTCAGAAGTCGAACTTATAAGTGGTGGCCAAACACCCCCGATATGATCCCTTCCTAAATTTGAAATCCAATGCATGAGATTCGGCTTGTCTCGTGAAATCATGTATACTAATCAGTTCCTCTCACAAGTTGGAGATTTGTTAATTACAACATATGCTAACATAACAAGTTTAACGAACATCAAAACCAGAAACTTATCATAATAATGCATCAATATTTGGATTCAGAAAATTATATATCAACATCAATTCATCGTATTCCCTATATGTTATACAGATTATGTAATGTAATAACCCTCCACTAAAACTGAGGCTATCCTCTTTACTAATAGATGAAAGCTCAATATAATTGTTGATGCCTTCCTCATCAGTTAATACTCCATGAGTCCCTCCGGAATTCTGGTAAAATTGGAACGATACAGAGACGATTAGCATGACTCCAATATGCACAAATCGAGAAATGGTCCAAAATTTATTTTTTGCATAACAAAGCAACATAATCTTATCAAACACATTAGTACTGAAAAAACACAAACCACATAAGTAATTCATGTACTCACCTTATCAAAGTACTCTATATGCATGAACTCATCAAATAACGCTTCGTCACACCTCTAAATCTCGTTCTTTGCTACCACGATTACTCTCGCGCTTCACATAGAGGTACACAAGAAGAGAAGCGATGAAGAGGCCGAAAATCGAGAGCACCACAACCATCATAATCTCCCCGTGAAGGCCATAAAGACGATAACTGGAGTCGGAAACTTCACCAGCTCCTTGTGTAGCCGCGGGGGAGATGATTTGGGAGTGACCAGGTGAGGAGAGTGGAGCAGAAAACATCGAGATTTCGAGACGTACGGCAATGTTACACTCGTTAGCAATGACTTATGGTACACTACTACAAATTAGAAATGTAGAAATGGTAGGCCATTTTTAGGGGAAAAAGCCAAACAATTGTCCTTGCTTTTGGGCCACAATTTGTCTTGTGTGAGTATATATAAAATTTTTCTGTCTAGAGATATTTTTATTTCCCGATCAGTCTGTAGATAAACTTTGAATCACTGATATCCATCGCAATGGCAAATACTGACACAGGTTAAAGTGAAAACCGTACCAGAGTATTATTCTCTTTCTATCTTCTCGAAATGTGCAGTCATCCATCAAATACAGTGACTCTCGTTAAAAACCTTCCCTCACACCTTAAAATTTTAGATTAATTGGTAGATTAATGGGCGGCGGCGTTCGTCAGCCCGAAACAAATTTTACGATTAAATTTTGTTAGATTTATTCTTGATCACCTATGCTTGTGAAAATATGCGAGATGTTGATCACTAATTGCAGGGAATGTGTTCATTATAAGGAGTAATTTTTTGAGATCGAGATAAATTCGATATTACTCAACAGTAGTCGAGAGTAAAGTGTTAAAATAGTACTCCCTCCATCCCATTTTAAGTGTCTACTTTGCAAATTTCACACATATTAAGAAATAATTAATATCATGTTTTGATCATTATCTTCCACAACTAATCACCTTAGTTTTCATAACATATTGATTATGCACCTCATTAATTACTATGTATTTGGACCTTTTTTCATTTCAAATTACACTATACATTCATAATCTCTCTAAATATATTTATGAGGGGCTTGTTGCTTGTATTTAATTCTATATTGGAAATAGTATAAAGTTTACATAGATTAAAGAGTATGACACATATTTTGGGATATTTTTTTTTGGCAAAATGGACACTTAAAATGGGACGGAGGGAGTAAAATACAATATCGGAGTTGGAAACAGTGAAATGTTCGAATAGTATAACATGATACCAGAGTTCGGACAAAAAACCCTGTGTTATTCAAATATTGATGGTAAATACTTAGGAAACTGCAGAAGTCATTGTCATCACTTGGGAATAACTTTATAAACAGGAAATTGCTGAAGTCATTGTCACCAAGCGCAGCAAGATATACAGTTATCATGATATATCATTGATTTATAATGAAGAAGACAAATGTGTACACAAGGCATTCCCTATAGACAAAAGACATAGAGAAACAAGTGGTGAACAAGTTGTGGCCAACTTCTCGTAGTAATTTCTCGAGTTTTTAGTTTGCAAACACATAGAGAGTTTCAGAATTGGGCCAGGTTAACTATTTCCAACTAAAAATCATGGTTCTCGAGCCCAGTAAGCAACTGAGCCCAATCTATGTCTCAACAGTACCAAGTCTTGGAAAAAATATCAGATACTCGATGATAAACAAGATAATTTCTGGCAGCCTTCCAGTTCAGAAAATAAATTGTTGCAGAAGTAACGAGGCAAATTATCAAGACAATAGTTTATTCTAATTTTCATATATGAGTGAGTCAAACAGATGAACTCAATTTTAGATTCATTAATCATGCCAAATAAAAATATTTAATAATTATTAAATGAATAAGTCTGTATATTTCTTCAGTCAACTGATAACAACCATCTGCATCAAAATCTTGAATATCTTTGAAATGCTGCTTTTTCTAGTCTGGGATACTAATGGTATGGAAAATGGAAATTCAGTCATAATTTCATTCAGCATATCTATCTTTTTATTCATTTATCACCTAAAGATACGTTCCTATTTATTTAATTCTCATTTTATATTATCCGTATAGTTCTCTGAAATTTGAACACTCGACTTCGGGAAAATTACCGGTCAATAGCTGCATATTCATTATTGTTCTCCACGTACCCCTCCCTGACTTTCGTCTACTTCGAAGAACCATTTTCCTCCCTTAAACCCCACCACTCCACCAGGCCAACCCATTATAATTCTCCTTTACTCCTACTTTATAATGAAAAAAGTTTACCAATTCAAAGCCAAAAACACAACTACTTTGCTAGCAAAAGGACTCAAAAATGGCAACTCCAGGAGCATACCAAGCACATCTACCAGCAGTACCTTCATGGCTAAACAAAGGTGACAATGCATGGCAATTAACCGCAGCAACGCTCGTCGGACTTCAAAGCATGCCTGGCTTAGTCATCCTTTACGCGAGCATTGTCAAGAAAAAATGGGCTGTGAACTCTGCTTTCATGGCCCTCTACGCCTTTGCTGCGGTCCTCCTCTGTTGGGTCCTGCTCTGCTACAGAATGGCATTCGGTGACAAACTTTTGCCTTTCTGGGGCAAAGGGGCGCCTGCTTTAGGCCAAAAGTACCTTCTTGGCCAAGCTAAAGTCCCCGAAAGCACTCAGTATTATAAGAATGGCACGGTGGAGACCCCGACCATCGAGCCATTCTATCCTATGGCCTCTCTGGTTTATTTCCAGTTTCAGTTTGCTGCAATCACTATGATTTTGTTAGCGGGATCAGTACTTGCCCGTATGAACATCCGTGCCTGGATGGCTTTTGTACCGCTTTGGCTCATTTTTTCCTACACGGTTGGTGCATTTAGTCTATGGGGAGGTGGCTTTCTTTTTCATTGGGGAGTCATTGACTACTCTGGTGGCTATGTCATTCATCTTTCTTCAGGAATCGCAGGCTTAGTAGCCGCTTATTGGGTACATTCCTCTAGCCTTTTTGGTATAAGATCCTGTTAGGGTCTTCCTCTGATACCTTAATGTTTTAGATGAACTGTTCACTTAACAGTGAACGGCTCACTTAACAGAGTCAAGTAATTGGTCTAATACGAATGAATTATCAATTTTTGTAGGTCGGGCCGAGGAGCAAGAGTGACAGGGAAAGATTTCCACCGAACAATGTGTTACTAATGCTCTGCGGAGCAGGGTTACTATGGATGGGTTGGTCAGGTTTCAACGGAGGAGCGCCTTATGCTGCTAACAATGCCTCATCTATGGCTGTACTAAACACCAACATCTGTGCTGCAACGAGCCTTCTTGTGTGGACATGCCTCGATGTCTTCTACTTCGGAAAACCATCGGTTGTTGGAGCTGTCCAAGGCATGATGACCGGCCTCGTCTGCATCACTCCCGCAGCAGGTACACATTCTATAACGTCGTAAAATTTACTGCTTAACGTCATAAAATTTACTGCTTCTAAGTTTTCATCGTAGTTTGTCAAATAGGTTGGATTAGTCATCATCCATTATCGATCTTCTGGTTCAAGAGACTGTTCAAGAGACTGACGACTATTCAAATTATTCATGCCTTGAATCATTTGAACAAGTCTTCGTAGGGTCAAGTTAGGTTGAGTGTTATTACACTATAGGTAGTTGTGTGCCATGAATAGAGCCGTATTTAGATTCGAGCTTAAACATTTCTCTACGGTATTTGAGCTTACATAACGAGTCGAGTCGAGTCCAACTTGCTAAACACACAAATTCTGATACTGAGTTCAGAGTTTAAACTCGAATCTTTAACAAAAAAAATTGAGCAGGAATAGGTTGATTTCATCGAATTATCACTTGCAACTTCAACAATTAAACAACGATTTATATTCAAGCTTGAACAATAACAAAGTCAAATCGAATATCAACCTAAATTCTAATTTATTGAGTCGAGTTCGAGTCATTTTCGAACCGAAGCCCTGCAAATCAGGTTTCCTGAAGTTAAACAGAGGGCAATAAGTATTTCTCATTAATACCACTTGTCTGTGTTCTAGGTGATGGCAATACAAGTTGCCGTACGTGTACAACACTGTGATGCATTTAAATTTTGTCCTAACAATTTTGGAAAATTTATAACAATTTTTGGATTCAATTTAATAAAAGATATATAACTAATGAATGTCCTAATTATTTGATTAAAACAGGGTTGGTTCAGGCTTGGGCGGCAATAGTGATGGGGATACTTTCTGGTAGTGTTCCATGGTACACAATGATGATTCTTCATAAGAAGTCAATTTTGCTACAAAAGGTGATTATCTGCTCTAATTATTGATTAACAAAGCTAACCACTATTTGCCTACTTGATTAAGAGTCTCGATCCTTTCGATTAGTCCAAATACACATGTGAATTTGTTCTTTCTACCCCAAGTTGTTGGCTCCTGTTTGTGAATTCTTCTGTCTGCCATTAGTTGCAGATTCATGTTTGCCTCTTGGTGCTTTTCACACCAGAGGCCTAGTCGCTGTCGCTTGTTTTCAAGATCTTAGAAACAAATCTATTTTCCGCAATTCAAAAAGCATCTAACAACTACGCAACTTCAATTCATGCTGAAGAAAAAATCTCTAGGCTAAACATCGTAATCTAGTTGATAAAAGGAACATATTTCACAATCACAGAAAGACGCTTGATTTCAAAAAAAACAGAAACAGATTTGGACATTAAGCAAAGAGTTATCAACATAACTGGTTTCATACACTATGCATGTCACAACTTAACTAATGGGATTTGTGTATCGTGTTATTAGGTGGATGACACACTAGGAGTGTTTCATACACACGCGGTTGCTGGCCTGCTGGGGGGACTTCTAACTGGTTTACTAGCTGAGCCAGATCTTTGCAGGCTCACATTACCTGTCACAGACTCGAGGGGTGCATTTTATGGTGGAAAGGGGGGAGTACAGTTTCTAAAACAATTAGTAGCAGCATTGTTTGTGATTGGTTGGAACATCATATCGACAACCATAATTCTTTTGGTCATAAAGGTGTTCATACCTTTAAGAATGCCTGATGAGGAACTCAATATCGGCGATGATGCAGCTCACGGGGAAGAAGCATATGCTCTCTGGGGTGATGGAGAAAGGTATGACCCCGGAAAACATGGAAACTGGAATGGATCATTATTTACAGAACAAACCACACCTACAGCATATGGTAATGGTATAGCTGCTGCTAGAGGAATAACTATTGACTTGTAACCTATGAGTTTGTCCTATTTAGGTTTACGCATTTAGGGAGCTCTAGATGTGTGTGTTATTCATTTTTGTATGTAACATCTCAAACAGACAACAATTGTTTTAGCTCAAAATTCTTGAGTTACTTTACTCAACAAAAAGACGTATAGGTGCATGTAAGTTCGACCTATTTGATATACATATATATATGCAACAAAATTATGAGTTCTCAAAAAATTACTTATAGTTGAACTGTATGAGTATCTCCAGAAAAGTTTTTATCACCATATTCTGCTATCTGAACTTCGGCCAAAACATTGGCATGCACTTTGTTGTGTCTGCTACAGATTCAGTGCTCCTGGCAATAAGAACCGAGTTCCTCCTCTTGAGATCATCAGCTGTTTCCAAGAGACCTTGGACACGGCGCACCTGGAATCAAAATTATATAGTGAAGTTGAATCATGTAGTATTATCGATATGCAATCGAGATGTTAATCATGAAATGTAATAATAGCGGACCATTGTGACATTATTCGCAACCCTCCAAGGCACCTCTTTTAGGAAATAAATGGTTAAATGAGAACTTCAAGATATAATTTAAGTAAGAGATTATCGCGATTGGCACCCCACTGGTTTTGGCCAAAATCACTTTATTACCTATACTTTCTATAATTGCACTATGCATCCCTTTACTATAGTAAAGGGATGCATAGTGCAATTATAGAAAGTATAGGTAATAAAGTAATTTTGGCCAAAACCAGTAGTGTGCAAATCGCAATAAACTCTTTTAAGTAATTGAAAAGTAGAATGCAGTTTCTAGAATATAAATAATCTATAAAACACAAACAGAAAAGGAAAAGTTTATTATAGTCACCTCCATCTTCCTCTGAAGTTTCCCTTCTCCTTCGGCCTTGATGCCATCTAATTTCAGCAACTGTCTTTCGAGCATCTCCACCAAAATGTTAAGATCTTTATGAAAAACCTTGTGCCCTTCACATATTACCTTTCTTAGTGCACCAACCTGCACAAAACAAAATGAAATAAGCCTCACTAGACATCAAAAGTTCATGATAATATTTTGGAAAACAAAACATATATATACACCTGGGCTGCTAGCTTATCATTATCTACTTTGACTTCAGCAACAAGCTCAGAACCTTTGGATTTTTGTGTCACCTTCACCACTTCAATCTCATCATCGCTAGCTGGAACCTCCTCAACCCTATCATTTCTAGCTGATTTCCTGAGTAACAGCTTTGAATTGTTCTTCAATCCTGCTATTTCCAAACATTCTTGATCTCTTTCCTCAATACCTTTAAAGAACAGCCTTTGGACATTAGGTGCCATCCCAATTTGTTCGGCAATAATCGCTTTCAAATCCCCTGTAGTCAAAAAGGCCAATTTGGTAACATCAACTGTGGAATATATGAGTTAAAACTAGGCGAGAAAAAAAAGGACTCCTCTATAGTATCAGTATGAATATCTCAGTAGTCACTACATACTCAGAAAATACAGAAAGTGGAACATCAATATCTGGTGTTGAGTTATGCTTCAATATTTATGGAGGCTGATTTGGTGGCAAGAACCGGTACAAGAATAAATGTTAGTAATTGTTATTTACTAATTATGTTAGGACAATTATGTTTGCATTTATCTCTATATTTCAGTTTTTATATTGTAAGGCTATATAAAGGCCATGATCCTTAAAGAATAGAGGTATCAAACCCCATCAAGCATCTACAAAATATATCACATCTTCTTGCTTGTCTTGTTGTGCTATACCTCTCCTTTTACTTATCTATAAACCAAAAAAACCAACAGGAAGTAACAACGAGAAAACAAAGCAAGCACTCCCCAGACAGAAAAAGAGCAATAGTTATTCTAAAGGAGAAATACGAATTACCTGTCAGAAAATAGTGAAACTAAAACACAAAAAATGTTAGACGGTGGTCACTAACAAACAGTAAGAAGTAACCTGGAATGTTGCATCTGTAGTCCGGATCAATAATTATTTTTGCCACTACAGTTACTAGCATAATCCAACATGATGTAGAAACGTCATATACCTTTACTAAAATCAGTAAAGGCCAACTCTAAACAGCAAACTTAAATCACTGAAACCATTTACACATTATCACTGCGCACGACATATAGATTATGTGCTTTAAGACAAGGACAGCTTAGTGCATGTACATAGAAGAAAAGGTCAAAAGATGAACTATCATGATTATCATCTTATGTACATGAGTAAATAGAAAAGGAAAAGATAATTCATTATTATTAACAAGATAGTTCATTATTATTATCACTTCATGCCTATATATACATACTGCATAAGAATCAAGAGCACTTAAAATAACAACATACAGATTGTCCACTATTTTACAACTCAGCCATATTAAAATTTTAAGAAGGTAAGAACGCAGGCATGGTTTAAAAAAAAATCTAAATAGAAAAAATAAAAGCTCATGGTTTTGAATTCTGTTAATCATTTAGAAATGCATTGCAAATATCATACAGCACTGAACCTTTGGAAGGTCTTGGGCCTAACTTTTAACAAAGCCAAATTAAAATATTGTTGATAAAGAAAACGGGGGAGGGAAAATGACAACGGACAAAATAGCCTATTGCTATATATTCACTATTCATTATTAATTATTCCTAAAAGTGGAAAAACTCGCAACGTATTCCCCCAACAAAAAATGTTAATTGACCCTACAGAAACTGAGAACTCTATACCAGTTAAATTGTGCTACTAAACATGAAGAAATTTTACTGACAACAAGGTTCTGAAGTATATGTCTCTTGATTAAGAAAATATCACAATATTCTAGCATGAGTACAGTAACTTTTAGCAGTAACTTCAAGATATTATTCTTTTCTCTTATTTGAAAGTATATTCTTTTGCAAGGCAAAGATCAAATGAACGCTATTGCTGCTATTATACAGTCCTGGGGATTGCATTGAGTGACTCTAATATTTGAGAACCTCCCAACAGTGTCCTCCCCAAAGTTACTAGTTTCTCAACTCTCTTAAGCAACTCAACAATCTGGGGCAAACTGTCCCACGTCCTTACTCTCTTTTATTTTTCTCTCAATTCATTACAGAAAGTCAAAAAGACTTCAATCAGCTAAAGAAACAGAAAAACAGGGTCTTTGTTATTCATGGAAACTCTTGAATTAGGTTATCGGCTGTACCAAATTGCAAAGAAACTGAACATCACAGAAGATGTTTATGCATGGACAGCAACAAAAAGCATCACAGATCTGTTTCATTCCATTGGACCAAACAATGCAGGGAAGTATTACAACTAAAACAAACTTTTCGCAAAACTTGAAGAAATTTTCAGATTTTCAGGTTTGAAAAAATTATTACCAGTCAAACTTTTGGGATATCCTTCGTAATGAAGAATATGACCAGCCTGGCATATATGCTTTACAGGCCATCATAGATTTACAATACAAATTAGATATTACAAATGAGTACCAAAATTTTCAGCTGCAGATTTTATTGCAGAAAATCATTTGTCAAGAATTAGCTCCCCACTTGAGTGGCATAAATTGTTGTGTCAGAATGGGTATTAGATAAAGGGACATGGATTTTAAGGAACTATAGATAGCAAGATTTTTACAGCAGTTCTATAGATATTTTGAAAGGCGTCTTCTGGGCTGCGTCAGGGCCTAATAGGGTGGCTGGGTGGGTGTGCCAGACAAGTCTCTTTCCAGACCATTTGTAAAGGTCGAGACTGATTCCAAAACAATGTCCATGAAGAGTTCGCCGATATCAATTCTCAGTTTTAAAGATATTTAACCATAAAAAATATTCCTTCAGGAAAACCTTTGAAATTAAAATAGAACTGGCTATTAGTCAACAAGGTAAAGTGTTCATAGATATAATGATGTTGATTAAAATTGATGCTACACGCCACACTGCCGCATCCCCCAAAGTCCCATAACAATAACCTCTATTGATTTCAATTTAGCAGAACAACATTACAAATTTCAAGTCTTAACCTCTACAATTACTAATTAAACTCAAATCGAAACAAGAATGCAGGTTATACCTATGATATCACAAACAAAACATAAAAGTTTTGATTAAAAAATACGAAAGCTCTAACAAATAAAGAAAACGTTAGCCATATTGATCACACTTCACATAAGCTGCATAGCCTCATATCATGATACAAACCAACTACACCAAGAAAAAAACAACTTATATACTATCACCACACATATATAGGATTAAATTCTACTGCTACGCAAATTTATAAAATTAAAAAACTCGTAAAACAAACTGTTCTCGCTTGAGCAGAGCGTACGTAGAGTAGAGAGAAAGAATGAGTACCAAAAGTGGTGTTAGGAGGGACAGAGAAGTCCAACCAATTAATCCCATGAAGCACCTTAATCTTCATTATGCTATCTCTGGAACTCATGTCTGTAATAAGATTATGTGATCTTCGCAATAACCAGAACCTTATGGCACAAGGGTTTTGGTAAAGTTATTACTCGTTATGGAGAATATGGAATACTACTACTGTGCTTTTGAATTTAGCTAATTTTTATTTTAAGATTTTATAAGCGTGGGCTTGTTTGGAACTCGTACATGGGCCTGTTTCGCGTTATGATAATTGATAGTCATACACTCATACTACTATACTTACTATACTTACTAGTAATAATCTATTAAATCGAAAAAGCGCTTATGAGGTGCAAAGTGTAAATTACTCGTGAAACAAACACGCGTTAAGGCCCCATTTGATAACAGGTGAATGAGAGAGTTACTGTTCTCGTACGTTTGGTAGTTTTCCATTACTAGACGACAGATGCTAACTTTTTCCTCTCAATCGTCCAGATGAACTAACGGACGAACTAACTTGTTCATCATTCAATAATAGTAATATATCTGATCTCTTTAAATTATTTTTTATATTTATATATAATTGTTTTATAAATTGGAAATATTGAAGATTTTGACATTTAAGAATACTTATTTTTAAATATATGTTTGAGCCCAATTATCAAAAATATTTAATATTTATAATTTAAAATTAAATATTTAAAAATGTATTACATTATTGAAAAATATTAAATATTAAAATAAATAAATCTACCAGGCACAAGTATATGGGTGACAAAAAATAGTTTATTTTTAAATATTATCCGGCTAAAATTAATTTAATAATATGAATTTTAAAATTAAAAATACATTAAAAATTCCAACAATCATATTATATTATATTTTAAAATTATTTAAAAAATATAAAATACATAATAGTAACAATTATTTAATAAAATAATATATTTAATAATAATTTATGCTATAAACTAGTCATCCAGATTATAAATTAGAAAAAAAAAAAAGACAAACAAGAGCTTTCATTCTCATCCAGATTAATCAATCATTCAGAAATTCAACTCATCCAGATATTACGGTTCAGATTTAACAAATGACCCCTAAATAAGTTAAAAATAACTAATTCAAGAAGGTTTACACATACATATACATATGAGAAAACTTTTATAATCAAGTTGGATGTTTATATTGAAGAGTTTTGAGTGTTGAGCGACTTCAATCTTGTAATGTATTCATGGATTTATCGTTTTATCCTTTTTAACAGGTTTTCATGTTAATTATTTGTGTTTTTTACTTTTTTAGTTCTTGTTATGTTTGATTAATGTCAAAGTATAATGGATGTGATTCTAAATAATTCATTTATGAGTAATACTACACCCAAGTATTTCAAAATTTTATTAAATGATGTCATGCGTTAAATCTTAATTTTGAATGTTCTAATATTTTCCTTTACTTGTTAGCGGTATTGTTATGAAGAAAACAATTGTTATGAAAATATGATATTGTTAACTTGTCAAAATTTAAAGTGAAGATCGTTAAAATAAAGTACACGTAATTTTTATTACAATTTATATACTTGAAATTATGATCAATTTTATGTGTCATGTGTAATACTGGATAAATGGAATGTTACAAGTAGTTTTTGATCGCAATGGTATTTTTCACATTAAAATTTAATGTATTTTACTTATTTGTAAAATGGCTTGAGGTTTTTCTTTTGTCGAAAAATGTGAAATTCATTAAATCAATCATTTCTTGATACATGGTGGAATTCACGGTAAACACAATTCCCATTACACAAACAATCAGCCACTGAACTATTGTGTCTCGCTAAAAAAATGAGCTATACTTTGTTCGCTAAACATTTGACAAAATTCAACGTCACAAGACGATTTTTAAGATCGCTAAGTAAAGCCTTATAATCTTCTACTACTCTCCCGAAGTATGATAGTTGCACAATTTAACATCTGATCGCCTAAATCACATGTAATCAATCTGTTTCAACTATAACTGAAGACGTACTCTTGTTTTTTATCCAAATCAATGTTTACGTGATTCTCAATGCTTCAACTAGTTCTGGAGCCATTCGACCGTACCTGCAGCTTGTACAAGCAGTTATCAATACGCCTTCATGATTTCGAGCTACCATAACTAGACAATATAACTTAAAAGACTCAAAAATTGTTGCATCAACATTGATCTTAACCATTCCTTATTGCGGATGTTCTCAACACTCTTTGTCATTTTCCGGATTCATAAAATCAAGAAAATTATTAAACGACTTATTCTGAACAAATTATCAAATGACTTGGGTTTAATTTCAGAAAGATCAGAACAATGGAGAAGTAAAAAGATCAGAACAATGGAGAAGTAAAATATTCCTTACATCCAGAATATATATATTCTTCTCTCATAAATAAAGAATTTTTGAGTTTTTTTAAAAAAAAGAATGTGATTTCAAAATAGTTAGATCATGTTTTAGTCCATAGACTAACTAGTAACTCGCAATCGGTCGTCTAACTTAAAAAAAATCAATCAATTCACTTCACTGTTAAAAGCATTCGACCATTCAATCGAAGTATATATCAAACATGATTTTATAAGAAAGTATGTCATTAGTGACAAATAAGCTTTCACGCCAGCATTTTAACAATCCACTTGATTAATATCCCTGACTCACTTTCAACCCGCCTACTTTAACTTGATTTTTTTTATTCTGTAACGCTACGACCAGGTCATTCACCTATTTTAACACTCATGAACTCTAACCCTTTCGTACCCGGACACTAACCTCCAACTGACGATGGTTATACGCGATCTCACGTTGAGACTTGTTTAACTTCAAACTAAGAAAATTTCCGATCATTAAAGATGCAATATATATTGAATTTGTTTATCTAGATATATCGTGTTTTTAAATAATCTCGTAATTTTTGTTATTAATTCAAATTAATGACTAATTACTTCACTACAAGTATTATCATCACTCTGAAACGAGGAAAGAATCAATTATCATTGAAAATATCTCCCAATGATATCTTGTAATTTCAATTTTATCATTTTGTGAAATCCAAAAAAATTCATCAGCTTTTGAATACCATCAGATTTTATTGGATTTTAAACAATCACAATTGAATACCATCAGATTTTAAAGTATGATTTAAAATCTTAATTGAATACCGCCAGATTTTGTAGTATAATTTAAAATACCAATTGAATACCTCTAAATTTTGATGGATTTCAAACAATCTCAATTGAATACCCTCGGATTTCATGGATGCAAAAATGTCTTTTAAAATCGCAATTCAATATACCCCGTAAGTTTTTTAAAATCCCACCAAAATTCATGAAATTTTGAAACATTATGCTAAAATCCTAAAGAATTTATATCAACTCTGCCACATTTTATCATAAATCTGTTGTAAATCAAAATTACTTACTATCTAATAATATACGTAGATAAAAACAATTAATTAAAATCTTAATTGAATCCCTGAAATATAGTTAGAGTAGGAATCATATAGATACAATTAGAGTAAATCACACTGTGCACCTGTAACTTTGGGGCGTTTTGCGATTTGGTCTCATTGTTTAAAATTTTGCAGGTTGCCCTCATAAGTTTTTAATTTGTAACGCTTTGCATCCACTTAACACTTTCCATCCAAACCATCGTTAATTCTAACAGAAGGGAGGGGTTAGGGCTGTCAAGAAAATTCGAAAAATCCGATATCCGTCCGAAAAATCCGCATTCGTATCCGAGATAAAGCGTATATGATCCGTATCCGAGACAAAGCGGATATTATCCGCATCTCACTCCGACAATTCCGGATACGGATACGGATATAGGCATATTTGTGTTCGATAATATCCGAATCCGAAATTAAATATATATGATATTAAATATTATATATATTATTATTATTATTCAATAACTATATAATGTGCGTATATATATGTATACATAAAATAATATATTTGTATAAATTTTGTATAATTTTAAAATATTATAGACATATATCATAATTTTATTTGAGTTTAATATTTTAAAGATAACAAATTTATATTGAAAGATAAATAAGAATTAATTTTTGAATTAATATAAATCTTATTTAATGATTTTAATTTTTTTACACAGTTTTTAAAAATTAATTTTTAATTTTTACTATTTTTTATGATTTTTTAGAAATTTTAATATAAAAATAAAAATTCTGATTAAAAATCAGATTCGGATCTGGATATTATCCGAATCCGGATAGTATCCGTCGGATCCAGATTCAGATATCATCCTTTAAAAAATTTCGGATCTGGATACGAATATGGATTTTCGGATCCAGATCCGGATACATGCAGATCTGTATCCGAATTATCCGTTTGACACCCCTACGAGGGGTAGTTTGGGAGAAATCTGCATGGGTTTAATTAAAAGCAGGTTTAACGAAAAAATAATCTGATTTAACGAAAAATAAAATAAATATTAAAACATATTTTATAAAATAACAAATAAATATTATAAATCAATGCAAAGGATTTTAAGAATTTTATAAAATATATTTTAATATTTATTTTATTTTGAATATAGAGATATGTAAGAATAATATGTGTTTTTTCATTAAAATAGACTTTGAACATGTAATAAATTTGTTTGGTTTTATATATTATTGTTAAATATATGTATTTAATATATTTTAAATATAGGCATATTTAAGAATAAAATAAATATTAAAATATATTTTATAAAATTCTTATAATCCTTTGCAGTAATTTAGATATGTAAGAATAATATGTGTTTTTTTCGTTAAAATAGACTTTGAACATTTAATAAATTTGTTTGGTTTTATATATTATTGTTAAATATATGTATTTAATATATTTAAATATAGAGATATGTAAGAATAAAATAAATATTAAAATATATTTTATAAAATTGTTAAAATTCTTTGCAGTGATTTATAATATTTAAAATTCTTTTCGTTAAAATCCTTTGTTGGAGCACCTATTTCCTCCCCAGTTGCAGTAACTCACAACGAGCTTTTTTAGCTGCCAAACTCCTCTCCGCGGCATATGATCCATCCAATAAAAACCACAGTTCCGATTCAGCTCAGGCACATATTAACATACGCAAAAAACAACAAAAACACTTACCACATCAGGTAGACAAGTAGTCTAAAACTAATTTAATCAAACAATACATAATAATAACAAAAACGACAATGATACTAAAACACTAAAACACGCAATTAATTCGTGAACCATTTCATGACAAAAACACAATACATCGACCCAATACACTTGAACACCTATTTTTTGATACATTACCTAAATGTGTGTCTATAAGAAGGTCGCAATTATTTCTTGTATAGTTTTATAATGCGTGGTTCGACATCTTCACCTTTATTACATGTTCAAAATCTATTTTAACGAAAAAAATACATATTATTTTTACATATCTGTATATTCAAAATAAAATAAATATTAAAATATATTTTATAAAATTCTTATGATCCTTTGCAGTGATTTATAATATTTATCTGTTATTTTATAAAATATATTTTAATATTTATTTTATTTTTCGTTAAAATAGATTATTTTTTTCATTAAACCTGCTTTTAATTAAACCCCATGCAGATTTTTCCCAAACTACCCCTCCCTTCTGTTAGACTTAACGGTTGTTTGGATGGAAAGTGTTAAGTGGGTGCAAAGCGTTACAGATTAAAAAATTATGAGTGCAACCTGCAAAGTTTTAAACAATGAGACCAAGTCGCAAAATGCCCTAAAGTTAGAGGTGCAAAGTGTGATTTAGAGCCCGTTTGGGTGAGCTTATGACTTATGACTTAACCTGATTTATTTGATAAGCTGGGAGTTTAAAATGTCTGTTTGGGTAATTTTTGAATTGTAGATTACTTTTTTTTTTTTTTTTGAAAACTGAATTGTAGATTACTTATGAGTTATTATATACTCCTATATAATAAATAATAATAATAATAAAATTAATTTATGAGTAAATTATAACTTATAAATAGTTTTTATCAAAAAAAAAGTTTAAAAAAATAAGTCATTGAAAAGAGTACCTAAAACTAACTTCTCGTTTTAAATCAGTTTCTGACTTATTCCTTACTTTAAGCTGAGTTCTGACTTATTACACAGAAATACATTTTTTAACTTTTAGGTTTGAAACACCTTAAAGTCCAAGCTTGGCTCTTACTCATACAGTTAATTAAAATCCTAATCTAATACGGTGATAGAGTTGGACTAGGAATACCTCAGTTCGACCAAAAGACCCTTGCAACAACAGTATATAAGATACAAACGGGGGACGTCAACAAACACCAAACAGAAAAGATGAAAAGGTGCAACCAAGATGAAGAGAAGCAGAAGATTGTATGTAAAAAGCAGTGTTCAACAAAATCATGGGCAGATCTTGATTTGGATTTGTTGGGTGAAGTAAAGAAGAAGCTTTATTGGGGGGATCATGCTCGATTCAGCGTTGTGTGCAAGACTTGGCTGGCGGCAGAGCATGAAAAAAGGGCCGGTGATGTATTGCCCTGGTGGTTGATGATGTATCATGAGGATTCTGAGGATTGGATGATCACATACCACCTGTATCAACCCCTGAATCTGGACCAACCAGAAATTACTCGAAGTATTAATTTGAATGACTTTTTTGACTCATCCACTGTTCATGAGGCTACGCCACTGGTTTATTTTGATGGATGTTTGTGTTTGTCTATGTATCACATTGATTTTACTCGCACCCATTTTTTGATTGTCTCGATTCTAGATAATTCATCCTTTACACTCCCTCAGTTTCACCATCCTAATGTCCGTCCGGATTGGAATATGAATCGCTTGATAGCTGTCTCCACCTGCCCTGCTTCTTCAGATTGTGTCTTTTTAGCTATTTTTGTTGTTAATTCTAGCCAGTGGACCGTGGGTATTTTTCGTCATGGTGATGCACACTGGACGACGACTCAATTTGATTTTCAACAACCTTTGTTCTGTCCTCGTGGCAGAGATGTTGTGTTCATTCGAGGACTTTTCTATTTTCTCTGTCACGGCCGACGACTTGCATCCTATGACATTGCTTCCGGGGATTTAAATTTAAACTCCTATTCAATGCCAGCTAATTGTGAGGGAGGAGAGCACAATATGAGATTCTTTGCGTTAGATGGGGAGCTCATGCTTATGTATTATGACCCAAAAGTTCGCAGAAATGTTCTTACAACCTATGATTCATCTAGTAAACTTTGGGTTCCTTTAAAATGTTTAGGGGACCGTTCTTTGTTCATCAGCAGGTATTCTGTTTATGTAGATTATATGAATTATTATAGAGCATCTCCCAACAAGATATATTACCAACAACATGGGACCTGCTACGTTTATAACGTTGAGAATGGTCTCTTGGAATCTACTTCATCCGGACTTAAAAACTGGGATGGTCTAGATTATGGTGCATCATTTTCCATGTGGGTTGAACCTCCTGCTCTTTTGTCGAAAAAAATAAAAGTCAACATAACAGAATATGACATTGGGATGATAGAAAGGTCCTCGGCAAATTGAAGAGGTCTCTTACGAGAGATGCAAGTGATCCCAAGTTCATCTTGATATCTTTTCTTTATCTTAAAGCCTACTATTTTGTAATATTGACTATGTAGTTTTAATGCTTTCTTTTTCTAACATTGGCATTTATCTTGTAGTTTTAAAGTTCCGCCTTTGTATTCCTAATGAATTTGCTGCATGTTCTTTTTATGTTTCTACAATTTTAGTAAGATTCAGGAACTAGTGAAGTGTAAATTTCGATATTAGACTGCAGCTATAGTTTTAGTAGGATTTAGGAACTAGTGACGTGTATATTTTTCTTTTATTCCTTCTTAAATTATCTTTCTACCAAACGCAGCTATAGTGTTACTTAAATTTCTCCTTTTGATATTCTGAATGTCATGCTACAATGTGTCAAGAATTAGCTCCCCACTTAAGTGGCAGAAATTGTTGTGTCAGAATGGGTATTGGATAAAGCGACATGGATTTTAAGGAACTATAGATAGAAAGCTTTCTACAGCAGTTCTATAGATATTTTGAAAGGCGTCTTGTGGGCTGCATCAGGGCCTAATAGGGTGGCTGGGTGGGTGTGCCAGACAAGTCTCTTTCCAGACAATTTGTAAAGGTTGAAACTGATCCCAAAACAATGTCCATGAAGAGTTCAACGATATCAATTCTCAGTTTTAAAGATATTTAACCATAAAAAATATTCCTTCAGGAAAACCTTTGAAATTAAAATAGAATTGCCTATTGGTCAACAGGGTAAGTGTTCATAGACATAATGATGTTGGTTTAAATAGATGCTACACGCCTAACTGCCACATTCCCCAAAGTCCCATAACAATAACCTCTATTGGTTTCAATTTAGCAGAACAACATTACAAATTCCAAGTCTTAACCTCTACAATTTCTAATTAAACTCAAATCGAAACAAGAATGCAGGTTATACCCATGATATCACAAACAAAACATAAAAGTCTCGATTAAAAAATACGAAAGCTCTAACAAATAAAGAAAACGTTAGCCATATTGATCACACTTCACATAAGCTGCATAGCCTCATATCATGATACAAACCAAACACACCAATAAAAAACAACTTATTTACTATTACCACAGATATATAGGATTAGATTCTACTGCTACGCAAATTTATAAAATTAAAAAACTCGCCAAACAAACTGTTCTCACTTGAGCACGAGCCTACGTAGAGTAGAGAGAAAGAATGAGTACCAAAAGTGGTGTTAGGAGGGACAGAGAAGTCCAACCAATTAATCCAGCACCTTAATCTTCATTATGCTATCTCTGGAACTCATGTCTGTAATAAGATTATGTGATCTTCGCAATAACCAGAACCTTATGGCACAACTCACAAGGGTTTTGGTAAAGTTATTACTCAGTTATGGAGAATATGGAATACTACTACTTTTGAATTTAGCTAATTTTTTTTATTTTGAGATTTTATAAGCGTGGGCTTGTTTGGAACTCGTACATGGGCCTTTTCCGCGTTATGACAGTCGTCCTACTAAATTTGTAGGGAAAAAATTAGTAAGTCAACTTGATATGGAACATGGTCAAACAACTTGATGGAATAAGGTTAAATAAGTGCATATCAAAGTGTTTTTTAAATATTAGGATGCGTATTGACAAAAAAATTATTTTGAGATCGAACTAAAAAAGAGGCTTAAATTTATGAGGTGCAAAATGTAAATTACTCGTGAAACAAACACGCACTAAATAAGTTAAAAATACCTAATACAAGAAGGTTTACACATACATACATATGAGAAAACTTTTATAATCAAGTTGGGATGTTTATATTGAAGAGTTTTGAGTGTTGAGCGACTTCAATCTTGTAATATATTCATGAATTTATCGTTTTATCCTTTTTAACAGGTTTTCATGTTAATTATTTGTGTTTTTTACTTTTTTAGTTCTTGTTATGTTTGATTAATGTCAAACTATAATGGATGTGATTCTAACAAATTCATTTATGAGTAATACTACATCCAAGTATTTCAAAATTTTATTAAATGATGTCACGCGTTAAATCTTAATTTTGAATGTTCTAATATTTTCCTTTACTTGTTAGCGGTATTGTTATGAAGAAAACAATTGTTATGAAAATATGATATTGTTAACTTGTCAAAATTTAAAGTGAAGATCGTTAAAATAAAGTACACGTAATTTTTATTACAATTTATATACTTGAAATTATGATCAATTTTATGTGTCATGTGTAATACTAGATAAAGGGAATGTTACAAGTAGTTTTTGATCGCAATGGTATTTTTCACATTAAAATTTAATGTATTTTACTTATTTGTAAAATGGCTCGAGGTTTTTCTTTTGTCGAAAAATGTGAAATTCATTAAAGCAATCATTTCTTGATACATGGTGGAATTCACGGTAAACACAATTTCGGCCACTGAACTATTGTGTCTCGCTAAAAAAAATGAGCTACTTTGTTCACTGAACATTTGACAAAATTCAACGTCACAAGACGATTTTTAAGATCGCTAAGTAAAGCATTACAATCTTCTACTACTCTCCCGAAGTATGATAGTTGCACAATTTAACATCTGATCGCCTAAATCACCTGTAATCAATCTGTTTTAACTATAACTGAAGATGTACTCTTGTTTTTTTTATCCAAATCAATGTTTACGTGAAGCTCAATGCTTCAACTAGATCTAGAGCCATTCGACCATACCTGCAGCTTGTACCAGCACTTATCAATACACCTTCATGATTTCGAGCTACCATGGATAGACAATATAACTTAAAAGACTCAAAAACTGTTGCATCAACATTGATCTTAACCATTCCTTCTTGCGGATGTTCTCAACACTCCTTTTCATTTTCCGGATTTATAAAATCAAGAAAATTATTAAACGACTTATTCTGAACATATTATCGAATGACTTGGGTTTAATTTCAGAAAAGATCAGAACAATAGAGAAGTAAAAAAGATCAGAACAATAGAGAAGTAAAATATTCCTTACCTCCAGAAGAATATATATTCTTCTCTCATAAATAAAGAATTTTTAAGTTTTTTAAAAGAAAAGAATGTGATTTTAAAATAGTTAGATCATGTTTTAGTCCATAGACTAACTAGTAACTCGCAATCGGGTCGTCTAACTTACTGTTAAAAGCATTCGACCATTCAATCGAAGTATATATCAAACATGATTTTATAAGAAAGTATGTCATTAGTGACAAATAAGCTTTCACGCCAGCATTTTAACAATCCACTTGATTAATATCCCTGACTCACTTTTCAACCCGCCTACTTTAACTTGATTTTTTTTTATTCCGTAACGCTACGACCAGGTCATTCACCTATTTTAACACTCATGAACTCTAACCCTTTCGTACCCAGACACTAACCTCCAACTGATGATGGTTATACGCGATCTCACGTTGAGACTTGTTTAACTTCAAACTAGAAAATTTGCGATCATTAAAGATGCAACATATATTGAATTTGTTTATCTAGATATATCGTGTTCTTAAATAATCTCGTAATTTTTGTTATTAATTCAAATTAATGACTAATTACTTCACAACAAGTATTATCATCACTCTGAAACGAGGAAAGAATCAATTATCATAGAAAATATCTCCCAATGATATCTTGTAGTTTCAATTTCATCATTTTGTGAAATCCAAAAAAATCCATCAGTAACATCAGATTTTATTGGATTTTAAACAATCCCAATTGAATACCATCAGATTTTAAAAGTATAATTTAAAATCCTAATTGAATACCACCAGAATTTGTAGCATAATTTAAAATACCAATTGAATACCTCTAAATTTTGATGGATTTCAAACAATCCCAATTGAATACCCTCAGATTTCATTAATGTAAAAATGTCTTTTAAAATCGCAATTCAATACACCCCGTAAGTTTTTTGAAATCCCACCAAAATTCATGAAATTTTGAAACATTATGCTAAAATCCTAAAGAATTTATATCAACTCTGCCACATTTTATCATAAATCTGTAATAAATCAAAATTACTTACTATCATTAATATACGTAGATAAAAATAATTAATTAAAATCTTAATTGAATCCCTGAAATACAGTCAGAGTAGGAATCATATAGATACAATTAGAGTAAATCACACTGTGCGCCTGTAACTTTGGGGCGTTTTGCGATTTGGTCTCATTGTTTAAAACTTTGCAGGTTGCCCTCGTAAGATTTTAATATGTAACGCTTTGCACCCACTTAACACTTTCCATCCAAACCATCGTTAATTCTATCAGAAGAGAGGGGTTAGGGCTGTCAAGAAAGTTCGAAAAATCCGATATCTGTCCGAAAAATCCGCATTCGTATCCGAGATAAAGCGGATATTATCCGTATCCGAGACAAAGCGGATATTATCCGCATCCGAATCCGACAATTCCGGATACAGATACGGATATAGGCATATTCGTGTCCGATAATTTCCGAATCCGAAATTAAATATATATGATATTAAATATTATATGTATTATTATTATTATTCAATAACTAGTATATATATGTATACATAAAATAATATATTTATATAAATTTTGTATAATTTTAAAATATTATAGACATATATCATAATTTTATTTGTTTAATATTTTAAAGATAACAAATTTATATTGAAAGATAAATAAGAATTAATTTTTGAATTAATATAAATCTTCTTTAATGATTTTAATTTTTTTACTCAGTTTTTAAAAATTAATTTTTAATATTTACTATTTCTTATGATTTTTTAGAAATTTTAATAGAAAAATCAAAATTTTGATTAAAAATCAGATTCGGATCCGGATATTATCCGAATCCCGATAGTATCCGTCGGATCCGAATTCAGATATCATCCCTTAAAAAATTTTGAACTCGGATCCGGATACGGATATGGATTTTCGGATCCGGATACAGGCCTATCCGTATCCGAATTATCCGTTTGACACCTCTAGGAGGGGTAGTTTGGGAGAAATCTGCATGGGTTTAATTAAAAGCATGTTTAACGAAAAACAAATCTGTTTTAACGAAAAATTAAAATAAATATTAAAACATATTTTATAAAATAAGAAATAAATATTATAAATCAATGCAAAGGATTTTAAGAATTTTATAAAATATATTTTAATATTTATTTTATTTTGAATATAGAGATATGTAAGAATCAAATGTGTTTTTTTCGTTAAAATAGACTTTGAACATTTAATAAATTTGTTTGGTTTTATATATTATTGTTAAATAAATGTATTTAATATATTTTAAATATAGGGATATTTAAGAATAAAATAAATACTAAAATATATTTTATAAAATTTTTAAAATCCTTTGCAGTAATTTAGATATGTAAGAATAATATGTGTTTTTTTCGTTAAAATAGACTTTGAACATTTAATAAATTTGTTTGGTTTTATATATTATTGTTAAATATATGTATTTAATATATTTAAATATAGAGATATGTAAGAATAAAATAAATATTAAAATATATTTTATAAAATTCTTAAAATTCTTTGCAGTGATTTATAATATTTTAAATTCTTTTCGTTAAAATCCTTTGCTGGAGCACCTATTTCCTCCCCAGTTGCAGTAACTCACAACGAGCTTTTTTAGCTGCCAAACTCCTCTCCGCGGCATCTGATCCATCCAATAAAAACCACAGTTCCGATTCAGCTCAGGCACATATTAACATACGCAAAAAACAATAAAAACACTTACCACATCAAGTAGTCTAAAACTAATTTAATCAAACAATACATAATAATAACAAAAACGACAATGATACTAAAACACGCAATTAATTCGTGAACCATTTCATGACAAAAACACAATACATCGGCCCAATACACTTTAACACTTATTTTTTGATACATTACCTAAATGTGTGTCTATAAGAGGGTCGCAATTATTTCTTGTATAGTTTTATAATGCGTGGTTCGACATCTTCACCTTTATTACATGTTCAAAATCTATTTTAACGAAAAAAATACATATTTTTTTTACATATCTGTATATTCAAAATAAAATAAATATTAAAATAAATATTTTATAAAATTCTTATGATCCTTTGCAGTGATTTATAATATTTATCTGTTATTTTATAAAATATATTTTAATATTTATTTTATTTTTCGTTAAAAGAGATTATTTTTTTCATTAAACCTGCTTTTAATTAAACCCCATGCAGATTTTTCCCAAACTACCCCTCCCTTCTGTTAGACTTAACGATTGTTTGGATGGAAAGTGTTAAGTGGGTGCAAAGCGTTACAGATTAAAAAATTATGAGTGCAACCTGCAAAGTTTTAAACAATGAGACCAAGTCGCAAAATGCCCTAAATTTAGAGGTGCAAAGTGTGATTTAGAGTCCGTTTGGGTGAGCTTATGACTTATGACTTAACGTGACTTATTTGATAAGCTGGGAGTTTAAAATGTCTGTTTGGGTAATTTTTGAATTGTAGATTACTTATGAGTTATTATATATATATAATAAATAATAATAATAAAAAAATTAATTTATGAGTAAATTATAACTTATAAATAGTTTTTATCAAAAAGAAAGTTTAAAAAAATAAGTCATTGAAAAGAGTACCTAAAACTAACTTCTGGCTAGGGCTGTAAAATGATCCGGGTGATCCCGGGTACCCCTCTGCTCAAGTACCGGATCATATTATTTTTAGCTTGTCCAGATTAGGGTCCGGGATCGTTTTATTCGGATATAAAATGATCCCGGGTATTTGAGATCCAGATCGGAACCGAATATGATCCAGTATCGTATTTTCTATTTTTTAACCGGGTAGTTTATGATCCATCGAATATGGGCCGGACGTGATCCAGTAACATTAAAAATCATATTATTTTAGTTATTCAAATAATTATCATTTAGTCTAAGTAAACATAATATTATAAAATATAATAATTTTAAATTAAAACTTATAGTTATATGTTGGTATATATCATTTATTAAATATATATGAAAATAATAAGCATGATCACATTAAATAAATCATATTTTATGAAGATATAAACTTAAATAAGATATTAAAATTTTATAAAATGATGACTATTTACTTGCAAATATGATGGATTTAAAATATAATATGTATATGAGTTTGAATCGAATATGAATCGGGGATCATATTCGGGTATTCGGGTAGGATTATATTATGAAAAATTATATGAGCCCGAATCTGAGCGGGTATAGGTGTGCTCGTATCCGGGATCATATATTATACGGGATTAATTTTTCCGCCAGATTTGGATCGTTTTCAAAACGGATATGAGACATGTATCATATTTTCGAGCCGGATATGAGCCGAGACACTGGATAGTCCGTATCGATTTACAGTCCTACTTCTGGCTTTAAGTCAGTCTCTGACTTATTCCTTACTTTAAGCTGAGTTCTGACTTATTACACAGAAATACATTTTTTAACTTTTAGGTTTTTTTTTTTTTTTTTTGAAATTCTTTAACTTTTAGGTTTGAAACACCTTAAAGTCCAAGCTTGGCTCTTACTCATACAGTGAATTAAAATCCTAATCTAATACGGTGATAGAGTTGGACTAGGAATACCTCAGTTCGACCAAAAGACCCTTGCAACAACAGTATATAAGATACAAACGGGGGACGTCAACAAACACCAAACAGAAAAGATGAAAAGGTGCAACCAAGATGAAGAGAAGCAGAAGATTGTATGTAAAAAGCAGTGTTCAACAAAATCATGGGCAGATCTTGATTTGGATTTGTTGGGTGAAGTAAAGAAGAAGCTTTATTGGGGGGATCATGCTCGATTCAGCGTTGTGTGCAAGACTTGGCTGGCGGCAGAGCATGAAAAAAGGGCCGGTGATGTATTGCCCTGGTGGTTGATGATGTATCATGAGGATTCTGAGGATTGGATGATCACATACCACCTGTATCAACCCCTGAATCTGGACCAACCAGAAATTACTCGAAGTATTAATTTGAATGACTTTTTTGACTCATCCACTGTTCATGAGGCTACGCCACTGGTTTATTTTGATGGATGTTTGTGTTTGTCTATGTATCACATTGATTTTACTCGCACCCATTTTTTGATTGTCTCGATTCTAGATAATTCATCCTTTACACTCCCTCAGTTTCACCATCCTAATGTCCGTCCGGATTGGAATATGAATCGCTTGATAGCTGTCTCCACCTGCCCTGCTTCTTCAGATTGTGTCTTTTTAGCTATTTTTGTTGTTAATTCTAGCCAGTGGACCGTGGGTATTTTTCGTCATGGTGATGCACACTGGACGACGACTCAATTTGATTTTCAACAACCTTTGTTCTGTCCTCGTGGCAGAGATGTTGTGTTCATTCGAGGACTTTTCTATTTTCTCTGTCACGGCCGACGACTTGCATCCTATGACATTGCTTCCGGGGATTTAAATATAAACTCCTATTCAATGCCAGCTAATTGTGAGGGAGGAGAGCACAATATGAGATTCTTTGCGTTAGATGGGGAGCTCATGCTTATGTATTATGACCCAAAAGTTCGCAGAGATGTTCTTACAACCTATGATTCATCTAGTAAACTTTGGGTTCCTCTAAAAAGTTTAGGGGACCGTTCTTTGTTCATCAGCAGGTATTCTGTTTATGTAGATTATATGAATTACTCCCTCCGTTTCAAAATGTATGACGTTTTGACTTTTTGCACGTAGTTTAAAGTCCTTTGACCACGTACTTATATTTACTATTTTTTAAATTTTATTTTTTTAAATAAAAGTATATAGTCAAAATTTTAAAGTATAATTTTTTTTTAAAAAAATGATGATTTTAGGTGCTTGGTCAAAACACTTTGAAATGTGTGTAAAAAGTCAAAACGTCATACTTTTTGAAACGGAGGGAGTATTATAGAGCATCTCCCAACAAGATATATTACCAAGAACATGGGACCTGCTACGTTTATAACGTTGAGAATGGTCTCTTGGAATCTACTTCATCCGGACTTAAAAACTGGGATGGTCTAGATTACGGTGCATCATTTTCCATGTGGATTGAACCTCCTGCTCTTTTGTCGAAAAAAATAAAAGTCAACATAACAGAATATGACATTGGGATGATAGAAAGGTCCTCGGCAAATTGAAGAGGTCTCTTACGAGAGATGCAAGTGATCCCAAGTTCATCTTGATATCTTTTCTTTATCTTAAAGCCTACTATTTTGTAATATTGACTATGTAGTTTTAATGCTTTCTTTTTCTAACATTGGCATTTATCTTGTAGTTTTAAAGTTCCGCCTTTGTATTCCTAATGAATTTGCTGCATGTTCTTTTTATGTTTCTACAATTTTAGTAAGATTCAGGAACTAGTGAAGTGTAAATTTCGATATTAGACTGCAGCTATAGTTTTAGTAGGATTTAGGAACTAGTGACGTGTATATTTTTCTTTTATTCCTTCTTAAATTATCTTTCTACCAAACGCAGCTATAGTGTTACTTAAATTTCTCCTTTTGATATTCTGAATGTCATGCTACAATGTGTCAAGAATTAGCTCCCCACTTAAGTGGCAGAAATTGTTGTGTCAGAATGGGTATTGGATAAAGCGACATGGATTTTAAGGAACTATAGATAGAAAGCTTTCTACAGCAGTTCTATAGATATTTTGAAAGGCGTCTTGTGGGCTGCATCAGGGCCTAATAGGGTGGCTGGGTGGGTGTGCCAGACAAGTCTCTTTCCAGACAATTTGTAAAGGTTGAAACTGATCCCAAAACAATGTCCATGAAGAGTTCAACGATATCAATTCTCAGTTTTAAAGATATTTAACCATAAAAAATATTCCTTCAGGAAAACCTTTGAAATTAAAATAGAATTGCCTATTGGTCAACAGGGTAAGTGTTCATAGACATAATGATGTTGGTTTAAATAGATGCTACACGCCTAACTGCCACATTCCCCAAAGTCCCATAACAATAACCTCTATTGATTTCAATTTAGCAGAACAACATTACAAATTTCAAGTCTTAACCTCTACAATTACTAATTAAACTCAAATCGAAACAAGAATGCAGGTTATACCTATGATATCACAAAAAAAAAAATAAAAGTCCCGATTAAAAAATACAAAATTTCTAACAAATAAAGAAAATGTTAGCCATATTGATCACACTTCACATAAGCTGCATAGCCTCATATCATGATACAAACCAACCACACCAAGAAAAAAACAACTTATATACTATCACCACACATATATAGGATTAAATTCTACTGCTACGCAAATTTATAAAATTAAAAAACTCGTAAAACAAACTGTTCTCGCTTGAGCAACGTAGAGTATATAGAAAGAATGAGTACCAAAAGTGGTGTTAGGAGGGACAGAGAAGTCCAACCAATTAATCCCATGAAGCACCTTAATCTTCATTATGCTATCTCTGGAACTCATGTCTGTAATAAGATTATGTGATCTTCGCAATAACCAGAACCTTATGGCACAACTCACAAGGGTTTTGGTAAAGTTATTACTCAGTTATGGAGAATATGGAATACTACTACTTTTGAATTTAGCTAATTTTTTATTTTAAGATTTTATAAGCGTGGGCTTGTTTGGAACTCGTACATGGGCCTTTTTCGCTAGGGCTGTTCACGAACCGAGCCGAGCCGAGTTTTGACCGAGTCGAGCCGAGCTTTAAATTTTTTCCTATCGAACCGAGCCGAGCCGAGCTTTCTTATCGAACAAAAAAGTGTGTTCGAGCTCGAGCTCGTTAACTAACGAGCCGAACACGAGCTTGTTCACGAACAAATACGAGCCGAGTCGAGTCGAGCCGAGCCGAGCCAGAGAAAAATAAGGCCAAAATGCTACTTTACTCTTAAAATAGCAAGCCAAATAAAATTTTTAGTGTGTTTTGATGGCACCATATTATAGTTAATATTCTCATGATCGATTTGATATATTATATGTTGAATTCGGCTTTCAATAACATATATATATTACGAAATTATCATGAAAATATTGCTTTTTTTTCGAGCTTTAACGAGCCGAGATCGAGCCGAACGAGTTCGAGCCGAGCTCTAGCCGAGCTCGAGCCGAACACACTAAAAGCTCGGCTCGAGCTCGTTTTCTTAACGAACACATTATGTGTTCGAGCTCGAGCTCGAGTTCTTAACGAACCGAGCAGAACCGAGCTTTTATCGAGCCGAGCTCGAGCTTGTTCGCGAACAGCTCGGTTCGCAAACAGCTCTATTTTTCGCGTTATGACAATCGTCCTACTAAATTTGTACGGAAAAGTTCAGTTGGCCCTCGCCGTAACTTTAACAGTCAAATATGGTCAAACAAATTGATGGAATATGGTCAAAGAGGTGTATATAAAAGCGTTTTTTAAACATTAGGATACGTATTGACAAGAAATTTTGTTTGAGACCAAACCGAAAAGGCGCTTAAACTTATGAGGTGCAAAGTGTAAATTACTCGTGAAACAAACACGCACTAAATAAGTTAAAAATACCTAATACAAGAAGGTTTACACATACATACATATGAGAAAACTTTTATAATCAAGTTGGGATGTTTATATTGAAGAGTTTTGAGTGTTGAGCGACTTCAATCTTGTAATATATTCATGAATTTATCGTTTTATCCTTTTTAACAAGTTTTCATGTTAATTATTTGTGTTTTTTACTTTTTAATTCTTGTTATGTTTGATTAATGTCAAACTATAATGTATGTGATTCTAACAAATTCATTTATGAGTAATACTACACCCAAGTATTTCAAAATTTTATTAAATGATGTCACGCGTTAAATCTTAATTTTGAATGTTCTAATATTTTCCTTTACTTGTTAGAGGTATTGTTATGAAGAAAACAATTGTTATGAAAATATGTTATTGTTAACTTGTCAAAATTTAAAATGAAGATCGTTAAAATAAAGTACACGTAATTTTTATTACAATTTATATACTTGAAATTATGATCAATTTTATGTGTCATGTGTAATACTAGATAAAGGGAATTTTACAAGTAGTTTTTGATCGCAATGGTATTTTTCACATTAATATTTAATGTATTTTACTTATTTGTAAAATGGCTCGAGGTTTTTATTTTGTCGAAAAATGTGAAATTCATTAAAGCAATCATTTCTTGATACATGGTGGAATTCACGGTAAACACAATTCCCATTCCACAAACGATCTGCCACTGAACTATTGTGTCTCGTTAAAAAAATGAGCTACTTTGTTCGCTGAACATTTGACAAAATTCAACGTCACAAGACGATTTTTAAGATCGCTAAGTAAAGCATTACAATCTTCTACTACTCTCCCGAAGTATGATAGTTGCACAATTTAACATCTGATCGCCTAAATCACCTGTAATCAATCTGTTTTAACTGTAACTGAAGATGTACTCTTGTTTTTTTATCCAAATCAATGTTTACGTGATGCTCAATGCTTCAACTAGTTCTAGAGCCATTCGACCATACCTGCAGCTTGTACCAGCACTTATCAATACGCCTTCATGATTTCGAGCTACCATGGATAGACAATATAACTTAACAGACTCAAAAACTGTTGCATCAACATTGATCTTAACCATTCCTTCTTGCGGATGTTCTCAACACTCTTTTTCATTTTCCGGATTCATAAAATCAAGAAAATTATTAAATGACTTATTCTGAACAAATTATCAAATGACTTGGGTTTAATTTCAGAAAAGATCAGAACAATAGAGAAGTAAAAAAGATCAGAACAATAGAGAAGTAAAATATTCCTTACCTCCAGAAGAATATATATTCTTCTCTCATAAATAAAGAATTTTTAAGTTTTTTAAAAGAAAAGAATGTGATTTTAAAATAGTTAGATCATGTTTTAGTCCATAGACTAACTAGTAACTCGCAATCGGGTCGTCTAACTTAAAAAAATTCAATCAATTTACTTCACTGTTAAAAGCATTCGACCATTCAATCGAAGTATATATCAAACATGATTTTATAAGAAAGTATATCATTAGTGACAAATAAGCTTTCACGCCAGCATTTTAACAATCCACTTGATTAAAATCCCTGACTCACTTTCAACCCGCCTATTTTAACTTGATTTTTTTATTCCGTAACGCTACGACCAGGTCATTCACTTATTTTAACACTCATGAACTCTAACCCTTTCGTACCCAGACACTAACCTCAAACTGATGATGGTTATACGCGATCTCACATTGAGACTTATTTAACTTCAAACTAGAAAATTTCCGATCATTAAAGATGCAACATATATTGAATTTGTTTATCTAGATATATCGTGTTCTTAAATAATCTCGTAATTTTTGTTATTAATTCAAATTAATGACTAATTACTTCACAACAAGTATTATCATCACTCTGAAACGAGGAAAGAATCAATTATCATAAAAAATATCTTCCAATGATATCTTGTAATTTCAATTTCATCATTTTGTGAAATCCAAAAAAATCCATCAGCGTTTGAATACCATCAGATTTTATTGGATTTTAAACAATCCCAATTGAATACCATCAGATTTTAAAAGTATAATTTAAAATCCTAATTGAATACCACCAGATTTTGTAGCATAATTTAAAATACCAATTGAATACCTCTAAATTTTGATGGATTTCAAACAATCCCAATTGAATACCCTCAGATTTCATGAATGTAAAAATATCTTTTAAAATCGCAATTCAATACACCCCGTAAGTTTTTTGAAATACCACCAAAATTCATGAAATTTTGAAACATTATGGTAAAATCCTAAAGAATTTATATCAACTCTGCCACATTTTATCATAAATCTGTAGTAAATCAAAATTACTTACTATCTATTAATATACGTAGATAAAAACAATTAATTAAAATCTTAATTGAATCCCTGAAATACAGTCAGAGTAGGAATCATATAGATACAATTAGAGTAAATCACACTGTGTGCCTGTAACTTTGAGGCGTTTCGCGATTTGGTCTCGTTGTTTAAAACTTTGCAAGTTGCCCTCGTAAGTTTTTAATCTGTAACGTTTTGCACCCACTTAACACTTTCCATCCAAACCATTGTTAATTCTAACAGAAGGGAGGGGTTAGGGCTGTCAAGAAAGTTCAAAAAATCCGATATCCGTCCGAAAATCCGCATTCGTATCCGAGATAAAACGGATATTATCCGTATCCGAGACAAAGAGGATATTATCCGCATCCGAATCCGACAATTCCGGATACGAATACGGATATAGGCATATTCGTGTCCGATAATTTCCGAATCCGAAATTAAATATACATGATATTAAATATTATATATATAATTATTATTCAATAACTATATAATGTGTGTATATATATATGTATACATAAAATAATATATTTATATAAATTTTGTATAATTTTAAAATATTATAGACATATATCATAATTTTATTTGTTTAATATTTTAAAGATAACAAATTTATATTGAAAGATAAATAAGAATTAATTTTTGAATTAATATAAATCTTCTTTAATGATTTTAATTTTTTTACTCAGTTTTTAAAAATTAATTTTTAATATTTACTATTTCTTATGATTTTTTAGAAATTTTAATAGAAAAATCAAAATTTTGATTAAAAATCAGATTCGGATCCGGATATTATCCGAATCCCGATAGTATCCGTCGGATCCGAATTCAGATATCATCCTTTAAAAAATTTTGAACTCGGATCCGGATACGGATATGGATTTTCGGATCCGGATACAGGCCTATCCGTATCCGAATTATCCGTTTGACACCTCTAGGAGGGGTAGTTTGGGAGAAATCTGCATGGGTTTAATTAAAAGCATGTTTAACGAAAAACAAATCTGTTTTAACGAAAAATTAAAATAAATATTAAAACATATTTTATAAAATAAGAAATAAATATTATAAATCAATGCAAAGGATTTTAAGAATTTTATAAAATATATTTTAATATTTATTTTATTTTGAATATAGAGATATGTAAGAATCAAATGTGTTTTTTTCGTTAAAATAGACTTTGAACATTTAATAAATTTGTTTGGTTTTATATATTATTGTTAAATAAATGTATTTAATATATTTTAAATATAGGGATATTTAAGAATAAAATAAATACTAAAATATATTTTATAAAATTTTTAAAATCCTTTGCAGTAATTTAGATATGTAAGAATAATATGTGTTTTTTTCGTTAAAATAGACTTTGAACATTTAATAAATTTGTTTGGTTTTATATATTATTGTTAAATATATGTATTTAATATATTTAAATATAGAGATATGTAAGAATAAAATAAATATTAAAATATATTTTATAAAATTCTTAAAATTCTTTGCAGTGATTTATAATATTTTAAATTCTTTTCGTTAAAATCCTTTGCTGGAGCACCTATTTCCTCCCCAGTTGCAGTAACTCACAACGAGCTTTTTTAGCTGCCAAACTCCTCTCCGCGGCATCTGATCCATCCAATAAAAACCACAGTTCCGATTCAGCTCAGGCACATATTAACATACGCAAAAAACAATAAAAACACTTACCACATCAAGTAGTCTAAAACTAATTTAATCAAACAATACATAATAATAACAAAAACGACAATGATACTAAAACACGCAATTAATTCGTGAACCATTTCATGACAAAAACACAATACATCGGCCCAATACACTTTAACACTTATTTTTTGATACATTACCTAAATGTGTGTCTATAAGAGGGTCGCAATTATTTCTTGTATAGTTTTATAATGCGTGGTTCGACATCTTCACCTTTATTACATGTTCAAAATCTATTTTAACGAAAAAAATACATATTTTTTTACATATCTGTATATTCAAAATAAAATAAATATTAAAATAAATATTTTATAAAATTCTTATGATCCTTTGCAGTGATTTATAATATTTATCTGTTATTTTATAAAATATATTTTAATATTTATTTTATTTTTCGTTAAAAGAGATTATTTTTTTCATTAAACCTGCTTTTAATTAAACCCCATGCAGATTTTTCCCAAACTACCCCTCCCTTCTGTTAGACTTAACGATTGTTTGGATGGAAAGTGTTAAGTGGGTGCAAAGCGTTACAGATTAAAAAATTATGAGTGCAACCTGCAAAGTTTTAAACAATGAGACCAAGTCGCAAAATGCCCTAAATTTAGAGGTGCAAAGTGTGATTTAGAGTCCGTTTGGGTGAGCTTATGACTTATGACTTAACGTGACTTATTTGATAAGCTGGGAGTTTAAAATGTCTGTTTGGGTAATTTTTGAATTGTAGATTACTTATGAGTTATTATATATATATAATAAATAATAATAATAAAAAAATTAATTTATGAGTAAATTATAACTTATAAATAGTTTTTATCAAAAAGAAAGTTTAAAAAAATAAGTCATTGAAAAGAGTACCTAAAACTAACTTCTGGCTAGGGCTGTAAAATGATCCGGGTGATCCCGGGTACCCCTCTGCTCAAGTACCGGATCATATTATTTTTAGCTTGTCCAGATTAGGGTCCGGGATCGTTTTATTCGGATATAAAATGATCCCCGGTATTTGAGATCCAGATCGGAACCGAATATGATCCAGTATCGTATTTTCTATTTTTTAACCGGGTAGTTTATGATCCATCGAATATGGGCCGGACGTGATCCAGTAACATTAAAAATCATATTATTTTAGTTATTCAAATAATTATCATTTAGTCTAAGTAAACATAATATTATAAAATATAATAATTTTAAATTAAAACTTATAGTTATATGTTGGTATATATCATTTATTAAATATATATGAAAATAATAAGCATGATCACATTAAATAAATCATATTTTATGAAGATATAAACTTAAATAAGATATTAAAATTTTATAAAATGATGACTATTTACTTGCAAATATGATGGATTTAAAATATAATATGTATATGAGTTTGAATCGAATATGAATCGGGGATCATATTCGGGTATTCGGGTAGGATTATATTATGAAAAATTATATGAGCCCGAATCTGAGCGGGTATAGGTGTGCTCGTATCCGGGATCATATATTATACGGGCTTAATTTTTCCGCCAGATTTGGATCGTTTTCAAAACGGATATGAGACATGTATCATATTTTCGAGCCGGATATGAGCCGAGACACTGGATAGTCCGTATCGATTTACAGTCCTACTTCTGGCTTTAAGTCAGTCTCTGACTTATTCCTTACTTTAAGCTGAGTTCTGACTTATTACACAGAAATACATTTTTTAATTTTTAGGTTTTTTTTTTTTTTTTTTGAAATTCTTTAACTTTTAGGTTTGAAACACCTTAAAGTCCAAGCTTGGCTCTTACTCATACAGTGAATTAAAATCCTAATCTAATACGGTGATAGAGTTGGACTAGGAATACCTCAGTTCGACCAAAAGACCCTTGCAACAACAGTATATAAGATACAAACGGGGGACGTCAACAAACACCAAACAGAAAAGATGAAAAGGTGCAACCAAGATGAAGAGAAGCAGAAGATTGTATGTAAAAAGCAGTGTTCAACAAAATCATGGGCAGATCTTGATTTGGATTTGTTGGGTGAAGTAAAGAAGAAGCTTTATTGGGGGGATCATGCTCGATTCAGCGTTGTGTGCAAGACTTGGCTGGCGGCAGAGCATGAAAAAAGGGCCGGTGATGTATTGCCCTGGTGGTTGATGATGTATCATGAGGATTCTGAGGATTGGATGATCACATACCACCTGTATCAACCCCTGAATCTGGACCAACCAGAAATTACTCGAAGTATTAATTTGAATGACTTTTTTGACTCATCCACTGTTCATGAGGCTACGCCACTGGTTTATTTTGATGGATGTTTGTGTTTGTCTATGTATCACATTGATTTTACTCGCACCCATTTTTTGATTGTCTCGATTCTAGATAATTCATCCTTTACACTCCCTCAGTTTCACCATCCTAATGTCCGTCCGGATTGGAATATGAATCGCTTGATAGCTGTCTCCACCTGCCCTGCTTCTTCAGATTGTGTCTTTTTAGCTATTTTTGTTGTTAATTCTAGCCAGTGGACCGTGGGTATTTTTCGTCATGGTGATGCACACTGGACGACGACTCAATTTGATTTTCAACAACCTTTGTTCTGTCCTCGTGGCAGAGATGTTGTGTTCATTCGAGGACTTTTCTATTTTCTCTGTCACGGCCGACGACTTGCATCCTATGACATTGCTTCCGGGGATTTAAATATAAACTCCTATTCAATGCCAGCTAATTGTGAGGGAGGAGAGCACAATATGAGATTCTTTGCGTTAGATGGGGAGCTCATGCTTATGTATTATGACCCAAAAGTTCGCAGAGATGTTCTTACAACCTATGATTCATCTAGTAAACTTTGGGTTCCTCTAAAAAGTTTAGGGGACCGTTCTTTGTTCATCAGCAGGTATTCTGTTTATGTAGATTATATGAATTATTATAGAGCATCTCCCAACAAGATATATTACCAAGAACATGGGACCTGCTACGTTTATAACGTTGAGAATGGTCTCTTGGAATCTACTTCATCCGGACTTAAAAACTGGGATGGTCTAGATTACGGTGCATCATTTTCCATGTGGATTGAACCTCCTGCTCTTTTGTCGAAAAAAATAAAAGTCAACATAACAGAATATGACATTGGGATGATAGAAAGGTCCTCGGCAAATTGAAGAGGTCTCTTACGAGAGATGCAAGTGATCCCAAGTTCATCTTGATATCTTTTCTTTATCTTAAAGCCTACTATTTTGTAATATTGACTATGTAGTTTTAATGCTTTCTTTTTCTAACATTGGCATTTATCTTGTAGTTTTAAAGTTCCGCCTTTGTATTCCTAATGAATTTGCTGCATGTTCTTTTTATGTTTCTACAATTTTAGTAAGATTCAGGAACTAGTGAAGTGTAAATTTCGATATTAGACTGCAGCTATAGTTTTAGTAGGATTTAGGAACTAGTGACGTGTATATTTTTCTTTTATTCCTTCTTAAATTATCTTTCTACCAAACGCAGCTATAGTGTTACTTAAATTTCTCCTTTTGATATTCTGAATGTCATGCTACAATGTGTCAAGAATTAGCTCCCCACTTAAGTGGCAGAAATTGTTGTGTCAGAATGGGTATTGGATAAAGCGACATGGATTTTAAGGAACTATAGATAGAAAGCTTTCTACAGCAGTTCTATAGATATTTTGAAAGGCGTCTTGTGGGCTGCATCAGGGCCTAATAGGGTGGCTGGGTGGGTGTGCCAGACAAGTCTCTTTCCAGACAATTTGTAAAGGTTGAAACTGATCCCAAAACAATGTCCATGAAGAGTTCAACGATATCAATTCTCAGTTTTAAAGATATTTAACCATAAAAAATATTCCTTCAGGAAAACCTTTGAAATTAAAATAGAATTGCCTATTGGTCAACAGGGTAAGTGTTCATAGACATAATGATGTTGGTTTAAATAGATGCTACACGCCTAACTGCCACATTCCCCAAAGTCCCATAACAATAACCTCTATTGATTTCAATTTAGCAGAACAACATTACAAATTTCAAGTCTTAACCTCTACAATTACTAATTAAACTCAAATCGAAACAAGAATGCAGGTTATACCTATGATATCACAAAAAAAAAAATAAAAGTCCCGATTAAAAAATACAAAATTTCTAACAAATAAAGAAAATGTTAGCCATATTGATCACACTTCACATAAGCTGCATAGCCTCATATCATGATACAAACCAACCACACCAAGAAAAAAACAACTTATATACTATCACCACACATATATAGGATTAAATTCTACTGCTACGCAAATTTATAAAATTAAAAAACTCGTAAAACAAACTGTTCTCGCTTGAGCAACGTAGAGTATATAGAAAGAATGAGTACCAAAAGTGGTGTTAGGAGGGACAGAGAAGTCCAACCAATTAATCCCATGAAGCACCTTAATCTTCATTATGCTATCTCTGGAACTCATGTCTGTAATAAGATTATGTGATCTTCGCAATAACCAGAACCTTATGGCACAACTCACAAGGGTTTTGGTAAAGTTATTACTCAGTTATGGAGAATATGGAATACTACTACTTTTGAATTTAGCTAATTTTTTATTTTAAGATTTTATAAGCGTGGGCTTGTTTGGAACTCGTACATGGGCCTTTTTCGCTAGGGCTGTTCACGAACCGAGCCGAGCCGAGTTTTGACCGAGTCGAGCCGAGCTTTAAATTTTTTCCTATCGAACCGAGCCGAGCCGAGCTTTCTTATCGAACAAAAAAGTGTGTTCGAGCTCGAGCTCGTTAACTAACGAGCCGAACACGAGCTTGTTCACGAACAAATACGAGCCGAGTCGAGTCGAGCCGAGCCGAGCCAGAGAAAAATAAGGCCAAAATGCTACTTTACTCTTAAAATAGCAAGCCAAATAAAATTTTTAGTGTGTTTTGATGGCACCATATTATAGTTAATATTCTCATGATCGATTTGATATATTATATGTTGAATTCGGCTTTCAATAACATATATATATTACGAAATTATCATGAAAATATTGCTTTTTTTTCGAGCTTTAACGAGCCGAGATCGAGCCGAACGAGTTCGAGCCGAGCTCTAGCCGAGCTCGAGCCGAACACACTAAAAGCTCGGCTCGAGCTCGTTTTCTTAACGAACACATTATGTGTTCGAGCTCGAGCTCGAGTTCTTAACGAACCGAGCAGAACCGAGCTTTTATCGAGCCGAGCTCGAGCTTGTTCGCGAACAGCTCGGTTCGCAAACAGCTCTATTTTTCGCGTTATGACAATCGTCCTACTAAATTTGTACGGAAAAGTTCAGTTGGCCCTCGCCGTAACTTTAACAGTCAAATATGGTCAAACAAATTGATGGAATATGGTCAAAGAGGTGTATATAAAAGCGTTTTTTAAACATTAGGATACGTATTGACAAGAAATTTTGTTTGAGACCAAACCGAAAAGGCGCTTAAACTTATGAGGTGCAAAGTGTAAATTACTCGTGAAACAAACACGCACTAAATAAGTTAAAAATACCTAATACAAGAAGGTTTACACATACATACATATGAGAAAACTTTTATAATCAAGTTGGGATGTTTATATTGAAGAGTTTTGAGTGTTGAGCGACTTCAATCTTGTAATATATTCATGAATTTATCGTTTTATCCTTTTTAACAAGTTTTCATGTTAATTATTTGTGTTTTTTACTTTTTAATTCTTGTTATGTTTGATTAATGTCAAACTATAATGTATGTGATTCTAACAAATTCATTTATGAGTAATACTACACCCAAGTATTTCAAAATTTTATTAAATGATGTCACGCGTTAAATCTTAATTTTGAATGTTCTAATATTTTCCTTTACTTGTTAGAGGTATTGTTATGAAGAAAACAATTGTTATGAAAATATGTTATTGTTAACTTGTCAAAATTTAAAATGAAGATCGTTAAAATAAAGTACACGTAATTTTTATTACAATTTATATACTTGAAATTATGATCAATTTTATGTGTCATGTGTAATACTAGATAAAGGGAATTTTACAAGTAGTTTTTGATCGCAATGGTATTTTTCACATTAATATTTAATGTATTTTACTTATTTGTAAAATGGCTCGAGGTTTTTATTTTGTCGAAAAATGTGAAATTCATTAAAGCAATCATTTCTTGATACATGGTGGAATTCACGGTAAACACAATTCCCATTCCACAAACGATCTGCCACTGAACTATTGTGTCTCGTTAAAAAAATGAGCTACTTTGTTCGCTGAACATTTGACAAAATTCAACGTCACAAGACGATTTTTAAGATCGCTAAGTAAAGCATTACAATCTTCTACTACTCTCCCGAAGTATGATAGTTGCACAATTTAACATCTGATCGCCTAAATCACCTGTAATCAATCTGTTTTAACTGTAACTGAAGATGTACTCTTGTTTTTTTATCCAAATCAATGTTTACGTGATGCTCAATGCTTCAACTAGTTCTAGAGCCATTCGACCATACCTGCAGCTTGTACCAGCACTTATCAATACGCCTTCATGATTTCGAGCTACCATGGATAGACAATATAACTTAACAGACTCAAAAACTGTTGCATCAACATTGATCTTAACCATTCCTTCTTGCGGATGTTCTCAACACTCTTTTTCATTTTCCGGATTCATAAAATCAAGAAAATTATTAAATGACTTATTCTGAACAAATTATCAAATGACTTGGGTTTAATTTCAGAAAAGATCAGAACAATAGAGAAGTAAAAAAGATCAGAACAATAGAGAAGTAAAATATTCCTTACCTCCAGAAGAATATATATTCTTCTCTCATAAATAAAGAATTTTTAAGTTTTTTAAAAGAAAAGAATGTGATTTTAAAATAGTTAGATCATGTTTTAGTCCATAGACTAACTAGTAACTCGCAATCGGGTCGTCTAACTTAAAAAAATTCAATCAATTTACTTCACTGTTAAAAGCATTCGACCATTCAATCGAAGTATATATCAAACATGATTTTATAAGAAAGTATATCATTAGTGACAAATAAGCTTTCACGCCAGCATTTTAACAATCCACTTGATTAAAATCCCTGACTCACTTTCAACCCGCCTATTTTAACTTGATTTTTTTATTCCGTAACGCTACGACCAGGTCATTCACTTATTTTAACACTCATGAACTCTAACCCTTTCGTACCCAGACACTAACCTCAAACTGATGATGGTTATACGCGATCTCACATTGAGACTTATTTAACTTCAAACTAGAAAATTTCCGATCATTAAAGATGCAACATATATTGAATTTGTTTATCTAGATATATCGTGTTCTTAAATAATCTCGTAATTTTTGTTATTAATTCAAATTAATGACTAATTACTTCACAACAAGTATTATCATCACTCTGAAACGAGGAAAGAATCAATTATCATAAAAAATATCTTCCAATGATATCTTGTAATTTCAATTTCATCATTTTGTGAAATCCAAAAAAATCCATCAGCGTTTGAATACCATCAGATTTTATTGGATTTTAAACAATCCCAATTGAATACCATCAGATTTTAAAAGTATAATTTAAAATCCTAATTGAATACCACCAGATTTTGTAGCATAATTTAAAATACCAATTGAATACCTCTAAATTTTGATGGATTTCAAACAATCCCAATTGAATACCCTCAGATTTCATGAATGTAAAAATATCTTTTAAAATCGCAATTCAATACACCCCGTAAGTTTTTTGAAATACCACCAAAATTCATGAAATTTTGAAACATTATGGTAAAATCCTAAAGAATTTATATCAACTCTGCCACATTTTATCATAAATCTGTAGTAAATCAAAATTACTTACTATCTATTAATATACGTAGATAAAAACAATTAATTAAAATCTTAATTGAATCCCTGAAATACAGTCAGAGTAGGAATCATATAGATACAATTAGAGTAAATCACACTGTGTGCCTGTAACTTTGAGGCGTTTCGCGATTTGGTCTCGTTGTTTAAAACTTTGCAAGTTGCCCTCGTAAGTTTTTAATCTGTAACGTTTTGCACCCACTTAACACTTTCCATCCAAACCATTGTTAATTCTAACAGAAGGGAGGGGTTAGGGCTGTCAAGAAAGTTCAAAAAATCCGATATCCGTCCGAAAATCCGCATTCGTATCCGAGATAAAACAGATATTATCCGTATCCGAGACAAAGAGGATATTATCCGCATCCGAATCCGACAATTCCGGATACGGATACGGATATAGGCATATTCGTGTCCGATAATTTCCGAATCCGAAATTAAATATACATGATATTAAATATTATATATATAATTATTATTCAATAACTATATAATGTGTGTATATATATGTATACATAAAATAATATATTTATATAAATTTTGTATAATTTTAAAATATTATAGACATATATCATAATTTTATTTGTTTAATATTTTAAAGATAACAAATTTATATTGAAAGATAAATAAGAATTAATTTTTGAATTAATATAAATCTTCTTTAATGATTTTAATTTTTTTACTCAGTTTTTAAAAATTAATTTTTAATATTTACTATTTCTTATGATTTTTTAGAAATTTTAATAGAAAAATCAAAATTTTGATTAAAAATCAGATTCGGATCCGGATATTATCTGAATCCCGATAGTATCCGTCGGATCCGAATTCAGATATCATCCTTTAAAAAATTTTGAACTCGGATCCGGATACGGATATGGATTTTCGGATCCGGATACAGGCCTATCCGTATCCGAATTATCCGTTTGACACCTCTAGGAGGGGTAGTTTGGGAGAAATCTGCATGGGTTTAATTAAAAGCATGTTTAACGAAAAACAAATCTGTTTTAACGAAAAATTAAAATAAATATTAAAACATATTTTATAAAATAAGAAATAAATATTATAAATCAATGCAAAGGATTTTAAGAATTTTATAAAATATATTTTAATATTTATTTTATTTTGAATATAGAGATATGTAAGAATCAAATGTGTTTTTTTCGTTAAAATAGACTTTGAACATTTAATAAATTTGTTTGGTTTTATATATTATTGTTAAATAAATGTATTTAATATATTTTAAATATAGGGATATTTAAGAATAAAATAAATACTAAAATATATTTTATAAAATTTTTAAAATCCTTTGCAGTAATTTAGATATGTAAGAATAATATGTGTTTTTTTCGTTAAAATAGACTTTGAACATTTAATAAATTTGTTTGGTTTTATATATTATTGTTAAATATATGTATTTAATATATTTAAATATAGAGATATGTAAGAATAAAATAAATATTAAAATATATTTTATAAAATTCTTAAAATTCTTTGCAGTGATTTATAATATTTTAAATTCTTTTCGTTAAAATCCTTTGCTGGAGCACCTATTTCCTCCCCAGTTGCAGTAACTCACAACGAGCTTTTTTAGCTGCCAAACTCCTCTCCGCGGCATCTGATCCATCCAATAAAAACCACAGTTCCGATTCAGCTCAGGCACATATTAACATACGCAAAAAACAATAAAAACACTTACCACATCAAGTAGTCTAAAACTAATTTAATCAAACAATACATAATAATAACAAAAACGACAATGATACTAAAACACGCAATTAATTCGTGAACCATTTCATGACAAAAACACAATACATCGGCCCAATACACTTTAACACTTATTTTTTGATACATTACCTAAATGTGTGTCTATAAGAGGGTCGCAATTATTTCTTGTATAGTTTTATAATGCGTGGTTCGACATCTTCACCTTTATTACATGTTCAAAATCTATTTTAACGAAAAAAATACATATTTTTTTTACATATCTGTATATTCAAAATAAAATAAATATTAAAATAAATATTTTATAAAATTCTTATGATCCTTTGCAGTGATTTATAATATTTATCTGTTATTTTATAAAATATATTTTAATATTTATTTTATTTTTCGTTAAAAGAGATTATTTTTTTCATTAAACCTGCTTTTAATTAAACCCCATGCAGATTTTTCCCAAACTACCCCTCCCTTCTGTTAGACTTAACGATTGTTTGGATGGAAAGTGTTAAGTGGGTGCAAAGCGTTACAGATTAAAAAATTATGAGTGCAACCTGCAAAGTTTTAAACAATGAGACCAAGTCGCAAAATGCCCTAAATTTAGAGGTGCAAAGTGTGATTTAGAGTCCGTTTGGATGAGCTTATGACTTATGACTTAACGTGACTTATTTGATAAGCTGGGAGTTTAAAATGTCTGTTTGGGTAATTTTTGAATTGTAGATTACTTATGAGTTATTATATATATATAATAAATAATAAAAATAAAAAAATTAATTTATGAGTAAATTATAACTTATAAATAGTTTTTATCAAAAAGAAAGTTTAAAAAAATAAGTCATTGAAAAGAGTACCTAAAACTAACTTCTGGCTAGGGCTGTAAAATGATCCGGGTGATCCCGGGTACCCCTCTGCTCAAGTACCGGATCATATTATTTTTAGCTTGTCCAGATTAGGGTCCGGGATCGTTTTATTCGGATATAAAATGATCCCGGGTATTTGAGATCCAGATCGGAACCGAATATGATCCAGTATCGTATTTTCTATTTTTTAACCGGGTAGTTTATGATCCATCGAATATGGGCCGGACGTGATCCAGTAACATTAAAAATCATATTATTTTAGTTATTCAAATAATTATCATTTAGTCTAAGTAAACATAATATTATAAAATATAATAATTTTAAATTAAAACTTATAGTTATATGTTGGTATATATCATTTATTAAATATATATGAAAATAATAAGCATGATCACATTAAATAAATCATATTTTATGAAGATATAAACTTAAATAAGATATTAAAATTTTATAAAATGATGACTATTTACTTGCAAATATGATGGATTTAAAATATAATATGTATATGAGTTTGAATCGAATATGAATCGGGGATCATATTCGGGTATTCGGGTAGGATTATATTATGAAAAATTATATGAGCCCGAATCTGAGCGGGTATAGGTGTGCTCGTATCCGGGATCATATATTATACGGGCTTAATTTTTCCGCCAGATTTGGATCGTTTTCAAAACGGATATGAGACATGTATCATATTTTCGAGCCGGATATGAGCCGAGACACTGGATAGTCCGTATCGATTTACAGTCCTACTTCTGGCTTTAAGTCAGTCTCTGACTTATTCCTTACTTTAAGCTGAGTTCTGACTTATTACACAGAAATACATTTTTTAACTTTTAGGTTTTTTTTTTTTTTTTTTTGAAATTCTTTAACTTTTAGGTTTGAAACACCTTAAAGTCCAAGCTTGGCTCTTACTCATACAGTGAATTAAAATCCTAATCTAATACGGTGATAGAGTTGGACTAGGAATACCTCAGTTCGACCAAAAGACCCTTGCAACAACAGTATATAAGATACAAACGGGGGACGTCAACAAACACCAAACAGAAAAGATGAAAAGGTGCAACCAAGATGAAGAGAAGCAGAAGATTGTATGTAAAAAGCAGTGTTCAACAAAATCATGGGCAGATCTTGATTTGGATTTGTTGGGTGAAGTAAAGAAGAAGCTTTATTGGGGGGATCATGCTCGATTCAGCGTTGTGTGCAAGACTTGGCTGGCGGCAGAGCATGAAAAAAGGGCCGGTGATGTATTGCCCTGGTGGTTGATGATGTATCATGAGGATTCTGAGGATTGGATGATCACATACCACCTGTATCAACCCCTGAATCTGGACCAACCAGAAATTACTCGAAGTATTAATTTGAATGACTTTTTTGACTCATCCACTGTTCATGAGGCTACGCCACTGGTTTATTTTGATGGATGTTTGTGTTTGTCTATGTATCACATTGATTTTACTCGCACCCATTTTTTGATTGTCTCGATTCTAGATAATTCATCCTTTACACTCCCTCAGTTTCACCATCCTAATGTCCGTCCGGATTGGAATATGAATCGCTTGATAGCTGTCTCCACCTGCCCTGCTTCTTCAGATTGTGTCTTTTTAGCTATTTTTGTTGTTAATTCTAGCCAGTGGACCGTGGGTATTTTTCGTCATGGTGATGCACACTGGACGACGACTCAATTTGATTTTCAACAACCTTTGTTCTGTCCTCGTGGCAGAGATGTTGTGTTCATTCGAGGACTTTTCTATTTTCTCTGTCACGGCCGACGACTTGCATCCTATGACATTGCTTCCGGGGATTTAAATATAAACTCCTATTCAATGCCAGCTAATTGTGAGGGAGGAGAGCACAATATGAGATTCTTTGCGTTAGATGGGGAGCTCATGCTTATGTATTATGACCCAAAAGTTCGCAGAGATGTTCTTACAACCTATGATTCATCTAGTAAACTTTGGGTTCCTCTAAAAAGTTTAGGGGACCGTTCTTTGTTCATCAGCAGGTATTCTGTTTATGTAGATTATATGAATTATTATAGAGCATCTCCCAACAAGATATATTACCAAGAACATGGGACCTGCTACGTTTATAACGTTGAGAATGGTCTCTTGGAATCTACTTCATCCGGACTTAAAAACTGGGATGGTCTAGATTACGGTGCATCATTTTCCATGTGGATTGAACCTCCTGCTCTTTTGTCGAAAAAAATAAAAGTCAACATAACAGAATATGACATTGGGATGATAGAAAGGTCCTCGGCAAATTGAAGAGGTCTCTTACGAGAGATGCAAGTGATCCCAAGTTCATCTTGATATCTTTTCTTTATCTTAAAGCCTACTATTTTGTAATATTGACTATGTAGTTTTAATGCTTTCTTTTTCTAACATTGGCATTTATCTTGTAGTTTTAAAGTTCCGCCTTTGTATTCCTAATGAATTTGCTGCATGTTCTTTTTATGTTTCTACAATTTTAGTAAGATTCAGGAACTAGTGAAGTGTAAATTTCGATATTAGACTGCAGCTATAGTTTTAGTAGGATTTAGGAACTAGTGACGTGTATATTTTTCTTTTATTCCTTCTTAAATTATCTACCAAACGCAGCTATAGTGTTGCTTAAATTTCTCCTTTTGATATTCTGAATGTCATGCTACAATGTGTTTTCCTGCAATGTAATATGAAGTAGGATATAATCATTTTAATTGTAATGTGTTTTTCCTTTTGATATTCTGAATGTGTTGTGTCCTCATATTCATATATGTATCTGATTTATTTAATTAATACACTTTCGGGAGAGTTTGACTTCTAACACTTTGCTCTCTGTACAGTCCTTTTTAGTTATGGTGGTGCTGTTCGTGCATACAGATTGAATGCTTCACGTTGATTTTGTAAAGAATATGCTAGCAGTGTGCTAAAGTTTTTAATGGTCATTGATAACTTGTAATATTCTGGGACTTAATTGTTAATATGGAATAGCTGGCAGCTTTTGCTAATTTTTTTTGGCGATGAAATGGTTTTTTTCAGTGTTTGCTGGATGCTGAGGCTTTTGAATAACAATTATGTGATTCATAGGTACTGCAAACAGTCAACAATCTAGAGGAGGTTACTGAAAGTGTCGATTATTATGTGCAAGGAAGTACTGTTGCTGCTGGAAATCTTTTCGGACGGTAATTTTACTTTTTTATTTTTGTCCTTGTTAATAACCTATGATAATAAAGGGCTTAGTGCTCTTAAGTATATACTCGCCTAATATAGGAGAGATAGGAAGGATTTATGTTTAGGGAATATATGTATTTTTTCTTGTGTAGTTCAAGAGGTGATTCTAGACTTCTACTTGAGCTTTGAACAGGCTTTTAGAGTAATACAAATCTATGCTCGTGGTGCTCGAATTCTTGATGATGCTTTTATGACTCAGGAGCTGACCTTTAAGACTCCAAACTCTGAATCTGGTTAGGGGTCTGAGAGTGCAACAGTATCATCGGTTATTATAGCCGATGCTTTTAAGAATGAATGATGGAAGCATTCAGCTTATTGTTGGAGGTATCCGACTGCCTTGTCATACTTAGTTTATACTCCCTCCGTCCCCTTTTACATGTCCCTTTTGAAAAAAAAAATTGTCCCAAATTACTTGTCCACTTCTCTTTTCAAAGCAACTTTTTGTATGTTTTTTCAAAATGTAACAACTTCCAATGTTTGACTAGCATATATATATACACAACTCTATCTAATTCATTACATTTATTAGGGATATGTATGAAAACAAGATATCCACCTAACATTTTCTTAATATGCGTTATTTTTTCAAAAGGGACAAGTAAAAAGGGACGGAGGGAGTAGTAGTAAAGAATGCATAAATATTATCTTGGACAAATACAATATGATGGTGTTGCACAACAATTTAATGCTATCATGTTTTCTTTATTTTCCTCACAGGAGCCTAGCCATCTTGGACCCCCCACCCCCTATTATGTTTTCTTAGTGTGCAGTTCTTATATTTCCCTCACAGAAGCCCCCCCCCCCCTCCGGCGATGGGGGTCATCCTAAATTCACTTTCTTATCTTAAAAAAAGACTTGCATTATACATAAGTTTGTAGTCTATATTTTCTGCTAATATGATGTTCAAAAAGTTGTGGAAGTATTTCATATATTCCTTTGAAATTCAGACACCTTTTCCTCCTTTAAAGTCGCCAAGGCCCAAGGAAAAGGTTTGGCCCACATTATACCAGAAAGAAAATGAATATTCGTGTTTGACATTCAACTCCCATCATATTAGAATCCATTTCTTATTTTAGGAGAACAATTTCATTTGTCTTGGGGATATTCACAAGAGCATTTACTTTCTCAGTTGGAAGGAACTGGGAACTCAACTTACTTTGTTGGCCAAAGATTTTGGTCCACTTGATTGTTTCGCAACAGAATTTCTAATCGACGGGAGTACTCTTAACTTAGCAGTTTCAGATGATCAAAAGAATGTACAGGTTAGCACGTGTAACTATGTGAGTACTTGTGATGTTATAGGTACTTTACAATGACAAGCAATAATAATAATAATAATAATTTGACCTCCTAATTTGCATTGCCTTCACACTTGTCCTCTTTTTCATCTTCACACACACTGGATCCTTGTATAGAACATTAGAACCACATGACACATGCCGGTATCTGTGTTTTTTATGGTCAATAATCAAAAGATATCCTAGTTAATTACCATGTTTAAGTCTAGGGTTGGGCCAGGAGGGTCTCTCAACGCCTTCTTTTCTTCTCATCGGAGTTCTTTCACAAAGACTTGCCATGGTAGGAAGCAGGGGGGAACAAGCACACTTAGAGAGCGCAGTACAAAGGAGAGTTGTATGTATTTGGATTTCTTGAATGTATTAAAACAGTTACTCCCTCCGTCCCCCTCAATTGTTTACATTGGAGGGGGACACGGAGACCAAGACATGTGTGAAAATTGAGTAAAGTTAGATGAAAAGTGGGTAAAGTGGTGGGACCTATCAATATTTAATAATAGATTTGAGATAGTGGAGGGAAGTAGTGGGTGTAATAGTAGTTTTTATTGTTAAATATGAGATAGTGGGGGAAGATAGTGGGTGTAATGATGGGAAAAACTTACTATTTATAGTAACGTAAAGAAATGAGAGGGACATCCCAAAATAGTAACTGTAAAGAAATGAGAGGGACAGAGGGAGTATTCTATTATGCACCCAAGATGTCAGAGAGTTGGAAAGGACAAAAATTTCTTTCTCGAGCTGAGTTTCATTTTAGTGCTCATGTGACCAAGTTTCAGAGGTTGCAGATGCTTCCTACACCTGATCAAACCAATGCTGCTCCTATCCCTGACAAGACAAATCTTTTTGCTCTTTTATGTGGGACTCTGGATGGCAGTGTGGGATGTATTGCACCTCTAGATGTATTAGCATTTTGTAGACTTCAGTCTTTGCAAAAGAAACTTGTTGAATCTGTGCCACATGTTGCTGGATTGAATCCAAGATCTTTTTGTCAATTCCATTCGAAAGGAAAGGTTCACCGGCCTGGTCCAGACAGCATAGTCGACTGTGAACTTCTTTGTCCGTAAGTACTTGCATTTCCTGCACTTTGATTTTCAGTTGGAGAACAAAAATCTATTTAGTATACTATTGTGGGTGGTTTTGTGCGTTACATTTTTTTAAGTGAATATTTTTATTGGTGCAAGGTCAAATGTTCTTTTATGTCATTTTGGGTTGGTGGGTTGTTTTCTTTTTATTTTTGGTTTTGTCTCTGTAAATGGTATTGATGATCAAGTTGGGCTTGGCTGTGTTTCGGATGCTGTTATAGACTGCCACACCTAGTAAAACCAGACATATGGGGTCAATTTTATGTTTAAAAGTTTGTTACCGATAAAAAAAACTTCCAACTGATTTAAGAAATCCGTCTTCTCTATTTTGCAGGTTTGAAATGCTTGTATTGGAGCAGCAGCATGAGATTGCTAATCAGATGGGAACAACACGATCACAGATTGTGTCAAATTTAAATGATCTTGCTCTTGGTACAAGTTTCTTACGGGGAACAGCCTGTTAAATGACAAACTGCGGGAAATAGCGTGACAAATCAGATAGACCACTGAAGGGCTATACACCCTAGCTTCTTGTTTGTAAATTGTGATGAAATCTCCATAGAACTGTAATTGGTTGGCCTTCACACTTCTCAGTCATCTAGCTGGCTAATAGCATTTGTTTTAAAACTTATTGTGATTATTCTTCATTATACAATTAGATTTTTAGAGGTAGTGCTAGACCTGGAATTAGAGCGAAAACTTGTGCCTTTAGATATCTTGTGTAAGTTTGCTGTTGAATCATAGTAAAGACTCATCTCGTTACTTGTATTTTTTTCATGATGAGTCTAGAATAAAATAACAATATTTTAAATATATTATCATTATAGCTAATACCGGTGAAGCACAAAGATTATAATTATGTGCCTTGGAGATGCTCTTATAGCATCATACGTGTTAAGTAAAACTAGAACCTACATGTATAATTTAAGATAATATAATTATACATAAAATCACCTCTTAGCTACAATTTTAGATGATTATCCATATATTATGTTATAGCTAACAAGTTTACTTATTATTTTTAAATCCGAACATGTTTACTTATTATTTATAAATCTATTTTCTATTGAAAACATATTTTAGTATGACATAATTTTATCTTCTTCAAAGTTACATTTTAAAATATATTCGGTTGACAACATATTAAACCCTAAGTTTTTCTCAGTTCGAGAGAAACAAACACCACCCTTGATGTGAATATGAGGAGTTAAATACATTGTGTGTATTTAAAGTATGCACTTTGTGCAACAGATCGTGTACTTGAACTATTCTAATGCAAAGGTGGTGGTTTGCACATATTCAATATCAGCAAAAAATTCCACAAAGACTTGCATTCATTTATCAATAACAGATCGTGTACTTGAACTATTCTAATGCAAAGGAGGTGGTTTGCACAGATTCAATATCAGCAAAAAATTCCACAAAGGTTTACCGTTAACTCATCCTCTAGTACTAGTCCCCAACTTTGATGTTGCAACACTGCTTCATGATCAGGTTGCTATCCAGTTTGTACCCTCCCAAATAAATGATATTACAGTACGTTTTTTATGGTGTGCATACACTAAGCACCAAATTTATGAAATTGGATGGATTGTATTAGCTTACCCTCTATAATAATGATGAACTTTCTTGCATTTACAACAACCATATCAATCAAAACCCTCCAATTTTATAAATGTTAGTGTTTAGCATGTGTATATGAGCACACACTAGATAAACCCTATTAGTTATAGTAATGTAGTGTTTGTGCTGGTTATCTTTTCATGTTGTGTTGCCTACAATGCAAAATTTTCCTTGTTTTGCCCTTCCTTTTACTGGGCTCCTGTTATCATGTAAGACATTTCTAGATTTTAATGCAATGCTTTGCTTATCAAAAATTGAAAAAAATAAATGCAATGTGTGTATTACTGTTAAAATAACATAACTTCCGTTAGCTGCTTCATTTTTAAATATATAGCTTTCTTGGGATTCTTTCTATAACTTCCCCATTCTTTGCTCATATGATCCAAAACCTGATTGTCTCTCAGAAAAGTATTTGATGAAAAACATGTGTCCTCACGAATTTTTCCATGGTGATGATTTTAATGCTCAAATACAATATATTTTTTTTATTAAACACATCCACGTCACTTCTGAAATATAAGTCACTAGAAGAGTTGTTTGACAGTTAAAATTTTTCTTTTCTAAATTATAATATTAATCATATATTTTTATTTTAAAAAAAATTTTAAGAAAATAATATTAACTATACAATAGGTCGAGAAATCAAACGATTTATATTTAAAAAATAGATGGAGCATGTTTATCTACCGGTGTTTGAGTATATATCAAAAAATAGTATATGAAAATGCTGCATCTTGTACCGAAAAAACAGTTTGGAGGTAAGGAGTAGTATATATTTAAAGATAATAATACCAAGAACATCATTTCTTTATTTTAATTGCTATTTGAATTTATATTTTTTTAAATTTTATTAACTTACTTTACAATATACTAGTTTATATCTGGTAAAAAGAACCGGTGATTTTTAATATATATTTCAAATTTTATATTTTTATATTTATTTTTTTAATATATTATTTGTAACAATAGGGAGTAACTCATACGATTCTAGAACTAATTTAATTTAATATTCGTACAATTAAAATAGAGAAATTTAGTTTCGCCCTTGACCAACCATGTAAATTGTCTAAAGCTAATAATATAAATCAGTGATTGTCTGAATATTTTTTGGAAACGCATATATTTATTTAGTAATTGGTGTTGTGCAGATATTAAAAAAAATAGATTTTTAGTAGTATATGTAATATTTTATATTATTATTTGATTTACTTTATGACTTATATTACTAATATTTTATAAAATGATTTCGCGATGATTTTACAATTATATTAATTCAATAAGAACAGAAATAAGAAATGGAAAAATAATTATTAATTTATTATTTATAATAGGATTATATTCTACTACAAAAGTTCCTTTAATTTTGTTGAATATAAAAAAATAGAAGTCATATTCTTATTAGCGACCCTACTTTCATCTGAATTTTACCAAATCATTTTTTTACTTTGATTTAAACATAAAAAAAAATGAGAGGCATTTAATTTACAAAAATAAATCTAATTGATTTAGAACGTAAAAATATGAAATATATTTCTGCAAGCATTTTATTATTATTTTTCTGCAAATTTTATTTCATTTGAATTTAACCAAATCTTTTATTATTATTTTTCTGCAAATTTTATTTTATTATTGAAACCTCCGGACTATTAATGCCGTTAAATTAGTTAGTCTAACAGATGTCAGTTAGTCTAACAGAGTAACAGACGTCTACACGTCGCACTATTTTGTGAAATTTAGATACACAAAGATATTGCATGTGTTCTTTTCTTTATCATATTTGCATGTGTTTGCCTACTCTATATATACTATTCACAACACACTTCAACCCATTCATCAATCTCTCTTTCTCTCGATCTCTCTCTCTTCTCTCTCACTCTCTCTTTCTCTCAATCTCTCTCTTCTCTCTCACTCTCTCTTTCTCTCAATCTCTCTCTCTCTTACTGTCTTCATTTACCCCACAATGGCTAGGGCTTGTGTTTGCCTACTCTATATATACGGTTAACAACACACTTCAACCCATTCATCAATCTCTCTTTCTCTCGATCTCTCTCTCTTCTCTCTCACTCTCTCTTTCTCTCAATCTCTCTCTCTTTCTCTCAATCTCTCTCTTCTCTCTCACTCTCTCTTTCTCTCAATCTCTCTCTCTCTTACTGTCTTCATTTACCCCACAATGGCTAGGGCCATTGCCTCCTATACACATGAACTTGAAGAGGAGGGCGAGGAAGTTCAAACGCCTGGGATGAGGGCTGCTGATGGGCCCTCCATCCCTTTCCATCACACCACTCCCCCTGCAGGTATGATTATCAATAGTCTTTCGTTTTCTTGAAATCTTGATAGTATCTTCTTGATGACTTGTTGGTTTTCTCTTTCGTTCGTTTCTTGAAATCTTGATAGTATTTTCTTGATAGACTTGTTGGTTTTCTTGGGTGTACAAGTTCGTGATAGTCTTGGTTTTCTTGATTTTCTGATCATTGAATTTTTCCAAGTTGCAGTTAAGCAGAAGTCTCTCCTCTCAGTTTGGGCGGCTGATTATCGTGCTGAAAAATCTCGAAAAGATGCCATAGTTTCAAAAGTGGACTCCTCTGCAATGACTGCTCCCCTCATCAAACCCAAGAAAGAAGCTCCCCTGAAAGACACTCTGGTTGCCTCGAGGGACGCCGAAGAAGTGATATTCATTAAGGCAGCCCAAGGGAAAAAGGCAAAGAAAGTTTTTAAGCTGTGGAAAGACAGTAGCGCACGACGCACCATCATCTCTTGCATATTTGGCGTAGACGTGGACACTGTGGCTGATTACTTTTACAAGAAGAGTAATATTTCGGTTTATAAGGCCCACCACAATCAACCCAAGCCCATTAATGTTTATAAGGCCCACAGCAAGCAATCCAAGCCCATTAATAAGGCCGCTGAAGATAATTTTAGACAAAATGGAGGAGTGCTTGTGGTTACAGTTGACCTTCTGTTGAGGATGGATTTTGGAATTCCATTTGAGTTGATTAACTATGATCTGCCTATTAGTATCACGGAATTCAAAAGTCTTGCAAAGAAAGCCTCCATAGTCACGACACTAATCGATAAGAAATCATCTGCCCTCTGTTTGATGAAACTCGAAGGTGAAGGTTACAAGGTCCCAGCATTCATGCAAGCAATGATTGACCAGCTTATCCGCGAAACGAAATAATTTGACGCGTAGGATTACTATTCTTGTAAAAGCATATTATCAGTGGCAACTGTCAAGTACAATAGTTTGATTTTTTTTTTTAGCGTTCGTCATCATTCTATCAGATCAACAGTTTAGGGCTGTATATTGCCTAACCTGGTCATGTATGATCCTCTGTAAGAATTAGTTACTTAAATCATCTCAATATAGAATCTCTTCAAGTTTGTCACACTTAAGAATTCGTTTTTTTGTCACATTCAAAGATAACATGGGAGTTTTTATTCCGAAATTTGTTGAGTTCTCCAGGACTCAAAACGCCTTGCGGCATGGTGAAGCAGAAAGTCACAAAAACAGAGAAAACCCACATACAAATCTGACACTTTGGAGTGTTGCCATTTTTATTGTGGTTATCCAGTTTAATGTTTTTGCCTGATGAATCCATCAGCTTCAGCATCAATACTACCTCCGCTAGTTTATCCTTGTTCGACGAAATGAACCTTCATCCTTCTTTTGACCATGCGGAGCTTGATTCCTGACATGAGGCTCACTAGTGATCAGACTGGCATTCCCTCTCTCTGTGTAGTAGCCTGATTATAATTGTTATGCATCATAGAGATACTTGGATAGCTAATGAAAACATCCTGTCGATATGATCAATTTTCATATCCATATTACTATAACTAATGACAACACAGCCTCCAATCCCCCCCCCCCCCCCCCCCCCCCCCCCCCCCCCCCGAATTGCCAAGCCCAAATTGCTAGTTGACATTCCCAGAATAGATATAAGCTAAACCAAAAGATTGGTAGGCTATCAATCGCCGCTTGAAGAAAAACTACCCTCCTTGCTAGAGATTTTTTGCCCGCATCATACGATTCAATTCTAGTCTTTATTCTATCCAACAAAGGAGCCCAGAAAGCAAGCTTTGTGGGAGAAGCACCTACCATAGCCCCCACATTTGTAGAAATTATATGTTTGGACTCAGGAAATGTATGGTACCATCAGATGCATGACTTTAGATAATGATCGTATCAGTACAACTTAAGTAACTATGGATATCTGAAATCATGTTCTAGTTTGGTTTAGCATTAGTTTACTTATCGTGGAACTCAGACATCCTAGCAACTTACTATTCTATTGCACTTCTTATGAATGAAAAATTGTACTAATAGAATTTCACTTTGTAAAGGAATGAAGAATTGTGTGAATATAAATGATGGATACTTTAGATCTCGATTGCTCTCTGATTAGAAACCCAGCCTTCACAGCACTAAGGTAAACTCTCAGGGCTCATCAAGCACAAATGGGAATATATGTTTGTTGGTCTTGATGTCTATTTCTCCGCTAGTACAACATGTTACTAATAGTTTTTCACAGTAATAACATGGCATAGTGAACATTTAAGTTCTGGTAATCTTGTCAAATAAAATACAAGGACTTCTATCTCAAATCAACAATATAATGCTCCTTGCGCAATACTAAGATATCGATTATACAGGACAGTAAAATTTATTTTTATACATAAGTCGGAACATTCTTACGCTGAGTATAAATTGCTATTATTTACTATAATCTACCTCAATCGTATCGTATTCTAAGAACATATTAGTTGTGAAACACTATAGGAGCGATTGATGCGAGTTCAACAGGGCCAGAAAAATCATATGTATCCAATGAGCAGTGAGTACCTTCCATAAGCATGCATGGCACAAACACCTGCCAACATTATCAGAACTAACAAGACTGGACCTACATCTCTACACTTAATTCTTTATGAGTAAATAATGTATGGGAGAATATAGTAAAATCTTTAAACGTGTCATGTACTTGTGAAGACCTTTCTTCTACATTTATGATTCTAGTAACATCTTCTCTAAAACAATTAAAAAGAATTACTAACATATAGGTTTCATATGGCCACCAATTTAGATAGATTGTCATAATCATAATCAATTAAAAGGCCAACAAACTCTACCAAAATAATCACTTGACCCCATAATTACCTCCACAATATCAAGTGCAAGCAACCGCTATCTATCTTCTCATCCACATCATAGCTACCTCTATCTTTTTCACTGATTGTTTCTTAATATCTTCTTACCGAATATTACGAGAAAATGAAATGAGGTAAGAAATTCTGGATCATGCATTGATGCATATGTGTATCACAAGGGCTCCTGAAGACGAAAACTCATCCTTACAATATATCGACAAAAGACGTAGATAAGATAAAGATCATCTTCTTCTGATCTCATTGGCCAAACACACCTCAGCTAAATGGAAAATAATCACAGTTGTTTTCTTCTATAGCATTACGTTTCCATTCTGGTAACAAGTTATGCACCAAACAATATCTAATTATCATGTTTTTATCAACTAATTTAATTATAATTTTCCAGCAACTAAACAGAATTCAACAGAATTGAGATGATAATACCTGTATACCATTAGGTGAGGTGTCCGCAGCTAAAACTCGGACCTTTGAACATGCTCCTTTTTAAAAATCTTCACCGCAGCAATTCTCGGCGCGTCTTTCAAAATCAACAGCTTATACGAATTCTGATCCAACGGACTGTGCAAAAAGAGATGGATACAATCAGCTTAAATTAGTGCATAACTTACTAAATCACCACTAATACAAACATATTCCAAACAAAATTTAAAATATTATAGCACCTCATAAAACAAGCTTCAATAACAATAACAGGTGAATGTGGACAGCATCACAGTGTAGAGATGCATAAATTGAAGTCGGAGTACAAGAATGCCGAAAGCCCAGCATACGAGAGGCACACAACAAATATTATCAAAAACAATTTACCCATGTCTTCCTTTTTTATGCACAAAAATTTGTAAAAATCAAACTAGTTCAGTAATTTCATCAAACACATAGCAAAGCTGTATCTTTGACATACTTGACGCTGATGTTTGATAAGATTATTGGAAACAGAGGGAAGGGAGATATTAGAACAGCAGAAAAGGTTGATCGGTTGAGGAAGGAGTTGGAGTGATAAATAGGTCATAGGTGAAGGCATCGCAGAGGATAGCTGTTGAGTTGCAGACTTGCAGCCTGCAGGAACGTATGCAGACACAATAATGATATGTTGTTATTTAAGTACATCTGACGTGGACGTCTATGTGGCTGTGACGTGGCCGTACAAGTGGAATAAAATGGATATATACTTAGTATTTTATTATTTATAATTTAAATTTTAACATCCTATTGTGCAAAGCACGGGCCTGGTATGAAGCTGATATTATTTTCATCGCACACAAATATAGTCAATAGAAACATGCTCATCAACGGTGTTGTATAAAGTGGGATAGAATATATAAAATGCAATCGGAAAAAATCATGGTTATTCTGCCGGAGATGATCTAGGAACTAAGTCATGCACCTTTTTATAAACTCTCCTAGAACTCTAAAATTAACACTTTCTTTACTACCATGAATCAAATATGCACAGTAATTGAGGATCAGTGGGCAACGCTCAAGGTCGTAGTCTTACTCCTCATATACTATAAATTTTAATGCCTTGAAAGCTACAACTCGGGAGTGATTGAATAGAATCTTTTTTTTTGCAAGAAGAATCAAACATGTACTTGTAAATTTGCTCAAAGAAAAGAAAATAAGTTCAAGATGTGTGTCTGAGAGATTAAACACCAATAAACATGTATGATAAATCAAACAGGAAACATGATATGATAGCAAGCAAAATGATGCATATTTGCTTTGAACAATGGATAGAAGAGACTAATTACAAACAAAGCATGATCACTTAAAAGTAAAAAAAGGGAAATAAAATAACAGTAGAAGAGTGAACACACATTCTTAAATAATACACATGTATGTGTTCAGAGAGGCAACAACCTGTAGCCAGACGGTATTTATTCACCTACCTCCATTACAATTTCAAGTTTTCGAACGTAATCACATCAACGTCTGCTTCCCCCACCTTCTCCATGGTTCTCACTACTTGTTCTGGTGTTTCGCCACATCCCAGCATCGCTGATGTTTTAGTCAGAGTCCCAGCAGGAGCATTTCTTTGTCTTTCATTAGGACATCAATAAATTGCTTAAAATTGGCATGGTGGTCTCGGACCGTACTTTGTTGCTCTTCAACTGTTTCAATAGTATGAGCTAAGACTTTGAATTCGGATTTTACAGCTTTCTCTACACAGCTCGGGTCTCCATGAAAATCAGAAACTGCACAATTTTAACAGTCCAGTTATTATCAATGAGAAATTTTTTTCAATTAAACTGTCCATCTCTCGACTAAACCTCAAGTACATTAACTCTTTATTTCCTTAATTTTGGCAAGCCTGTAGCCCCTTCTATAATTGAAATTCTAGTTAACTGCCAACGAGATAGAAATAAGAAAAGGGCCCAATTTCTTCTCTTTTAGACAAGAAAAGTGTTCCCTTTCCTCATTTTATATTTCTTTAACATAATATTATACACATACATGTGAGGGAGGCCCATGGAGACCAGGGTATGCCATGGCTAACCATGAGATTTTATAGATTTTCTATATTCTATGCTTTGAAATTTCATCTAGGTGAGTTGTCCAAGACCATATAGCAGCAACAGATTTATGTTTTTTTTCATTCAAATCCTAACAATAGCAATGCTTTTTCTTAGTTACTGTACTTTTTTAGTTGAGTAGCATCATGTTTTATCGGCACACCCTAAATTTTGTGGCTCGCTCAACCACTGTATATATAATATATTACATGCATACCGGGTCACAAAGAATAATAAGTTCACTTGCAGACAACTTGCCTGTATTAAGTAGTCTCCAAAATACAGACTGCGCTGTTCCAGCAAATACAGGGGGGATTTTTAGCCAAAACAAGGAGTGCATTCTTGTCAGTTGTCAGAGCCAATTCTTTCTTGTGATGTTCCACTTCCAGTAATTGTAATGCAACATCTACACAATGATTGAAGCTGTTATAACAAGTTAAATGAACCTAATATTAAAAGCAACAGTCATAAAGATCCAGCATTGCAGTTAAGATATATGTAAAGCACAATATTTATATATATAAAGAGAAGAAACAAACGCAGAGAAGATATAATTAGCTGTTACAATATTTTTCCATTCAGAAAGTATTCTTTGCAGGAAAGTCCATATGCATATTTTTTGTGCCACTTAATATGTAATATGACATTCAATTTTAATAGTTAGATTCAGAATGGTGTAAAAGCATATAAAATGGATAAAACAACTTGATTTTGAATTTACCCAGTATGCTGCTAAGCAAGAGAAAGCTTACCGTATAAATTTTCACTGACCCAAGCGTGCAGTAACGTTATTCTTTCCTTGCCAGTCCAATCTTTATCTGACATCTTAGAATACTGCCGAATCAAACTAAATATTTAGGAACAGTATTAATTTGACAATATGTATGGGTTCAATTCTAAATCTATAGCACCCAGTGGAAACTGCAAGCATTACCAATAAACGTTTTCATTATTTACATCAAAAAGTGCATTCCTTAGACCCTTGCTATGAAGATGCTTCCATAGCCTTTAGAACCAAAAAGGGTGGTCATACCTGCCTAGTAGAGTTATAATACTTCGACATTTGTTACTTATATATATAATATGAAAATCTGCTTGTTATATAAAATAAGAGCCACAGTCTTCATCATAGTGATAGTGATCATCTTCATACTCCACTGCTGCAATCTCATCATCCGAAGAATACTCTGGGATTGGGTCCAAATGAGCAGGAGCAGCAGTTTCGATCAAACAAACCGAGTGGCCAGCAAATGCTCCTTCATTTATGTTCCTGAAAAAATGATACAAATAGTCTTAATTGCCACATTCAACTTGTACGCTTCAACTAATGTTTCCAAGTTAAGCATACAACTTCATCAAAACAGGGTTACGTAACAGTAATACAACACGATTAGCACTGCAAAGAACAAACTATGGAACCTCGTGTAGGTATCAGGCATTTAGAATGTAGCAACATAATGCGTGTGAAATCAGGATCTCAGGCATTTAAAATGTAGCAACATAATGCGTGTGAAATCAGGATCTCAGGCATAATTAGGTTAACTTTAAAATAATTACGACAATCCAAAAAAAGAGAAGAGCTCACAGCACTAGCTGGCTAGTTATAACAATAGAATATATGGCAATATATCTTCACCAAAATTTATACCCAACAGTATGAAATATATATTTTTCTCAAGTACAAAGCTACTCCATATTTTGTTTAATTGACCTAAAGCCAACGCTATCAAAATACCAACTGCCAAGGAGAACAGAGTTAAAGAATTGATACCACCACACTCACAATTCACCTCCATAAGTGGAAAAAAAAGATGAAAAGAAGAGTAACTATTGTCAAAGTTTATAAGCTGCAAGAAAAAAGTTGGGCTCCACAAGCCAAACAGTCAGCAGTGAGAAAGATAGTAAGAATCTGGGGTTCATAAATAGAAATTAAAAGTTCTGTGTTAAGATGCTTGTAAATCTACCGAGGATAGGGGAGATAAGACAACTTGTTTAGAGCAAAGTAGTTTATTATAGGTAATTTCGGCTTCGTTATCAATGGGAATAACTACAAAAACTACTAGACAAACGGAAAACAAAATTCCAGTTTTGCATAATGCTTTTCATAAGTACATAATAGTTATAAAATTTGTCTAGCATAATAGTTATAATTACATAAATACTAACTCAACATGCTCTAAATATCAAATTTGCTATGGTATTTGGACCGATTTTTTTTATGAAAATTGGAAATCAACTTGTATGTTTTCCTCATGTTCACATTTCTCTTTAAAATACCCATCAAGAATTTTAGCTATAACTAAGAGCTTGCAAGTAAGATATATAAATTTAATTCATAAAAACTCCACACCCCTGTTAACAAGTAATGACCAGGTCACACATCTGGAATTATATACAAAAATAATTTATTGAGAGGAAGTGGTAGTGACATTATGACTTTGTAGATGAGAAACCAACTACAGCAAGATTAAAATCCCATTACATTTTCTTGATGCCATATACACATAGCAGGAAAAGGAAAGCCGGTAAAACAGAGTCTTGTTACACAAAAGAATGGTAAGAACTTAAAGACTCATACTACATTCTTAGTGCATATTTGAAGACAAAATAGGTAGTTTTATAGTAAGCAGTAAAAGGTGCATGGGAAAGGACAAACAGGAGGCATTACGTATCACATATTACATTTCCGATTCTGCATCGACACCAATCATTCTTCATGTTCACAAATTTAATTCCTTATATTACACTACTTGAACCCTAATTATCCTAATTCAGTAGCACAACAAATCCGAAAATTTAACATACACAAACACACAGTAAAAGCAGCACAACAGATGACGGTAAATAACAGTACAATCCTTTCAAAACAAATAACTTAAATCAAATTCTGGCGCAAAAATGTAACTAATATTCTTTAACATCAACTTAATTATCTCAAATATTCCATATAAATTGATTATTGCATACTTGTATATCCTACAATAGATTTCAACAATGTACAAATTCTATCGGAACTAAGATCAAACAGTGCGAGTGCTCGAGAAAGGCCTCGTAGTTTAAAAAGTTATGGAATCAAGAACAAAACATAATTAGATAAAGAAATCACCTGATTGTGCGTCTCAATCATCACCACATCACATAAGCCCTCGCCCAAAGACAGAAGGTCTGTTGATGCACCGAGCGCACCTCCGATCAAATACAATAAAATTGGCGTGGATTCAGACAGAAGTGAAAACCAGACTGAAGAAACGGGAGAAGGAAAGATAGTAGTGGCTGGTTCGGTCCAGACAATAGAGGATCGGAGAGGTATTACTGTCAATTCAATTGGAACTGAAATCATGAAAAGAGAAGTTTACAGGTTTGGAGGGGGTGTTTATGTCTTTTTAATAAGAATTAATTTGCTCAGGAGAAAGAGCTGTTCTGGTATAATAGATACTAGCATTAATGCCCGTGCAAGGCACGGGCCTAGTGTGAAGCTCATATCATTTTCTTCGTACACAAATATAGTTGATAGAAACATGCTCATCAGAAGTTTTCTATGAAACGGGAGAGAATATATACAATGCAACAGAAAAGTTTATAATTTAGAAAATTATATATAGTTATTCTCTCGGAGATGCTCTGTAACCTTAGTCATGCACCTTCCTATAAACTTTCCTAAAACCTTAAAATCAACATTTGCTTTACTATCAAGAATCAAATATGCATATGAATTGAGGATCAGTAAGTATGTATGTATGTATGTATGTATGTATGTATATGATGTAAATTCTATGATGGGAGAAGTAAAAACATTTAAGAGTTCCAATAAATCATTATGCCCTATTAAAAGAAGGAAATAATATGCCATGAGAGTATTTGTACAGTAATACTATGCTAGAAGATAAGACAACTAAAGGTCTTCACTAAGATAATCAAGACCTGGCTTGAAGGGGTCTTCTACTATATACACCAGATATAAGTCAGATCAATCACGCAATAGTTCAGGACATGAAAGATGGCTTTCTTTTCACCACAACAATCATCTCGATTTTTCTCAACATACTCTTTGGCCTCGGCTGCAAAGATATTTACAAAAGCAAGGCGGTTTTCCTCTGAAAGCACCAGTCTCTCTATATCCATTGCTATAATTTCTCCCCCTTCCCTTGTCTTCCTCACTTCCGATGAAGCCTATAATAGAGACGCAGCAAAAATGGCAGCACGAGAACGCCAAACCAACAGGAAGAGAACAGAATTAATTCTTGAATGTAGCAAACCCAACAGCAAATGCTCAGATCTTGTATAATTATGACTTGAATCAACATCAATGTAACTACTCTATTCATTCATGTACGTACAAGTCTATATATTATATTTGCTCATGAAAAATAAAAAACTCATGTCCATATTCTTTCTGCATTTGCCTTCACCAATATAACATACAGAGGAAAACATAAAGGAGAAGTTTCCGGAAGTGAATAGTATACCTAAATGACGGGCTTCCAGTAGGGAGAGCTCTAAAACACGCTTACTGCGGGGTGTAAATGGTATTTCTACAACATGATCTTCTCTACCTCTACACGTGCATTTTTTAAATTGATCCCGTCGACTTGAGCACTTTAGCAGTAATACTAGTGCCTTAACCAATAAGACCCAAAAAATTTGTTCTGTTCCAACAAAATTTATGGCCAAGGTGCCTTGCCTCTTCTTGTGCAAGCATAATGGCTTTAGATGCATTCTCTGTAAACCTCTCAAAAATAGCTTTTGGGACAGTTCAACAGGCTTTTCTTTGTCATATACAAGTTGCGGCGGCAATGGAAGTCCTGGCCAAAATTTACCATATTATCCAATGCATTGGCTTCTCGAGATCCTGAAAAAATTTGCCACTCCTAGTGGCACAGTTGTTAAAGTAGACATCTTCACTGATCCTCTGGTTTTTTCAGATTTTAGATTTTGAATATTTCTTTGAACAGCAACTGTACATGCAAAGCAGGTGATTGAACCAAAGTGCTCGTCAAACGTCATGATTGCCTCCAAGTAATCTGTGCATGATAACAGTAATAATTACACATCCATCAATAACAGGATAACAGTATCTTCTGTCTGAGCCAACTTCTTTCTTATTATGAATTATTCTGTACTTTCGGAGAACATGGATAATAGATTAAAAAAACCTAATATTAGCTCTTAATTTATATATAATATATAATTGATATTTTACTATTTTTTTATTAGATTGAGCATGCAGGTTTTGCTAAGGCGATGATATTCTCTAAATAAGCTTAAAATAAATTATATTGTTGATATTGGAGCATCATTCAATGGGTTTTGAAACCTCTACGAATGTGGGTAGTTCGTCTTGTTTAATGATTGACTTATCGACTTAACAGAGTTTAGGAGACAAGCATGAGTCCCAGATGAGCAAAATTTATACTACTTTGTAATTTGTAACTTATCTTATACAGTATATACAACCAAAACATATACTGTATTCTATAATTTAAGTCTCATTACCAATTTTGTATTCAGCAGGTTTTAAGAAAGAAGCCTTATTTTCACAGAACGCATGGCCAGCCATAAGTGATTGTACAATAGATTTTGTATAGAAATTGCTCATAAAGGAACCTCATGCATGATAAAGCTGCTCAGGCTCTCTGTAAGGTTTCACTCTCCTTTTGATACAATCTAACTTTGACTTTAAGTCTAAATATTTGCTTTGATTGATATGTATGCAGCTAAGCATATACAATATGTAGCAATTTGTTAAGTATGGCCCTTTACAGCAGTTTGTACTTCTGGTGTTTTTTTATTTTCTTTACACTCTTCTTTTACCAACTTCAGCCTGTCTATTTTGATTACTTATAGTGTTAATGGACAAAGGTCTAATTTCGATGTATTGGCTAGTATTCCTCGTGAAGAGCAGATAGCTGATCTAAAATATGGGTTCCTGAGGACAAGAAGTGGAAAATTTGTCTTTTGATCTTAGTATGTGCATGAGTGAAGTATGTGATGATGCAAAAGCAAACTTCTGTATGCTTTCCAAACTTCTAAGAAAGCAAGTATACTATTACAACAATAACACCTAGGTTTTTGAATCTCTATGTATAAATTGTACTTGAATTGTCAATGGAAGAGTTTTTTAAATTAACAACTTAATGGAAAGTTCTGTAATTTTAGTTTTGTACTCAAGCTAATTACTTTTAAATATGTATATTTATATTTTTGCATTTTTTTTGTATTTGTGATTTTTTTTTTTGGAATACTAAAGATAAAAAGATAAAAGGCAAAAGAAGTTAAAAAGAAATTCATTAGATTTATAAAAACCACTTGCATAATGTTATTATAACAGCTATAATTATGTGATTAGATATCACTTAATTGCATAGTAGCTAGAAAAAGCTATATAAGATCAAAACCTGCATAGCACATAAACGTAAATTTGACTTGCATAGCTCTAGACAATCAATTATGCATGATAAACCTAAACATGATATAACATACTGTTCAGCAGCATGCTGACGGAGGATGATGTCTAGAACCCTTAGGCCTTCTTGACAGTTCTTAGAGCCCTGACCACGTAAAGCTTGTGCAATGGCCTACATTGTGATCTTTGCGGCATAAGAAATCTCCATTTTGTGAGTCTTTGACTGGTATGGACACCTCATTCTTTTGTGATCACTCCCGTGGGGGCATCCATCAGTAGGAGTGCAGGACTGCAGTTCCGTTTGCTTCTGAAGATAACAACAATTATATGTAAAAGCAAAATTATAAGGACTTGGCCTACTAGACGAGATATTCTCAAGCACAAGAGCGAACTCTAGCAGCCACTATATGTAAACAATTGTAAAGTCAAAATTAAAAGGACTTTACTTATTAGACGACATATCCTGAAGCACAACAGTGAACTCAAGCTTGTTCCTCGAGAGAGCTCCAACAGTGAACAGACTCTTTCCCTCATCATAAGCAAAGTCTTTTCCTTCCAATTCCCCCTTGTAAGTGTCATGCACACGATCATGCACCTTTCTATCAATACCTTTTAAATCTACTGGACGTCCATCTTCATAACAACCTAATAGTGTTCACAGGATTAGCTACGACATACCAGCCTGACTTAATTCACAACAGCACAAGCATAAGACAGCTTAAAGTAAACACAAAAGGAAAACAGAAAGCAGGTACACCATGATATCACTTGACAATTTGGAATCATGGTAGAAAAAACTCACACTGCAGTGAAAAATGTCCATCAACATTTGTCACATTGACTTTGAAGTGATTAGTTAGAAACTGAACTTTGTTCCCTATTGATGCTAGGCCACGCCTCGCAATAGGCACACATGGAGGCTTCCTTACCAGTGGCTCAAGATCTCTGTCCACACGAACGGGAACAACATCTTCAGGTATGGGAGGAGGTGGTGGCAAAGGCTCCTCAACTGCACCATTTGTCCTGTTAACACCGTTAGTCCCATTAACACCATTTGTCTCATTAGCTCCATTAACTTCTGCATCAGATGCTTCCATTATCACTTCCCACATCCAAAATATACAAAATATTTCCATAAATAACATATATGATTGAAAACATCAAAGTTTAAAAGGTATTATAACATATCATAAACAGGTATAACAGAGCATTTATGGACTCTAAAAACTACACAACATTGCATATATTTCTTTCTCAAACATGAAAAGACAAAATCAGTGACGGACCCTAAAACAAGGTAAAAAACCACATAAGACACTATATATGAAAACAAAAACTAAAAAACTATGACATATTATATCCACGAACATAAAACTTCACCCACAAAGCCTTAAAAAGTCCACCAAAATCAACACAATAACCCCAAAAAAAGAGAATAAATTACATTGAAAAACAAATCCAAGCTTTGAAATCATACAAGGATGAAAAAACTTTTAAAGCAAAATCAATCAAGGCTAACTCTAGCTAAAATAAAATCCATTAAGACACCCCAGACAAGTATATGAACACCGTCGAAACAGAAGAAGACCAAAATTTTAGAGTGAAATGCAGATAGCTTCAAATCTAAATTGATAGCTAACTTGTCAGACATGAAAAAAATGTATCTGCAAAAATCTTAATGAAAGGGGATACATTAGTTATGCATACCAAAGATATGCCTATGATTGATCCTCGCTGACTAACAATATACACATAACAAAAGCCAAAAATAATTAAAGTAGACTATGATTGCATGAATATAAAATAATATGCACCTTTGCTTTCTCCGAAACCCGCTCCTTTCATCTCCGCTCTAAGTGATGCAATTCTTTCTTTTTCTACTACATCGTGATGGCTAAGTAGCCAAATTAAACCACGATATATATCCTCGTGTATCTCAAGCCCAAATGGCAAATGTCGACAAATTCTGATAAACAAATTCTGCTTGTTTAAGGTTATGTTTTGCAGAGTCTCCTGGATTGCTAACAAGAGCTCTGAAAAGAGAATTGTGCAAACTAAGTAGGGCTTGTATCGTCCCAACTGGATCATGCCATTGTAGGTGGTGCATGCCCGCTCTAGGCAACTTTGAGAAGATGAGCTAAGATAAGCACGTGTCAAAATGTAAATGAAGGTTCAACAGTCACCAATCAAATTGGAACCAATAATGTTGCCTCATCCATTTATACCTGTCATGTATGTGCAGGAAATCTTGTTAGTATAGTGGTGACACTACATTTAAAAAACAAAAAGAATAATCCGAGAAAGAATACTCACTTTAGTTTACACAATGAACACATTATTCTCTATGCATATTTTATTCCTCATACTCTAGTCTCAAAAGCCCAATTATGACATTGATTTAGCTCAACACCACAATGTTTTTATTCAAAGCTAGTTGTAATTACGCAAATTAATCACATGTGTAATATTAAAAAGAAGAAAAATTAATCTTCTACAAGAGTACTTCGATATGCACTTAGTTGCAGGAGTGTGAGTAGCATATAATTAAAATCATCAAACAAATCAATTATTTCACGAGGCAAGCACACCTCGCAACCTTCTATATTCCCCAGAATTACTCTATTGAATGTTACAACTCAATTCAATTTTATAATCATGCCACGTAAATCGAACAACCAAATTTCTTTGGTGTAAACATGTAACAGGACTACGGGATACCTACAAGTCTAATATAATATCACTACTTTTCAGGCTCTAAATACTAAATTGACGAGGCACGAAGAATACCTTAAAGGCAGTCTCATTCTCCGCTAACAATGAACAGTAAGATAAGTAGCATCTTCTTGCCTAGCCCACTCCCGAACAAGCACACCTTGCTTATGCGCGGGAAGCTTTTTACACAACCAAGCCAGCTTCGATCTCCTCCACTGTTCAGGAAGTTCCTCCAATTCCTTAACCTCAACCGGCAAAGCCCCGAACTCAAACCCGGCTTGTTCATCTCAGCCAAACCAAATCCCGAATCAAAATTGAACATATCCTTTAACCAGAGTTGGGAAAATCCCATATTTCTTCAGCCTAAGCATTGCAATCAAGGTGTTCGACAGAAGCCCTAGATGAAGATAATGAGGAAAAAGTGCGGAATCTGCGTGGTTTGGTGAGGGATCCTGAGAAAATGTTCGGTAGGGTTGATTGAAGGAGAGTGATGGAGCAGAGGACGAGACGGCGACGGTGGTGGTGTGCGGTGGTGACGAGAGGAGATGTCTGTGTGTTTGTATATGCGTATGGGTAATATACGTGTGAGCGTTAATTAGCAGGTTTGGAAAAAGGTTCGGAACACAAGGAATTAATTTGCTCGGGAGAACAACCTGTTCTCGTATCTATACTATCTATACTATACTATAATAAGCCAACATGGGTATAATTTGTAGTCCTACTTTTCCTTCACGTTTTTTGGTTTCGTCGTTTCTTTTTTCGTTACTGGACTATTACACGGTCCTCTTAGAGTTCTATTTCCGAGTGGACACTGGTTCTCCAAACTAAAGCAAGTACTATAGAAAACAGATACTTGAACCACCGCCCTCTTTCTTCCTCTCCGTCAGCCACATACGACCAAGTGACTCTTTCTCCCAGCAGAGATTAACTTTGCAGACAAGACCAAATACTACTCATAACACTTAACAGTCCGCTAATTAGCCCGCTGTAGATACAGAAAATATAACAAAAACCCATATACAAAAACTCTTTAAAACCCCAAGATTTTTGAAGAATTGAAGAGATGGGAGCTGATATACCCTTTTGTGGAACAGAGTTTGTGCTGTATGTGTTTGCAAGTTTGGGTTTGGTATTGCTTGCTGGGCTTATGGCTAGCCTTACTCCTGGCCTTATGTCTCTTGGTCTTGTGGACCTTAAGGTTCTTATCAAGTCTGGGCGGCCTCAAGATCGTAAGCATGCTGGTGAGTATCATCTGCTGTTAATTTCTTGAGAAATTTGTTTTTAGTTGCTTATAAGGATTTGATCTTTGTTTTTAGTTGCTTATAAGGATTGATTAAACTAAGAATGAATCATGCACGTAATGTGTTTGATCTGAGAGTTGTTTGAAAAATTAACTCGTTTTTAAAATCATTAGAATTGTGCAAGTTGCTTTAGTTATCTTTTCAACCAAGTGTATGAAATCAGTGTGATATATAATTATTTATCTGTTTGAGATGCAGCATTTTTTATACAAGTTTGTCATGCCCTGATTCAACTGCAATTTATTTGTAGCAGAACATTGTTAAAATGGTCTACATACCAACCACCTCTTTCTCTGGTGTATTTTTCGAATGAAAACCCCCAGTCCTATTTAGTGAAGTGAAGCAAAAATCATGCATTAACTTTTGAGCGATCTGTAATGTGCAACGCAGTTGCATTTGGAGTTGTTTTTGACAAACAAGTTCTCTATAACTCAGCAGCTTTATGCTTAAAAACATAGCAAGAAACAAGAACTATATGAATCTCTATATCGAACAAATCTTGGTGATTTAGAGCAAAAAGATTGGATTTTTAAGTGAAAAAATGAGGGATTGAATAGGAGATGGGTGAAAAAATGGAGAAGAAGAGGGAGAAAAGTATGAAAAATGGAATATTAAGAGAGAGAAAGGGAGGGTCAAACAACGTTTGGCTTATTTGTTAAGACAACGTACAAGTTGTATCTACTGCAAATGTACATGTTAATTAAGTGTAGATTATTAATGTGTGTTTGGTGTTTGCTTTGCTGTTAAATGGGGTAAGAACTCAAAACAAGAAAATTGGGCACTTCTAGTGCTAATTATGAGTAACTTTTTAATAAGATAGTATTAGTACTCGTTTTTAGTCGAAATTCTCACTGTCAAGAACTCTTTGTTTTCTAGAAGATGGACAGAGTTTGCTATGAAATGCTTCTGGTATATAAGCTTGTGACATTAGTGCTGATGTGTTAATTTTTTTGATAATTTAGAAATTATTGAAATTATATTTTCGTTAACTTGGTATAAATAATTGTATATATTCTGAATGAAAGATGGTTAGGGTTGCAAGAAAGAATGAGTGTTGATAGGGGTAAGGTTTATAATAAATGGCATGAAATAACAACTCATGACACCACTAAAATCAAACATGTTGTAACCGTCACAAGACTCGCCATTCACAAAGAGATCGCAATTTCAGTTATGAACAAGTAGGAACTGCTGTTGCTCAGTTACAAACAAATAAGTCAAAAGCTGAAGAACATGCACGTATAGGCCGTTCCGGTGGTCTTTTTCTGTCAAAATAAGATTCATTTCAAATAAAAATATATTATCTTCGTTCTACACGTGTGTGCTTTGCATAACAACCAATTTTACATAACAACCACAAAGTAACAACCAAATATTCTACTATTTCACATAACGACTTGGACCATATATATACTATCTATACTATACTATAATAAGCCAACATGGGTATAATTTGTAGTCCCATTTTTTGTTCACTTTTTTTCGTTTCGTTTGGTCACTTTTTTAAAATCACCATCTCAGTGCTATACTAAGTACTAACTGTCTCCTATTCCCCCTATGTATAAATACATCCTGCTGTATTCTGTTACTTTGATATGTGACTTGTGTAATTTTTTAAGCAATATTGATTAATATCATAGATTCATAGTTCATCCGAGTTTAAGATGGTACTTTTTGTTGATTTAGGCGGAGAATGATGTGGTTACTATAGTATATACTAGCAATCTGGCATTTGGTAGGGAGGATTATTTTTTATTTTTATATTTTTAAATGCGAGGGACTAGGGAGGATGGTAATAGGGATGTATTTACTACTATTGATTAATACCAATAGTAGTATAACAGAACTTACTTTCATGGGTCATTGACTCATTGTCACAATCAGTCGATCACAATAATTAATGGCCATTTCAAGATCCTTCCATTTAGGGCTGTTAATTGAAGTACTGGATTTGAAGTCATATCCATCAGAAATTTGGAATTGAATACAATGCAGGAGGTTGACTTGTATATAGTATAATCCTACATTGTTATACTTTGTATTTTTTGATCAGGACAGAGGAAAGGTTAATGCAAAAATCCAATCTGAAAGATGTGAAGACGAATGTGATGAAGCTGTTCTGCTCAAGTGTGGATTTAGGATGTTGGGTGCAGACTTGTTCAATGATACTAAGGTAATTTTGGCATGAACAGTCTTGTACTTTGAAATTTGGGGTACTTGGCTTATTTTGGTATATGACTGCTGTTTGTATACTGTTCTTTGCATAGATGCTGGAGATTAATAATGGTGCCAAAGAGCTTAACATCCCCACCAGCGATGCCAACAGGAAACTGGTTGCTTCGGACAATGGGGGCTTGCAGAACCCATCTTATTTGATATTTAATCCTGTGTGGGATTCTAAAGGAGCACCAAGTCCTAACAAAAGATTCAACTATCCATCAGTGCCAGGTGTGCAGAAGCCAATTTCTGATGAAGACATTGCTTTTATGACTGTAAGAGCTTTTTATGATGATTACATGATCAGTAGTTGATAATTTTAAGTCCTATTGTTCTCTGACGTGTAATATGCATGACATTCTGGTTGTAGGTTCTTGAACTGGGGCAACTCATTAAGACCAAACAAATTTCATCTGAGGAGCTTACAAAGATTTTCCTGAAGAGGCTGAAGAGGTAATAGCAATATGCCAGAGTCTCCGGGCCATATTGCTACTCAAGATTGCTTTCTAATACGTATTAGGATATTAACACAAGTATAATCCTGTTCTTGAAGCTCTAATCACTTTCACTGAGGAACTGGCATACAAGCAAGCCAAGGAGGCTGATCATCTGCTGTCCCAAGGAGTGTATTTAGGTATGCAAAATTTGTGTCCTCAAATTCATGCAGCATGGTTTAAATCAGATAAGGTTTCAAGTTATCAAGCACTATCATCTAGTGTTTTATTTTATTCGTAGGATGTCAGCTGCTTAGTTTCCTTGACTGCCTCTATTAAAACAACCTATACTTCCAAGAGATTTTCTTGTCCGTATGTTTTTGGTTTTGTGTAACTTGAATTTGAGAAGCTTTAAAATTTTACTTATGAGATAAAGTATTTATCTTTACGTCTGCTTATCTGTTCTTAAGATGGCATGTTAGAAATTAAGTGTAAAATCAACAAGTCTATATTTGCAGACAACCAAATACACCACGTAACAGCAGCACCACCGTGCAAGATCCTATCACCACCATAGCCCGCTGTCTCTCTCTTCATCTAGGCAAGCTCCTGTGCTACTTTTCATTCCATCTATCAAGAACACTACTTAATTCATCTCCCCTGAAGGTATGTTCTGGATACATATAGATGAATATGAGTTCCTATGTTCTAAATAACTAGGTTTCTTTGTTATCTAATTTAATTGCTTATAAGGATTGATAATTTCATCAAAGTTGTGTCAGAAATAGGTAGGCAGAATGGTAATTCGTCCAATAGTGTTGTTCCGGGGAAATTAACATACTTGAGTGAGCTTAGTTTGAATTTCGGGAGTTCAATTAGTTCTGGTGCGTTTGGATACTCTGGTTATGTTAGCTTAATATTCTACTTATAACAATGAGCCCCCTTGGATGCCTCCACACAAGAGAAATCTTTGCCAGAAACACTCCAAAATTCAACATGTTTTTGGTAATAGCAGAGAAACTTTGTAATTGTACCTGCTCCATTCGTTTTGTCTTGGAATGTATTTGCTTTAAAAGTTCAAGCAATTTTGCTTCATAAAGGCCCTGAACTGACTCAACCTCTTTCTTGGGTTGATGGACCATTTCCTCCAGATATTTATTCTCTAGACCAAATTCATCTGCTTCAGTAAGTGTTTATGTAGCTAGCTTATCATTCACATCTAAAGTGGATGAGATTTTCAAATAAATCCCCCTAAGTTCCTTTTGTAACCTTTCTATTGTATTTACATTCTGCTGCTGTGCTTTTCTCAGGTTTTCCCCTGGTTTTATGGCACATTCTGTTTCTAGTGTTTTATGTAGTATGACAATTTCAGTACTTGGGTAATATAACTATCCTTAAAATTCAGCATTCACATCAGATAATCAGAATTAGCATTGACACTTTTAATAAGCTTTGTGTTGTTGCCTTCTGCCTCTTAAAACCCATGTGCTCTTTGCGCCTGGCATCGTCAATGACTAAACATTTTATGCAATTGTAGATGCTCTATGAGAAAATTTGCTATATGGTATGGTCATATGTTCAAATTTAGGCAGCAGTATATTTCGACTGAATTGTAGTTTGTCTAATGATTAGAAATGAGTGAAAGTTTGTTTACGAAGATTAATGTGCAAGTAATTTGCGTTCTTTCTATTTTAATTTATAATTTAATCAAAGTATAAGGCAGATGTCATATTCACAAAGAACCCTCGTGAAGGTGCATTTGAGTTGTGTAAAAAGGAAAACTTCATGTAAATTGCAAAGGAAAGAAGTAAAATTATTTATCTCGAACTGATCCAGACTTGTCAAGAAATATACTTGGGGGATTTTTGTTTTATTAATCTGTAGAGTATCTTGCAGACTTTAACTAGTGGTACCCTGTTTTAGCAAGTGAACAAGGTTGTTTTATTCCTTTGAATGCCTCCAGATCCAGTATATACATATCTACCAGTTTAATGTATTAATCTTTGTTGCCTTCGTAGATATCATTCCAGTACTGAAGCATGCGCAGCAATTCTCTAGAAGACTGCCAAAGCATCTCCGAAGGTTGTAGAAACTTTATTTTTAACTTTGAGATCTTGGCTTGCTGGTTTAATTTGCTGAAGCTTTTTTTTTTTACTTCTTTTATTTGCAGGCGGCTGAGAAGCTTAAAATAACTGCTACTGAACTGACTAAGCTGCGAATTTCAGATGGCATTATCCCTGTATTGTTCTACTTAAAATGATATTCTATCTAGCAATTTATTATCCTCCCCTCCCTCATTAACACACACATACACACAGGCAGAACCCCCATGTGCAGTACTGAAGTTAACTATCAGATGTCCATATTATGTTTTTTCTATCCCCTCTAGGAAAAATCATAATATATTTCATGTTTTAACTATTGCTTATAATAATCTATTATCTTACAGAACCTGAGATGCCGAGGGGAGCTGGAAGTGTGAGAAATGCAACAATATCAATTATCCTTTTAGGACAAAGTGCAATAGACAAAATTGTGGGGCTGATAAGCCGTCCGACACCAAGAAGTCCCCTTTAGAACCTGTAGATGATAATGATCAGGTCTGTTTGATGATGTCTATATGTTCTATGTACACCCGTAGCTATTCTTTATCAATCTTTGTATGTATTGGAAAATTGAGAACAGCTCAAGTGCGCAATTATTATGTAAAGTATTATCTCTTGCCAAATTTGTTCACTGTTTATTTTCGGGTTTCTTTCCTATTTAAACTCAAGTATGATCTTGCTAAGATTTTCTTTCTTTTCAGTTATATGATTCTAGATTCATTAATTGATTTAAAGTTGTCTAGTGTTCCAGTGATTACTAGGCATGTCTTCTCAGTTTGTTCTGGTGAGTCTAGGGTTTCGTCATGTTATTGTAAGACTTTGTACTTTGACAGCTAATCTAATGTAGTAGGTGCTAGAAATGCATTTCTCGAATGCCACCAGTGTCAAAAACAACTCTATGTGTCGTCCAAAACAATTTGAAATGTGTCGCCCAAAACAAATCTTCCATTTTGCTAATAGACCAGAGGTTCTCTTGTTTTGCAGTCTCAATAACTCTAATTTTCAAACTACTGAGTATATAAGGCTACTAATTTCCATTGCAACAGCAATGCCCTCCCCGGAAATGATGAAAGCAGGCGCGATATCTGATCACCTCCTCACGGTTATAAACCCCTGAAAATATTTCTGCAAGCTAATGGCAGTCTCTATTATAACTACTTATTTTTGTTTTATGGTTGTTTCATTTGAATCAGACTATGTTTCATGTATCTCTTTCGTCGATTGGTATATAAGTTTTGGTTGTCTAGGACTTTTAATAGTGTAGTAAAATATTGTGTTGTATTTAAACTTGATTTGCATCATTTTCTTTTTATACAAATTGCTGGCAGTATTTTACTATTATGCCAGCAGTGTTTTTTGTACAGATTGTATTCTGACAGGCTAGAGATTGACAGTCTGCTTCCATAATGGAGAGCTATTGGCACTTGGCACAGGTTAATATGCTTTTCATTTGTAAATTGTTTTAGATACTGTTTCCAGATTACATTTCTGTAGTTAATTGCTTGCTATATTGTCATAGGAGCTTGGTATTAATTGAATTGCAAGTCCCTGTAGTTCTCTTCTTTTCTGCCACTGTAAGTCCTCTTTAAAATTTATTTTTTTTCATAATTTTGTTTTATCAAATTTACATAATCTTCTGATTATCAAATATTTATAGATATTACATCTTTAAGTGCTTATATTACATGGTTATTTAATATTTGTTCACTTATTTTCTATTTTTTAATATTTAACTTTATATTTGTATTTATTTGCTTTAAAAAGATGTGTTTGTATTAAAAGATTATGTGTCTTTTAATTTAATTAGTTTTTCTTTAAGAATTATGTTATTTAAAATGGTCTATATGAAGTAGGTCGATAGATGTGTTTAAACTTAATAAAGTTTTTATTAGGTTCATCGAAATAAGTTTTAAGAATTAGGTTGCTTATAAGGATTGATAATTTCATCTTTGTTGTGTTTGGTAATGCACGTAAAGTGTTTGATCCGAAAGTTGTTTGAAACATTAACTTATTCCGAAACCCGGCCATGATACTATTATATGAAGAGGCTTATAACCAAGTCCTTAAAATCCTAACAATAAACGCTTGGCAAATTTAGGAGTTAATTACCTTTGTCCCAAATGTATACTTCAACACCAGGAAGTAGTTTTTAGGAAGCAGAGCTTCTGGCCAGCTTTCTTGATATGAGTTTAGCACTAAAGCACAGAGAATAGCAGACTTCGTTTAGTATTAGCAAGATGAAGCTTATACATAAATGTTATGTTACCAAAAGCAACGTTTGTAACTAAAAGTAACATGTCAAATTGAAAAGAAAAAGGTGTCAAGTGAAAGAGCCAGTGGTTCAAAATGTAAAATATCTCCCTTGTGCTACAGATTCAAAGCAAGCACCTTTTTCTTTGTTTAGTTATTAAATAATATTATTCACTTAAATAAGCATCATTTAATAGCAGCTTTGCTGATTAGTACCTCAACAAAGTTGCACCATTCATCGAGGAGTCGAAACCTTCTAGCTAGGACCAATCTCCAGGCTGTAACTGCCCTGCTTACAGCTGATATAATTAATGGGCAGAGCTTCTGAGCAGCTTTCTTGATATGAGTTGAGCACTAGAGCACAGAGAATAGCAGACTTCGTTTAGTATTAGCAAGATGAAAGGGCACAAGGAGTGCCACTGCTGCAGGGATACACATGTGGTCACGTAATTAGACTACGGAGAGGACATTTAAAAAGAAACAGAACAATAAGTTTTATATTGGAAAGATTGTTGGCTGTTTGAGTATTCTGCAACAAGTACTAAAACATTATTGTTACTCTAAACTTAAATTACACTGATTTGCATTAATTTTTTTGTCTTAATGACAACAGAAAGTTCATTTGCTTAAAATATATAATATAATATATTATGCCATATATATTGATAAGTGTATTGTCCCTTTTTAATTTATTTGTCATTAGTCAACATATCCACATTCATTTCTCAATACTAATAATAATAACCTTTTATGTATCATCAGAGACAGGAATTATTAAATAAAATTATATTAATAAGGAATTTAAAGAAATTACGCGGTGATAGGGATCACTTGCTAACAATAAATCTCAATTGGTCTATTTAGGGCATCTTCAATGGGGTTAACTAAAATTGGACTTACAAAACTATGCAAAATCTGTTAATTTAGTAAGACATTGTGCTTCGATGATATTGATTGTATTATTTGGTTTGATTTTAAAAATAGTAAGTTATTAATATTTTAGGTTATTATAAATTCTTATAAATTCTTTTTTATGATTATGTAGAGGTTCGACAAATATAACTAATAATAAGAGGTTGGCTATATATATAAATAATGAAAATGTACTATTGGAATTGGATTCTTGCACATAATCTGTATATTTTATTTATTTATAATATATATTAATTATTTTCAGTAAAGGATTGCAGAAGATTGTTTTAAAGAACTACTATCCGAGCATTGATCACTACTCACCAGGTCGACTACTATCCACTCCCCGGTGCTCCATATATCTCTGAAGGGTCAAATTACGATAGGAATTTGGCCAAAAACAATCTCACTGGACTGATACAATTCTGTAATGGATCAGAGGTTTCAGATATTTTTACTGCTGTTATCCATTCAATTTTTTAGTATAGCATTGCAGGATGGTGAGTTCACTTGATCTTTATGTTCTTCGTAGTTTTTATGCCTTCTACTGTGGTTATGCATGTTTAATTTGTGTCTTTAGATTGCTAAGAAAGTTAAGCAAAATTTTGAATTGTATATACAGAAGGCTGACTATGCTTCTTTTTATGTGCTCCAGTTCCAAGCTTTACGTTCAATGTGTTAGGAATAATATACGAGATCAATCTTCTAATACAAAGCACACACACAAAATTATATGACGCAGAAAAATCCACGTCCCAACTTGTATTATTAATCAAAACCGTTATCAATAATACAATCCACCAAACTAGGATACTCAAGCCTACCAATACTCAAGCATGCCTATCAAACAATATGACTATGTATATATAGCCATCAAACTTAGACAAATCAGAATCTAACTCTAATATACCTAATCATAATCCTAATCCAATTCTAATTTCTAACTCAAATCAGAATCCTATTCCTATTGGGTTGATACCCAACAATCCCCCCCTTCAACCCAATACGGTTTCAAAAAATTTTTAACGATCACCATGAAGACGTTGACGTCCATCTGCCAATGCCTCCCCTTGAGTAACAACCTCTCCATCTAGCATAAAAAGATTTCTCTTATCCTTCCAACCTTTGAGTATCACCAATTCTTGTTTGGTGACCTCCAAACAACCGTTCTTCATCATGACAGTACATCCCAAATCAACTAATTTACCCAATGAAATTAGATTTCGATTTAGCTCCGGTACATACCTTACTTGAGCTAATTTTCGAATACGACCATTATGAAGTTTCATTGTTATCTCACCAACGCCGGTAACTTTTATCGTTTTACCATTTGGTAAAGCTATCATCTTTCCCTCACAATCCTTATAGGACGAGAACCACTCCCTCTTAGCACATATGTGATGAGAACATCCCGAGTCAAGTATCCATTCTTCTTTTGATCCCTTGTCTTCTTGAACCAAAAGAGCATCATCAACAGTCTCAACAAGCGAAGCACTACCCTTCTCTCGAATTTTCTTTAACTCCTTTAAGTCTTCTCTTGCTTTTGGACATATGAATTGATGGTGGCCCAATTCTTCACAATAAAAGCACTTGATATTAGGGTTATGTTTCTTATCAAACTTCTTTTTCCTATTATATGCATCCATCATAAGTGCACTTCCGTCCGATGTATCACCCGATCCTTGCTTCATCAATCTTTCAGCTTCAAGAATAACAACAGTAGTCTCATCCAAAGTTAACTTCGTTTTTCCAACCATTAAAGAGGTAATCACATTATTATACTTATTTGGTAGGGAAACAAGTAAAAGAATGGCTTTGTCCTCATCCTGTAATTTTTCATCCAAATTATTCAGCTGGTTGATCAACCCATTAAAACGATTTAGATGATCTCTCAAATCTCCGTTTTCTTCCATCTTAAGTCCGAACAAATCTTTTTTGAGAAACAACTTGTTGGCCAAAGACTTTGAGTGATATGTCTTTGTCAACTTCTCCCACAAATTTTTAGGGTTATTCTCCTCAAGAACATCATACTTGATTTCCGGTGCAAGAGCCAACCGGATAGTCGACGCAGCACGTAATTTCATATCTTCCCACTTTGTATTATCCACATCAGCGGGCTTCTTATCCTCGAGAGTTGCATATAATCCTCGTTGAATTAACAAATCTTTCACTGTGCTCTGCCATAAAGTAAAATTGTTTCTGCCATCAAACAATTCAATCTCGAATTTTCCTCCCATCTTATCCATCATGAACCTGAGCTCTTGATACCACTTGTTAGGAATAATATACGAGATCAATCTTCTAATACAAAGCACACACACAAAATTATATGACGCAGAAAAATCCACGTCCCAACTTGTATTATTAATCAAAACCGTTATCAATAATACAATCCACCAAACTAGGATACTCAAGCCTACCAATACTCAAGCATGCCTATCAAACAATATGACTATGTATATATAGCCATCAAACTTAGACAAATCAGAATCTAACTCTAATATACCTAATCATAATCCTAATCCAATTCTAATTTCTAACTCAAATCAGAATCCTATTCCTATTGGGTTGATACCCAACACAATGGTGCATACAAATCCTGAACTGTCTCAGCCTGTTGTGAATTCCTCAACATTGTCTCAGCCGTATGTTCTCTGCTTATGAATATAATTCTAAGTGAAGTTGCCATTTCTAATCTTTCATAACAAGCTCCAGTACATCGAAATAAACCCTATTGTCCCCTGAATTCACATATATCCCCAGTTTACAGCTTATAGGATTTTAGTGGCTATCTTTGTCCTTTTGATATTTGCTTCTTTCCTTCCCCTCTGTGCCTTTCAATTCCCCTCTATGTTACCCAAGTTAATATATTTATAACTTGACACCAACTGCAAGTAAGAATCAAAATGCTTACATTTTTTCATGCTTCAACACTTTCCTGCAAAAATTTGTAATATTCCTCCTGCAGAGACTGTAGATGCTCCACGAGTCCGAAGGTACTGCAGCTAAAGAATGTATTCAACAACTCGAGTACTCGGGTTCGAGGACTGATGAGGGAAGATTTGAGGAACAAAAAATGGGTGAAGTTCAAATTTGTACAACTCGGATGAGGGTGAAAGAAAATGAGAATGCTGATTTGAAGATTTTCAAAATTGCTGGAACTAAAGATAGTAATAAAAATTCATTTGATCAAAGCGCAGTTGTGGAGAACTGTTCTGTCATTGGCCAAAAGGTTACCGGTGCTCAAGAGTGTAATGTAAATATATCTCATTCTGTTCATAACAATAGTGATGATATACATGACGCAAGAAGGTCCGGCAACCAGGTCATCCCAAAAGTAGATAGTAGTAAAGAGCGTCTCAGTGCAACACCTGGGCATGTGATGAAATATGAAGATGAGGATAGTCGATTTGCAGCTACAAAATTGTTGAAATGCTTGATGTGAATATACCTTAAGGTTTAGATGATAAGAATAATGAGGACAAGCGGAGTAAGTACCTCTACTATGACCCACCACCTTTTGAAGAAACATGGATTTTTGCTGAAAAATATAAATATTGATTGTTCGTACTTATATTTTATAATATAGAAAAATATTGTACAAGACAAAATTTCAAAAATGGATATAACCAATCAGTTAATATAATTTAATACCATCATATTAAAGTAATAATAAAATACTAATAAAATGATATTAAGCTTAGAAATAATAAAATATAAATAATATGGTCGCCGTGCTTCGCACATGTTATTTTATAGTTTTAAATACTAAAAGCACTCATAATAATATATTATCATATAAAATTTTATATAAAAACTATAATGTTGTTAAAAAATAAAATTATAAATATCCAATCTTGAAGATATCTTTTTTCATACATATGAAGATATATAAAATATATGAAAAATGTAAAAATATATGAAATATTTTTTTCCATACATATGAACATATACGAAACATGAAAAAACTGATTTGAAATTAATTGAATAATAAATTATCACATATTAATAATATAAAAATATTTATAATTAGATAATAAATTGTAAAAGCAAAATTTTTAAGAGTATAATCAGTTGGTTGATATAATTTAATTAAAAATCAACTCATTAATATTAAAATATTAATAAAATAATATTAAAATTTAAATAATAAATTGTGAATTATATACCCGCCCGTGCTTCGCACGGGTTATAGGCTAGTAATAGATAGAAGAGTAGATGAACTGAATTTTAAATAAATTATATTAACCAACTGAGTATATTTTTTCACAAAATTTGGCTTTTACAATATAATATATACTTATAAATATTTTTCTGTTATTAATATGTGATAATTTATAATTTAAATTAGATTTTTCATGGTTCGTATATCTTTATACTCCCTCTGTCCCTTTCATTTCTTAATATTTCTTTTTCGCTGCTTGACACGCACTTTAATGCGCCTATAAAACATAGTTTTATAACTTTTTTCTAAAATTTTCTTTTTCTGAATTAAAATTTAAACATCGAACTTTTATTCGGAAAAGAAATTTTTCTAAAAAAAGTTATGGAACTATATTTTATAGGAGCATCACAGTGCGTGCTACGCCCCCGTCCCCCAATGTTAAGAGTTGAGGGGTACGGAGGGAGTATATATGAAAAAAAAAAATAAAAAATCGTGTAACAGATTAGAGTTAGAAGGGGTTACGTAATGAAACTGTTTAACAATGTAAGAGAAATTGACCTCCACATGTTGTAGAATTGTAGTTGCGAAAAAAGAGTACCAATCTAAAAAAATATAACTAAAAGTTTGGACTACAAATTATACCCATGTTGGATTATTGTAGTATATTATGGATACTAGCGTGGAAGCCCGTGCGAGGCACGGGTTCGTTATTTATAAAAAAATATATTAATATGTATTATAAATTATAATTAATAACTAATTTATTTGTTTTTTATTAAATTTTTAAGTATAATGTTCTTTCGAAAAATAACTAATAATATTAATTATATCTAATTTAGGATATTAAATATATTTTTATTTAACTCAAACTAACACAATATAATTCATATATGAGAGATTTAGACAATCAATAGAATCTAGAAGACTATTCAATCGAATTATAACGGAACCTTTTTATAAGAGGTAGAATTTTTAAACGTGAAATCCAACTTATGAAATAAGTGGATAGTTAAAATTAATTTAATATGTTCATGAGCTATGATACTCATAGTGATATGATCGAATTCAAAAACATGTACATATAAAAGATTGCTTAGAGCATCTCCGATGGCGTTGGCTGTAATCGTTGGCTATATTGGATCTGTAAGACATTATATAAAATTTGCTGGACCTGTAAGACATTTTGCTTCAATGTTATTGGCTATATTGGTTGATTATAATTTAAAAATAGTATGTTATTAATATTTAGATTGTTATAAATAGAATATATCAGTTTAATATGGTAATAATTTATATGTAATCAGCGAGAAAGAGGATAATAAATTGCGGGAAATGACGTGGAATTCACTACAGATCTGTAGTGGTTCGACAAATATAGCCATCCATGGGGGAATGGCTATAATTATAGACAATGGCTTGCTATGGTTGGAGTGGTGTTTTTTGTGGGCATTGGCTAAATTTTTTAATTTCGGAAAGCCACTTAGACTTTTAGCTAAGGGTTTCTCATGGTTGGAGATGCTCTTATATGAGTCGATCAGAGTTCGGATACACATAATAATTGTTAACTTGTTATCTTCCATCATCTCTCTTTTCATCCCTCCTGGCGTGGCCTCCTGGTTTTCTTATAATCAATATATACATATTTATATATTTTGCTAATTGACATGTTTCAAGAATCTATGGATTATCAGTTGAATGATATTATAATCATCACTCCGTCGATCGATCGATCATGCCTCATTATTATCATATCGTAGAAGTTTATTAATACTAATAATAAAGTGTACTTTTTGTACTCGCACTTTACTCAAGACACCACTTGCAATACTATAATTCAAAATCGAGCACTTGCAATATCAATTTTTCTATTTTGCTACATTTTGTTGCATTCTGTTAATTTGGGTTAACTCCGTTAATAATTTAGAGAGTAAAGTGCAGTTTGTGTACTCGCACTTTACTTAAAGTGCATTTTGTGTACTCGCACTTTATTATAAATTTTCAACTAGAGTATTGCAAGTGTTATTTTTGAGTAAAGTACAAGTACACGAAGTACACTTTACTTCTTAAATTACTGACGGAGTTAACCCAAATTAACGGAATACAACAAAGTGTAATGAACCACAAAGATTGATATTGCAAGTGCTCGATTTTGAACTATAATATTACAAATGATGTTTTGAGTAAAGTAGAACTACACAAAGTGCACTTTACTCTAATATTAACAAGCTAATTTATTTTTACATAAATGTGATTATTTGTTTAATAATCTGGTGTCTAAAAATCAATTGATTTGACTTGTAAATCAGAGTACCTACAATCTCTAATTTTATATTATTTGGATGATAATTTCATTTTGAGTCTTATTCGGATAAAGTTCGATACAACTCGAAGCAAACCCAGACTAACTTGGATCATATATTAAGAAATCTAATAATTGAAAAAAGGTTGGAAACCGAAAAGATCAAACATAATGACATAATTATCTAAGACTTATAAAATTTGATATAATATTATAACAAATAATATACATATATTATTAATTTAATTTTCAAAATAAATTTATAAGTACGTCCAATTGTTTCTAAGTACTTTTCTATTGACCCGAGTACTCATTACTCGATACACTCATCGAGTTAAATCACACTTTGACTTTTGAACAGTAATTAAAGAATTTAAATTAACTTGTCAGTTGAGTATCATTGTTCCATCAAATATCATCACCGATGATAATCCTGATGATAAAAATTAAAGATTTTTGTGCTACTGTCACCCTCTCAACACACATCATAGTAAACTTTGACATCTACAAATTTTTATAAAATTCAGATGCTAAAAATTAATATAAATATAATTCAAAATAAGATTAGTATACAAAAATCACTCTATAAAAATTATTTGAGATAATTAATTATTTCGTTAAAACTAACATGAATTGAATCAAATATAATATGTGATATCTGCACATGTAAATATTTTTTTGCTTTTTAATAAAATGAGAATCACGAATAGGGCTGTAAAATGATCTAGGCGACACCGGATACCCCTCTGCTCAACTATCAGATCATATTATTTTTAACTTATCCAGGTTTGGGTCTGGGATCAATTTATTTCGATATAAACCGATCCTGGGTATTTGAGATCCTGATTTGAACCGAATATGATTCCGTATCGTATTTTCTATTTTTTAACCGGGTAGTTTATGATCTGTCGAATATGAGCCGGATATGATCCACTAACATTAAATATTATTTTTTTAAAGTTTTTAAATATTTATCATTTAGTCTGAGTAAACATAATATTATAAAATATAATAATTTTAAATTAAAGCTTATAATTATATGTTGGTATATATCATTTATTATATATATATATATATATATATATGAAAATAATAAGCATTATCAAAATTAAATAAATCATATTTTATGAAGATATAAACTTAAATAAGACATTAAAATTTTATAAAATGATGACGATTTAATAAAAAAAATATGATGGATATAATATAATATGTATATTCGTTCGAATCAAATATGAATCGTGGATCATATTCGGGAATGGGTAGAATCATTTTATGAAAAAATTATATGAGATCGAATCTGAGCGGGTATAGGTGTGCTCTTATCCAAGATCATATATTATACGTGCTTAATTTTGCAGCCAGATTTGGATCGTTTTCAAAACGGATATGAGACATGTATCATAATTTCGAGCCGGATATAAGCCGAGACACCATATAGTCCGTATCAATTTACAGCCCTAATCACGATACCTTAATTTAATAATTATAATTGTATAATCAAAATAATAGTTTGAATATATATCCCAAAATCAGTTCACAAAAATATATTTTATATTTATTTAATATTTTCGTATAAGTGAATTAATAAAAAATAGTAAATGAGGGGTTATAAATAAGTGAAAAGTGTAATTAACATGGATATTGATGTGTAAATAACTCAATTAATGATATTTAATGTTTCAAAATATAATAAATGCACCAAATTGGTATTCTTGTAATTGTAGATTAAGTGAGGGTATAATGGATATTTCACACCCATTTTTTTGCTCTTTTTGCCCTTGGTTGCCATTTAATATATTCAAGTAGAGAAAAGTTCAGTGGAATCCCCATTTTTGTTGGAGTATTGGAGTACGAAATCTACACCGTTCATTTCAATCTAATCTAAGGGTTAGTGTTTAACATATCTAATATGTAGAGAAAAGTTCAGTGGAATCCCCATTTTTGTTAGTGTTTTGAAGAAAAATATAGTTTTGTGCTGTGTCATAACATCTCATCACCCTTAAGCATACATTGTTCTGTAAAATTTATAGATTGTATCAGTTATTATTTGCTTAACCGTCGCCTATTTTAACAATATATATTTGATCTGCAAGTCTTTTCAACATGGATGTTTTTCATATAATGAATGGTGCAGAACAATCGTATAATGTTCTGCATTGATGTCTCTCAAACCCTATTGAGATAACAACATATGTTCTTCAAAACTCAGTTGACGATACTTTCTCTCTTTAAAAGAATTGTTCATCTGTTCATCAGTACTGAAAAATGGATATGTTTGTAACCGTCGAATATGAGCAGTTAAGTGCAGGATTTTATATAAACTTGAAACACATGGATATAAAACTTATATTTAAAAGTATAAAACTTAATTAATCTATAACTATGGGATGTGATAGAATATGAATGATGATATATGTGGTCTTAGGAGACTCCAATTATATTGGGTCTCCACTGAACCCATCTCATAGAAGTAGAGAAGTATATAATAGATAGATAACACGTTTTTAAAAAATAAAAAATAAAAATGTTCTTATATTATGGGCAGTGTAAAACAAAGGCAAGAAACCTATCGGTGATTAACTAGATTATTAATTGAAGTTAATTTAATATATACTGTTTTTATGTAATATAAGTTTATAGTCTTATAAAATTAAAATAATCATAAAGTCTTCATTTTGTTTCTTCAGTGAAGTCTTCGAGTCCTCATTATTTAGGTGAAGTCTTCGAGTCCTCATTCTTCAAAATTGGATAAAATATAATCTAGTAATTTCAAATTTTATTTTTTTTTTGTTCCACAATATTTTTAAATATCCGACAAGTTAAAGATTATGTTCTACAACGTAGTCAACATGCATAACAATTGCTTTTATAAATCGCAGAACATCATGTTCTACAATATGTCCTGCGATTTATAAAAAATAATTATTGTGCATATTGATTACGTTGTGGAACATAATCTTTAGCGTGTTGGATGTTGAAAATTATTGTAGAATCAAAAAAATTAAAATTGAAACTATTAGATTATATTTTATCCAATTTTGATAATTGGACTCCAAGACTTTGACTTTAATTGTTGTAACTTTGTCTTTCTAACTCGTAGGAAGAGATTTAAAAACTCGTCGATTCTTTTCATTTTGCGTGTAGTTCTTCCCGAGTTGAGCTAGTACATCGACAATACGAGTGAATCGTGTTTTCATGTCGATGATATTTTCTCCTTCTTGGAGTTGAAAGTTCACGTACTCCACTCCATGATTAGAGTATCCATTCGAGAATTCTTAATATCAGTGGTTCCTTTGGTAAGTGATCACAAGTTTGTTCCACATTTCTTGTGCTGACTTGCAATTGTTCACACGCTTGTATTCTTTTTCAGCAAGTGCACTTGTGAGAACCACTTCAGCTTTGGCAGCGATGTTCATTCTATCTTCCTCTTCGTGAGTATATTCACTTACTTTCTTTTCATAGATGATATCATCAATAATTTTGGTTGGAATGATAATGTCATCCTCTATAGCCATCCAAACTTTAGCGCCTTGAGATCTAGCATAGATGCGAAATCTCGTTTTCCATGTTGCAAAGTTGGTGCCATCAAATAGAGGAGGTCGAGAGCTAGATAGAACTTCACCGCAACTGATGGTATTTAGATACGCCATTTAGGCACACTGTTTGTTGTGCCTGTAGATCTGAAAATTACTTAACAAACACGTTAAACACACTGCTCTGATACCAATTGTTAGGTCCGGAGAAAGGCGTAATTAAGCTAGAAGGGGGGTTGAATAGCTTAAGTCCAATTTAAAAAATATAAATGCCTTTTAAAAATATTTTTCAAGTTCTAAATATTTTTACCGAGTTGTTAAGCAGTTATATGTGCGGAAGAATAAAGCAAGGCAAGTAAATACCACAAGTTCGATTTTATCCTGGTTCGTGGTGGCGCAATATCTAATAAATTCGCTTACCCCTAGTCCAGTCCCCGAGCTCCTCTCCGGACTCGAGATTTTTCACTAAAAGTAAGATGTACTCCTTATAGCTGGCGGAGAAGCCTTGACAATCTAAACTTACAAATATTTATCTTAGTTCGCAACTACCCGTTACAACCTCACACTAAATGTAAAAACCTCTACGTGACTTATCTTAGAACGTAACTTCCCGTTCCTTCTCCAAAGTCGGTGTAGATACTTGGTGTAGCCTTTGTACTTCTAAGCTATTGTCAGTCTTGGATCTTAGGTCTTAGGTCTTAGATTTTTTCTTGTCTTCACGGTGCAAAGATAACTAACTCCCCATTAGTTCGTCTACGACTTGGGTCTTAGAACAAGAATCACCTCACTTCACTGTCACCTCACTGGCAAGAGTTAGAACACAGTATCTATGAAATACAAACAGTTGTAGAGAATATGGTTTTGGACTAGTATGTTACAGTACTAGGCCGAGTATGACAATAATATTCAAACAAGAAATATTAAGGTCACGAAGGTGTATACTTTCTTTTAGATCTAATAAAGATTATCAAGTATACTGTTAATTACACCAAGTGGTTTGATTGGGAGTAATTCAAGAAGTCTTTCTTTTCAAGCTATAAAACTTAAGACTTCAAAAGTATTCTTATCTTTTGATTTAAAGAGATAACAAAAGAATACTTGTATTACAAGAGCTCCTTATTTAGGATAAAGATAAGATTATCGGAGATTGTAACAATGAATCCTTCTTTTAGCCTTGTTTACAAACTTATGGTATAGCCAATAAAAATTAAACTACAAACAATATAAGGTTGGCTAATCTCGTTAAGTTGTGACCTTTGAAGACTAAGGATATAGAAAGCTTTTACGAACTTAGTCCATAAACTCGATATTTTTCCAGAGACAAATAAAGTTAAGTTAGATGGGAAATCGAATATGATTTCTTCAACTTCTTTTAAAGTTTAGCCAAGATAGTAATAACAATAAATAAAGGGCAAAACTTCCTTTTAGAAGTTGTAGTGAATAAAAGTTCGTTTGTCTTATATATTTCTCCCACACAACGCTAAGGCGAGATGGAAGAACGACGATACTTTTATCACAAATTTAACTCGCTTCAAATATATCTCTTAAGAGAGATGAAGTACTCATTTGATTATAGTTCAAACTTTTTAGTCCCCTATTAGAGATAGTGAGTACTTCTACAAACTTAGTTCAAGTCTTTGCCTCCTTAAAAGTAGGAGACCCGTATGATGATGATGTCTTGAACTTGTTCGAATCTTTTGGACTCTTAAAGAGATCCGAGTTAAAGAACTTGTAAATATGAAGAGAGTTTAGGCACAAAGTTCTATAACAAATATGATCGGTAAGACACAAATAAGAAGCTTAAAATAACCACTTAAAGAAAATATCCGGAAAAGTTTGTCGGAAAAAATTTGCCGGATGTTCGGTCGGATTTTGGCACTTGAACGAATTTGGGCAGCCCTTATGAAGGCTTAGAAGTGGTGGTGGATGAGCTTGGTTAGTGTGTGAGAGCTTGTGTATGAAAACCTTGTGTATATAACAATATATCTTATGAAGGAAGGTTTTGGAGATGGAGTATTCAGAGAGAAAGTGTATGAACTTGATAATTTGAATACTTCTAAAAATTCTCAGTACCTTAGTAGAAATGGGTTTGGGGAGGGTTGTATTTATAGGCAAAGCTGGTGTGTAAAAGGATTTACGAAATAAAGGAAAATTTGAATAATAATTCAAATTAAAGTCGATTAATCATCGTTACAAATATTATATATGACCCCCCTTACGGAGCTGGATCCGCCACTGAGTGCTTGTATTTTTATCAACTTTAGCTATTTGGATTACGAAATATTGGTGAAAACTAATTTGGGACAGAATACCAAATACAAGAAGATTATCTGTTATAAAAAGAGAATTTGAAAGTTTTTATAATGATTGTGGAATCTTCTCATCTGATATTATTATGCATAGATTTTTCTTATTAATTTAATTTAGATTTTAGTTCTGATATTATTGTGATAATATGAATTATGTTATATTTCTAATTATTATTTATATCATTTCTATTTGTCAATATTTTTTTATTTCTAAAGTTACATTCTAATACAAAAACATATGAATGCGGATTAATAACGACAACTCCTCTCCCATTGGGCTTCCTTTTCAGTTCCGGTAGGTTGAGGTTGCTTTTTTAATGTAGTTACCCTTAGGGGCTTGACTGCTACTGTTTGCTACAATAGCGGTCGTGAATTTTACCTGCGGCCAAAATTTGCTTTAAATAATCACTGTACTTCATGCCATGTCAAATAATGTCTAAACTATGTTTCTTTTGTATCTTGACGTATTCTTTTGGGATTTGTGCTTACTTTTTGTCCAGTTTATTCTGTGATTCATAATAATGGATACTAGGACCATGTTGTTGTGTTGTTCGGGGCACCTGCAGTGGTTTAATGTAGCGGGTGCGAACACCGTAACAGGGTACTATATCGTTGCCCCTACACCTTCTATTTGCTTTAGTGGATGGGAGGAGTAATTATCGGTCCGCTTTGGTCACAATGTTGCTAAAGATTCTCCAAATAAAGTCATTTACCTCTCAAGTAGTGGACGCAGTCAATAATAGAGTAAATTTTGAAAAAATTACAATTGTGGCCCCTAGGATTGGACGCGGCAATACTAAAATAAAATTGAAAAAATTAAAACTGTACCCCCATAAGCTAATATCGATCTTCCTCCATAAGTTAATATCGGTCTGTTTGACGAGAATCGAGATACGCAACAGCCTCTTTTCCTCTCTAAGTTGTAACCCTAATTTTCTAGCGAGGCGGCTAAACTCTAAAGTAAAATGTTTGTGCATGAGATTGTTTATTTTGGGGTTAAATCTCAAATTGGTCACTAAAGTGAAGGCTATATTTCACTTTAGTGACTCGACTTATCGGGGACTCAGATGTATCACTATAGTAACGAATTATTACAGAAACGTTAGTTTGACCCGTTGACCTGACGGAAACCGTCTTAAAACTAACGTCTGTTTCTAATTTAAAAAGGTGGCATCTACGTGGAGTCCAAGTCAGTTAAAACATAAAAACAGATAGATATATACGGTACATACTCAAGAAAGGCGCTGATGATACGGCGAAGTGATTGTCTGTTTCTGTACATTCTACATTCTGTTTCTAGCAGTGCCCTTCATTTTTTATAAATAAAATAGTAACTTTAATAATTCAATTATTCGTAAAAATTGTCATGCACGAAAAATTCATAATTGTGAAAAAAATAAAATTTTAATAATCTATAATTTATGTGATGTATATGAAATATATGGTTAGATATTTCAAATTTTTAAATAAATAAAATACTAGTTCAAAGAAATTTCTCCGACATGTCCCAAGCTTCTCGTTTTCTCTAATCTTGTACTTTAAAATTTAAGATCTAAATATAAAAAGATCAATTAATTCAAAAACACTTTTATTTTTATATAAATTTAAGAATTAATTATTCAGACATAATCTATACAATTTTATTAAATAAATTTAGATATAAATTTTTAATATATATATATGATTTTATTAAAAAATAATAATAATCCTCCATGTTTTCTAAATTATCTGTAAATCTACCCATTATTATGTTAAACAAAATATATAGTCAAATATATGATTTTTTCCGATCAAATATTATGTGTAGTAACTTTTATTTTATATCCGGAAGCTGGAACCGTTATTGAGTTATCGGGTGACCATGCCTGCTGAATTTTCAAATCCAAGAAAATCATAAATAAAAATATAAATAAGATAAACCGACACATAAATTTAATCTTAATTTGTGTTTTCAGAAAAATGGTCAAATATAAAGAATAATTAAGTATATGTAATTGTTTACGTTATTTGATATAAAATTAATTTACAAACAAATACTAAATTATAAATTTAAAAAAAAATCTACATAAGTTAAATTTTGATGCCTATAAACGTTAAATTCTTATTAGATATTTATATATTTTTTTATACAAAAATTAAAAAATTGAAGATAAATAAACAAACAAACAATTTATTTAATCAAATTAAGTACTATATAAAATACAAATATATATTTTTATTAATAAGAAAATATATTTTTATTATTCATATAAGTAGATTTTTTTTTCTTCGTCCATGAATTATATATTGGATTTGGTATCAGAAATCGGAAGAATGGAGATAGAAGATGATATACACACACAAGGAAGTAACTGTTGTTTGTCGCCACGTAGGACAGTCCAACAGTCATAATCTTATATGTTCAAGTCATGTATGCCACGTTTTGCATTCCGTCTGTACAATTAAAAAAATTAACATTTTTGTAATAATCTGTTACTATAGTGGTGCATGTGAGTCCCCGATAAGTCGAGTCACTAAAGTGAGATATAGCCCTCACTTTAGTGACCAAGTTGAGATTTAACCCGTTTATTTTGTGAGTGTATGAGGCTAAGTCTTTTGACCTTTTGACTATTTTATATTTTTTGGTCATACCGTACAAGTATGGATATACAATTTACTTGAATACAAAATTTATATTTGTTAAAAAAATAATATATTAAATTTTAAATGATATATATATATATATATATATATATTTTGTGTATGGGTCTATTCCACTACAAACCAAGTTAGCATACAAACCTAAAATCACTAAATACACTCCCATATTTGCTATGAGCACTCCATAATTGCTAACCGCACTCCATTTTTTTTATTTTTTTTATTTTCTGGAGGACCCACTGTTGACGTGTCAGGTGCCGCCACTTGATGACGTGTCAGCGTGACGACCCCCAGTGCTGACGTGGCAGGGTGACGTGGACCCAGTGCTGACGTGGCAGGGGTAGAAAATGTAAGTTTTGGAACATTGATGGCAAAACCAAGGGGATATTATTAGTTTTTAAAAGTTTGAGGAGATATTTTATCATTTTGAAACTAATTTTAATATTTTTATGCTAAATATGATTTGTATTTGAACAAGTGCCTATATATATATTTAAATATTTTCTGTATCTCGTCTCAACACGACTTCTCGGTCGTGTATTTCGTGTTTGTGTATTTTCGTGTCGTGTACTTAAAATGCAAACACAAACACTAAATTTTCGTCTCACGTGAAAATTTGTCTGAGTCTTAGTCACGCATAGTCCTGCGCCAGCCCACTATTGGTAAACCGCTACAGTACCGAACAACACATAGTGTGATCCCGGCAATCATCATTACGAGGTAGTCAAGCCCCTACATAAAAATAAAAATAAAAATTACCCAACACACGTTACACGTAAGCGAATTCTAACTCAAAAAAACTACCACCCTCAACAAATACATAAACTAAGAGTCTTGGCTCTCTTATACCCATCCTTGTAAGCAGCCCGATCACTGATTAACACGTGGGAGGCGCTTTACGGAACACACCCAGTGTTGTTTTGCAGATTAACAAAACAACCTCAACCTAACCTAAGTGAAAAAAAAACCTACCAGCCACGACGAGGAAAGCAATTATCAAATAACAACAGTGAAAAATGGATACAAGACAAGAAAATGTTATAAAGAGTTGCAAGCTAACAATCCAAATATCATATCGCAGTACTTAAAAACACATCCATTAAATACATAATCCCTGCATAACTCAAAATATGGCAGTCAAACGAGCTTCGCCAAGAACATGTCCACCTATTGCCTCCAGCACCTTGTCTTTCGTCACCTACAAAATAATATTATAATATTAATTAGACACTAATTAGTTTACAAATCCCTTTTAATTAATGATTCTTTTTAAAATTCTCCAAGAAAAAATTAAACATTACAACAATATTCACCTTGTTTCCAAGACGAAGCTCATCATCCAAAGCATAGAGCTTAAACTCGAAGCGGTGGCCCGGAGACGGAACCTTCGGGCCACCCCACCCCGGAACCTTGAGATCATTATTTCCCTCCTTAATATTAACATAATCACCACCCTTCTCCTCCTCCTTGCCGGAAAATCCTTCCGGCAAGCCCTTCAACGTAGGCGGTATATTCACCACCACCCAACACGTCCATGGCACCATCGGGCCACTGGGGTCAGGTGCATCGATATCTTCAACAATCAGAGCCAACGTCTTGGTCTCGGCCGGCACGTTGTACCATTCCACCGGCGGAGATATATTTTTCTTGGCGCCTTGGCCGTCGCCGGTGTACTTTCTGGGGAGTCGTCCTTCATGGTCTATGCCGGAAGATGCTAGCCGGAACTCATCGCTTGCATTAGCCATTTGCAATGTTGTGGTGTTTTTTTCTTGTGACAAATGTTTGGTTCGGACACTGAAGTTATGTACCGGGCTTATTGAGCGGATAGGATGACACGTGTTGGAAGAGGGAGTTGTGGTGCATGAAATAGTGACACGTAGGGTGTACGTGGAGGGACTGGAAAAGTGTAGAATAAAGGCGCGATAGGTGTAATTGTTTTTTATTTTACTAGTCTGCTATTCTTTCTATCCCTCTCATTTTTTTTACGTTACTTTTTATCACGTTGTTTCACATTTATTTTAAGTATAATTTCATAATATATTTTTAATATTTTTTTACTCTGTATAAAAGTTTGATATTTAAATTTTTATTCAAAAAATGAAAATTTTGAAAAAAGTTATAAAACTATACTTTATAGAAGTCTCAAAATTCGTGCAAACAGCGAACGTAAACTAGTTAGAAGGACGGAGGGAGAACTTTGCTTGACGTAACGGAACTTGATTACTACTGGCTAGTCCTCGATGAGATGAGACCCATATTTTGAAACAAATGGAGGTAAGCCGCGTATTATCGGACTCGACGCGAGTCTATCTATTTTGAAATAAATTGGGTTGAACAAGTTTTTCGGCCGAAAGAAAATTGAAACTAACATTCTTTTACACTAGAGTTCCTTGTGGCTATCTATAAAAAACAAAAACTCATTTATATTTCGAAAGCTTTGGTAAAAAGTAAAAGGGGAAAAAGAGATATTAAAAGAACGGACAAGTAAAACATTTTCAAACTTTAAAGCTGGAAAAGTAGTTTTCAAATTTCAACACAGAAACAAGGCGTTAAATAGGAGTTCAAAGAAATATAATCCCTCCATTCCAAAATAAAAATACGTATTTTGAGGTGCATAAAAAACATATTTCTAAATATTATTTTTCAAATTTTCTTTTTTTAATAAAAATAGGGATGTTAAATTTTTATTCAGAAAAAAAAATTCAAATATAATGTATAAAAGCATGTTTTTTTACACCTTAAACTACGTGCACAAAATCAAAGCAACTATTATTTTGGAATGGAGGGAGTACACGTCAAAAATTGAACTTCGTAAAGAAAATTTAATTTAAGCACCAGGCTATTTTGGGTTGGAAAACACGGCATAGTTAAGTTACTTCCACAGAGCATTCAGATTTAAGCACTTGGTAATACTACATAGTATCAACATTTTCATGTACCATTGAAGAACTAGTACACAGTACCACCAGAAGATACACAATCTATTTGCCAAAAATTGAGACCAAGACAATAACAGACATTAAATCTTCTCATTCTTGAGCACCTCCGTTTGTGACATCCATGGGCTCTTCTGCTGCACCCTCAACTTTGTCTTTCTTCCCTGTAAAAAAATGCAAGAATCAGAATTTTTAACAAAGTTATCCATTGACAATTTGCTGACTTTAAAAAAGTATCAAGTTCTGAAATATAAATGCGAGTTTACCTTTCTTTTTCTTCCCACCACCTTTTTTCTTTGTTTTCGTCCCCAGAGCTAACCATGCTTTGATTTCAGGGTCATCTATGGTTTTGGTTGGTTCCAATTCCTGTACTGGATGAGATGTGACCCGGTCTGATCCATTCGGCATCAGCAGAACAGTGAACTTAATATGAGCGACAATAGTACCTGTGCACCCACAATCAAATTTCAACATATAGAGCAAATACAGAAAGATCACCCTTGATAACATCGTCTCACTGGTTCACTTATATTCTTACCAGGTTTTTCATGAAGAACAGGATATGGCTGTAAAAGGTCATGATTGACACATTCAACCAATCCAAAGCGAGCTCTCTTCTCTTCCAAAGCCCTGGTTAGTCATCAAGGGATGTCAACAGAAAAACGAGAGATTCAGAAAGGAGGACATAACAAAAATAGGGAGAATCACAAACCTTGCTGTGAATGGCATAATTGGGAACTTCTGACTTATCTCGCTGAAGATGAACCTGGACGCTTTCATTTTCAAGTGATAGTTCTGATCAACAGCTCTTTTGTATACTGTTGTCTGCTTCTCATCAAGCATCTTTGGCTGCAAATATAAGTAAGCAATGTAAACACGATACATTGCAAAATTTAACAGCCTTCAGCTCTATTAAGCACCAAGCTTACCTTTCCATCACCAGAACTGGCAACAATATCAACAGCATAGACTTCATTCTCCTCAAACTCAGCTTCATCAACTCTTGTATCGGCATTTGGAACACTCAGGACAACTTTGTTCCCATCAATCACAAATTGCTTGAGTTGATGACTAAGAACACCTTCAACAACTTTGCAGTCGTAAGCAGCTGCAACCTTCTGAATTGCTTCAGTTACATCTTTGTTCTGCCATAAAGAAAAAATCAAATAATTAGATCCAATACAAGTAAACACATGGTCTAAATAAATACAGAACTGAAAAGTCTTTCGCAGAACAGATAAAACAAACCAGGTTCATCAATGGCATACATCTAACTTCCTAAACATGAAATAAGCCATCTATCAGAGTAACTATGACAAAAAGCATCATTTGGAATTTCTTCCATAGCTTTAGATAAGTATTCCTCATGTAGAAGGGCATTCCATATCATAGGATCAAAAATGCCATGACAGGGCAGGAAACACAAAGACACAAGCTTGCCTGAAAAATTACTTCTTAAAGTATAAGCTATATTTTTTCTTTTAAATTATTCTGACCAGGTCAAATTTGACTTCTAAGACTGCTGACACAACAAAATTGCAATAAAGATATGAACACAAGTATTACACCTTTAATGGAAAAGACTCACTACAAGAGTTTTAGCATACAAAACTGACAAGGAAATAATTTTATCAGGAAGATAAACAAAACCGGAAGGCATGATGGTCTATCAGTGTAACTATGACATAAAATAGCTTCACAGAAGTTAAACTTCATAGCCAAATAGTATCTCATCACATAGACAACATCCCCCACCGGAAAATAACTTCAAAAATGATTTGTTTTCAAGCTTCAGAAGAGTCATGAAACAACACATCTAATACATCGCAAGAAGCAACATAGAAAGTGCAAAAAATAGATAATCACATCTAATCTAAAAGTTGATTTATACAATCTACAAGTACCATGCAGTACAACATATTGGAACCAAAAGATAGTTTAAGGAACCCCCCCCCCCCCCAACACACACAGAAAACAGGTGTGCGCCTTAAAGAAACAATTTTAAAAAAGATATTGGCCTTCAAAAAGTAAGTTATCAAACACTAAGTTTGCAACATTGAGAATTCAAGTATGGGCCATCGTTTTTCATATAGGCAACAGGGAAAAAGAGGAGATCAGAAAGCAACCAATCCCCTCGGCAAAGTTGCCATTAATATAAGACTACTGATTGGTCTTAATCACATATAAAAAAGTAAATATGAAGTTCTACCAGGCAATATCCCATAAACATAAAATAATAAAGATGTTGGCCTCCCAAAAATTTATACCAACCATTGAGATTGGAACATATAGCATCTTGAGCATGGACCATAAATTTTTATATATGCAACAGGGAAAAAGAGGAGATTAGAAAGGAACCAATCTCCTCGGCAAAGTTGCAATTAGGGAGTACTGAAATTCAAATATGCTAGTTAGCTTATTAGTCAAAATAAAATAAGATTTACATGAAGGCTTTTGTAGTAAAGATTTAAATGCACTGCTCACAATTGTGGATTTGCACAAGCATTAAACAATTAGAGCCTTAACATGTGTATCTTGCAAGCAAGATATATCGGCCTGCCACGGAGGATTGTTACCAAAAAATGAATTATTGATATCATTGAGAATCCAAAGCACTGGCCATTTCTATGTAGGCAACAGGGAAAAAGAGAGGATTAGAATGAAACCAATCCCCTCGGCAAAGTTGCCAGAACTAGAATAATTCAAAAGAAAAAACTCCATTTAAAAGTAAACAAAAAACAGAAAATTTGTTTAGGCAACCAAATCAGTTTCTGATTAACATTCACCGTTAGAGTAAATACGAAATAAGATTAATTAACTGAACTTTATTTTTTACCTTGAACATATAGTACAAATTAGGAAAACAATCAATCAAAATTAAAAAAATTGAGGAACTGTAATTTTTATGTGAACAAAAAGTTTCTCGAAAGAATACTCTAGCTATAAGATTAATTTCAAAAATTTTAAAAATATTACCAAATATAAGTGTGTTCGTAAGACATAAAGATTGAGACATATATTCAAGTAGTATTATACAACAACCAAACAGACAATTTTTACCTTCTTTCCTGGCCTGACAAGCCTCAAGGCAACTTCAGCTGCAGTATTTGCTGCAGCAAGAACATCAGCAACTCTTCCTGTCACTTTCCCTTGCTGAAGTACATGAGTGTGTGCAACTACAGCAATGAATCCATCTATATGACATCCCATATCACTACATTCATCAAGCACCATCATAGTTAATTTGCTACCAACAAGTTATACACAACAAAAGAAATGAAAGCTAAATAAACAATAAAAAATAGTGGCTTACATTTTCAAAACATCACCCTCTTCCAAAACAGTCTCGTCACTTGCCAGAGGTGAGAAATGACAAACTGTGTTGTTAACAGATAAACAAGTCGGAAATGCTATACCCTTTTCAACCTTTTTCTTCACATTCTTGTACATATTACTGGTCTGCCTGCAAAAAAATATTAACATCATCAATATCTATACTCGAACAGAAACATTTAACGTACAAATCAAAATACTTACGTTCTAATATATGAATCCCCTTTCTCGCAAATATCAACAATCTTTGCATTGGGCCTGCATTCCGACAACACTAACTGTAAAGCCTCTGCAAGTTTCCAAGAAATAGATAAATTAGTTCTATAAACATACCACAAAATACAATTCACAAGGTTAAAACAGAACCACAACAAAAACCGACAAACCAAACTCAGATAACACATAATCATAAAGACCACATAATATAACCTTGCAGAAACTGTCAAAAATCTATAATGATTTTACTTCAAATAGCTCCAATAAATACATAATCACATATCACACTTTCACAAACAAATACATTTATGCGAGTAACGTATTAATAAATGCCTGGTCATCACCGCGGCCAAAATCAAAAATATTATGCATCAATGACTGTAAAATATATTATATTTTCACTTCCCATACTCGGATGAAAACATGAATTACAAATCACATATCCAAACTATAACTTCCACAAGCTCTGATAAATTCATGATTTTCACACAGAAATAAACACATTTAAATGAGTAACACACTATTAAAGGTCCAAACAAAACCACAACTAAATTGACAAACATAACAAAATCTAAAACCAACAAAATCTGTTATGATTTCACTTCCACAAGCTCGGACAAAAATGAATCCCATTTTCACACAAACAATTACAATAACACATAATAAGGTCGAGCGCAAATACAATTCAAATTCAATAAAACCAACCAATTACACAATCAATCATATCAGTTATTTGCACATATAAACAAGTAATACATAAAAAGTGTAGAAAAAGAGATAAGGAACAAACTGTTAACAGTCTCGGCTGCAAGCTTGTATTTGGTAACAACTTCAGGAGAGGATAGATCCAGCTCCACCTCTTCCCTTTCTTCATCCGACATCGTTTTGCAGCTTAATTATCCACCTGTAATAAAACAATTTAACAAACAAATTAGCAAGCAAGAGAAATGTAATTGACACGTACAGACAGACAGAGAGAGAGAGAGAGAGAGAGATGAGAGGGAGATAGAGAGAGGGAGAGAGATGCAGAGAGAGGGAGAGAGACAGAGAGAGATTACCACAAATTCAGCTGCTAAATTGAATGGAAATTAGAGTTTGTGAAGATAATGAGAGATTTTTTATGAAAGAGGGATAGAGTGAGGTGACGAGGAGGTGGCGACAGTGTGTTAGGGTTTGAGGAACGGCAGGGTCTTGCCTCTTGTATATATAGACTGTGCACACAACTCACCTCCCCCTCTCTGCTTTTTACATTAGGGTTTTCAGTTTCTCATCCATCCCCTCTTTATCTTTTTCTATTCTTAAGTGATTTTAATATTTTATTATAAATTACTAAATTAGTGGATTTTAATTTTCCTTTTTTTTTAAACTTCATTTTCCTTTTCTTGAAACATGATTAATTTTTGTATAACAAGGTTTTGGTTACCATAAAGCTATGATCAATGTTTTGATAAATATATAATATATATAATATATAATTTATTGAATAACAAAACTGGATGATATAAAATAAAAAAATATTTTCAAGAATATTTATTTATCATGCCTCATCAGTTATCGGAAATGATAAAATATAAAATCTAAGTAATCTACATAATGCAAACATAATGTAGTACATAATTGCAAGTGTATATTCAATTTTTTTACTAATTTATAATTATCTATCATGGGTCCAGGTCTCTGGCAGCCGTATGCCAGGACTGGTTATACAACTCACTGTTTCCCGGCCGTTGGATGCATATCCAGTGGCCAGGATCGTATTAAATTTTTAGTATGTCCAGCGCTTTTTTAGCGCTGGACAGAGATTCCCATGTCCAGCGCTAAAAAAACGCTGGACATGGGAATCCCCGTCCAGCGCTAAAAAAAAACGCTGGACATACTAAAAATTTAATACGATCCTGGCCGCTGGATATGCATCCAACGACCAGGAAACTGTGAGTTGTTTAACTCGTCCACAACAATCGATGGCTGTGGACCAACTCCCATTTATTATTAGTTGAAAGTTTCATCGTCAACATGAGACTCCCTCCATTTCAAAATAATAATAATCGTTTTGCTTTTTTGCACGTATTTCAAGGTGCAAAAAAACGTATTTCAATCATTATTTTTCAAATTTTTTATCTTTGAATAAAAATATAGATATTAAATTATTATTTTGAAAAAGAAAATTTGAAAAATAATACGTGGAAGTATGTTTTTTTACACCTCACCCTCACACTAAGTGTACAAAATCAAATCGACTATTATTTTAGAATATAGCGAGTAAAATATTATTACAACATTCAAGACATTTAATCCAGTTAATTGTTAAGTGTTACGTTGATAAATGCATTGAAATAATACCAAAATTAAATGTCACTTTGACTTTTCTCACGTAATTCGAGGTGTAAAAAAAATACTTCTATATATTATTTGCCAATTTTTTTCCCTGAATAAAAGTTCAACATCTATATTTTAATTCAAAAAAAGAATTTTTGAAAAATAATATGTAGACATGTTTTTACACCTATAATTAAGTGTAAAAAGTCAAAACGACACTTATTTTATATATGTTTAAGTTTCAAAAACGCTATCATTCCCACTAAAAACACAATTAAATATTATCAATATATTTAACAAAGACAATAAAATATTTTCGGTTTTTTATATTTTCCTCCGGTCAGCACATTCTCATTTCTCACTAAAAAGCTGAGAAGCCCTCGATAAAAATGTCAGCTACTTATGCTTATGACTTAACGTGGTTTATAACTTGACGTGACTTATTTGATAAGCTTACATTTTAAAATGTTTGTTTGGGTAATTTTGATTTATGAATGACTTATGAGTTATTAAAAATATAATAATAAAAACAAAAGTGATTTATAAGTAACTTATGATTTAGGAGTAATTTTGATAAGAAAAAAGTTCAAAAAATTTAGCTATTGAAAAAAATAACTCAAACTAAGTTCCGGCTTAAAACAAATTTCTGATTTTTTTCTGACTTTAACCTGTCTTCTGACTTATTACACAAAACATTTTTCAGCTTGAAGTCAGAGAGGCTTAAAGCCCGGCAAACACCCTCCGAGAAGCCCAGCCCAACTTCGATAAATATGTAAACAGGCCTATATTCGCAAGCTTATCTCTCGCAACAAAATTTAATTGAAATGTAGTCCATCCCATTGACAGACAATGAAGTACTGGTATTAAACATAGCCTGCTTAAAAGAAGTTATCAAGTGAAATTTATCTACCAGTTATTACTTATTAGTACATCATTCATCCCTTAAGAGCCCATAACAATCTTCTCACATGTTTTAGGTTGGGAACTTGGGATAGTTACTAAGAAACTCCTTTTACCTCGTCTCCTGCTAATGATTTACTACTATTTGCTTGCCAACTGTGAGCAAAACAGATCCCTATTGCCAACAATAAACGAATACTCAACTCGAATCTATTTGCGCACAGACCAAACATTCATTTTACATGGATTGGGATAAAAAAAATGGCATTTCCCATACTAATCCGAATGTAACAGTAAGCATTAATAGGATGAAGTATTAGCAAATATCACTGGCTATCTTGCAAAATCAATACATAACATATAACATAATAATAAATGTCATTTCTATAAGATGTTCATTAACACCTGACATACAACTACGCATAAAGAAATTGACAGTTCTTTTCGTCATCAAATAATCCTAGTAATGTTACCATCCCTCTTCGTCAGCAAGAATGGGTGGCCTTGTAACACTAAGCATTGGTTAGACTAAGCAGATTCTTCTGGAGACCCAGTCAGCTTCCTACACTGCTCATCCAAGGAAACATACATTACAGAATTAGAATTAAAACAATGATCAAGTACAAATCTAAGTACATTAACACAATCATAACATTGTGCGTTCATGTCCGTTATGCAATTACGGAAACAAATACGGACATTCTTGAAGATATAATTCATTTCTAGTTTCTGCAGCACAAGATCTCAACAATGAGAAGAAAGAGGCAGAAAGAAAGAAATTGACAAGCATATAATCATCCTACATTATCAATTTACCAATTTTCGCGAGCCATATAAACATATATTATGAATGTGCAAATAACTAGACTAAAGTAACTTACTTGCATAAGTACATGTCAAAACTCTCCTAAATTATGCATATAATAATCAGATTATTGTTATTCGAAATCATTCTTCACCCTGCAGTCATTTCGTCTTTTCAACTTTAAACTGATTACAAATTGAATGTGTGAGATTAATCAGAGTAGGCACTGTATCACAAGAATATAATACACACGATGCTTGGAAAAACCCTGTGAATGGTAAATATGCCTAGGGAAGAATTAAACCCGAGTGGTGTAGACAACTAAAAAGGAACAAAAATTGAACGCCAAAAGCTTAAGGTCTTAATTATAAAGTATTTATAAGTTAAAATCTAGATAAACCAGAAAAGCACCCGCAATTTAGACAACTAGAGAGGACCACTAGAGAGAAGTGTGAAGCTTCATAAGGTGGATATAAAAGGTAGGCTGTATATTTAGATCACTATTAGTTTTGTGTTCGAGTTCTCTCCTTTAACATGTCCTTTGTCTCTCAAAATTTAAACAAATAGATGCAAATATTATCAGACAACATTTTAGCTCAGAAGAAAGAAAGACAACAGGAGATGCATATAATCCCCTAGATATCTATACATGAAGGTAAGAAGAGCAAAGGGAGCTGAAACATACAGTTGCATGGACCTGGGCCTGATTGAAGATGGGCAGTCCGACCAGAATACTTGCAGGAAAGAGTGATGTATACTAAAGAAAGTCATAGGCCTTCATGCTTGCAATGGAATTAAGATCTCGATAATGTAACAAACAATAGCTATAGAGGTGCTTTATTAATGTAAGTTTTCTCGTAGAATCCAATAACTTGATCAGCTACACCCCACATGATCGCCTGTCCGGGCGGTATCCTCATAAGCCGGGGCAAAAGTCCCTTCCATAAGGCAAGTAAACCTTCCTCTGCATAAATTGTTTTTATAGCGTGAAACATGCCCGTATACTTCATATCCCCTGCAGATCGACTCTGAGCCATTAACCTTGTTTTTACAACATCAAATGGACCTGTGCAGACTGGACCAGCAATCCCGGCAAGAAATCCTGAAATCATAGACTGCCATGGCAGCAGAACTCTTCCATCACCTTCATGCTTCTTCCACAAGATCTTGTCAAAAGCATTCTTAGCGGTGAACATGGCAGCCTGGTTTGTTCCATTCCGCATGACAGTTGGGGAAGCTCCTGCCCAAAGCCCACGAAGGCCATCTTCACGTAGAATTACACCAGCAGAGTGTATAGGCCCTTTGTACTTTAAAAGTTCAGGGCTTAGCCCTTTTTGCTGCTGCAGTCTGATTTTCACCACCTGTAACACATAGATGTCGTAACAAATTAACAACTACATGATTTAAAGACCAAGCAACATTAGCAGTAAATACCAAAACACGTGAAAGTGCAAAACTCTGAGTAAATTTTCAAGAGAGCATAACCAACAAAACAAGGTTATTAACTGTGAAATGTTTGAGGCCTGTGTTCTCTCTCCCTGTAAAATTTTCTAGCAGCATGAGGCGCAAGCTTTCCACTGCATACTGAATCTCAACTATCGCCTCACTACACAACCTTGAATATATTATCAGGATTCAGGACAGTAGAGTTCGATGACTGTAGTGTGTGTACATTGCCTGCTAAATACTACTCCCTCTGTCCCTTCGAATTCTTAACATTGAGGGACGGGGGCGTTGCACGCACTTTAATGCTCCTATAAAGTATGTGGGTGTTTGGCCCCCCTTATAAGCCAGATTTCTCGACTTATAAGTTAGAAGCACTTATTTCGTACCGTTTGTGTAAGAAGTCAAGAAGCACTTAAAAAAAGTTAGGAATACTAACTTTTGTTTCAGGGCTTCCACTTCTTTCCCAAACACTTTAATCACTTATAAGTCATATCTTGCTTCTAACTTCTACTCCACTTATTTATTTTAAGCAATAAGCACTTATTTTAAGCTCACCCAAACGGCCCCTATATTTCTATAACTTTTTTTAAAATTTTAGTTTTCTAAAAAAAAATTAATGTTTAAATTATTATTCAGAAAAAGAAAATTCAAAAAAAAATTTATAGGACTATGTTTAATAGGTGCATTAAAGTGCGTGTCGAGCAGTGGAAAAAAATGTTAAGAAATGAGAGGGACAGAGGGAGTATTTATTAACCAGTACGAGTGGACATCGTTCCTCCTAGAGATGTGCATGGTGCAGTTTGGTGCGGTTTGTACCTAAAACCGCAACCGGAACCATAAGGGTGCGGTTTCTAAAATTGAAAACCGAAACCAAACCAAACATTCATGATGCGGTTCGGCTAATAATATGACCGGTTCCGGGTTTATATGGTGCGGTTCGGTTTTCAAACCGTGAAAAATTCGAGAGAATATATATCATGATATCAACATTTGAGGGCGGAAATAAAATACTCCCTCCGTCCCCTTTTACATGTCCAGTTTGACTGTTGACTAGTCAAATTGACTATATTTTGACTGAAATTTACATATATCATATAATCGTGAAAAATAATAAAAATTATACCACTCGAAAGTATATTTGGTCTATTTTAATATGCAACTTTCAGATTTTAAAAATAATGAATGGATAATTTATAATGTTTAGTCAAAAAATAGTCAATTTGACTTCTCGAAAAGCAAAATGGACATGTAAAAGGGGACGGAGGGAGTAAATATTAATTTAGTTAAGTTATACTTGCAGTCTTGTAGTGAGTACATGAAAAGTCATAGAGCTTTGTTAACAATAGATCAATAGCATCACCCTTAATCAGTTAAGGCCCTGGTAATCATCATCTGTTAACACTGTAATATTGCAAATTTGCAACACCTGCATGTTCTGAGCATATATGAAAGTAAGGAGAATCTCCACCATGACTGGCAGTGTATATTGGGATAAAAACATAAGTATATATTTTATAATAGACTTAATTTATATATGTTGAAGTTTAGTCAACCTGTGTAGTTAAGACTTGATTTAGTTTCCTTTATTATGAGAATGATGTCAGGGAAGTGATTACAATTACTTCCAGATTTAGTGTTGATCTGATTGCCAGTTTATAAGGATTCTTGTCTGTCCAGAATAAGGCTATATATTCTGAGGCTTGTCTTGTACTTTGCAAAGAAAAATAATACAGTCTATCAAGTTTTTCCCTTCTATTCTTTCTCACATGGTATCAGAGCCAAAATTTCTTTCATAGAAAAAAACCATGGCAAGCTACAAACTTGCCCTTACCGGAGCAAGGATGGAAGGGATGGAGCTGCTGTGGATTCATCTCAGTTGCCCAAACAAACCATTAATCCCACCGACAACTCTTCCCTATCTCTTCAGATTACTCCCTACAAACTAAATGGAAAAAATTATCTTCAATGGTCAAGATCTGTCCAAATGGTGATACGAGGAAAGGGAAAAATTGGGTTTCTTGATGGTTCGTTAAAGAAACCAAGTTCAACTGATCCTTCATATAGTACGTGGGACACTCAAAATGCTTTGGTGATGTCTTGGCTTATCAACTCTATGGAAGAAATTATTGGGTCATTGTATTTGGTCCATTCCAATTTCCACGGCCAAAGTCATTTGGGACAAGGTAAAAGTTGCATATTCTGATTTGGATAATTCAGCACAGTTATGTGAATTAAGAGACAAAGCCAGGGATCTCAAACAAGGAAGCATGGACGTCACAGAGTACTACACCACCCTTACCAAGTTATGGCAGGATTTGGATCTGTTTGAGCCCAACGATTGGTGCAGTGAGTGCATAGTCAAATATGCAAAACTTGTAGAAAAGACCCGTACGTATGACTTTCTTGTTGGATTGAACAAGGATCTAGATGACGTTAGGGGGAGAATGATTGGAATCCGACCATTGCCTCAAATTGAAGAAGTTTTCGCTGAAGTTCGAAGGGAGGAAAGTAGGCGGAAGATTATGCTTGGTGATCCTAGATCACCTATCCAATCAGAGGTCTCAGCACTAGTCTTTAGAAGTTATCAACGAAATCAAAAACCAGATTTCTCAGTTGAATCAAAATGTTCCAGAAAAGGGAATCTCTGGTGTGAATATTGTAAGAAAACAAATCACACTAAAGAAACTTGTTGGAAATTGAATGGGAAGCCTCCAAATCAATATCATCGTGATAATTAAAGGCAGCCGCGACACTTTCAGAAGGATAGAGGTGCCTACTATACCAATGCTGAACCAAAATCTGGTGAAGATATAGGTGGCATCAACCTCAATAAGGAGCAAATTGAGCGTCTTTATAAGCTACTCTCTCCTGATAAAACAGCCGGTACTTCTTTAATTGCTCAACAAGGTAATTTTCTTTCTATTGGTACTACTGCCCATAAACGTCATATTCATTCGGCTCTAAATTGCTTTGAAGAAAAAGTAAGCTCTTGGATTATAGATTCCGGTGCTTCAGATCATATGACCGGTTGTACTCAATTATTTTCCTCATATATTCCGAATCATGAGCATACTAAAGTAAAGATTGCCGATGGGTCATTGTCTCCTATAGCTGGAATTGGAACTATTAAAATTACTCAACTCTTATTCACAAGTCTGTGTTACATGTTCCAAAGCTATCATGTAATCTATTGTCTGTGAGCAAAATTTCCAAGGACTGTAACTGTAGAGTTGTATTCTCACACATTGGTTGTGAATTTCAAGAATTGAATTCGGGGAAGAGGATTGGCAGTGCTAGGGAGCGGGAAGGTCTATATTACTTTGATGGGGACAACGGCGAGAATAAAAAAGTTCCTACTGTTAGTTGGGAACCCTCTTCGAGACAAAATCAAGTAATGTTGTCGCATTTCAGATTAGGACATCCCAGTTTTACATATTTAAAGCATCTATTTCCTTCTCTGTTTAGAAATAATGATAATTTTCAATGTGAAATTTGCTAACTGTCCAAACATCAAAGATCTGCCTTTAAACCAAAACCTTATAATGCTACCAAACCTTTTGCCCTGGTTCATAGTGATATATGGGGTCCTTCTCAGTCTCACAACATCTACTCGAAACGTTGGTTTATTACTTTTATCGATGATCATACTCGTGTGTGTAGGTTGTACTTGCTCAAAGACAAATCTGATGCCAAATAGACTTTCATAAACTTTCATAAATCTTACACACTGATAATGGTAAAGAGTATTTTAACCATATTTTAGGAAGATATCTTAGTGACCATGGGATTATTCATCAAAGTTCTTGCACCTACACACCCCAACAAAATGGCATCGCTGAAAGAAAAAACAAACACCTTTTAGAAGTTGCCAGGTCCATCATGTTTACATCAAATACTCCTAAACAATTTTGGGGGGATGCTGTTCTTACTGTGTGCTATCTTATAAATAGAATGCCCTCAAAGGTTCTCCAATTTCAAACTCCGTTAAGTGTCTTCTCTAAATCTTTTCCAGAGAACCGGACTATTAGTAGTCTTCCATTAAAAGTATTTGGATGTATGGTGTTTGCTCATAACAATGAACCTGATCGAAACAAACTTGACAAAAAAGCCTTCAAAAGTATCTTTCTTGGATATGCTGCAAACCAGAAGGGGTACAAATGTTATATCCCTGAAAAGAGAAAATTGATTGTAACCATGGATCTTACTTTTTTTGAAAATACTCCATTCTTTCCCAAAAATTCTCTTCAGGGGGAGAAACATAGTGAAGAAATTCTTTGGGACAATTCTCCAGAATCCTTTGACGCATGTCTTTATCCCTCACACTCTGATCATTTAGATTTCCCAGTACCAGAGACTTGTGGTGAGACTGATGAAAACAAAAATCAGGGGGAGAATCCTGATGCAAAAAATAAAGGAAAAACAAAGGTGCCTGCTTTGGATGTTCAACAACAAGAAACTCAACAGAATACAGAACTTCGTGTTTATTCTCGTCGTAAGAACCAACAGACTGCTCCTGCTCCTGAGACTTGTCATGAATCAAACCCGGAATCAGGTAATTCGCATACTCTTTCAATGGATAATTCTGATGATTTACCTATTGCTTTACGGAAAGGTGTTCGCTCATGTACTCAACATCCCATTGCACATGTTGCAAAATATGATCATTTAACACCTTCTGTAATAGCACTTGTATCTAATCTTGAAAATGAAGAAATTCCAAAGAATATTCAGGAAGCGCTCAAACGACCGGAGTGGAAAAAGGCAGTTGAAGAGGAGATGAAAGCTTTAGAAAAGAATGGTACTTAGGAAGTGGTAGAAAGACCCAAAGATATTGTTCCTGTAGGCTGTAAATGGGTATTCACGGTGGTGAAGTATAAATCTGATGGGTCCATTGAAAGGCACAAAGCTCACTTGGTAGCTAAGGGGTTTACTCAAACATATGGAATAGATTATCAAGAGACATTTGCTCCGGTTCCCAAGCTAAATACAATCCATGTACTTCTTTCTCTTGCAGCAAATCTAGATTGGCCACTTCATCAGCTTGACATCAAGAATGCATTTATAAACGGGAACTTGAATGAAGAAATTTATATGGAGCTTCCCCCTGGTTTCAAGAGTACAAGACAAACAAGGCTTGTTTGTAAGCTGAAAAAAACTATTTATGGACTGAGACAGTCACCGAGAGGCTGGTTTGAAAGGTTCACAAAGGTTGTCCGCAAACAAAAGTATAAACAAGCTCACACTGATCATACATTATTCTACAAACATGAAGGCGGCAAGTCGACTATACTACTAGTATACGTTGATGATATTATCATAACGGGTGATAATATTCCAGAAATAAATAGTTTAAAAAGAGGCCTGACAGATGAATTTGAGATAAAAGATATGGGAATGCTAAGGTATATTTTGGGTATGGAAATTGCTCGAAATAGGTCAGGTATCTTTGTTTCTCAAAGGAAGTACGTCCTCGATCTTCTGAAGGAGACTGGTCTACTTGGATGCAAGCCTGTTGATACTCCAGTTGATCCAAACTTAAAACTTGGAAATCAGTATTCTAGTTCACATGTAGACAAAGGCAGATATCAACGCCTTGTCGGGAAACTCATATATTTAGCCCACACGAGGCCTGATATAGCTTTCGCTGTTAGCATGGCAAGTCAGTTTATGCATGATCCTTATAAAGAACATTTAGATGCTGTCATCTGAATATTAAGATATTTAAAAGGAAGCCCTGGAAAAGGTTTGTTCTTTAAGAAAGGAGAATCTCGTGAAGTTGAAGCATACACTGATGCAGATTGGGCTGGTTCTGTAGTAGACAGAAGATCTACCTCTGGTTATTGTACTTATGTTTGGGGAAATCTGGTCACATGGAGGAGCAAAAAACAGAACGTTCTAGCCAGAAGTAGTGTCGAGGCTGAATTTAGGTCCTTGGCAAATGGCATTAGTGAACTGATTTGGCTAAAGGTTTTACTCAAAGAACTCCAAGTTGCAACAAAGAGTCCTATGAAATTGTACAGTGACAACAAGGCTGCCATCAGCATAGCTCATAATCCTGTGCATCATGATCGTACAAAGCACGTGGAGGTTGATCGACATTTCATTAAAGAAAAGATTGAAGAAGGGAGTATCTGCATTCCGTATGTAGCTTCAAAGATCAAAATGCAGACATCTTAACTAAAGGACTACCTAGACCTTTATTTGAGAAAATGATCAACGAGCTAGGATTGTGTGATTTGTACAATCTAGCTTGAGGGAGAGTGTTGAAGTTTAGTCAACCTGTGCAGTTAAGACTTGATTTAATTTCCTTTATTATGAGAATGATGTCAGGGAAGTGATTACAATTACTTCCAGACTTAGTGCTGATCTGATTGCTAGTTTATAGGGATTCTTGTCTGTCCAGAATAAGGCTATATATTCTGAGGCTTGTCCTGTACTTTGCAAAGAAAAATAATACAGTCTATCATGTTTTTCCCTTCTATTCTTTCTCACTATATATTATATTTAAATCCATAAAATAAATAAATAAACATATTATCGGTGCGGTTTTTATTCGGTGCGGTTTTCGTTTGGTGCGGTTTTATTTGGTGCAGTTTTATTTGGTGTGGTTTTATGCGGTTCTTGCGGTTTTTGGTTCGGTTTCGGTTTTTGCTCATCCCTAGTTCCTCCTATTAAACACTGACTACTAGTTCAATGATTTTGCTGGTTCACCAACACAGTATGACTAGTTCAGTTCCATAATAAGGTGCCTCTGCTCATCACTTAGTCAAGAATCCACTCCACCATGTGAACTCCACTACTCCAGTCATCAACTTACTACCTCTTACAACCAGTTTGTCTTTGCCACATCAAGTACACCTAAACCTACTCATTTTACGAAAGTTGTTCATCATGACTCCAGCTAGTTTTAAGCTAGGCAACTTAAACTTTTAATTTAAATATTAGTTTAACACCTAATTATTAATATCTGCCTTGTCATTCTAAGAGGATGGACATTTTTGAGGAAAAGAAATATTGTGTCCATCAAAACACCTACATAAATTTCATATACTAGTTGGCAATTATATAAAGCATCTCCAACACTCCTCTCCATCTCTTCAGTTATCCATTTTCCCGAGTGAACTAGATAAGAAATCCTAGACAAATGTAACCAGCTTCTCTCCCTAGCTATACAAATATTTTTCACTATCCTATCTCTATTTCCTAACTTTCATATTTTCAAACAAAATAAGATAGTAGCTCGCAAATTAGCTATCATAGGTAGAACAAAACAAGCATTTAGTTAACAGAATCCTAATTAGTCAATACATTACATTATTTCAACTAACCATTTAGCAAGTGAGTTCAAAAATCCTCTTAGCTTAGTCAGCATTGTCGTTATAATACATTAATCGCAAGACATATAGCATCTTAATTCTTCGAGCTTACTTAATAATCTAAATCAAACTGAATTAAACAACTAGGAGCAAAAATATAGCTAACCTCGAAAGGAGTAACAATCACAAGCGCCTCGAGCACTCCCGCACCGAAGCCCGACAAAAACCTCCCCTGATTACTAATATACCCCGTCTTCTCATCCTTAAACGCGCTCTGCAGCACCGCATTGGAGCCCATCCTCAACGCATACTTGAGCGTCAAATGAGTCGCAAAAGGCGTCAAGCCTTTCCACAAAGCTCTCACCCCTTCACTCTTCACAACAGTGCTCCCACAGTGCACAATGCCCTTGTACGAACCGGAGCGGTCCAGCTGCAACCGCGTCTTGATCACATCAATGGGCTGCAAGCACGAGGCTTCGACAATTCCGCCGATTGAACCGGAGATGGCTTTCATGTAAGGTGGGATTGGAATGGGCTTGGGGGAATCGTTAGGTGGTTGTGACATTGGGAAATGTGCTAGCCTGTTCAGGTTGTTGAGATTTGTTTTGATTCGGTGGAATGGGGAAATATGAAGGTATGGAAAAGAAGAGCAGATGGAATTGTACGACACTTTAAAAGATATTTTGGGTTTTCGAGTTTTGGGTTTGTCTTTTTGAAGTTTGCAAAGAGGAATACGCCAATACATTTGTATTTTGTAGACTGTCACTGTACTCTTTTTTGGTATTTTGTACTCCCTCTCCCCATTTTAACTGACTTTTTTAACACGTATATTGATGTGTAAAAAAATAGTATCTACACTCAATAAAAATATTTAATTCTTATATCAAATTAAAGTTTGGATTCTAAACTTTTATTTGATATAAATTTTATAAAGATTAATTATGTCTATATGTGATTTTTTTAACACCTTAAAATACGTGTAAAAAAGTCAAAATCAGTTAAAATGGGATGGAGAAAGTAGGGTTTATGTGTTTGAAACTTTCAACCACGCCGACTCTATTATTCTCCGGTGATAGAATATAGGGAAATCTACAAAACTACCTACCTTTTCTTTTATTGTTTTCAAAAATACTACCTTCCAGAATTATTTTTAAAAATACCTTTTCATAAATTTTTTTTTTCAAAAATACTGTTTGCAACTTTTGCAACCTCATTTGCAACTACAGGCGGCGCCAGCCGTATTGCAACCTGATTTCAAGTTCCAGTTTTCAAATGTCATTTTCGACCTCATTTTCCGAATCGATATATATATATATATATATATATATATATATATATATATATATATATATATATATATATATATATATATATATATCGATTCCGAAAATGAGGTCGAAAATGACATTTGAAAACTGGAACTTGAAATCAGGATTTGTAATTGCATATATGGTTGCATATGGTTGTATTCAGTTGCATATGGTTGCATTCAGTTGATTCTATTGTAATCTAATGGCCCCGCCAGGGGCACACCAAACATCTGTTGTTACTTACAGTTTTCAGTTGCATTTAGTTGCAACTGAGGTTGCAAAAGTTGCAACTGCAGTTGCAACCTCATTTGCAACTTTTGCAACCTCATTTACAACTATATATAGTTTTCAGTTGCATTTAGTTGCAACTGAGGTTGCAAATGAAGTTGCAACTGCAGTTGCAAAAGTTGCAACTGCAGTTGCAACTTCATTTGCAACCTCATTTGCAACTTTTGCAACCTCATTTGCAACTTTTGCAACTTACAGTTTTCAGTTGAACTAGTTGCAATTGCAGTTGCAACAGTTGCAACTTCCCATTTTTATTTGCAACTTTTGCAACCTCATTTGCAACTTTTACGGCTGCGCCGCCCAAGGTTGCAAATGAGGTTGCAAAGGTTGCAAATCGTATTTTTGAAAAAAAAATTTTATGAAAAGGTATTTTTAAAAACAATGAAAAAGATGGTAGTATTTTTAAAAAAATAATTTTACAGATGGGTATTTTTAAAAAGATCCCTAGAATATATTTTTACCAGTATTTAAGCCCGCGGTCGTTTAAAGTTTGTAAGTTGTCTATAAAAATAAATTATTATTTTATATTTGGATGATACTTTTAATAATAAAGCTAAATAGTTAATTTATATATATATAATATTTTTTTGTGTATTTTTCCTATATAAGAAGTCATTTTTTATCAAATTTCTCCGGCTATGCAAAGCGGCGACCCCACGCCCTTTAATCGAATATTTTATGATCAAAATAATTTATATAGTTAAGCAACGCTTTGTATTTCAATCAAATAACTTATATTTGAATAATTTATGATCAATAGTGATTTACATATATTTTGTAGTTTCAAGAAAACAATAATGTAATAGAAGTCCATTAAAAACAAAAATCAAATTTAAATTATTGTATAATTCAAATTTTTATAAAGGTTGGTTATTAAATAAAATTCATTTATGTTCGAAATTATATAATTATCTTTTAGTATATAAAAATCCTTTTTATCAAGTACTCATCGACCTCGTCGAGCGGCGTCTCACACTTTAGTCGAAACGTAAAAAAAAATTTATAAAATATAATGTAATCATTTATATTTTATTATATAAAGTATAATATCTTTTTAGTATATAAAAAGGCTTTATTCCTCTTCGGGTCGTCGAGCGGCGGCGCTCGTATTTTAGTCAAATAATTTAAATTTAAAAAACTTATAAGTAATAATAAATTATATATTCATAGTTTCAAGAAAAAAGGTATAATGTAATAAGATTTCATTGATAAAATAAAAATCACATTCAGCAAAAAATTATTGTGTAATTTCAATATTTGTAAACTTTGATTTTTAAATAAAATTCATTCAAGTTTGACAATTGCACTAAAATTTTGAGCTTGCTTTAAAGCAACAGTCATAGGTTTCCGGTCGTTGTGCAAGGCTTTTAGGAACTTGACATTTAATTATTAACAAGATAGATTCTTCCATAATTTTAATCAATTTAACATTTTTTGAAATTCGTTAAACAACTCATTTACAGATTCACCGACTCGGAGTGAAAACTTTCATATTGTTGTACAAACAACTGCATTTTATTTTCTCTCACTTGGTCTGTGCATTCACATAGAGTCTGAATACTGTGTCTCACACTTCTTTAGCAGTGGTGCAGTTGATAACACTATCAAACATATCATCATCAATACCATTTTAACAGTATGTTCATGGCTTTGTTGTCTTTGCGCAACTATAAATACCCTATAGATTGTAGGGTTTTGGATAATCTAAACACAATCTCCTCTCTCTCAATACCACAACCATATCTTTCTCTGGTGATAGTTCTCTTACTCGATTTCTAACTCGGTGGTGCCGTTCTTCTGCAACGATAAGTGAAGGCTGTTTATACAGTATTAAAAAAATAAAGGTTGTTGCAAGCAAAGGTAGTTATAGACCGCTATGTTGGAGTCGACAAATCCAAACACGGAAAAAGAATATAGTCTTGACATGATATTTATGGATGATATCAATAAATTAACTGTCAGTGATGTATATTTGTTGGTTATTATTTTATAATGGAGTATTTGTTTTGTTTTCAGACATGTTTGTTGTTGTTAATTTTTATATGATTTATTTTGTATACATGGAAAAAAAATTATTCATGCATTATCCGTTTGCTCTGTTCAAGTAGGGTAGTTATAGACCGCTACCTTACGGATTTAAGTTAGATGTTTTTGACATTTTGTGCACAATTAATCCAAAAATATTGGAGTAAGGTGACAATTTAAGAACATGATTAATTTTCAAAAAAATAAAACAAATAAAATTAAGATTCGTCGTGCTTTAAATTGTTAATTACGTGTATAAATTTATTTTCTTTTTTTCACCATGAATTATAATCCAATTTTGCAATTTTGGGGATTTTTTTTTACCAAAGTGTCGAAGAACAAATACCGGTTTAAACACGTTGAAGAACCGGTTTACATACCGGTTTGAATACATTGAACAATTGAAAAGAACAAATTAGCCGCACCTAAAACAAGCAGTCAATCATTCTATCTCTTTCTCCGCCCCCTTTCTTCACATTCTTCAACACCCCTATCCACCCTCTCTCTCTCTCTCTCTCTCTCTCTCGCAATGAACTCATCAATTCTACTAACACACACCTCCCCTCACCTCGTCTTCTCTCCATTTCTAAACCCTAGAATCCCCCTCCGCTTCAAACCCCCACTTTCTCTCTCTACTAAACCCTCCTCACTTTCTCTCTCTACAACTCCCCGCTCCTACAAGCTCAAACTCAAGTTAATCTCCACCGTCCGATGCTCCGCGTCGTCATCATCATCATCAACACCTCAATCTCCACCTCCACCACTTCCCGCCAATGTATTCGGCGAGAAAAGGGAGCTCACGGGACTCCAATCGGTTGTCGACTCGATGTCGGCTTCGGTCAGGTTGATTGCGTCGGTTATTGTGTTTGGTGCTGCGGTGGCGGCTGGCTATGGATTAGGCTTACGGGTTGGAGGAACACGGAATGCTAGTATTGCTGGTGCTGTTGCGGTTGGAGCGGTGGGGGCGGGGGTTGTGTATGCGTTGAATTCATCAGTTCCGGAAGTTGCTGCGGTGAATTTGCATAATTATGCTGCGGATTGTCGTGATCCACTGGCATTGCGGAAGGAAGATGTTCAAGCTATTGCTGATAAGTGAGTGTGCATTTTTGTTTTAATCATCTTGCTATGTTTAATTAAATGCTAATTGTCGGGTTTTGTATTGTATTTAGCTTGTCATATTTAGTTAGCAAAGTGAATTATTATGTGTTCAGTATGCTTGTTATGTTTGATCAAGTGCTAGTACTTTCGTTTTGCATTAAACTGAAGTTTAATTTGTCTAGAGCTATATATTATTGAGCATTCCAGTCACTGAGGAGGGTTAATTGTGTGGTTCCTTTAAAAAATGAAATGGATCACTTGGCTCTGAATTTTGTTTCTATATCAGCTTCCTAGTATGGATTAGGAATACATATGTTGTGAAATTTTATGTTGAGGAAGGACTGTAGTTGGATTAATATTATTGGTACATGAAACTATGTGAGTCCCCCTTTTACGTGCTTAACTTTACTCCAGCATATGTGAGTGAAAGAGGAGGTGCTTTTATAACCTTTTTCTTCTATGGGAATCAGTGAGCCTGCTAGTGTAAAAACTGACTTATGTCGTGTACTAACATATTTCCGCTTTCATTGTTAGTTTTAAACTGGGAACACTACCGAAGGGCTTAGAGCCGCTTTAGTCTGCTAAGGGTAATAGAGTATGTTTGAGCATTACATAGTTGTACTTCTTCACTCCTGAAACATGTACCACCAGTAGCCTAAAACATTATACCCTAGGCAGACGCTGAAACCGCCATTCCAAGTTGCTAACACTTTTTTTATCAGTGTATTGCTGAGTACAAGATCCATGAATGTAACTAGGAAGTTCAGGGGATGGCAAAACAGTAAGTTGCTTGGCTGCTGTCCCTTGGCAAATCCAAGTTACAATTATTATTTCTAGGTAAGTTGGCCTACATCGTAATAACCAGACACTCTTTAGTTCCTAGCACATGAACAGCCTAGACCAATTTTTGTACTATTACAAGTCACAACAAACCATGCAGAAACTGAAAATGCTGATTTATATCACCCCATACACCCATTCCGGAACTACCCTGAAAATCAGCATCTTAGTGGTATATATTAACATGTTGCTTCACCGGTTGGGTGCTTGTGGGGCAAGGCCGCCCGGCCCCCCCTGCATATAAGGGCATAACATTGGATGCTCCATTTCAAAACCCAAGCTTGCCAATCTATCAGCAATTTGAGAGATGACTTGAAGCTTTTGTCCATCCAAAATACAACTTGCAAATTCTTTCTAATTTTGCTGCTAGCTTGATCCCCCATTTAATTCTGGATGTCATCTATCAGTTACCGTGAAATGTTTCATTTCAGCACCCTTTTATTTCAGGATCTGATAATTACCACTACTCTGCCTCTGTTTCAAAAAATCATGACCCTGGATTAGTGCTGTATCTAGAGAAACTATGATATAACAATTCAATGTGGTTGGCTTTGTTATCAATTTATTGTTGACCAGAGCCTCTATACATGTTTTAAAAGTGCACAAGTTTCCTCTTTAGTCCATTACTATATCCACAAGTGTATCTTAAATTTATGAAAGAGATTGGTAGTCATGTTAGCTCAAGTAAGAAACTGTTAGTCCATTGATCCATTTGTGTTACTGTATTTTTAGTGCTTGCTCTCATGAGCTTATTTTGAGATCTTCTGTATATTTATGTAATAATAATAATATGTTTGTATTTCCTCACCTTAATCTTTTTTAATTCTCTTACTTACGCGCACATGCAATATAATTATGCTTATTCCTTCTTTACTTTGTGCTCAATCTGCCAGATATGGTATTAGCAAACAGGATGAGGCATTTACTGCAGAGTTATCCGACATATATTGCCGGTAAGTTGATGTTTCTGTGAAGCATATGAATTTGATATGCAAGTTTGATATATTTTGATTATGCCCTTGTTATGATGTTTCAGAAATGTGTACATGCCAGTGACTTTATTTCTTAACTTTTGGGCTCTACTATTGCTTTAATACGTGAATATTTATATGATTTCTATTAAATACTATAAGCATTGATTTGCAAGGTATGTTTCTTCTGTGATTCCTCCCGGGGGTGAAGAACTTAAAGGGAATGAGGCTGAAACTATTATTAAATTCAAAAATGCTTTAGGCATTGATGACCCAGATGCTGCATCCATGCATATGGAGGTATTATTCCTTGTTCCCTCGTGCTGAACACATTTAGTAGTGGTCTCAGAATGTAATTCTTAGTTACTCTCTTGATTGTTGGCTGCTTAGATTGGTAGGCGAATTTTCAGACAAAGGCTAGAAACTGGTGACCGTGATGGTGATTTGGAACAGCGTAGGGTAGGTTTCTTTGTTTCTTTTCTTGATTTTTGTGACAATTTTTGTATCTGTAGTGCTTGTCCTGAAAGTTGTCTCGTACAGGCATTTCAAAAGCTGATATATGTCTCAACTCTGGTATTTGGTGAAGCATCAAGCTTTCTTCTACCATGGAAGCGCGTCTTTAAGGTTACCGACGCTCAGGTATATGAATGTCTTTAGACAATAGATATTAAGCTTTAAAATCTATTGCTTCTCATACATCATACAAAGCTATAAGATGTTGACAATCATCATATGCATTTATGTTATATATATTGAAATTGACACGGAACAAAGTGATAATCGTTATGGTTCATCATTAATCCATTATATCTCTGTTCTGTTATTGTATTTTTTGTGACTAATTTCTCCTTTTCTTGCAGGTGGAGGTTGCCGTTCGTGATAATGCACAGCGGTTATATGCTTCTAGTCTGAGATCAGTTGGGAGAGGTATTTGCATATTAACTCTTTGCTTTATCATCTGGCTTAGTATTTTTACCATCTGTTCTTTAATGTATATTGAACTAACCTAGTTTAGTGTTGAACACTGTATTAGAAAGGTTGAGAGCAAGAGAGCTTTCAACTTTTACCGAAATTAGACAGATAGACTGACCTGTGTAAACAATAGAGAGCCTCTATATCTTAACACATTTTTACTTGCATATTAATGATTTTTTAAGTCAAAGTATTTTATTTATATATTTATTTATTTTAAGTCGAAGTATTTCTTTAGTGCTACATATAGAGCGTCAATTCATTGTGATTATATGCTCAGTAGGATTTGACTTGACCACCCGGACTTGGCTGGTGGCTTAGGCTAGTGGCTTGCATATTTATTCTACATATGTGGAAATGCTTTGTCTAGTGGCTTGCATATTTATTTTTCAACAAGTGGGGCCTCCAGAAACCCTGCTTCCAAGTCAGATATAATGTTTGAAGATACTTGTTTTATTTTCTTTTTGACAAAACTTGTTACTTGTTTCACCCATCTTCTTTGATTCACTGCTTCTTTCCTAACAAAGAGGTTCATTTATGGCTAGATGTTGATGTGGAAACGCTTATTAGCCTGAGAGAGAAGCAGAAGCTCTATAAACTTTCCGATGAGGTAATTTTTGAAGCTATGTTACATTTGTATAGATCTTTTCTAGCTGTCTAAAACAATTTGTTCAATTTTTGCAGCTTGCTGAAGAACTATTTCGAGATCATGCACGAAAGCTTGTTGAGGAAAACATATCAGCAGCACTAAGTACACTCAAGTCCAGGACAAGAGCAGTGTAAGACTACTAATATACCCCCTAATGGAAGCCTCTAGATCATTGAACAAATGCGATCATCGCGAAAAAATTATCTGTTGACTGAATTTAATCATCACTACCTACATATTAGTTTTGTATACTACCCAATTTTTAGTGACTTTCCAGAATTATTAATAATCCACTTCAAATAGTTTTTCCCCTGTCTCTTGTTTCCTCATTCCAGCCATATGATGTTTCTTGAGAGCTAAAATCTGGCTTTTCATCAGGCAAACCAGACAACCCATTGAGGAGCTTGATAAGATATTGGGGTTTAATTCTCTGTTGATCACACTGAAGAATCACCCTGATGCTAGCAGTTTTGCACGAGGTCTTGGACCAGTTTCTCTTCTAGGTTAGAGTGCTGACATATTGTCGTCATACATTCTTCGTACTTTCTAGTTTAACATAGCAAATCAACCTTGATTATAGAATCTTAAATTTTGATCAGGTGGTGAATATGACGGTGACAGAAAGATGGATGACTTGAAGCTTTTGTACAGAACATATGTAACAGATTCCTTGTCAAGTGGCCGAATGGAAGAAGACAAGGTACAAATTTATTTTCTCAAGTGATTTTGATTTTTTATTAAGTGTGTTGTTTTTTGCCTGTCCTTTGTGAATATATTTTTATCTCTATTTCTTTAATATGTCCTTTTTAATATCTCCCTATACTTGAATGTTCCCTTCATATGTAATTTGGTCTACTGAATTTAAGGATATGAATTGCATGATTTGCTAGACGTAAATCAATCGTTACATCTTTCTAGAATTTGTATATTCTTTTCAGCTGTTTGTGGGATTATAATTTGTAACTTCTCTTTTCATTTCTAAATTATCTTTATCTTCCTAGTGGGAATGTAGAATTGTAACCTATTACGTGACTTTTAGATGATCAGAAAACCTTATCTGCATTGTAAGCAGTCTAATTTTGGGGATTCAATTATGCGTTTAAATGAATTACCAAAGATAGACACACATTAAATTTGAAATTCCGGCCACCCCCATTCCCTCCCCGCACACACGCAGAACAAAGAGAAACATAGAGAGTTTCATTCTGCCAGTATTCATAAGTTTGTATCTTTGATATATTGTTTACGTAAATCTGTTTTCCAATTGATAAATCTCAGAGTGGATTCTATGTATAACATCATTCGCCTTTTTGTTTGGTAACTTCAGTGAAACTCGTTAAAATTTATAAGAATATCTTTCAGGTCTATAAAATTCCAATTAATAATGTGGTACACTTATTGTGAGTTATTGCTTTTGTACTAGCTTTTTTAATTTTAATTTTTGTTGTTTTAATTCTAGCTGGCTGCATTGAGCCAACTGAGGAACATATTTGGCTTAGGTAAAAGAGAGGCAGAATCCATCACGTTGGACGTTACCTCCAAAGTATATCGTAAACGACTTGCTCAGTCTGTAAGTGCCGGTCATTTAGAAGCTGCTGAAAGTAAAGCAGCCTTCCTTCAGAACCTCTGCGAAGAATTGTACTTCGATGCTCAGAAGGCTGTTGAAATCCATGAAGGTATGCAACAGTCAAAATAGTGTTAGAGCTAAAAATTTGTAATCTGGGTTAATGTTTATTTATTTTTTAAACTGATCTATCCATATTTTTATGAGGTTTTAGGCCCTTTGTTATTTGTGAAAAAAAAATAAAAACATAGAGATATATTTAATTGTTTCCAAAGGGGAAGTCTGTAAAAAAAATATAGATATATTTTTTCTAGTCAAATGAACCAACTTTTGACTGAAGTTTGCATATACTATATAATTGAAAATATTACAAGAATTATATCAATAATAAGTATATATTATTTTTTCTAAAATGTATATTTTCAGTTTCTTCAAATTATAAAGGGATCTTTTTAAAAATACCCATATGTAAAATTAGTTTTTTAAAAATACTACCATCTTTTTCATTGTTTTTAAAAATACCTTTTCATAAATTTTTTTTTTCAAAAATACGATTTGCAACTTTTGCAACCTCATTTGCAACCTTGGACGGCGCAGCCGTAAAAGTTGCAAATGAGGTTGCAAAAGTTGCAAATAAAAATGGAAAGTTGCAACTGTTGCAACCTTGGGCGGCGCAGCCGTAAAAGTTGCAAATGAGGTTGCAAAAGTTGCAAATAAAAATGGAAAGTTGCAACTGTTGCAACTGTTGCAACTGCAATTGCAACTAGTTCAACTGAAAACTGTAAGTTGCAAATGAGGTTGCAAAAGTTGCAAATGAGGTTGCAAATGAAGTTGCAACTGCAGTTGCAACTTTTGCAACTGCAGTTGCAACTTCATTTGCAACCTCAGTTGCAACTAAATGCAACTATATATAGTTGCAAATGAGGTTGCAAAAGTTGCAAATGAGGTTGCAACTGCAGTTGCAACTTTTGCAACCTCAGTTGCAACTAAATGCAACTGAAAACTGTAAGTAACAACAGATGTATGGTGTGCCCCTGGCGGGGCCATTAGATTACAATAGAATCAACTAAATGCAACCATATGCAACTGAATACAACCATATGCAACCATATATGCAATTACAAATCCTATATATATATATATATATATCGATTCCGAAAATGAGGTCGAAAATGACATTTGAAAACTGGAACTTGAAATCAGGTTGCAACACGGCTGGCGCCGCCTGTAGTTGCAAATGAGGTTGCAAAAGTTGCAAACAGTATTTTTGAAATTTTTTTTTTATGAAAAGGTATTTTTAAAAATAATTCTGGAAGGTAGTATTTTTGAAAACAATAAAAGAAAAGGTAGGTAGTTTTGTAGATTTCCCAATTATAAAAGAGCAATTTGTAATATTGAGTTAAGAATTGGTCAATTTGACCACAAAAAGTCAAAACTGCACTACTAATTTAAAACGGAGGGAGTAACGAGTTTTTTGTTACAGGTGACACTTCTTGTGTTCTTGTATAGTTAACCATCTGTATATATATTTTAAACTGAAATTAGATTAGCATTTAAATAATATATTAAATATATATGGTCATGAGCTTCAAATTTGTGAACTACAATGACCATTTGTAAAAGTTAGGGGAACCTTTCTACCTGTTTCCCTTCGTCCATACTTAAGGTCTAGTATATATGCTATCTCTGCTGTTTTGCTTTGGATACACTTAATTCTTATGAAGTCATAGTACTTTTTTCATTGTGAAATGTAACCTCAAATCAAAAATTGCCTCAAAGCTTCGCAGTTTTATCATCTGTATGAATATTTAAACTTCAATCAAGTTGCATCATGCCTCGGACACTTACATTATTTACGTATAAAAGGTACACGTGACTTTTATGTATTATATATAGGACCTAGAGTGTTAATTTTGAAACATTTATGTACTTTGTATGTCATGAACTGTGGACATATTGGTGTGTTTATATCTTTTGGAATTTTGTTGTGATTTATCTTGTTCCCCAATAAATTAAGATGAATCTCACTGCTGCGTGCTTTAATGTTTTTTAGAAATATATCGACATAAATTAAAGCAGTCTGTATCTAATGGAGAGCTCTCTGACGAGGATGTCAAGTCATTGGAGCGGACTCAGATTATGCTCTGTATTCCCAAACAAACTGTGGAAACCGCACATGCTGATATATGCGGCAGTTTATTTGAAAAGGTAACTATTCGTCTACCTGCTCCCTTTCTTGGGGTAAATTTTTCTCAACCAATTTATGTATTTCATTGTATTTCTAACTCAACAATGAAGTGTTAGATACAGAAGAATTATTCTATAATTATATTTACTAAGCACCTGACTTTCAAACAGACGCACTTGACTACCTTTGGTTTTTTCATTTTTGCGTTTTCATAGTCTTATCTGTTCCTATGATGTTCATAAACTTATTCATCTGTATGCTGGCCATGTGAAAACTGAGAAATGGTTGGAGGGTTATCTGGAGTCCAGTCTAAAGTAAAGAGGGGATAAAATTATAAAGGCAGTTATTCATATATAAATAAAAAATAAAGTATATGTGATTGAACAAAGTTTTAATTAAATTTTCGCCATTGCTTTACAAAATTTAATTTTGTTGGTATATATTGGATGATTAATTAAGTAACTTCTGAACAATATTGTGATACCAAAATCTGTTTACTATATATACAAGCTTTTAACCCTTTGCACGCGCTAACATATAAATTTATATATATTTTATATATTATTATCAATATATATATATATATATATATATATATTATATACTTAAATTTTGTTTTGTCTAGTTTTATATCTGTCACTTAATTTACTGATATCAATGGTTACTAATTTATCAATATCAATTTGTGTAATATTAGTTGTGGGTAGTTATGATCTAGAGGTTAGTAAAGAACTATTGCACCACTTTATTCATAAATATTTGGAAAAAAATTGGTAAATAATTACATGCCTATGTTAGAATTATTTTCGTAAATTGTTTTAGTTTATATAATTTTATATTTATTATAAATAATGTATGTATAATTTTTCAAATCAATACTAAATATGTGCTAGATTTTACTAAAATCTTGGAGAATTATAAGATCAGTTCAAATTTCTAGCAAGAATTTTAGAAATTATCAACATATATGCATGATTTTAATAGTTTAAATAAATACTTATATATTTAGAATTAATTAGTGTGAGAACTCGTTGTAGAGATGGAGTGTTAGTTGATATTTTATTTATAAAAAAAAATACTTATATGTTTAGAATTAATTGGTATAAGAAACTGTTGTAGAGCTAGAGTGTGAGTGTCTGTAAAGGACAATTATTGATAGAAATACTGATATGTTTAGAATTAATTGGTGTAAGAAATTGTTGTAGAGTTGGAGTGTGGGTTGAAGCGGGTGTTTGTAGCAGTTAAGGACAATTCAACTAATTAAATAATTTTAAATAGTTCAAAGAAATGCTTATATGTTTAGTATTAATTGGTGTAAAAATCGTTATAGATTTGGAGTGCGAGTTGAAGTGAGTTCAACTAATTAATTAATTTCAAATAGATTAAAGAAATGCTTATATGTTTAAAAATCAATTGGTGTAAAAATCGTTGTGGAGTTGAAGTTTGAGTTGGAGTGAGTGTTTGTAGCAGTTCAGAACAATTTAACTGGTTGATTAAATTAATTAATTTTAAATAGTGTTTGATTGATCATGAACATCGTGTTAAGCAAACTACTATACCAACCAATTGTACCCCATTCCGGTTAATAGTATAGTATAGATATGAATGAATGAAATGTCAAGTGACCTGATTGAAATCGAAAACCTGGCTCTCCGGTATAGCTCTGCCACTGTCTCATAGATCTGTGATACATTTGAGATTAAAGTGTGTGTATCGAAGGTAAAGGTTATGCAAGAATGGTGAATCTGGTGATTAAGTGTATACATGTATCATGTATATGATTGCTGAATGGTCGAGGAATACCTGCTTGGTATCTGTGATTTCTTCTTGACTGTTCGTTTTATCCTCTCATTTAATGCAAGTTCACATCTCTAGACGAATTGAGGTAGCATTGGGTTCACTTCTGTTGTGGTGGATAGAAAGAACAGGCCAGAAGTTAATAAAGATTATTACTTGAGATTTTGTGATAATTGTATGCACTTTCCAAAAATAAATAGATTGTATTGTATCTAATATATTAACAAGAAGACATGATGGTCTGTGGTCTCCCAATATAGGTAGAATTGTACAATTGCTCTGCAGTAATGTAATTATATTCAGTTGCGGTCATCAGTTGTACATTTATGTCCACCACTTTTAATATATAAGCATACACTAAGAAAGATGTCTATCAAGTTGGCAGAATTTGACAATATGAACTAAACAAAAATTAATGTTTTTTCAGGTTGTGAAGGATGCAATTGCTTCAGGAGTGGATGGATATGATGCTGATGTCAAGCAAGCTGTGAGGAAGGCTGCTTATGGTTTACGTTTAACGAGGGATGTTGCTATGTCTATTGCCAGTAAGGCGGTGAGTGACTGGGTCCAGCTTGATCAATTTTTAGGTTAAATTCATTTGATCATAAGCTAGCAAGTCACATTGCACCAACCTAATTTATAGGCTGCTTGATATTTCATTTATCGGTTTTTCTAGGGTGTGCCCATAGGCACACATTAAGCGCGGAATTTTACAAGTTTGGGAGAATTTGATTGGCTCTCTTATCTTAAAAATGGTGGACCCCCCTGCAAATACAACAACCACACCAATCAAAATCTCCCAAACATATCAATTTCCGCGCTTAGCATGTGCCCATGGGCACACACTAGACAAACCGTTCATTTATATATCCGAAATCGACACTGACTTTGTTCAATGTGAATTTCTTCTTGGTGGATACAGGTCCGTAAAATTTTCATTAGCTACATACAAAGATCACGAGCCTCTGGGAGTCGTATTGAGGCTGCCAAAGAACTTAAGAAAATGATAGCTTTCAATAACTTGGTTGTTACTTCGTTAGTAGCAGATATTAAAGGAGAGTCAACTGATTTAGATACTACGAAACCAGAAGATACTGTAACGGAGGAAGGAAGAACTGAAGAAGAAGAAGAAGAATGGGAGTCCATACAGTCGCTGAGAAAAGTAAGACCAAACAAGGAAAATCTAGGGAAACGAAGCCAAACTGATATTACTCTTGAACAGGACCTCCCAGAAAGAGACAGAACTGACCTTTACAAGACATACTTACTGTATTGTCTCACTGGAGAGGTGACCAGAATTCCATTCGGTGCACAAATCACCACAAAGAAAGACGATTCAGAATATGTTTTCCTAAACCAGCTGGGAGGGATCCTAGGTTTGACCGACAAAGAGATCGTGGAAGTACATAGAAGCTTAGCTGAGCAGGCTTTCAGGCAAGAAGCTGAGGTGATCTTAGCCGATGGGCAACTGACGAAAAACAAGATTGAGCAGCTCAATGAGTTGCAGACCAAAGTGGGTTTGCCTTCTGAGTATTCCCAAAAGATAATAAAGAGCATAACAACTACTAAAATGTCAGCTGCACTGGAGACTGCTGTCAGTCGTGGAAGGCTCAGTATAAAGGAGATAAGAGAACTAAAGGAAGCTGGAGTTGAATTAGATACAATGGTATCTGTGAGTTTGAGAGAGAACCTTTTCAAGAAAACTGTAGATGACATTTTTTCATCCGGAACCGGGGAGTTCGATGAAGAAGAAGTCTTCAACAAAATACCACAGGATCTCAGCATCAACCCTGATAAGGCAAGAAGTGTTGTTCATGAGCTTGCAAGAAGTAGGTTGTCAAACTCACTAATTCAGGCTGTTTCACTATTGAGGCAGAGAAACCATTCTGGGGTGGTAAGACCATATTTTTAGCTTAAAAATTTGCTTATTTTACTTTCAAAATGAAACCTTTCATTTATACATGGCCATGTAGTTCTAAGCTTTTATATTCATTTTTGAACAGGTTTCCTCTCTCAATGATATGTTAGCCTGTGACAAGGCTGTACCATCTAAACCGTTGTCATGGGAGGTGCCAGAGGAGCTTGCTGATCTCTTCCTCGTGTACCTAAAAAGCGATGCATTGTCTGAAAAGTTATCGCGGCTGCAATATCTGCTAGACATAAGTGATTCAACAGCAGAATCTTTGCGAGTAATGAGGGATAGAGCACTTCCAGATGGAGTAGCAGGGGAAGAAGAATTTGTATTCTAAGCTGTGTTAGATAGATATATTAGTTTTTAGAACATCAAATGTATTCCAAATAAGAGTTATTTAAAATCTTGCATATTTGCCTTTTCCCTGTAAGGAGGGCAAAACTATTGAAAATTTTGATATAGAGATGATTCGAGGGAATCAATCCATTTATTTAATTTTAGAAAGTTCAGTTGTGAAGGGAAATGGGGTAGCTTGTTTGGGTGTGAAGAGAAAAACACGGGGTAGCTTGTTTGGGATTGATTTAAATTTTGGACTATTTGAGTGTGTCAACTGAACTTTCTAGTTAGAGTGATCCCGATCTTTCTTCACGGAAAATAAATTGATTTTAAAACTTTTAAAAAATAATTTGTAGAAAATATTTTTTTTAAAATATGTTTTTTCAGTGAAATATATTTCACATAAATGTGTCCAGAAAGTAACTACTCAAACTTTTTTATTGAAATAAAGTTCTAGAAAAATATATTTTTAATCTAAGTTTCAGAAAATACTTTTTGAAAAAAAATTGTGGGTAATTTTTTTTGAAAAACTTTCGCGAAAAGAAGCATTTAGAATTTTAGATACCAGTGTCCGGAAACAAACGGACCTTTCTAAATAAAATGCTTAATTGTGGAGGCACAAGACACCATGAATTCTTGATAAAGCATGAGCCACGGTTATCAGCTCTCGTGAACAACCACTTTAAACTTTTTGGATCAGTTTTGATAATAAAGTGGTTACGAGTTAGATACTCTCCTATTTCTGCACAGCAAAAATTATTACAAGCAACTTCTTTTCATAGACATAAAAGATATTTCTATCTCGGACCCAAACCTTTGCTAATAAAGACAAGTGAATGATTTGTTTGCCTGAGAACTTTCTCAACTCCCAGTTGAGAAACATCAGTTTTAACAGTAAAAACCTGTGCAAAGTCTGGTAATGTTAATACTGATGTCGAAACTAGTGCCGCCTTTATTTTCTCAAATGCAGACCGAGCATTTTTACTCACCTTTTTTCAGTAAATCTGTCAATGGCTTGCACACAATTGCATAATTTCTAAAAAAAGATCTGTAATATCCAGCCTACCATAACAACAAACTGTTTGATATTTTGAGGTCATGGCTATTCTGCAACATCTTTGATTTTGTTGGGGTTTGTAGATATCCTTTTGGTTGGTATAAAATGTCATAAAGAAAAATCAATATTGATTTCTTGAGTAAAAGCTTGAATACGATATTCATCCATTTGTTAGTCCAAATGGCATAACTAGAAATTCATAATGGTCTATGTGTGTTTTAAATGCAATTTTAAACACATCATATGGATATAACCTTATCTGATGATCCGATCTTATATTTAGTTTATTATAGACAATTAATCCAGCATCCATCAGCTCTTCTATTATAGGTATGGGAAATTTATCTTTGACTTTTCTTTCACTGAGTTCTCTATGATCAATACAAAGTTTACATGTTCCAACCTTCTTTCTTACCAGCACAACAAGAGGTAGAAATAGACTAACATTATCTTATATTATTCCCTTATCCATCATCTCTTGCACTAAATGTTCTATTACATTCTTCTGTTTCAGTGTACCCCTGTGAGGTCTGGCATTTATAGGAATAGAAACAGGTGTGTGTTACTCCCAAAGTACTTGTAGAAGCAAGGTTGAATACAAATACTCTAATCTATGTATGTTTCTTGATTATTAAAACAAATATTCAAGAAACGAATAACTAATAAACTTAATGATGAAAACAATCATTTGTATTAACTTGAGTGTGTACAAACTTTCTGTGCCAAGATGTACAAATACCTTAGCAGTTGCGCTTACGAAGCTTGCATTTACAAACTCAATACACAAATTCTCTCTTTGTAAAAATACAACGCTTCACGTTTCATGTATATTCGTTCACACAAATTACTATGACATTCAAGAGTTTATATACTAAGCTACCTATTAATTAATACAAATTTGATCTTTTCAATGTAAACATGAGCTACATTCATTCTTGTTGATTGATAGTAATCATTAGTACCAACCTTTACATCCTCTAGCATATCTTTCCTTCCAAATAACAAATTCAACTTTATTTCCAAGACTTTTCATTTTTAGATTCTCTGATCAGCAAACTCTTGTGGCTTTGATTAACTTTTTTGTTGAAATATGCTAAGTACAAAATTCACTACATAGACTATTCTTCACCATAGACTCTGATTGATTCCACACAACTTCTATGGTAGACATTGTATTTGTATTTTGTTCATATCACTATTATTTCCAACCGTGTGAGAGGAATTTTATGATCCAATATCCCTCTTAATGGAGGTAATTGTGTAGGTTCTTTAAAACCTCTAAATATTGTTGTTTAAGATTTACTAATTTTGAATACTCAACTGAAGACTCCTCACATTTGACTGTTCCAATACGATCACCAGTATTAGATACCAATTATAATAAACAAAATTGTGCAACATTCTTGAGAAGTTTATGAGAAGGTTTCTTTTCGAGGACCTTGAGTTTGTTTGATGGAATCTATTTTAAGGAAACTGGTTGATCATTAATGACAACAATTGTTATGAGTTTTTTTTTAAATTCCCAGTATACAGAACCTGAAGTGCTTCTGTTGAAAATTTGTTATCAGCCATTCCCCGTTTAAAGTCCTTGCAAATTTTTTTACAATAAACATGGTTAACACTATATAAAGCCAGATTTGTAAACTAAAATTTCCATAAAAAAGATGATAGGCATTGTTGAAATCATATGATCATGATTGTAATGGCTCAAAGAAAGACAACTTTAATACCATCGTCAACGTTGACATTATTATCATTTTTATCATTTCGCCTTAAAACTGCTAAATTGCTATACAATAAGTGCTAAATAATTGAAACAGAGAGAAAAGAGATGAAAAGAACAATAGAACATGAGATAAGAAGAATCAGAATATTGTTATTGATTTTCAATAGATAGCTCACTCTATTACAGTTTTTCTTATTATTGTTACATTTGTGAAATGGAAGGAATGGACAAATTTAGAAAATATTGGCAATTGTTTTCCCGCTAAAAGCTTTTAATATGTGTTTTGTCTAAGAAGAAAAATAATTTAGTTGAAAATAGCTGAAAATAGGAATGTTACATTAGATACTATAATGTGATGGTGGTAATATGGTTGAAAATCATGCATTAAACCAATCTAAACCGAACCAAAATTATGAATTTGGATCAATATGAAATCACATTTAGAAAAATAGATTTGGTTTGGTTTCTAGTCTCACATTTCTCACAAAATATGGATCTAACTACATTTGTGTCTCTCTTTTAAGATTTTTTATAAACTATTATGTTCTTTGTTTCCTTTTTGCTAGTTACAAAGTGACTCGAACTCATAACTTTCTTAGAGAAGCCAAGAGCTCGAACTACTACATCAACTCACACACCCACACACACTATTCTTGTATTTATCATTCATTATATTGTCACTTCAGTGTATTAATTTTTATTCATTATATAATACTTGTTTTTACTTGTTAAACTAGTTTACCCATAATTTAAACTAAAATCATAACCACATTTATTAATATATGGTTTGGAAATGATTTTGGTTCATTTGTCCAAACTAAATCCATTTTATGAGAACCAAAAATAAACAAATCACACATTTTGCCACCTCTAACATGATACTTGTTATGTTATGTCCATAGATGAAGAATACCAGACTTTATATATGAAAAATCCTGAAAAATTATCACAATCAAGATTTTGAGTTTCCATTGATATATCATACTTACTCAACGTTAAAAAATAAGTTGGTGTTAAATGATCACAAATTCATCTGAGAATGTCGTCATTAATTGAAGCAATCAAGTTTCTATATTCGAGAAATATATCAAAAGACCTTACAACCACATTTTTACATATACTGTATTTGACCTTCATAATCTTTTGTAATCACATTGGAGGAATGATCAGGTGCAACACGTAGCACTCCAGGAAGTTTGGTAAAAAGAATTTGATATATTTTATATAGTGTGTCAACCAAAACTAAAGTTTAAACATAAACAAATATTTAAATATTGGTCTATCACATTCGAATTTCTTTGCATTGCCAACAGATGCCGCTATCTGAAAGTCATGTTATGTTGTCAGTGGCGGATCGAGCTCTGAAATAAGGGGGGTCGTATATAATATTTTCTAATGATGATTAATATGAATAAACACAAGAAAAAAATAATATTCATATTATATAATTTTTTACTGTTTCACAACATAAATAAGTCATGTCCACTTTGATTAGAATGGTGAATACCAAAATGATAACAAAGAAAACAAAAAATTGATATTCAAATTATGTAAATTTTTAACATTTCACGACAATAAGTAATTATGTAAAATTAAGGACAAAAATTTAAGGAGGTCGACTGACCCCTCTTATCCGCCTCTGTATGTTGTTGTACGACAAGCATATATATGATCTTTTGTCATCTCAGCGGGCATCAACATTTGCTCAAGAATCAAATAATTAAAATACTACAATACAATTCGAAAGATATATAATTTACGATATTATGAGCACTCTTATTGAATAATAAATTTTCATTTTAAAGTGAGGTACCCATCGATCGAGAGCCAACAAAATCAATTCAAAAACATTGCAGTAATGAAGATTTTTAAATAAATCAATTAAACTCGAGAAAGAGGTTGCCCTCATTTTCATACATGTGACATATTAAAATTTAAAATTTTACCTTTATGAGTAATGAATAATTTATAATTATGAGAATATATAATTAAAATATATAAGTTATACATGCCAATGATTATATTAATTTTTATCAATTGTCTTTTAAATAGTTTTAGCTTTTAACTCAACTTTTGAACTTATAACAAAAACACACATTACCAAAATTCAAGTCAAATTACTTGTTTGAAACTCATAAATTAAAAAGCATTAAATAGATTGATCTTTCTAAGACAGTGACAGCAGTTTGTACGTAGTTCACAGATAGTTGGTCGCATCTAGGAGGCTCCATTTCAACTATCCAATGATTATAGTCATGCACGGGATAATCCTTACTAAGTGAAGCACTGACAAAATGCCTTACTTGATCCGAGTCTCAAGGAAGAGAAATCCACCTCTGACTTGGCATTTGCTTTGCGAAATAAATCTGCAATTCTAAGATTTGATTTCTAAATTATCTAGTACATTACTAATTACTATTAAACCATGCAATAGTTTTAAAAGCATGAAAAGCTATTTAATTCTTGTCATGATATTTGCATAACTCTAAGAACACAGCTGGACATATGAATTTAGGACAGCAAAACAGTTGTAATTCACAAAATACTACAAAACTAAAACATTATAAAACTACATATCCAAAATATGTATATTGTTTTATCTTGCAAAGTGTCAATAAGAATAGAAGTAAATTAAATCGTAAATGACTTGGAGACAATGTTTTAAAAATATTTAAAGAGAATCACACTAATACACTAATGTCAAATCGGTAACCCTTTTACATAGGTTTCCATTAATTTCGATAACCAATTAGAACTATATAAATATGATGAGGTAATTAATTATAATTCTGTTGATTTTTATTATTTTATATATCTATTTTGAAAAAGAATCTCACTTGCTAGAGAAAAATTCTTTCTTCTAAAGCTATATACAGTTTGAGTATCTCATTTTGTTTACCGATTTATCAAGCTATATATGTTTTGAGTATCTCAATTTGTTTACCGATGCATCAAAAACTAGTTATTTCATTTTTTGACAATCTTTTTCTTTCATAAGCTTAAACTTAAACCAAGAAATTTTAGAAGACAAAAAAGAAAAGCCCATTTTCCAATTTATTAGTTATTCTTACTTTGTATCTACTTGTATCAATGATAGTATAGAAGAAGCTGCAAAATAGATTCAAAAACTGAAACAAAAAGGTACCGAGACTTCCACATTCACATGTCCGAAGATCAAGCTAGAAGGGTTTCTCGTAAGTGTTTTATTTGATGAAGGAAGAAAAAGTTATATAACTATTTTGTAATATCAGGGTAATGGACTTAGTTTATATTTATATTTGTTGAACAAGAAAGACTTAGTTTTTAAATAAAGATTTTGTTGTTAAATGTTATGTACTTATGGTTTATTCTTATTTGAATTTTAAGAGATACCGGGCGTTGCTAAAGTACTATTAGACTCATTCAAGCGTGAAATGCTTGCATTTCAAATTTCTAAGTAGAAAAAGGTATTTTGTAATTAATAAATTGTAGTTTTATTTCTAGTTATATGCATTTTGATACTAGTAATGTTATTATCTATAATGGCTATTTTCAACTTTGCAATTGATCAAAAAAAAAAAAAAAATTCAAATGTGCTTTTGAATAAAATATAATATATTTATCTGGGTTCGGTTTTATTAAATTTCCACCCGATATAAAATGAACTGAACCATTTGGGAACAAGACCATGATGGGCCCATGAAAAAAACCATGATGGATTGACAACTTCGAAATTAGACCAGGCTCCAAGTGACCACGTCGGAAATGTGGACGCACCTTATTTTCAAGGCGCATAAAGTTGCTGAAGACTTTCTAATTTCGAACAAGATCAATGATTAAAGAGCAGATGGAGACATATTATATCTAGGGACGCCCTTAAGTGTATATGAGTCGTCTAAAATTTAATTATATTTAAAGAATGAAACTATTAAAAATTATCAACAATTTGTCTTTTATGTATAACCTTTTTAATTAAAAAATTGTGATTGTCGAAGAAACGGTTAAATTATACTCATGTATGGCTGTGAGCTTGTTTGCCTGGGCCTAAAGCCCGGGCTTTAAGTCCTCCATGACTTTAAACTGAAAAATGTCTGTTTGTGTCATAAGTCAGAAGTCGGTTTAAAGTCAAAAATATAAGTCTGACTTAAAGTCATAAGTTATTTAAGGTACTTTTTTCAGTGACTATTTCTTTTTAAACTTTATGATAAAAATTATTTACAAGTCATAAATTTCTCATAAATCGCATTTATTATTATTATTATTATATTTTTAATATCTGGGGGACGCCCTTAGGTGTATATGGGTTCTACTGTTAACTTGTCGAAGACTCTACCTTGTAGTTTGAGGAGTTGCCCTCCTTGGAAGATAGAGAATGAAGATTAGAGGAGGCCTTGCTCTGTAGTCTGACGAGCTGTCCTTGTCGGGGAGCTTGTGGAACCTTCTCGAAGATATGCCCTGGAAGGCTCTATATCTATAGTCTGGCGGTTGTCCCTGTCGAAGGGTAGAGAAGCGTCCTTACTTTTGAGGAAAGCCTTGGGTGCTCGAGAGTCTTCAAGGCCCAAGTCAAGGCCTCATCGTAGGGGTACGTGGGCACATCGTAGGCATGGGCAATTCTTGAGAACCGGTGAATGGACCCCTAGTTTTCTTCGCGATCTTGAACTCTATGTCTATGATCTCAGCCACACCCTAATACACCACCACCACCACTCCCCGTCGTGAGTTTCAAGAAGCGGCCACCGTCACAGATATTGATTCCGGTTACAACCTCCACTTTTGTTAACAACCAAATTCCGCCGTTAACAGTTATCACAAGTTTGACCTCCAGTATTCTTAGTGGTATCCATGCCTAATATTCTTAGTAATATCTATGCTTAGTTTTACTTTAAAGTTTAAATAGTTTGTGTTTGTTTTAAAATAGAACACATTAGAGTTAAAGAGAGTTACTACGGTTTATTTTAGCGTAGAATATGTTGTAATTACAAACGGACATGTTACGTCTTTCATTATTTATATAGTTGTTTATATTTGTTTTTCAGAAAAGATGACCGGTGTGAAGTACATTTTGAGTATATAATTCAAAATTTCATATTTATAATTTACTTTTAGTGTCTATATTTTTTATATGAAAAATTATATGATAATGTATTGAAATTTGATTAAATATTATTGATTATATTTTATTTTAGATATTTAGCATTTATAACATTTATTTATATTATAAATGGGTAGTAGAAATGAAATATATTTTTATCATCTATTTATAAGTAATTTTTAATATAAATATATGTTATTTGATAGTAGTTTTTTTATCTTTTAACTAATTATAAATTATATTTTTCATATTTTTTATTTATTCGTTTATAAGAAAAATAATATTATTTGTCTTATATCAGTTACATAGTAATTCATGTTTGTCTTTCGAGTAGAAAAATTAGAGTAAAAAAGATTCATGTTTATTTATATAAAATCTTTTATTTGATTTACGGTTTGTCTTCAAGTAGATAACATCTATTTACGAGTAATTTTTAATATTAATATATGTTTTTTTACCATTATTTTACTTCATTTTTATTATTTAAGTAATTATAAATTATATTTTCATTTTTTATATCTTCGTTTATAAGAAAAAGAAATTATTTATCAGTATTAGTTACATAATAACTTAAATAATAATGACAGAATTTTTGTTTTTAATACCTCCTAACTCTTAAGTGTTTTTAGTCTTTCAAACTATTTAATGATGTAACAGTAAAAAAACTCACGGATAGTAGATTTCTAGTTACAAATGAAAAGTTTTTTAATATCTGACTTTTTAAGGTAAGAATAATTTAAGGATAATAAAAAAATGAACGAAAAACATAACCAAAATCTTATACTACAAATTATGCTCTATATTGTAAATTGTAAATTTATATCTTAAAATGTATTTAGATTATATAGTTTGGATATGGATAATTGTTGTCTAATAAAACATACTCCTTCCATCCCAATGAATTGTGTACAGTTTCTTTTTTCGAACGTCCTACCAATTGTATACATACCAAAAATAATAAATTTTTATAATATAAAACATCATTACACCAACTACTTTCTTCCACTATCTCCATTCTATAATAATATAAACACTATTACGCCCACTACTTTCCTCTACTATCTTAAATCTATTATTAAATATAAATGAATCCCACCACTATATCCACTTTTCATCTAACTTTACTCATTTCTTACATTATTTCTTGGTCTCCGTGTCCCAGCCATTTGGACGGAGGAGTAATAAGGAAAATAAATTTAAGAAAATCATTATAAATTAAGAATCCCGAATGTTAATTTCTTTTCCGGTAAATATCATTTAAAGCCCAATGGTCTAAATCCCGTGATGATCATAAATATATCACCTAATAATTTATACTCCATGATTAATATAATCACATGAGCCGAGTTGGCAAAGCAATGATTGGTATAATAATCGTGTAAAATAACTACATTACTCGACACTAATCAATCTTCCACGTAACTAATACCTCTCCTCACCCGCAATCAACAAACTCGTTACTAACTAACGATTTAAAATCTCAATTTTCAATCGAATTAGCAAAAGACGATGGAGATTGAATCAAGCTCAAATCATTTCAAGCTACACAGTGAATTGGAGCTGCACGAATTTCAAGACAAGCTTGTGATCAGAGCCGTTGATTCGCCGGATCAAGGCTTCGCAATCTCTCGTGTAGATGGCAATATAGATGAGCTTCGCAGTTCGTTCACTTTCTACTTTTGATTTCGTTTATAACTGCTTTATTTTGTGTTTTTATGCAATTTTTTTTAATTAAGTTGCTGTTTAGTTTAGTAATTGGAGGCTTCAATTAAGTTAAGTTTGTGTGTGAGTGTGTAAATTGATTGTTACTGCCTGCTGGATACTATTTGTGGATTTTTCGATTCGTTTGATAACTGTGAGCTGAGTATTGTTTAAATTTATTGGAAAAGTGATTGTGATATATGTAATAAGTAGATATTATGGAGAAATGGAGTGAGACACTTTGTTTCCTGTAAATTTGGTTATTGTGTCTGGCGAAAACGAAGGTGTGCCTGAGAAAAATTACAAGTCCGAGAAAGGTTTAGTAAAAATGTTAAAATTGGTGATTGTGTATGACAAAATGAAGATGTGGTTGAGAAAATTTACAAGTCCAAGGAAAGTTTAGTAACTTTGAAATTTGGCAGAATGTAATGTTTAAATTGGTTATTGTCGACGAAAATGAAAGCGTGCTTGAGAAAATTACAAGTATAAGGAAAGGTTTAGTAACAAGTTTCGCAGAATGCTCTGCAAAAATTGGAGTAGAACGTGTTGGTTGTCCAGTTTGATTGATCTCTGCACAAGTGAGATTTAAAATAAATTCAATCTTCTTTGCCTTCTCAGTTACAAGTAGATTGAATTGCTACTGAAAATGAGTAATACGACCTAGTACTGAATGGTGGAAATTTATTTAAATATATATACTGCAACAGGTGATACTTGTACAGGAAATCCCTCCAAGATCTCTACTATATATGGTGTTGCTGGAACAATTAGGTTGCTTGCAGGTAACTAATGAAACAACGTATTTTTATAAGTGCTTTATTTCCTGTTTTACTTGATGTCCGGCAAATGGATGGATTTACCTGGCAAATGAAACTCATATTGAGACAGTTACTCAAGTACTCAACCTAACTTATGATTTAGGATTTTTAGCACTTTAGTACAGTTCACTACTGAGAAGTAAGCATTTGACATAAAATGATCAACTTACCTTTCTAAAACGTTTAAAATTTACACTGTAAGTTTCTGGCTTGTTTGCCCTGATACCTGATTTGTAATGTCATATTGAAATGAATTAATTAATACAAAATAGAAAAAAAATCATATTGATAGATGTTCGCTTTTCTTGTTCTAAAGAATGTTTCTTGGCTGCAAGTCCAGTAATTAAATTTGTACGTGATTTCAACTATTTTTCTTCACTTGCTGGTTAGATTTATTTGCAAACTCGTCATTTTGGTTTTGGTTCAGGAACTTACATACTTGCAGTAACTTCTCGAAGGGAAGTGGGAACTTATCTTGGTTTCCCTATTTACCAGGTGATGTCGATGAAGTTCTTATCATGCGGCCAGGGTTCAAGACCTTTAAATTCGGAAGAAGTATGTTGCTGCTTTATATTAGCAGAATTTAACGAGGCTCCTTGCTATAATTATATTATTCCGGGAAGATACTAATGCTATTTTATGTATATTTCAGAAAAGAGATGAAGCTTACTACTTGAACCTGTTGAAAATGGTGGAATCAACACCTGGATTGTATTATTCATATGAAACAGATATCACAGTGAAGTATGTTTCTACCATATCTATGCTCTGTAATGTAGTTTCTTGTATATGATTTGAAAGCACCCCAAACAGTTTTTTTTTACTTAAATAGTATTAAATGCAAAAAAGTAAAATTGAAGTTTTAATGGTAAAAAGGCGAAGTTTATTTTTTAATTCCCTGAATGTAATGTCACACACACAAATATATATATATATATATATATATAGAGATATATGGGTTGCACTCCACACAGAACACTTTAAAAAAAGAACAACACAGAACACTATCATAGCACTTTATTTTTCACAAAGAATGATTTGTTAAGGTTATAATTAAATAGTTAAACACCATTAAAACTTAATATATGAAATCTAACATCCAAATTCATCCACATTATTACTATAAAATATTATAGAATCCAGAACAGAATCCAAAATAGAATCCAGAAGAGAATCATATATATAACTTTTTGCACGAATAATTTTACAAAGAATCATGGTATATTTAACCCAAATTTATTGTTAAACATGACGGATTCTATTATTACTCATAATAAAAAGTTAATCAACTTAAAATTTGAAAAAAAAATTAAGTTTTAGATGAGATTCTATATTTGATTTTAAAGTGTTCTGTGTTGTTCTTCTTTTAAGAGTGTTCTTTTTTGAGCAATGCCCTATATATATATATATGTGTGTGTATATATATATATATATATAGACACACACACACACACACATATTATACAAGCCTACATTTTAGAGAAAACCCTCTTACATAAAAATTCCGTAGCATCCCATTCACAAATTATTCAGAATAGAAAAAATACACATAAAACATGATTCTAATATAGAATACTACGATACATATATATTTTATAATTAATTTAGCTCTTAAAAGTTGAACAAAAAAATCGATTTTCTAAACTAGTTCTACAATAGAATAATAATTCTTGATAATTATGAGTCGGTCGCATATGTTGAAACAAATAAAATATCGCTAGAATTCGGATTCAAATAATTGAACATATGGACAAAGAATTATCAAAATATGGGCAAGGGTATTGCGCCTGTGTTGCCTAGGGCAAAAGAATTCAAGTTTTACTAATAAACTGATCTTAACTGTATCTTAGTGTGCTTGTTTAATATATATTCAGACCATTAATAACATAGTCTTTCAATAACTTCTATGATTTTTTCCAGCTTACAGCGAAGATTCAAGCTGGCCGACGGATGGATGCGTAAGCCAATTTGGAAGCAGGTCTGTTTTCATTGTGAGATCAGATAATCTAGCATATTAATAAGCCTGTGCATATACACTAACTTTTCACTGATTTTTTTTCTTTCAAGAAGTTTTTACATCTACACAGTTTAGATGTGTCTGATGATTTTATAGTGGATTTGCTTATTTCTTTTGTTTTTTTGCTTTTCTTTTTTAAACTCTAGGACAATAGACTGTCCTTCAATGCAACTGGTTTATAGTAATGATTGTAACTGAAGGTGGGCAGCATTGCCTGTATCTAGTTCAATTATCATGATTATTCTAACTCTATATTTACACTAATGTTCTATGATCTTGGTAGAAATGTTTGTTAATCAATTTAAAGAGCTAACTAGGTAGAACTACTATGGAAGTTTAAGGTTGCAACTTGTAGCCGCTGTAACCTTCTTAAGGCAGGTTTCCTAACTGAATTAGCATATGCTGATATTACAAAAATTTATCTGAAGATAGATACTGGATGCAATGAATATTAGTGTAAAGAGTCCCCCCCCCCAACCAAACATAAAGTATATGTTATTCATTTTAAAGAAGGCGGGGCCTGCAAGACTTGCATGCACTGCCTTATATAAGGGCCAAGGATAACATGTTGACAAAATCATTCAGTGTAAATTTTTTTTTCAATAAGATGAACTCATGGGGATGCCTTGTGGCATTTTTGTATTTTTCTCTGCTCTTGTTATCACGTAGTGACTACATTCTCATCTTGCCTTTGAAGTTGAAGGTTTAATAATTTTTCTTTGTTCGTAATTTGTATATCAGGTTTCCCTTTCCTTCGCCTATATGTTAAACATTTATTCTCTTGCCAGGCTAGCACTTGAATCATTTTTTAAACAGGCTTCTAATCTGGCTCCAACATGTGTCTGTTTCAGGCTGACCCACAATATGTTTGGAACAAGTACATTATAGAGGAGCTTATTGAAAATAAGGTTAGATGTTCTTTTTTGTTTAGAGAGAAATATCATGCAAGAGGTTTTCAAATCCATTTTTTACTTCTTATTTTTTGTAAACAGGGGTACTATTTCCCAGTTTGACTTGTATGCTTTAGCTTTTTCTTATGTATCATGCCTTTTTGAATTGCAGCTTGATGGGTTCATCATGCCTCTACTGCAAGGGAATATCCTTTGTATTTCTATACGTATGTGTGCATGCTTGTCAATGTTTAGATAAAAACAAAGTAACAGTTACAGTCTCTAAACCATGTTATTATGATGTTTCACTTGACCTAAAATTAAGCTTTCAGACTGGTAAGCTGAAGCTGAAACGTGTACCTGCAACAATTACATTGATTTCAAGGAGGTCTACCCGCCGTTTAGGTAGATTCATTTGGAAAGCATTTTGTTGATTGACATTTGTTTCTGACAGCATGCTTATGGGCAATTTTATAAGTATCTATTTGCATTGTTAACTGCAGGTACAAGAATGTGGAGAAGAGGTGCTAATCTACAAGGAGATGCTGCCAACTTTATTGAAACTGAGCAGTTAATGGAATTTGATGGTTTCATTTCTTCATTCTTGCAGGTATCATTATGTCAAAATATGGTTTTTCGAATATTTGGAGAAAGTTTTCTTGTTGCACATGTCAAATTGACAAATTTAACAATCATTATAATCTGCATCCCTTTTTTTGAGAGAGAATATAATCTGCATCCTTGAAATGCTCCAAACCAACACCCCCGCGCGAATATTATTCTATAAAGCCACCATCCTGTGAGGAAGATTAATGTGTTAGTTCTTATATAACAAATATGCATAGCCTTTTTACTTTACCTTAACGAATCTAGCTTCTGCAAAACTCTGTGCCATAAGATGTGCATGCTGTCTATAGAATTTCTTTTCTTTAATATAATGTTTCTACCTATCAATAATATTTTCTTGTTTTGTAATGACACAGATATGTGATGATAACATGGACTTAAATCCAAATATTATTCAGTTTAAAATCTGGTTTTTCTAAACATTAGTTCAAAGAATTATATCATTTATTTGTTTTCTATTTCTTTCAATTCAAGCCATGTGTAGTTATTGGAGAGACTTGCTAATTACTGCACAGTGCTGGGAGGCATATAAAATGTATATGTTCAGGTACATGACTGCATGTAGCTTCCCAGCATTTAAGATTTCTAGAATATTGAAGGGTAGCTACAAAAAGAATCTACTTATCTTTAACTTTTTCATGTTTTGGGATATTCAGGCTGATTAGTAGTTATTTGCCTGTATTTTTAAAGGTCCGTGGTTCAATTCCACTTATATGGGAGCAAATTGTTGACCTGAGTTATAAACCAAGACTTAACATCATTCACCATGAGGAAACAGTAAGTGTTATTTTCAACTCATAAATTATTACATCTTTGGAAAATAGGTCCCTACTAGTTTAAGTATTTTGTGCTGTAATACTTTTTTTTTATTTTTATATTTATAATTGAACTATTGTTTGTATTATTGACACACCAACTTATCAGGCAAAGGTAGTAGAACGCCATTTTCATGACCTTCTACAACGATATGGAGAGACTGTTGCAGTCGACCTCACAGACAAGGTTTTTATCTTTCCTTTTAGTCAAGTATCATGATCTATCATCTATGTGTTTTTATTGCCAGGCTGTGAAGATTAGAGTCTAGAAATTAGCATTTAATTACATTTGTTTTACACAACTTTTGTAGCATGCATATGAACTCATTCACAGATCATGCTGAAGAACTTTTCCAATTTCATAAAATATCTGTTAAAAGTTTACATGCCCATAAAGTCTACAAACGCGCATGAGAAAGAGAGGGAGGGAGAGACTGATGCACATATCATGCTGTAGAATTTGTCCAATTCCATAAAACTGTTTTTGAAGGTTTACATGCCCATAAAGTCTCCAAACACATACATAGTAAAAGACAAGGGAGTGAGGGAGGCTATAACTTCTTTTAGATCTGTAATTATCACACTACCAGGCTACGGAGAAAGGGTCACACTCCTATGTTGTGTATATTTGTATTTTCTGCAAGTGTAAGTTATCAAATCTCTGTGCTTGCACCTTTTAGCACGGTGACGAGGGCGAACTAAGTATGGCTTTTGCTGCTGAGATGGAGAAGCTTCCAGATGTGAGGTGATATTCCGTTCATGCTTTCATATTGATATCCTGCTTCCAATCACTTTCTCTTATCCATGTCGATAAGAGTAAGGATAAATACAATATTTTTGAGGTTGAAGTATGCCCCATAGTGGATTTGAGCACGAATGATCGCCTTCACAGAGAAATGAATACCTATAATTTGTTAGAGGAAATAAAGAAATGCAGTACAATAGCAACTATATATAGGCAATTGCTCAAATACAAACCAAAATTAATAATACAAACTACAAACTAATCTAAACTCTCATCTAATCTAATGCCCCCCTAGATGTCACCACACACAATTAAAATACACCTTCCCACACATGATCCCACATAATCCCCTCCGTTTCTAATTTGATTTTTCCCGTCAATCGGTGAGCTTTTTTGAAATCTGGATTCACTGTATTTTTCTTCATCTTCAAGCGATCAATTTACATACCATATGTGCTGTATTATGATGTTTTTATAAAAAAAAATATTTTAGTTTTTAGTTTTGATTTTAAGAAGGTTTATAGTGGAGTAGGACCTATGATCCTACTCTAACACAAACTCCCTTAAATACAAACTGCAAACTAAAATAAAAAATATTCTGAATCACATCGAAATGTAGCAATTATGTTATGCAAATTGATCGTTGGGATATGAAGAAAAATACAATGAAAGTAAGATTTCAAAAAAAGCTCACCGACTGATTGAAAATATCAAATTAGAAACAAGGGGATTATGTGGGATCACGTGTGGTAGGGTCTATTGTAATTGTGTGTGTTGACTTCCAGGGGACCATTAGATTAGATCCATCTAAGTAGTTTTTACTCTAACTTGGTTTGTATTTTATATATATATATAAAATATATATATATTATATATATATATATATATATACATATATTGAAACTACGTAGCAAGGGTCTATGTATGACCGATTAATAAAACATTTTGACTCATCTTTAACTTTCACCTTATTTTTTTGAACTCTTGATGCCTTCTCAATTGAGACTAACGAGTCAGAGTGTTTTCATATCTTTATTTGGGCTATTAGCTTACAACTCGATGATTAAGAATTGATTTGTGCAGAATCCATCTTATTTCAACTTTTGGAATCTGGGTATTCAGTTTTCCAGCTAAATGATGCCGTAAATATAAATTTAATCCCAAAAGTAGCTGAATAATTTACTCCTACAATTTAAACCGAACAATTCGATTTAGACAATAAGATTGAACAAATGGATTCGCAAGCATGGAGTGTAAAATGATTTGTAACGGAAACTAACTTTTGATGTTCATGAATATTCAGATATGTTTCATTTGACTTTCATCAAAAATGTGGCAACGGAAACTTCGACAATATACAACTTCTGTATGATGAAATTTCTGAAGACTTTGAAGAACAAGGGTAAAGAACGAACAAGCTGGTGTTAATTCATTTGTCATTTCCTTTCTGATCACATCAGGATCGCGAGTATGCTGGTTTCCCATTTTAATTGTTGTTTTCCAGCTGAGCAGATACTTTCTCTTAGGACCAAAGGGAGAGATATTAGCAGAGCAGGAAGGAGTTATTAGATCTAACTGCATTGATTGTCTTGATCGAACAAATGTGACGCAGGTAATTGTGACATTCTTGAGCAGATGTTTCTTCTATTGACTTATAATGCAGATTCAGTCAAGTCTGTTAGTATATTCTGATGTTGAATAATCCTTGTTTCCATTTGGTTGCTACAGAGCTTTCTGGCTAGGAAATCATTAAACACACAACTTCAAAGGGTTGGTGCATTTTCTTCCATCGACTGCATTTCTATGTTTGAAGAAGATTTCGAAACTTTTAAGACCTGTATGGACTTTATGCTGAAATTCCTTTGTCTCTCAGCGGGAAGGGAAAATCCCGTCACTTCTGTTTTTGGTCTGAGTTTAAATTTGTTTTGTTGTTAGTGTGGGTTGAGCAAGGAGATGAGATAAGTCTTGAATATGCTGGTTCGCATGCGCTTAAACGGGACCTTGTCAGGTAACTAGACTAGGTTCTATGATTTCTCTCAACGTATAGTATATGTTTGTGATCCATTGTTTGTCTTGCAAAATACAGATTTGGAAAGCAGACGATGGCAGGACGAATAAAAGATGGATTGAGTGCACTTTCAAGATATTATTATAATAACTTTCAAGATGGTTTGCGGCAGGCAAGCTCTGCAACTTGAAATTTGAAAATTTTAAGACTTCAGGTTTTATATGGGAGGGTCTCATTGTATATTAGGGGTTTTAAAAGAAATTTTCCTCACTGCTTTCAGGATGCAATAGATCTTATAAGTGGTCATTATACTGTCAAATACGGCCCTCCTCCATTTGTGCCGAACAGAAATGAAGCACTTAGTGTAAGCACTCTCCTTTATCCTTTCAATTAGTTGGATAAAATCATAATTCTTAAACTATTCTCAGCTATATCAGTCAATCTAACCAGAAGTAAATGGCCAATCATAAAATATATTCTGCTACTCCATGCTTATCTGGGTTTTTTTGGAAATTACAGTATCTTCCAGTTGCATCGGCATTGTTAATTGGAGGATTAACAGTGACGTCCATCACACTTAATCGCGGTACTATCATTTGTCTTAAATTTCACATTAGAAAACATTTGCATCTTCTTTCCATTCAGTTGAGTCTTTTTTAGTAATTTTATATACAAATTTTTTTTTACCTAATATTGTTCTTGTTAGCAGCTGGACAGAATGCTCAGAGCTTCATTTCCTCATTAGTCTGTGCTAGTGCAACAGCCGGAGTTATGGCACTGGTAAAATCAAATGGAAGGCAAATTTGTTCTAAGCCTCGTTTATGTGGCCTTTTATAACCTTGGCTCCGTAAAATTTTACTCATTTTTCTGTAATTGTTTTCTTTTTTCTGTAAAAATGAAATAAGCCCCCGTCCCCCTCCCCAATCAAAAGAAAAAGAAAAGATGAATGAAAGAAAGAAACTGTGCTAAACTTTATTTATTGGTCACCTTGTATTTTATTGAAAATATATTACTACATACAATGAAGATATATCAGATGGTCCCCCAAAATCTGAAAGTAATAGAGTTTTGTAAGAGAGACTTATATCCTGTTTAGGTAAAGGTCAAAGTTATTGTGGTAGCAAATATCTGCTTGTGTAAAACTGTTGCAAACTTTTCAGAATCTGCTAACAGTCCATATGGCAGCTTCTAAAATTGTTTACTATATTTCTTTTATGTGTATTGGAAAACATTCGTTTTTAATATAATTACTTACATATGTTTTTAGAATAATACATTCATTATAAAGAACAAATACTCTGAAATGCTGTTTTACTTGTAACATTATGAGCAGATAATTGGAAAATATTTACTTGTTATTATGCTATTGTGAAGTTTATCTTTTTGAGTAGAAGTGCTGAAGATAAAGGGGTTAAGGGCATCTCCCATGTCTGCTTCATTTTTTATCTTCAAATGTTCTTTATCTTCACATATGATGAAGTTAAAACACTCAAACCCATATAGTTACATAACTTATTTTTGAGATTTTCTTTTTCTGTATAAGAATATAACATCCAAACTTTAATTCAGAAAAGAAAAATTTTAAAAATAGATTGCACAACTACTCTTTGCAGGAACATTAAAGTCCGTGCCGCGTCCCCGTCCCCCAATGTATACTACTCAAGGGGACGGAGGGAGTATCAAGCAAACCATTGTTTGTCATCAAGTATAGAGCAACACTGTGCATTTGAAGTTATGAATTACATGATTACACGCATGGAATATGTATTGTATTCTAAAATATACACTCCGGAGTACTCTAGTAAATGAGCCATAATACTGTAGCAGTTCAGATCATTATGAAATAGGGTTAAATAGCTAATTCATCACTAACCTGGCTGAAAACTTGCAACTGAGTCATGTTGTTGAAAAAACTTTCAAACGTATCATCAAGTAATTAAAAATTTTCAAAATCATCATTCTCCGTCAGTTTCGTTAAGTAATTAACGGAAAGTTCAAAAAAGAAATTTAAAAAAAACCAAAAAAATTGGAAAAAAATCGTGAAAATTCTGAAAAAATTCAACAAAATCTGATTTTTTTTAAATGTGAATAAAATAAAAGAAAATCAAAAAATTAAAAAAATGGAAAACAAAAAATTTCAAACCTTTTTTTATTCTTTTCAATTTTTCTAAATTCCGAAAAAAAAAAACTTGCCACCTAATTTTTTTCAATTTTTTTCATATTCTTTTAAGATTTTTGAATTTTTTCAGAATATACTTGAACTTTAGAATTTTTTTCAGAATTTTTTGAATTTATTATGAATTTTCTGTTTTTTCTCCAGATTTTTCTGAATTTTTTAAGAGTTTGCAGTTTTTTTTCATTTTTTTAAAAAGATGTTTTTGAACTTTCCGTTAATTACTTAACGGAACTGACGGAGAATGATGCTTTTGAAAGTTTTTAATTATTTGGTGATGCGTTTGAAAGTTTTTTCAACAACATGACTCAGTTGCAAGTTTCCAACCAGATTAGTGATGAATTAGCTATTTAACCCTTATGAAATATGCGAATTTGATAATGCCAAACTACTTTATCAGACTAAGTTTGAGGTTCAAAGATTTTGATTTGCTATTCTATTTTTTTCTGAATAGCTATCATGATTTGCATTAAACATATTGTGGAGAAACATATCGTTTTCAAGTTTAATTGTAAGTTAGATTTGAATTTATATTTCCAAATTTAGTTCAGCTAGGTGAATTTTAAACTTACTTCTAGGATTTGTATTGTTGAATTTACATATATAATGTGGACTGGCGGTGTAATGGAATCGATAGAATTATAAATGTGGCATTCAAGCGGAATCTGGGCACACCGCCATCCTCTTCTGCATTTCTCTCTTTTCTAGGGCGGTGGTGACTGTGCCTCTGTAAAGTGGTTGTTCGTTACTGACCACATGTCACCCAAATATTATTAACAATGTCTTTGTACATGCACAATTAAGCTATGTATCAAAAGACTTCTACATATAGCTAGACTATTAAAATGATAAAACTAATACAAATACCTATAAAGTACTCTCTTTAAATATTTGGATATATGACAGTTGCCTTTTGGAGTGGTTTTAATATAGTTGGATTTACGTTTATATATATAATTTTAATAAAATAAAATCTAAAATACGATTGTAGGGTAGTTAGATTAAAATATAACATATTTTGCTAAGTGAACTCCATCTAAGTTCCATGAATGGGACTTGATTAGGAAAAATAAGAATTTCATTTCGGATTTTGAAAAAAAATATAAAAAGAACTATTATCTCTAAGTGTCAACTAATAATTGATCAAGACATGTGTATTTGAAACTAGCCAAAAATTGTAAACTAGAGCTTATGTTGAATGTGTTATCAGATACTTCAATTTTTTAAAATGTATACAAATTGTTGTTTACTTTTCAAAAATGAACACTTGTTTATTAAAAAAATCCAAAATCTAAAAAAGTACAAGGCATTCGATATTAAGCTTATATACACAAAACTTTCTAACAGGGTGTATTCGATTGGGATTTTAATGGATTATTTTTAATTTATGAATTTTAATGGATTGTATGTGATTTTGATTTTGCGCGGATTCTTGATAAAATGTCGTAGGATTTAAGCACAATGCTTCAAAATATCATTGATTGATTTTGGTGGGATTTAAAAAAACTTGAAATACACTGTAAAATGTCACAAAATCCATCATTTTATGAAGTCCAAAAAAAATTCATCAGCATTTGAATACCATCAGATTTTAAAAGATTTTAAACAATCCCAATTGAATACCATCAGATTTTAATGGATTTTAAACAATCCCAATTGAATACCATCAGATTTTAATGGATTTTAAACGATCTCAATTGAATACCATCAGATTTTGTAGCATAATTTAAAATCCCAATTGAATAACTCAAGATTTTAATATATTTTCAAACAATCCCAATCAAATACCCTCGGATTTCATCAATGAAAAAATGCTTTAAAATCCGAATCCAATACACCCCTGTATATTTGTACAGATTTTCAACTAAAACTTTGTTAAAAAATTATTTAAATATATAGATTTTCACCTCACTTAAAAAAGTTAACTAATACTCCCTTCGCACCACCAAATTCTTTACTTTGTGATGAGAGAGCTCGACACGTATTTTAAGACTTCTGTTGAGTATAGTTTCATGATTTTTTTTGATTTTTTTTTCTGAATAAAAGTCTAAACATTAAATTTTATTCAGAAAATATAAATTTTAAAAATAAATTATAGAACTATACTTAACCAGAACAATAATATGCGTGTCGAAAATACGTTCGACGATGTAAAGTGGAAGTATTTTTTAATACTCTGGCATATTTCTGACTAAAACTATGTTGAAAATTTACTTAAATATATTTCACAATTTCACATGACTTATCAAAGTTAACTAGTAGTTTTTTCAGTCTCGAGGTTAAAAATATCTCCATATGGTTCACTGATCAGCAGTACTGTCGAACCGCCATAAACTTTAACACAGTTATTAGCGCCTGCAAATTGATAATTGAGTTATACATTATTTATATATTTTCAAGTTTATGTTATAATTCATTTACAGACAAAACACTAAAAAATTAAATCACTACAAATTAATTTAAGTTATTTATATCAATTATTTAATTTTCACTAATCTAACTTTTTATAACATTAATATATTATTATATATATGGATTAATAGAAAATTTCTTTTAGAGATATATGAGACTCTTTGCACACTCTTGAGGACATTACTTTAATATATGTATATTTAATAAATAATTTGTGTTACTTTCTTGACCTATCTTTTATCAAATTTTAGTGTAAACATGCATACATGGGAAACAACTTTTTTATGTCATACAACATACATATTATATGTATGTTATATTATAAAGTATTGAAAAGCATATATATATATATATATATATATATATATATATATATATATATATATATATATATATATAGGGTTGCACTCCACACAGAACATTTTAAAAAAAGAACAACACAGAACATTATCATAACACTTTTTTTTATATAAAAAATGAGATAATTACATAGTTAAGCACTAACTAAACTTAATATATGAAATCTAACATCCAAATCTATCCAAATTATTAATATGAAATATTATAGAATTCAGAATAGAATCCAAAACAGAATCCAGAATAGAATCATGTATATATTCTTTACATGATTAATATCACACAGAATCATGTTATTTTTAATCCATAATTGTTGTTAAACATGCTAGATAATATTATTATTCATAATAAATGATTAATTAGCTTAAAGTTATGATTTAATTCAAATTTTAGATGAGATTCTATGTTCGATTCCAAAGTGTTCTTCTTTGTTCTACTTTAAGGGTGTTTTGTTTTGAGTAATACCCTATATATATATATCTGTGTGTGTGTGTGTGTGTGTGTGTGTGTGTGTGTGTGTGTTTAATAAAGTTTGGCTCATAAATATCAAGAGAAATACATTAAAAGTTGGAAGTGAAATTATCAAATTCAACTTAATATACATGTTACATCTGAAGATACAAGAATTCATTTTACTCCTGTTTTTAATATAAAATTTTAAGTCTAATTAATACGTAATTTTAGATATTTTGAGTAATTTTAAATTTTTAGCCTTAATTTGTTACTTAATATATTTTTAACAAAGATTAGTAACTAAATTTTAATTCATACAAATTGATCAAAAATAATAATTTTAATAATTCTCAAACAAACAAGCTCTTTTTATTTCAAAATTTCACCCCAGCTGGCCAGCTCCCACTGCACTCACAAGCATGAAGTTGGTAAGGGTCCTTCCCTGAGCAATAGACCCTTCAATCTCCGCATGAACCCAGCATGATTAATATCACCTTCTAGTCTATGTATGAGCCCTAATTTGAATTTTCCGCAAACTTCTATTACTATTAGATTTGTTTAACAAATAAAACACTAATTAAATTTACCACAAAGATATTTTTCAAACTTGAAACTTAACATCAAAGAAATAAATTTGAATTACCTCGGTTCAAGACAACAGTGACAGACTTTGAAAACAAAAACATACACAGATAAGTATTTATCCCCTTTGTTTTGTCCACTTGTAGGTCTCTACCTTAGTCTCGAAGCATCTACATTTTTCACCGTGAACCTTTCCATGTAAGCAATAAATCACTTATTATTTGACTAAAATAAGTAAAAATAAAAGCTACACTCTACTATAAAAAGGCTATACTTATCTGCTTATTTTGACACCTGTTTCTTGATTATTCCTTGCATAGAATTTCCATCAATGGCTGCTTCTTCTTCCTCTGCTTCTAACCCTAAAAATGGCTTAGCTTTTGAAAGCTTCTTCGAAGGATGGCTCGTTCGTCAAGAACACTATCTCGACGAACTCCAATCCGTCCTGGGAAAACACGAAGACTCGAAAGACGATGAGTACTTGAAAGAATTGAGTGCTAGGGTTTTCAATCATTATCAAGAATACTATGATGAGAAATCAAGAATGTCGAATCATAATGTTTTTCTCCTGTTTAATCCCCCTTGGTTCACTCCTTTTGAGCGGAGCTTCTTCTGGATAGCCGGGTTCAAGCCTGACCTAGCTTTCAAGGTGGCGGCGGCGGCGGCGGCGGATTTGACGGCGGAGCAGAAAGAAATGATTGAGAAGCTCAAAATCGAGGTTAAGGTTGCTGTGAAGGAGCTGAATGATGAGCTGGCTAGGGTTCAAGAAAGCGTGGCGGCGCATGAGCTGATGACGGTGGGCGGGAAGGCTCCGAGCGGCGACGAGATGGGAGAGATCAACTCGGTGCTCGACGAGCTGCAGGCGGAGTTGGTGACGGTGATTTCGAATGCGGACGTGCTTCGGACTCGGACCGCGGAGCGGGTCGCGGCCGTTCTGAACCCGGTTCAGAGCGTCAAGTTTTTGGCGGCGGTGACGGAGATGCAGGTCCGAGTTAGGACCATAGGGTTAGAAAAAGAGGCAAGAAAAAGGTAAGAAATTTATGTTCCATTTCAAATGGTCTCAACCTTAAACTTAAACAAAAAAAGAAAAAGTGACAATACACTGAAATATATGAAATATTATATTTTGTCAATGAAAATCTTTTAGTTGTCGAAGAGAAGTGCCATGTCATTCGGACCAATCATTTCAAGACAAGTTGGATTCTGTTGCTTTCAAGTTTGTGGATTCAGTACACGTGGATCTACGTGTCATTTTTGATTTTGTTGAATTCGAATCATATTTCATATGTATAAGCCAGTGTTAAGCTGGCTATGTTGGCTTTATTTCTAATAGTAATATAATATTATTCATCTTCGGTTTATGCATTGTGTGATTTTACGATGTTTTTGTTAATGGACTGGGCTAGGCAGTATGCTTGTATCATGTTGATAAGGCCTCCAAAGAGTATGATTTGTTATTGGGCTGGGAAGAAGAAAATTTGTGGGCTTTATCAGAATCAAACATGGTACTGTAGAACAGATAAATGTCTTAAAGTCAATATACTTATATAAAGGAGAAGCGAGGGGCGTGTAGGTGGCGCCTCTCACATCGCTTCGTTCTATTTTTCTAATTTTTTGTAATTTTTGGATGAAAAATATCAAAAATTAGAACCACCTTTTTTAGTTTTGGGAATATTAGAAGCAAGTTTCAGAATCTCATTTTGTTTCAGATTATTTATGGAATATAGTAGCTTGAAAGTTTTAATCTGATTTTGTTTCAGATTATTTAATTATGGGAAAGACAGATTATTTATGGAATATAGTAGCTTGAAAATTTTAATCTGATTTTGTTCAGATTATTTAATTATGGGAAAGAGTAGCAAACAAGTCTCTCTGTACCTATAAATACCCGTATAGATTGTAGGGTTTTGATTCATCTAAACACAACCTCCTCGCTCAATACCACAAGCCTACCTGATAGTTCTCTTACTCGATTTTTAAAGGAGAAGCGAGGGGCGTGTGGGTGGCACCTCTCACATCGCTCCGTTCTATTTTTTCTAATTTTCTGAAATTTTTGGATGAAAAATATCAAAACTTAAAAATACCTTTCTCTTTCTCGATTTCTAACTCGGAAGTGAAGGCTGTAAGGTTGTTGCAAGCAAATGTCGTTATAAACCGTTATATTGGAGTTGACAAATCCAAACATGGGAAAAAAATATAGTCTTAACATGATATTGATGGTCGATATCAATAAATTAATTATTAGAGATGTATGTTTGTTGGGTATTCTTATATAATATTTGTTTTGTTCATCGAACATGTTTGTTGTTGTTGATTTTTATATTATTTACTTTGTATACATGAAAAAATTATTCATGCATTATCTGTTTGCTCCGTTCAAGCAACTTTTAAGAGAGTAATTATATTTAAGTTAGATGTTTTTGTGCACAATCAATCCAAAAAAAATTGGAGGAAGGTGACAATGTAAGAACATGATCACTTTAAAAAAAACCAAATAAAATTAAGATTCGTCATGCTTTAAATTGTTAATTACGTGTATAAATTTATTTTCATTTTTTCACCATGAATTATATTCCAATTTTGCAATTTTATTATATATTAGTATTGGTATTACATCAAGATTTTTATAATATAAATTTATTTTATCCTACAAATATTAACTTTGAAACATTAATATACTTTTTATAGACAGGCATAAAATTATTTTATTCTACAAATATTAATATTGAATCATTAATATAATTTTTATAGGCCGCCGCAACGCGCGGTTTCTCAACTAGTTTTACATAAAAGAAAAAAAAGCGCAGTTTGTGATAAGGAGCAATGTGGGAACCACAGTGCACGCATATATAAGCGGAGACGCATAAAAGGAGAAGGCAGTGGCGGTTTGCGGGAGGAAAAAGAAAAACGCGGAGTAGTCAACGAAATCGGCGAGCACATGAATTCACATACTACTACTAAGTTTTGCAGTGTAACTGCACGATAAGCTTCACGTGGTCACAGCGCCACCCACGGCCTGTATTGCATTGCAACTGTTGTTAGACAGCAGCAGCCAGCGAGAGCTGGAGCATGTTTTAGTGAGCTTATAATTTATGTTACAAGATTAGAGCATCTCCGAAGATAATATGTATAATGATCGGTTATATTGGTTGGCTAAATTTAGATGGGGCTGTAAATCGATGCGGATTATCTGGTGTCTCGCTTTATATCAGGCTCAAATATATGATACATTTCTCATATCCGTTTTGAAAAACAGTCAAATTTGAATTTTCGATTCGGATATAGTTTCAAAATCCAAAACTATTAAACTTAAACTTAAATTTAACTAAGTTTGATTGGAAAAATTATAGACAATTCTGAGTACGTCGTGATATGCATAATAAATTTATGTACTCAGTATTTTTTTGTTTTTTATGTTATATTATGTCCTATGCCCATATGGAAGTCATATGAGCAACAATACAATGTTGACAGTGGCGAAACATACATTGCATCAGTAGCTGGCATCCCCTAGTGAGCGAAATAGATTCAGTGACCGACTTGATGATTACCAAATAATCTGCGATTTCTCAGTGTCAACGCAATCAAATTCACACCATTCATGCACCAATACCCCACGAGTACGTTTGAAACAATTCTGTATATTGTTGTTCCCTTGTGTATATTTCACACTGACAGCTTACCACTTGTGTCTGTATCTTACCTGTTGGTTCTGTCGCATGATGAACAATTATGAAATCACGCAATGCAACTTTGCAGAATCTTATGCTCGGGGATCTTACCCATGCGTCCGTTAATCATCCAGCAAGTAAAACCAAAGCTTAATTTCAGTCTTTTTCTGGTTCAAAGTTCAGATATGGTGATCACATGTCCGCATTATTAATTCGTTCTCAACCATAAACGAGACAAATATTTGTAGCTAGAAGTTGAAGGTGTTGTTTAATACTCACTCCGTCTATTTTTAATTGTCATTTTAACTTTTTGCACGTAAGGTGATGAAAAACATGCTTTCACTTATTATTTTTTATTTTTTTATGAATAAAAATATAAACTCTAAACATTGAAGCAATTATTATCAGGTTGTATTTGAAATGTACATCGTATTTTTTTAAAAAAAATTACAAACTAAAGTACTTTAAGAGAAAATCTTTCCTCTATAATGAAATCGGGGAAGACCATCAACGATATATATAAAGATTAGCTGGGGATTGTTTCTCTAATATCTTAAAATAAATTCATTTAAATAAATGATAATAATTTCTAAATTATATTTTATTTTGCGAGATACGATATTTTAATCTATAGAAATGGATAATAGATGGTCGCGGTATATATCATATATATAAAATATATTTCCAACCATTTCTTTATGGTTTTTCTTTTTGAGTGTCACGTTCAATTTTTTATATTTCAAAATTTATCAAAAATAGTCAACGAGTCTCCACTTCTTCATCTTTCTTCCATTTTCACACTATTTTTACATCACAATCTCCCTTCTATGTATTAAAATTAATTGGTTACAACACTTCACCAACTTTTCTTTCTCTTTCCAAATACTTTATACTTCCTCCGTTTCATAATACATGTCCACTGTTGAACAAATTACGCATATTAAGAAAAATTAACTTTTGTAGAAATTTTTTATTTTTTATTATATTTATTGCATTGACCAAGTATAATATGTGGGATATATTTGATCTAGAAAATATAATGTAGTAAGATGCGGTATAAACCTCATCTTGTAAATACAAATATTGATTACACTCCGCTGAAAATTGAAATGAACAAGTAATTGAAAACATTTTTTTGTCTCAATTGTGGACATATAATATGAAAGAGGGAGTACATATAGGCCCTGTTTGGGAATTAACTGTTAGCGGTAGCGGTTTGAATTAGCTGTTTTGATTAGATTATTTAATTAGTTGTTTTGACTTGTTGCTGATTCAATTAGCTGTTTGTATAAAAGTGTTTGGTAAATAACTGTTAGCTGATAGCTACTTGGATACACAAAATGACTAATAAGGATACTGAAATATAAGAAAATTAAATAACAATCCTTCATTTCATTTAATGCATGAAAATTGATACCAACTTTAAAATTCTAACTGAAACTCAATTTTTTTTTATTTTAAATCGTCAAGTTGCCGGAGGTGGGGACACGAAAGCTGGTGGTATTATCTCGCAATGGACAGAGATCCGGAGGCGGGGACACGAAGCCAGCCGGTATTATCTCACAATGGGTAGAGAGGTTCGATCTGGGCCTATGGGCTATCCGTTTCGGCCTGACGAGGACGTCAGGAATTTAAGTGGGAGAGTTTGTAACACCCTTGTCCCACATCAAGAAGTGTGGGGACTTTAGTTCAGTTTATAAGCATAAGTACTACTACTAATTGCACCAACAAATCATGATCTTTTGGGGGCTGTGGTGGGCTTGTGAATTACCCAAGTTGTTGCAGTTGGACCTGTATATTTGGGCTTATTTTCGGATTCGGAATTCGGGACTTGACCCGATTTTCGAAAAAGACTCGGGATTTGACCCGGGTTGTTTCATATAAAAATTTTATCATCATTTTGCATTCACCAACATTCGGCCAATATATAAATTGCTCCAGAAAATCAAGCTTGAGACCTCACTAAAAATATACGTATTTTCTTACTACCGCTAAAAATATATGCATTTTTTCTTACATTAACCACGGCATGGACACGGTCCCAGATTCATGAGGAATTAGAGTATAGATAAAACAATGAGATAGCAAACAAATCTCACTTGTAGAGTGGCTGGAAGTGTAAGTTCGGTTTAATTGATGGAAGGATAAAATAGTAATTTTATTATTTTGTCCCAAACTTCTAATTGAAAAAGCTCCTCAAACTAGTTTTTTCAAAATTAACGGATTGGGACCAAACCACTAATTTTTTTGACTAATATGGCTTATAGCCTTACAAAGTGAGTATCTGTTCGAAGATATTCTCGGGGTGAGCCAGAATCGAACCCATGACCTGGGACGACAGAGGATAAACCCTTAACCACTGGGCTATCCGATCGTGCTCAAAACCACTAATTCAATAAGCTTACAACCAAACACTCCCATTAGATGATTTATATGGTCAACCATCTAGTTTGAGACAAACCTCTAACTTTTTACCAATCCGTTAACTTCCAAACAGGCCCATAAGCATGGTAGAATTGGGGAAAAATATCGGCAAAACACACGACCGACACATCTAAGGTGTCGGTTATCACTAAAAGTACGACTCGAAAAGTCAATTTTATACTAATGATATTCCTTAATCTCCGTACCCAATTATCATACGTAAACGAATAGTTAGGATTAATCTGATTTAGAAAAAAAAATACCTTCAGATATAAGTCCCTAAAAGTTTAGACGAGTGCGCGCAACAGAAGTCATACGAAATGTTAAGTAGAAATCAAGGGCCGATCGTGAGGTATCGCAGGCCTAGGAGTGAAATAGAAAAAGCGGGCCTTCTAGAAAAAGTGAAAAGAGTTCAATCGATTTTTTTTATATATAAAATTCATGAGAAACAATTTTTCATGTATTTCTAAATGCAAAGTCATTAGCAATGTCATTTATATCAATCTGCTCCTGACATATTTTTATCAATGTATTAAATAGTAAGTCCGTTTATTCTTTTATGGAATATAGATGATCTCAAATAATTCATCAACAATTTTAGTTTTGAATTTTTTTAAAAAATAACTGTAACAAACATTGTTAATAATATGCTATAAGAAATTGTGATAATTAGAAAATAATTTAAAGATATAATAAATAGAAGAATCTCAAATGCTGACATGAAATCATCTAATAGAGACATTATTTGTAACACACAATTCTTAAAAACTGTAAAAAGAGACCGAGAGAGTATATTGAAGGTCTTAAAAACTGCAAAATTGATAAAGTCAAAATCTTACGCTAAAATGATAAAACAAGACCTGCTACAAGTAAAAAAGTAAAAACAGTAAAAAAAGTGATTTATTAAAAAAAAATACTACTACTACAATTTTCCAAGGATAAGTGATTTTATTTACTCCATATAAAGTAAAAGTCAAACGGATAAAGATCTTGCAGTCTTGAATTTTGACCATGCGAATCAAGTGACATGTTTTCCAACGAAATTTGAGGCCATAAACGCCTTAATCCAAATCCCGAGAGTCATTCTACACCGAAACATGAGAAGGTTGAAAACCGATATCCGAGCAATTCCTTTTCAAGGTAAAATGCTGCTGATGACCAAGAAATTACGAGTGCCATTTGATCAAGAGGAAGGGGTGGTGGTTTCCACAAAGAATTCAGTGCAAGTTGGTACTACTCGTACAGAGGTCAAAAGATTTGCCTATGTATAAAGTCAGAAACTTTAGATTTCCACAAACATGGAGGTATATATGGCCAGAGTAATTCGATGACAATATATTCAAGTAGTATCATACAAATCCGCATTTCCGTCTAACCGGATACGGATTAGTCGAGGTGCACGCAAACTGGTCGGACACTAATTTAACAAAAGAAAAATCGACACTTCTGCACAATTGGTGGATGGTTGACAAAATTTATATAAATAAAGTTTTCAAAGTTTCTTCCTGTTAGGTATCAGCCCATTACAAGGTAACATGGACTTTGGTGATCCAAAATATATAAGGATAATAATTGTATGTTTAGACAATTATTATAAAGAATATGTTTTGGTCACAAAGATAGAAGACCTAGTTGGAATTGGATTCTGATTTTAGTTGGAAATCAGAATTGGATTAGGACTATGTGTAGCTGTTTTAGAATTAGATTCTGATTTGTCTAGTTTGAGATGGCTATATATACATAGTCATATTGTGTTTGATAGGTGTGCTCAAGATGTAGACTTAGGTATCGCTTGCGGGCGGATGCTTGAGTAGTAGGCTTGAGTATCCAAGTTTGGTTGATTGTATTATTGATAATGGTTTTGATTAATAATACAAGTTGGGACGTGGGTTTTCCACGTCAAATATATTATTTTGTGTGTGCTTTGCATTAGAAGATTGAATCTCGTGTTTTATCCCTAACAAGTGGTATCAAGAGCCGAGGTCAGGATCGTGATTGATGGGGTTGAGGATGAATTCGGGATTCAATCGAGAATGCAGAGTATGGTGAATTTTGTTAGCAGGAAGAGGCAAAGTTACGTGCGGTATGATGGTTGACTTGCACCATGGATCAATCATGATGGACTCAATATGGAAGAAGATTGGATGGTTCTTCTAGAGGCCGGAGGATTGTGAAAGCAAGGATCGGGTGACTCATGGATGGAAGAGCACTCGGGTTTGATGCACGTGATTTTGTAGATGGATATACCGTTTTGATAAAGAGCGGTGGTTGGGAGTTCATTAAAGTGAATTTTGGTGATACTCAAAGTTTGGAAGAACGAGAAGCGGAGATTCTTGTTCGAGGGGAGGCATTGGCTGATGGACGCCGGTGTCTTCACCGTGATTGTTGATTGTATTGGGCTGAAGGGGAGGATTGTTAGGTATCAGCCCATTACAAGGTAACATGGACTTTGGTGATCCAAAATATATAAGGATAATAATTGTATGTTTAGACAATTATTATAAAGAATATGTTTTGGTCACAAAGATAGAAGACCTAGTTGGAATTGGATTCTGATTTTAGTTGGAAATCAGAATTGGATTAGGACTATGTGTAGCTGTTTTAGAATTAGATTCTGATTTGTCTAGTTTGAGATGGCTATATATACATAGTCATATTGTGTTTGATAGGTGTGCTCAAGATGTAGACTTAGGTATCGCTTGCGGGCGGATGCTTGAGTAGTAGGCTTGAGTATCCAAGTTTGGTTGATTGTATTATTGATAATGGTTTTGATTAATAATACAAGTTGGGACGTGGGTTTTCCACGTCAAATATATTATTTTGTGTGTGCTTTGCATTAGAAGATTGAATCTCGTGTTTTATCCCTAACACTTCCTACTTGTAATCATTCTTCTCACTGTCCCATATGTATTTGTCGATCAATATGAACATGAAGCCTCTCCTTTTAACATGCGATGAATGCAGTCTATACCAACTAAAATAATGTGGTGTAAGATTTTGATTAATCATCTAAGTAAATATTTGCCTCTCGTTTCAGATTATTATTCAAATGTATGAAGTATAACTGTGCTGTATATATATAAACATGAATGACAAGCTGAATTGATTTTAGGACAACTATAGATTGAAGATATATCTGCACATTTAAGCGGTACATGCAGGTATAAAACCATATTTTATGGAATACTTGGAGCCGGGACGTGCTAACAAAACATTACAAAATATATTATTATACAAACATCCTTGCGGAAAAGATATAACACTTGAAAGTATTTCACAAAAATTAGCACCCGATCGGGATAGATGCTCCATGCATGCAAGAATGAATGATACACCAGACCAGGGACCAACTGGAGGCCCCTTGGTGCAGGCTATGGTAGTCCCGGAAGCAAATGCTGATCAATGAAGTAATATAGCATTACATGTACTAATGCCGTGAATGATAGACAAATTCAATATTATCGACATTTCTATGAAATATATACAGGCATTGCATGTATGTTGCATACTTGCATAGCATATATAGAAATGTTCACATATAGACATGTGTTTGTTGCACAAAGAAGTAACAAAGAAGAAGCAAAATACATAGAATAGAGGATCTTTCTCTCTTCATATAAATTGTAGGCCATATATAGAGGCACGGATACTGATATCTGACATGTAGTTCGTTCACGGATGTAGGAACATATAACTCAATAGTAATAAAATGCAAAAAATGTTTCATGCACGAAATTTAGTATAAAATCTTTTATAAAATGACATGTGTTAAGTTTTGATTAGAATGTACCCCAGTGTTCACATAAATAGCATCAATACACTCACCTCAATTGTCATGTCATTTTGTGCAAAATTTTGTACCCAATTTATATGTACCACTACTCATAAAATGTACTCATAAGATGATATGAAGTGTTTTCCGAACTTCTTCAGTAAAAGAGTTCTCTGTAGAAGTCCACCCTACATTTATTGTAGATTCGACATAAAAGCTTTCAACACTTTATATTTTTATGAACTATTATCATGAAGAGTCATGCCAATGTATCAAGCAAAATTTTAGAACCATGCATAAAATAGCTAGCTAGTGATGTAAGGGGAAGAGTTCGAAGACAAACCTCGATCTTAATTCCTCGTCCGAAACAAGAACTAGATGAAAACATAAATAGTCCTACATAGCACAAGCCTAATTACTAATGCTTCTGCAGATTAAGATTTATCTTCCCTTCTAAGCTTAATTAGAAGTGCATTGATCAAAGCATCCCTTTTCTCAGCTCTAGCTTCTTCCCTTGCACTTCTTTGCTCCTCCCTTTCCCTCCACCTCCTCTCCATCATAATCCTCTCCTTCTCCAACTCCTCCATTCTTTGCCTCCACTCCATCTCCCTCATTCTCCTCTCCTCTTCCCGCGCCTCGTACGTTTTCAGCCACCGCATTTCCATCTCACCTTGCTGCCTCATAAAATCCTCCAACATCTCCTTCAAACCGCCAACATTAGCATTCACATTCCCACCAATAGCATTACTACTCCCCGGATTCTGCTTTACCTTCCTCTTTTTCTTCCCACTCGTAGTTCCTCTTTGCTCTCCATCGCTCTCCTCATTCTCATCCTCATCGTCCGATGATAGCTGAGTAGCTTTCTTCTTCGAACCTCCTGCACCGCTCCCTTCCGCCTCATTCCACAGCATTCTTTGCATCCTTGCCGCGAAAATCGCTTGCAATTCATTGTAATACGGAAACTGCTGCTTCATGCCTTCCGGCTCAATAGTTTCACACCCCTATACATCAATATTTCAACCATCATTCAAACATTCAAGACAAAAAACACCACTATTTAAATTAAAAATATTCTGTCCATATCTCTATTCAAAAATCATTGACACTACTGCAAGAAAACGCGTAAAGGAAAAGAACAATATATTTGTTTAAGCCTATAGGGTATCTATTCAAGAAATCATATGCATAATTGCTGGTAGGGTGCAGCCTATATTTACGCAGCTCATTGAAACATAGGTATCACTTCTCAGTCTTATGATGGATCAATCATGTCATGTTCAATTTAAAAATGAACAATCATTTTACTTGTTACAAATACAACGTCGTATATGTGCAGTGACGGAACCAGAATATATAACAAATCGAAACCAAAGTATTAATACTAATTTTTCAAGATCAGCCGGGACTCAGACTCCAAACAAAATTTATACCGAATTTTAGGACGTTAGGAGAGTTTCGGGTTTCAGCATGAGTTAGCCTCGAAAACGCGTATGAACTGAAAAATAACAAGTACCTTGTATCGGGTAACGAGATTTTTCCATTTGCATTTACACTGCTCAGCGCTACGATTATACCCTTTCTCCTTCATTTTCGTAGCAATCAGTTCCCACAAGAGCTTGTTCCTCTTGGTCTCCATGAAAGTGGGGTCCAGCTCGGCCCGAATCATCAAAAAATCTCTCGTTTCCTGCATACTCCATTGCGGAAACCTATCTCCACCCGTATCAATATTAACACTCACTTGCTGCTGTTGAAGCTGGTGGTGAAGAAGATGGTGATGGTGGCCTGCGTCCATATCGAGAAATCTCGAATATTTTAAAAAATAAATATATGACTTTGCGATAAAGAAGAGTAATTTGATCCGATGAGAAAGAAAGAAAAAGATGGGTCTAGAGAAGAAAAAAGTGGGTTATTAATATGAAGATGGTGTGGATAAATGGGAACGAAGAATAAAAGAACGAGATTGATATGTGAGTTTGAAAGAGTATGTTTGCTATTTGTTCGTGTAATAGAAAGAAAGAAAGAAAGTACATCCAACAAACGGCTCTCTCTCATCCTTCTACGCGTAAACTTGATGGGTTTTTTCTCTTTAGATTCTCTTCTTGTTTTCTTTAATTTATTCAACTTTTCTATCTATTTAATAAATCACAAATATTTTGAAACTTAGATTTTCAAATAACAAAAAGTATTGAATTTGAATTTTATTTATAATTTCAAATATTCAAAACTAGTATAAAACTGAGAATTTAAAATGAAATCTCAAATTATGTCAAGTTGGATTGATATATCTATATTTTTTATATATATTTGGATTTAGTTCTAGAAAATTAAATAAGAGACGCGGGGATCATGAGTTTATTTATCGAGAAGATTAATTTTATAGTTATGTATTTGTTTATTTAGTATAGAGGCAAGGTGTCACAAAACTAAATTTATCAATAAAAATTGAAAATTAATAAATATTTGTAAATTTATAGTGCAAGGGTATTATTTTTCTAAAACGAATTTCATCTATATATTAATACGAGCTATATATAGTGAAAAGGGTATTACATTTCGGATATTTGTTAAAATTTAATAATAAAATCACGTATTTATCACAACTCCGCTAGCAGTGTCTAATGTGTATACTGTAGCTTGTAGCTTGTAAAAGATGGCCATTGTTCAAATTCCGTTTAAAGGGTGTCACGCTTACATAGGAAGACAGCAACAAGAAGTAAAGACTAGTGGTGGACCAATCTAGTCTAGATTAGTGACCGGTTGTATTAACTTGTTTTACAAGGCTTTCAGTTCCTCCTATGTATTGTTCTTATACTGTTTGGCTGGTTTTTAAACCCAGTTAGAGATTTTTTGGTTCACAAAATATGGGTTTTGATATTCCGAATGATTCTAACTTTGCCGAGCTGAAGAGAGAACCATTAAAGTTCTGTTAAACCCTAAATTTTAGATAAATGTTTAAGATTTTTTTTTTGAAATCAACAAACAAATCTATACTATAATATAATAAGCCAACATAGGTTTAATTTGTAGTCGTACAAAATTTTGGTTTGATCATCTCCTTTATAACTACAAGTCGGTCACATGTAGACTTCTCTTACGCTTACAAAATTAAAGAGTTTTATATCGTTCAAATTACAAACACTTGTGATGTAATACAAGATAAATTAAAACTCCACCATTATTCTTTTAAATATAATTTATATATTATTTATATACTATATTATAATATATCGATATTGGTATAATTCGTAGTCGTCCAAAAAATGTAATCAGTTGGTAAATATAATCTGGTTAAAATCTAATTCATTAATACTAAAATACTAATAAGATGATGTTAAAATTTAAATTATAATTAATAAATTACGAATTTTATACCCGCCCGTGCTTCGCACGGGTTAAAGGCTAGTATTATTAATAACTCAAGTCTTGATCCAGTACATCGATAAGAAAGGAGGGAATTTGGAACCACTCCTCAAGATCAGTTATAGAACTAGCTACCCTTGCTATCGAATGAGCCGCTATGTTTTTTTCATATTATTTCGTCGTCGTTGTGTTCAAAAATAATTTTAAAATAAAATACTTAGATATTGACATTTTTTGCATGTGAAGTTCTGCCGCAGAATCCTAACTAATATTAGAAATAAGATAAGATTTCTTTGGGTTCTCTCCCCACGACCCTGCCCATTTAATCTGATTCTTCGTTCCAAATTCATACGTTTCGTGAACCAGACGACACCATAAATATTTTGGTTTAAATAATTTACAAGTCAAATTTTGATTTATAAGTTGAAATTCTTAAAACGGAAAATTCTAATTTTCTTTTAATAATTTTAATTTTTGAATCTTGATTTTACAAAATTATGAAAACTATTTAAAATATTTTATTATTATATTAATAATTTGTATACTTGATATTTTATAAATATGAAAAATATTATTCAGATATATGATATAAAAATATTTTCATTTTTAATAAATTCTTACATATAATTATTAAACCAAACACGACAAATATAATATGTTCTATATATTTCATTTGTAAGTATCTTAAGCACACTATTTATTATCCTGATTGTTAACATTATTGATCTCCTTAAAATATAATCTCACAAATATATTTTAATTTTTTTATTCTGAATAAAAGTTTGATTTTTAAATTTTTATTAAAAAAAATATTATATTACTATATATTACAAAGGTATCAAAATACGTGCAAACAGTGAATATTAACGATCCCACAGAGGAGTCTCATTTTATTTAATTGGCATAATATTCAATAAGAAAAAAATATTCTAAATTTAAAATATTTTATCGAGATTCAATTAAAATCATGTATGTGGTATTGCCTTGGTGACAATGCGAGGATCCGAATCAGCCGCTGTTATTTTATAACGGCAAGAGACGCAAAATTTGAATAATGATGAAAACGTTAAAGTTTAAAGTAACACACCAGCGCTATCTAGACAAGTTTGTTGAATACATAAAAAAATTCATAGAAAAAATTTAACGGGATGCGCGATACACTTTTTAATAGTCCAAATAATTAAATTGTATCATGCTTTGCTTGGTGAACTTGAAATTTGTTCATACTTAAAAAATGTAATTTCAAGTTCCGGCAAAAAAAAATAAATGTAATTTCAAGTTACTTCTTCCGTTTTGAAATATAGGTAACTTGATTTTTTTGCAGGTATTTTTAAGTTTTTTGACCGTATGATTAAAATTATTGTTTTTGAAATTTTATTTTTTTTAACAATAATATCAATCACATATTTTTATTAAAAAAATTCAAAAATAATAATTTTTAACATGCGAACAATGGACTTAGAAACGTGTGAAAAAAATCAAACAACTTATATTTCAAAACGGAGGGAGTACAACATAAAATTATCAATTATGTCATCACGAACATGTTTTTTATTAATTTTGCTCTCTTCGAACACAATGACTAGCAGAACATGCATGCATATAAACCGGCTTTTATGTCACAGATTGTAATACTGCACCAAATCCGAAGACAAGACAGACAGATCATTTCCCTTTTATCATAATTCTAAACTTTATGCGATTTTCTTCGACTCCGATAAATTATTCAAAAAATAACGCGTTTTATTCTGTAACGCTCCACGTGGAACGTACTGTCACTTGCCAAAAAAGGCCACGTGTCATTCATGCAATAAATTCAGCTCAAATGTGGGGACACGTACTTCGGTCTGTTCACACCCGTGAGGTCGACACAAGAACCTTGACGATTAACAAAGTATAAAACAGTCCTTAAAAAAAAAACAAGTATAAAACAAAAGTAATATTTGTAAAGAGATGAAACTAACGAAGACTAAATTTTTAAGTAACGCGACGAATATATCTGACGAAGCTTTATAAATCTTAATCTGAAAAGAAATGGGGTCAAGTATCATAATTTATTAAGATTTATTAGTAGCGAAAATAAATTTATTGAAGAGAAATGGAATTGATTTTTGACTAACACCACGAATTTATACGACGAAGTTCTATAAGTCTGTAAAGATTAAAAGGATGTGACAATTTCCTCACAAATAAAAAAAATGTGACATTTTAACGTAAAATTTATTAATATTGACGACAAATAGTCAAATATAATAATAATTTATAATAAAGGGCCCAACCATTATTTAAATAGTCATATCACGCGACTACTTTAAAATTTTGGACATCAAAATACAGAATTATTAAACCACATTTAACAAATTTAATCCTTAAAATAATGATGATGATAATGATATCACGTTATCGGGTCGGGCTTTATATTTGTTCACTCTATAAGAGCATCGAAGGCCCGCTATCTTGGGTAAAATATCCCAACGGATAATTGGGTAAGAAGACTGAGAGCCCAGAATATGGATTTGGACTTGACTGTTAATCAGAAAAGCCCGTCATTATATACATTGAACCCGGTCACTTATATTTCTCTTGGACCTGGTTGGCTTTGAAAAAGGAAAGTCCAATTTTTAAGCGTGTTAATTTTTCTTACCCTTTACGCTTTTTTTGTTGAAAACTTCCTTTTCATCACCTTTTATTAGTGTTTTATCATTTTGGTCCTTATATTAAAATTTTGAAATCTTTTGTGAATAAAATATGCAATATACGAAGTAAAAAAAACTTTAACAAGAAAAATACATCATCAATTCACACAAATAAATTGAATCATGTATCATTATGTGCATATAACATAAATATACAGAATTACCACTTCTAATCGATCTTAAATTTCGAACACCGATAAATCTTAGTCCTTTATATAGGCTATTTTTTTTTTATAATAAGAATGAATCTCAACGAATATGAAGCGGCAATTCGTGATAATTCTTTCATTTAAAAAAATTTATCATCTAACCATCGGATATGCAAGATGACCATAGAAATTTAGATAATAAAACTTTATACAGGCTATTTAAGTGATTGATTATGAACAATTTTTTTATATAGTATCATCGATCAGATATGCAAAAGTGAAAATCCCATTATTATATCAACATAATATTTTTTTGTGGTCCAGCGGCACATTCACAATCAGAAGCAACTATATAATTTCAATGTAGTTCTTGAATTTCTTGCCAATATTTATCTAGATCTTTCCCGGCACGTTGAAGAAATAAGCGAAGAAAATATGGCAATCGGACAGTAACATGTTATCAGCTCGCTTACTAAAAAAATATATAGTGGCATGCGGATGAATAATGTGGAAATCGACGAGTAGGCAGCGGTTAGGTTTCAATTAAATCACCTATTGATATGTCGCAAGTAATTGTTTTTTTTAGAAAAACAGATCTTGACAATCGCAATGATATTCTTACACCAAAGACTTCGTTAAAACGACAATTTTACAAATCTTTGTTTTCAAAATTTTATTATATCAATTTTCAAAATCCCGTCGTAAGAATATATACGCAGACGTGCAGCTATTGTAAGCTAAATACTATTAATTAGAACGCGAATTCATTAAGTATTCATATCCATGTGCAATTCTTAAATGTAAAGTAGGTCGTAATTAGAGCACAATTTTATTATCCAGAATAGTAAATGAGAGTATGCGAAGAATCAGATAATCTCATAGACGTCTCAATTTATGTGTATGTTTATTCGTTTTTTAGAAGTTAATTTGACCAATAATTGATTGAATATTAGAAAATATATTTTATTTTTTCAAAAAGTAGAAAGTTATATTTGAGAATAGCAGTATATTTTTTTGGTTTGTTTTAGTTATATAATATATATGAATTTCAGTTAAAATATAATCAACTCAACTGTCAAAAGTCGGACATATAATATTAGAAGTGTATCAAATTTGCGAGTGCTATCAAAATACATGTATAACATATTACTTCGTTTTTAGGAGATATATGCTAGACTTTTGACAGTTTTTCACGTATTAATAAAAATGATTATATATTTATTAAATATTATTGTTAAATTTTTTTAATGAATAAAAATATGATACTGATACTTTATTCACAAAAATTTATTTTAAAATTAATAATTCTAAATATGCAGTTAAAACTCTTCAAAATCACGTAAAAGAAATTGACATCTTGACAAATGAGTAAAGGATTTTGTTGGGATTGCAAGTTGTAACTCGCTCGCGCAGAAAAACAAATCTTGTCAATGGAAATGATCTTACAAAAAGGCATCTTTATCCGAACAATTACTCCTTTCCTATTTATTATGGTCTTTTTGCGGGCGGATGTAGTTGAGTAGTTGTATATATCTGTTTATGTGCATTATGCTTCTTATCTAAAGCCTACGATTATTATGAATTGGTCCCGTTCTAGCTAGCTAGCTTGTGTTCTTGAATTATCAACTCTATTATTATAATCTCCACGTGCTTTTTAATACTTCAACATCTGGACCATGCATGACCTCATGCCATAATACACATGTTTACAAAGAGAGTGAGTTTAGATGTTACTAATAAACAATTAGGTGTCATTAAGAATGTTGAAATTTGGTTGTCTTTGAATAATGTAAACAAAAATTACCAATAGCATTAGGTTTTGGTACACTTGTTACAGAGACTACGGTGCCATAGACTTCTTCCCCTTCTTTAATAATGTTGAACGTTTTGATTAGGTTCTGTGAAAGGAAAAAAAAAACGTTTTGATTAGGCAGACATTTTTTGTAATTAAATATTATCACATTGTTATTTTATTTTTCACATGATTCCGATTCTCAATCTCCAGAAATTAAAGCAGGTAAGCATCGCCCAAACAGGTAATCAGAGAGTGAGAAATATTACTGAGAAGATATTATTAATTAATAAAGAAATAACTATGAAATTTAAAGAAATCTTCAATTTAGAAAATGATGGGACCATATGGATTAAGTTAAAAAAAGTATTTTTACTTGATGTAAAGAATTGGATTAGGAGTGAAAAGAAAGTTTAAACTTATAAATTGTTAAAATGTTTGGAAAAAAGTAGAAATACTAAAACAAAAACTAGCATTCTTAGTTTTTTATAAATAATTCTAATTTTTTACAGAAAAGTAAAATCAACTACTTCAAACAAACAAACAAACCTGACAAATAAAAAAAAAAAAAAACTACTTCAAACAAGAAGTGTTCTTGTATGATTCCTAAACACCACCTATATCTCTGTAATTTCAGAACTTTAACCTTTTTAATATGATATTTTTCTAACTTATCACATAAAATTAGAACTATAAAATTTTAATCTTTTCAATAAAATATTTTTCAGATTTATTCGTCCGAGTTCTTGCTCATGACCACCCAACCAGACCATTGGTGGTCATTGGTATTATGGTGCCACAAGCCCTGTTTATTTGTTTTTCTTAAATCATCGAGATTCCTCTAGACTTGTATGCCCTATAAAAGGCAAATAAAAAATTCAACGAATCGTATATGAATTTAATTACACACATGGTATAAAAATTCAACACGTGATCCAATTATGGGTGATAAGGTACCACGCTACAGTAACCGCCAACAGTACCCGCCCCCGCTACAGGACCTGAAGATCCCCAAAGTCAGACCTCATCATTACCAAGTACAGGGCAAACAGGATAATAAGCATGCACGAATCCCAAAAGGACAGAAAAAAGGACAGTAGCTGCACCAAAACAGCCACCCATGCTGGGGAGTGCCTACAGACCCATTCCCGCCACTGTAGCAACAGTGGCGGCAAAGGGCCTATATAAAGCACTCCCCAGCCAAAGTGGAAGGGAAGTGCAAAATTCCTCCCCAGAAACTCTCTCTAAAAGCACTTTTCTCCATACATTTAGAGTGAAAACTCTCTGATTTCCCTTACTTGTCAAGCACATCCAAATCACTGACTATCACGCCGGAGGCGCCTCACGGGATGTCACCCCCCGTGTAGCGTTGTTTTGCAGGTTAGGTCTTGCCTGAAGCTCCCGGAACAGTGCATTGGAACCCTAGACGAGATTTGGAGTTATCATTTGGCGCGCCAGGAAGGGGCCTTCTCCCTAAGAGAAACCTGATCGCATCCCTAGAAGTCGGGCAAATTTATGCAAACTCGATCCGGACTTATAGTAAGTCAGACCAGCAACATGGCAAACCCTCGCCCAAACATGCAAAACGCGAACCTGCTAAACCCCGATCCTGCCAACCCTAACGTCCGAGTAGTCGAAGACGACGTACTCCTGCAAGACTTATCCCCCTCCGGGAACTCCGTCCCCAACGCGGGACCAAACACCAACGTAGTACCTCCCCCGCTCACCCAGGGGGGACCCATCGATCTGACAAAGTTCACACAGCAACAGATCGACATAATGCTGAAGGTAGCATCTGCCTTCCCACAACCTAGAGGGGAAGCGCGCGGCAACCATGAACCCCAAGACGAGGAGGAGCGAAGTGAAGCTCATAGCCAGCCTCACCCACAGAAGTCCACAGCATCACACCTTGGACCGTCACAAAACACGAACCACAAAAACCACGGTGGCCAACAACACCGCCCCTCAACCTGGAAAGAAAATAGGAGAATCCGGGATCTGAAAAAAGAGCTCGAGGCCAAGCAAGCAGAGTACGAAAAGGCCCGCGCCCGTCTCGAAGGCCGTCGTACCGAGACCCCTGAGGTCCGCAACGACACGGGAAGCGTCAACCCCTCCAACGCGGACATGCTCAACACGCTCATGGCCCTAAAAAAGCGCCTCGAAGATGGCACCAGTGGTGAAGTCGGAGAATCCCCTTTTACAAAGAGACTCGAGGACGAACCAAAGCAAAGGCACATCAAGCACCTCAACCTGAACCCCTTTGACGGGATGGGAGACCCCGAGGAACACCTCAGCTACTTTAACCAACTGGCCCTGCACTACGAGTACCGCGACCTCACTAAATGCCGTTTTTTCGCCGCCACCTTGCGGGGAAGCGCGCAACGGTGGTTCAGTCGCGTCCCGGCCAGGAGCATAGACACTTGGGCCGACTTTAAAAGAGCATTCTTGAACAAATTCAGGGCGAACCAACCCCAGGAGGTGCACACTTCCTACTTACAAACCATCGGGCAAAGAGAAGGGGAATCCCTGCAGAGCTACATCAACCGCTTCAAGGAAGCGGTCAATAAGATCATCTGTGTAAACGAAATAGAAGCCCTCGTCCACTTGAAAAGAGGCCTTGACCCGTATGAATGCGAGAAATACGTTGTCAAACTAATGGAAGTACAACCCACGACGTTGGCCAAGGCATATGACCTGGCGTCCCAAGCCGTCACGGAAGCGGAATCTCTGGCCGTGTTAAAACGGGCACGAGCACCTCCCGCTAGCAATCAGAAACACTACCCCCGTGAGCGGCACGCCCCATACCAAAAGCCCGTGGAGCAAATGCAAGTTCAAACTACGCATGGGCCTCCTGCCAACAAAAACAGCAGCATATCTGTAAAGGATCGTCTGGGGCCCGCGGTGGGTTCCCGCCCCGAAAAGCGCCCTGAGCCTAACTGGACTAAGTTCAGCCTCACCCGGTCTGCCCTATTAAGAGACATTAAAAACAAGCCCTTTTACCAAGCACCGCCAGCCATGTGGACAAACCCGGAGGACCGGAACAAAGAGCGCCACTGCGAATATCACGAAACACATGGGCACTCTACGGATAGCTGCCTCGCACTCAAACATTTCCTGGAACGACAAGCTAAAGCGGGAAACCTAAACCAGTACCTCCCTCGCGATTTACCACCACCACCGCCACAAGACCACCGAGACGGTAGAAATGTGGTCAATCCCGTCTTCGGCGGCACCGTCACGCCCCCTGTCCCCAGCGGGCCTTCAGTATATGCAATCGCCCAGGGAGAGGTGCACAGCCCCATATACTTCACACATGCAGATTACGAGGGCATCAACCCGGATCACAACGAAGCCCTAGTCGTATCCCTGGTCATAGCAGAAAATGAGGTAAAAAGAATATTGGTGGATAACGGCTCCTCTGCGGACATCTGCTTCCAGCACACCTGGGATCGACTGCGCCTGAACAACGCGGTTCCCGAGCCTTGCCTGGAAGAGACACCTTTATACGGTTTCGGACACAACGCCGTGCCCATAGCGGGAGTTGCTCACCTGCCAGTCACCTTCGGGTCACCCCCCCACCAAATCACCAAGACAATCAAATTCTACATCATCAACGCAGTCTCCTCATACAACATGATCCTAGGAAGGCCAACCCTGAATGCACTCAGAGCAATCCCTTCGACCTCACACCTCAAAATGAAGTTCCCAACTCCCACGGGAATAGGCGAAGTCAAGGGGGATTCTGAAACCTCGAAGCGATGCTATGGGATAGCCTTAGTCCTGGCGGCCACCGAGCCCGGAAACATCAAGCGGGAAAACGCCGACAAACGAAAGCAGGAGAAGCGAAAGAAACGCGCTGAAAACCTCCAAAGGAAGAACAAACGGCACCGAGAGGTGCAAGTCATAGAAACCCACGATCCCGCGCACGAGGAACCTCCGCGCATGGACGCCGAGCTCAAAAAATGCTTGTTACGGGATGAGCAGCCCGTGGCAAAACCCGCTGTGGCAACAGAGCAAATTCAGCTCTCTCCCACCGACCCCACGCGGAAAATCAGCATTGGGGCTGGGTTGGAATCAGTATTCAAGAAAGAACTCACAGATCTGCTGCGCGAGTACGCAGACGTTTTTGCATGGAGCCCAAAAGACATGCCCGGCCTTGATGAATCCGTGGCCATGCACAAACTGAGTGTCGACCCCAAGAAGACGCCAAAAAAGCAGAAGCGGCGCAACTTCGCGCCTGACCGCCAAAAAGCAATCGATGCGGAAATAGATAAACTGTTGGACGCAGATTTGATCTGCGAGGTCTCATACCCGGATTGGGTGGCAAACGTTGTGCTAGTGAAGAAAGCTAACGGGAAGTGGCGCATGTGCGTCGACTACACAGACCTTAACACAGCATGCCCTAAGGACCCGTACCCATTACCAAGCATAGACCAACTCATTGACGCAACAGCCGGGCACCTCATGCTCAGTTTCATGGACGCCTTCTCAGGATACAACCAGATTAAGATGGCACCGGAAGACTGCGAGAAAACTGCTTTCATCACTCATAGAGGAGTATACTGCTACAAGGTCATGCCTTTCGGCCTCATCAACGCGGGCGCCACCTACCAACGCATGATGAATAAAATCTTCGCACCGCAACTGGGACGCAACATGGAAGTCTATGTCGATGACATGATTGTCAAATCTATGCTCCAAGAGACGCACCTGACCGATTTGCGGGAGTGCTTCGCAAACCTCAGAAAACACAACATGAAACTTAACCCCGACAAATGCACTTTCGCCCTGGGAGCGGGAAAATTCTTGGGTTTCCTGGTAAGCCAACGCGGGATCGAGGCCAACCCGGAAAAAATCCAGGCCGTCATTAACATGCAGCCCCCAAAAACCATCAAGGACGTTCAACGCCTCACAGGGCGCCTCGCAGCATTGCGACGGTTCATATCCAAGCTTGCGGAACGGTGCCTCCCCTTCTTCGACACCCTCAAAGGAGCACTCAAAACCAAAAAACTCACATGGACAGAGGAGTGCCAAAGGGCCTTTGAGGACCTCAAAACATACCTGGCATCCGCGCCACTCCTGACGACCGCGTCCCCTAGCGAACCATTGTCACTATACCTGGCAGTTTCCGACAAAACGGTGGGTGCAGTGCTTATTAAGGAAGCAGACACGGTGCAAAGACCGGTTTACTATGTCAGCCAAACGCTCAAAGACGCAGAAACTCGCTACCCCAATACAGAGAAAACAGCCCTAGCCCTTGTCATGGCAAGCAGGAAGCTTCGTCACTATTTCCAAGGGCGAGAAATACGGGTCGTCACGAACCAACCCTTGCGCAAAATTCTCCACAAGCCTGAGCTGTCAGGACGACTTATTAACTGGGCAATCGAGCTCAGCCAATTCCACCTCACTTATGTCCCGAGAACCGCGATCAAAGCACAGGCCCTGGCAGACTTCGTCGTGGAGTGTAACTTTGCTAAACCGGACGAAGAAGCACCGGACAACCAAAAACCCCTCCCAGTCGCGGAAGGGTGGAAGCTTTACGTAGACGGTTCCGCCACCAACACCAGATGCGGAGCCGGAGCCATACTCATTAGCCCGGATGGGTTTTGTATAAAACAAGCCCTTCAGCTCAACTTCAAAGCCACCAACAACCAGGCGGAGTATGAGGCCCTGCTTTCAGGTTTAGACCTCGCCATCACTCTGCAACTGCAAAATCTTACCATATACAGCGACTCCCAACTGGTAGTTCGCCAAACAACGGGTGACTATGCGGTAAAAGATTCGACTCTGGCTCAATACCAGCAATTAGTGCAGACCCGCTTGTCCACACTCAAAAGCTACCAGCTCCACCAAATAGACCGGGAAGACAACTCACTGGCGGACAGCCTCTCCAAACTCCTAGAGGGAGAATACACGACCTCGGATGGTCCCGTCTACTTCCTATCTCTCCCTCATCCCTCAACAGAGTCCAAGGAACAGCTCAGCGTTACGCTTAACGAAGACAATTGGATGACCCCCCTCATCGCTTACCTCCGAAACGGAACTCTGCCGACAGAGCACAGCAAAGCCCGGCAGGTCAAGGCACACGCGGCCAAATTCTTCCTACAGGGCGATGTTCTTTACCGTCGAAACTTCGACTCCCCCATTCTCAAATGCGTCGACGACGATGAGGCAACATACTGCATGCGGGAAGTTCACGAGGGCATATGCGGGGATCACATGGCGGGCAAGGCCCTTACACATAAAATCCTGCGCCAAGGGTACTATTGGCCCACCATGGCAAAGGACTGCAAAGCCTTTGTCAGAGCATGCCACCAATGCCAACTTTTCAGCAACGTCCCACGCGCAGCCCCCGCAATCCCGGTGTCAATACTCTCCCCTATCCCGTTCGCGGTGTGGGGAATCGATATTATGGGACCATTCCCCAAAGCCCGCGGGGAACTCCAATTTGTCATGGTGGCTATCGACTATATGACCAAATGGGCAGAAGCCAAAGCACTCAGGACCATCACCCAAGAAGACGCAATCCGGTTTGTCCGCAACCAGATAATTACCCGGTTCGGTATCCCCACAACTCTCATCTCCGACAACGGGACACAGTTCGTAGGAAAGAAGTTCACCACCTTCCTCTCTGATCACGGGATCAAGCACAAGAAAGCATCGGTATGCCACCCGCAAAGCAACGGACAAGTCGAAGTCACAAATCGCATCATCCTTCGCGGGCTAGAAAAAAGCCTCACTGAATCCAAGAGGAAATGGCCCGAACACCTGCCACAAGTCCTATGGTCCTACCGCACCACACAGAAAACAAGCACAGGGGAAACACCGTTTAAACTAGCATTCGGAGCGGAGGCACTGGCGCCAGTGGAAATAGGATCACCGTCCTTCCGCATGCAAAACTTCAACATCAACGACAGCATCGAGGGAATGCGGACTAACTTGGAGCTACTGGACGAGGTCCGGGCGGACGCAGTCCAAAAAATGGAGATCTACAAAGAAAAGACAAGGGACTTCTTCGGAAAGCGGGTCCGAATGCGGGCATTCCAGGTGGGAGACTTAGTCAACAGAGCAACCGAGGCATCAGACCCCCGCCACACGGGCAAGCTAATGCCCAAGTGGGAAGGCCCATATAAAATAGCACAAGTCATCCGTCCCGGCTCCTACAAGCTATCCCACTTGGATGGCACGGAGGTCAACAATACTTGGCACGCAGAAAAGCTCAAGAAATATTATCAGTAGCAGACCTGGCCTAATGATTCGTAGCATGTAAACGGGCATCCTTTTGGACTTATATATATTATTAACGATGTTTTCCGTTAATTTGCGTCCTGATGATTCATCCAACAAGAAGCACATAAAAAGCACAATATATAAAGCACATCTCAACGAAAAGCACATAAAAGCACATTTACGCACAAGACACAAAGACAACTTATAATATATAATCCATAGCTTACAAAGGTCAGCTAACGGCCCCCGCGGGAACAACGCTACCCGGGTCAAGCCACATTCGCGGGTACAAAGCATATTACAAACGCACACACATGGAAAGTACAAACAACAATGGACCCCCAAAACACACAACGGGAGTACTTAGGAAATACAACAACTAGCGCGGCGATAGCGCCTTCTAAAAAGCCTCATCTTCCTCGCTCGAGTCACTCGCGGAAAGCTCATTGTGAATGAGCTGCAACTGCGCCCAGATCGCACCACGACGCTTCACCTGGCGGGCCCGAACACGCTCCATCTTCTTGTGATAAGACTCATGCAGGTCTTTGTTCTTCTGCATCAACTCCTCAAGGGCACCCCGGGCACGAGTGCTAAGCGGCTCGTCAATCCACACTTCATAGTAACAATCACCCGCAACACAAGCTTCCATGCGCCGCCCAGCATTCCGGCCACCCCAGATAGTCTTCACCACAACGGGACGATCACAGTAACAGCGAGAGCCTACAAGATTAGACATGATTAACACAATTTTTTGCAAAATACAAGGATAAAACAACAAAGGAGTGAAGGAGCATAATACCTTCGTTTGGGAGACAGGCTATTTATAGTACTTCCGCGCACGTGCCTGGCAGCCACCTGTCACAAAACAAGCATATAACCTAGGGGGAAGGACGACTAACGCCATCCCTCCCCTAGACCAAATTCACACGCAACAACAAAATGTAGCAAAGCATGGCCGCGTATCCGCAACCATGCCCTGACAACGGCAAAGCTCCAACCTGTAAACTCGAGCAAGCAACACAAAGCACAAGCACATACACGCAACTAAAAAAGCAAATAAAAGCATATTATACGCACAGCCCAAATCCACACACAAGTCACCCGCCATCGTACGACAAATTACAAATCCCAAAAGAATAAGTTCAAATAGTCTAACCAGCCAAGTTCAAACATAACTCAAAAAGCAACAGTTTAGAGACAAAGGAGTTAAATGGTGGGGGTCTCGGTCGAATCATCAACAAGCTCTTCATCCTCCTCTGGGGTAGCAGCCTCGGTCCCGGGTTGCTTCTCTGCATCAGCCATAACCGCGTCCGGATTCTCCCTTTCCTCTGCTGCGGAGCGGGACACCTCTGTTTCCTCCTCCGCGGGATTCTCATCCACGGTCTCCAGAGCTTTTGGACTCTTCGTCCCAGCACTACCTCCAGAGCTACCACCCGCACTCTCGAGCTCCTTCACCCGGTCAGCGAGTTTCTTGTTCTTCTTCTTCCTCTTGTGGGCCTTAGACTTTGCTTTCTTCAAGGAAGATGCCAGATCCGCTACCCGCTTCTCCAAAGCGTCAACACCGGAAGAAGAACCACCCACGCCCGCCACTAAGCTCAAATACTCTGCACTTTCCTTCACAGAAGAGACTCCCTCTTCAAAAGCTTTGGCCAAGGCAGCCCGATATTCAACACTGGCCTGATATTTCCGGATGGCCATCTCCTCAGTGGGTCGCGACGCGACCATAGCTTCAGCTTCTTCGGCACGCTTACGAAGCTCGGCGAATGTCCGCTCCGAGGCCGCCTCCTTCCCCTCCCAAAACAGCCTTTGGGTTTCCAACTCCTTGTCCACAAGGCCCCTTCGATCCGAAAGCACCTGCCAGTCAGCCTTGAGAGTCTCCATCTCTTGGGCAAGTTCTTTCTTTTGATCCTCGACTGCATGGAAGTTCTCCACCAAGGTCTTCTTTTGACCTTCGAGATCAGCAACCTGCTTCCGCAGTGCAATGTTGTCCTGGCGGAACATTTCTCCCCGGGTGCTTAACGCCAAGTCATACCCTCGAGCCTGCAACAACCGTCAGAAAACACATCACAACCCACATACACGGAATTAAGCGCTAAGTACAAAAGCAAATGCACGAACACATACCTTCCTGTGATGAAGCTCGGAACGACGCACCAGCTTTTTCCATCCCAACCCATCCATCTTTTCAACATCATCCTCAGTGAGGCCAACCTGCCCTGGTGGCCCGGCTCCAAACAAATTACCTCGCCCCACACGACGGGCATCCACAGGTCCCACCTCATCTTCGGTCCCAGACGCATCCCCAGCACTGACACCCGCCATCAAATCCACATTGCCGCGGCGCTTCACACGGCGCCCAATCTGAGCACTCAAGGTCAACTTTCGACCACTGCCAGCACTACGAACCCGTTTCCTCCGTCTGGGAACCTCGGGAGTCTGTCCCTCTGTCGTCGGGTTCTCCAACATCAATACAGTCGACGTCCCGCCAGCCTCAACACTCTCTTTTTCTTCAACTGCACGGGATGATCCCGCTTCCACAGCTTTCCCGCCAGCCTGTGTGCTGACCTCGATTTCACCCTCACCGCCCAGACCGTCGTCAAACTCGCCCGCGGTGGTATGCCCTCCACCTTCTCTCTCTTCGCTGTCCGCAATCTCATGAATCTCCGGGCTCTTTTCAACAACCTCCTCATCATCCTCCGCATCCCCAAACACATCTTGGGTTTCCACCTCCTCACTTGGCACATTTTCTTCCTGCTCAGTCGCAGGCTCCGGTTCATCCCTCAAAAGCGAAACGCGGCCCCGGGATGCCGTCCCCGAGGTGGAGGCCCCAATGGCAGTCCCCGCAGGTTGCACCACTGCGCCCCGTGACGCCCTGGCAGCCGCGCGTCCCGCCCGGCCTTGAGCCGGCGTACGCCGCCTTGCCTGCGACCGCCCCTCACCTTCAACCCGGGCAGCACCCCTATACCTAGGGGGATTTCGGTTCAGCAGGCCCGTGAGCAATTTCACCTCTCCTTCAGCAGTCATGCCCTCCAAGGGCGGCAACTCCGTCAATCGCGGGTCCAGGACTGCAAAATCAAGCAACATATCACAACACTATAAAGCCAAAAAATCACCAAACACAAAAGCAAACTCCCCCCACATTCAGTAAAGTCAAAAACTTACGCAGGTAAAGTTGCAGCCTCCCATTCTCAAAGAATGCACTCTTGGTCCAGGTGCTCCCCAACGCCTTCGTAATACCAACCAGTATCTCCACGTCAACCGCGGACAATTGATCCCGCGGTGCACGATAACTCTTCTCTACCTTCAGAACCATGTTAGGCATCCATGCCAATTCGCCACCCGCAACCACCAGAAACTCATACTGCCAGTCCGTCATGCTATTCGGAAAATCAAAGGGCATATAGTCCACAAGCTCTCTGCCAATCACGCTGCTCTTATTGGCAAAAGGCAACTCCACAAACGGCTTGGCCGTGCTCGTCTTTATGTTAAACAGATGGAAAAAGGCCTTAAAGGTAGGCTGCTTCCCCAGAGCGGTACAACTCGCTATAAACCAGTTAATAGCCCGGATCGCATTGGGCGTGATCTGCGAGATCGAGCACTTCAGATGCACACAAACAAGGTCCCACATGAAGCGGTGCATCGGGAATCTCAAACCCGCCTTCAACTGCTCCAAGGTCACACATATGGACCCGCCAGCACCCCGATGATGCAACCTCTCCTCCTCACGGGCAGGCCTCCAGCTATAGTCGCTCCCCAACCTAAAAAGCTTCGACATATATGGCCCATACTCCGCCACATTGAACGTACTCCTCCTCTGGAGATGATCACAGCCTGCCAGTTCTTGCTCCACTTTGGCATTGTTTATTTCCACCGGGCGTATCTTGAAGGTCCGATAGAAACTACTCTGATCCTCAAAAAACCTGTAATGCAGATCTTTCGGCGGGAGTGGAATAGTAAACCGCGGAAAATCCCGCCATCGACCAGACAAACTAATCAGCGGCCTTGCCTCCCGCGTCACGGGATCAAAGCAATCTTCCCCGGGCATGGCAGCCATTTCTTCTTCAGTACCCGGATGAATAGCTTCCAGACGCACCTCTTCAGCCACGGCAGTCATCAATTACCTGCAAGAGGGCCACACAGAGAACAGCCCGTTACATACATCGCCCCAAGCCCGTCAACATTAGCGGCATACAAATCAAAGACACAAACACGTTTCACAACACACCCCCTTTTCATTACCCGCGACCCCCATACAAACATATTATCAAACACCTACAGTACAAACACGTGCAACCGCCGCATATTCCAAACCTTAAAACTTCAACCTAACCCTAATGGTACACAACCCAAGACAACAATCCCGAGGTCGCTACACCGCCATCAAACCGCAACGCCACCGTGCAGACGGCAGTCACGGCGACGACAGCTCCACTACTACCACCACAAATCAAAGACGAAAACACAGACATTCAGACACTTCAAAATACTGAAAAGGCAAGCCCTAAAACACCGATCTACCCACACTACGGCGCAACAACACGATTACGAGACTTATATACGCCGGCGAGCAACCAAATACGCGAAATACAGTAAGAACGGCAACAAACACGATGAACAAAGCAAAGTCTAAAAACATCAGCAAAATATGACTAAGCAGCAACATCAAGAGAAAAGACAAGCACAAACTTAAAGGATCGCCGGCGATGCTTACTTGTTAAACGGAAATGATAAAGAGAGCGGTTGCACTTTACTCCGGACGACCTCTCGCAACTTACAGATGGAAAAAGCGGAGCACTTCGAGAAAACTAAAGCTTCAGACAAATATACTCAGAACTGGGTTTTAAGACATACATATATACCCCCACAGTTACCAAGAGATGCATTAACTGCATGGCCACGTGCACGCGCACGATTGGCTCAAAAACTGCACCATCACACCCACCCCTCCTCAAAAGCCGCATAAACCGTACTTCATCCCCAAAAAACCCCCAACTTCGAAAACCGGCGCCTCTTCGATTACCCATGTACACAAATACATATACGCCACTCTACTTATCAAATCTCACCCACAACATTCTCGCATTCAATTTTATTCCCCATTTATTACTCAATTTATTACCAGTCATAAATTGGTCGAAGACAAACAACATAAATACAAGCAAGCCAAAAGCCAGCGGGAAAGCAAAACACTTCACATATATATATCAGAATTCTTTTTCAAAACAAACCAAAGCGGACTCAGTCCGCGACAAGGAAGCCCTATTCTACAGCTGAGCCTCCAAATCCGCAATACGGGCTTGGACATCCTCTAACCGCTCCTGCAGCTCGTCCCTCTCTTCCCGGGCCGCGGTCAGCCGCTCCGCCACCGTAGCCTCCGGCGCGGGTTCCGGCCGATCAATGGGCACATACCACCGCCCATTGATCTGCACCGCCGCTCGCCCGCGCCCCGGGACCAACATCCTCTCATACACCTCCTCAAGGAGATCATCATAGGGAAGGCCATCCTCCAGCATATCAGCCAACCTCCTAGCAAACGGATCGGTCGGCAAATCATTGAACAAAGTAAGAAGTTCAACCCTCCTCATCCAACGCATCTGCGTCCTATAGCTCCCACTGGACACATCACTCCCATTGCTCACAGAGGCCGAGGAATTCTCAGACATTTTTTACAAGTACTTTCACAGGAAAAAGAACGACTTGACGATCGGAGGAGAAGAAAGAAGATAAGCGCACAGATGAAGTGCACAAATTAACTTCTCTAGCCTTTATATAGCCACAGCCATAGCCCCGCAATAAAAGCAAATGGAGTTCCCAAAGCGTTCAAACTTCCCACAGCCGTTTCCTAGGTCAAATACAACTCAGACGCACCTGGAAAACCAGCGGTCAACAGTCTCCTCAGTGAATGTCTGTGCAGTGCATTTAATGCACACGAACACCCACAAGCTACAAGTCCACACAACTCCAACACCCGTGACCATACCGCTACCGCTCTCTAATCTTCCCGCCAGATCTTCCCTCATTATTGGCCGCGTCCAATACTTGGGGGGCACATTTTCATTTTTACTCAAATTTTACATCTTTCCCTCATTATTGGCCGCGTCCAATACTTGGGGGGCACATTTTCATTTTTACTCAAATTTTACATCTTTCCCTCATTATTGGCCGCGTCCAATACTTGGGGGGCACATTTTCATTTTATTCAAAATTTTTACAACTTCCCTCATTATTGGCCGCGTCCAATACTTGGGGGGCACATTTTCATTTTATTCAAAAATTTTACATCTTCCCTCATTATTGGCCGCGTCCAATACTTGGGGGGCACATTTTCATTTTTACTCAAATTTTTTCATCCTTCCCTCATTATTGGCCGCGTCCAATACTTGGGGGGCACATTTTCATTTTTACTCAAATTTTACATCTTTCCCTCATTATTGGCCGCGTCCAATACTTGGGGGGCACATTTTCATTTTATTCAAAAATTTTACATCTTCCCTCATTATTGGCCGCGTCCAATACTTGGGGGGCACATTTTCATTTTTACTCAAATTTTTTCATCCTTCCCTCATTATTGGCCGCGTCCAATACTTGGGGGGCACATTTTCATTTTTACTCAAATTTTACATCTTTCCCTCATTATTGGCCGCGTCCAATACTTGGGGGGCACATTTTCATTTTATTCAAAAATTTTACATCTTCCCTCATTATTGGCCGCGTCCAATACTTGGGGGGCACATTTTCATTTTTACTCAAATTTTTTCATCCTTCCCTCATTATTGGCCGCGTCCAATACTTGGGGGGCACATTTTCATTTTTACTCAAATTTTACATCTTTCCCTCATTATGGGCCGCGTCCAATACTTGGGGGGCACATTTTCATTTTATTCAAAATTTTTACAACTTCCCTCATTATTGGCCGCGTCCAATACTTGGGGGGCACATGTTCATTTTACTTCAAATGTTTATCACTTCCCCAATTATTGGCCCGCGTCCAATACTCGGGGAGCACCATTTTCATTTTAGTCATAATTTTTACTGCGCGTTTTGTTTGCTTCACACCTCTATCGCAGAAACAACATACGAAAAAAAGAAGAACAAAGGACAACACAAGGCGATATACGCATCAAACCAACGATTTTACATTAAAGCAGAAATAAAGATACAATCTGACACGGGCTAATCCCGCATCGAAACTACCTAAGGAAGCTGAGCCCTCAGCTCCACAATCCGCTCATCTACAGCTTCCAGCCTGGTAAGCAGGCCTTCTCTCTCCGCCTCCGCGTCCCGCAACCGCTCCCGCACCGTGACACCCGGAGGGATCGGCGGGTTGTCAATCGGCACCATCAAACGTCCGTCCACCTCCTCCGCGTCCCGGGCACGACCCGGAAGCAAAAGCTCGTGGTAAACAATCTCCAGCGCAGACTCATAGGACTGCTCCTCGTCCTCCAGCGCCTCCGCAATTCTCACCGTGATAAGCTCGGCCGGCAACCGGCGAATCCGGTTGATCAGATCCTGCCGCCGGCGCCACTCGATCGACCGGCCATAATACAAGTTAGAACTAGCTGCAGAGCTGTCGGAAGACATATCACCTGCACAAAACAAACCAAGACGAGACGACCGGTTAAAACTTCCGATCAAACAACAAAACAAGAAATAGATGATCACTACGCCGGAAAAGCCCCAAATCAAGCACTAACCAAATTTGCAGAAACAAGCTTTTACGAAGATAAACAATGAGCTGAGCACTTCTCACCGAACGAAAACCCCCTTTATATAGACAGCACTACCCAGTCCTTTGAGCTTCAGCCGTTACTTCCCTAGGCAGTTGAAGCGCCAAAATACACATCCATCACCCCAGTCAAAAGCCTCATACATGTATCTGTGCCAGTAGTTAATTGGCACAAATATCCGCACAAAATACCATCAGTCAAATTAACCGTGCATGCAGTCACGACATCATCCACTCACACTGCGCCACGTGGAACAACCGTACATCCCCCATACGGAACGACAAGACCAGGCGGCAAAAGGCTTCACGCCTTTTAAATTTCGAAATCTATGGCCCAGCAAACACAACCCGGCCGAACAACGCCAAAAAACCCGCCACCTCAACACAGACACTAACAACGACACGCTCGCCCAAATGCAACCCGGAAATGCACCCTGCGCGGGAAATTTTACTTACTCCCCCCACCCGCTAAAGCAGATGGAAGGAGTAGGGGGGCAATGATAAGGTACCACGCTACAGTAACCGCCAACAGTACCCGCCCCCGCTACAGGACCTGAAGATCCCCAAAGTCAGACCTCATCATTACCAAGTACAGGGCAAACAGGATAATAAGCATGCACGAATCCCAAAAGGACAGAAAAAAGGACAGTAGCTGCACCAAAACAGCCACCCATGCTGGGGAGTGCCTACAGACCCATTCCCGCCACTGTAGCAACAGTGGCGGCAAAGGGCCTATATAAAGCACTCCCCAGCCAAAGTGGAAGGGAAGTGCAAAATTCCTCCCCAGAAACTCTCTCTAAAAGCACTTTTCTCCATACATTTAGAGTGAAAACTCTCTGATTTCCCTTACTTGTCAAGCACATCCAAATCACTGACTATCACGCCGGAGGCGCCTCACGGGATGTCACCCCCCGTGTAGCGTTGTTTTGCAGGTTAGGTCTTGCCTGAAGCTCCCGGAACAGTGCATTGGAACCCTAGACGAGATTTGGAGTTATCAATGGGATAGCGTATAGTGTGCGGCAGCTTAAATCCCAGCAGAAATTACGATCTTTCTTGCTAAACAAGCTTCGTAAATCAAGTTGTACGTCGGCACCGATTTATGCACATTAAGCAACTTACCTACGAGAATATAGTATTATGTTCTGATTAACCGCATTGTTTAAGAAGTTGATTAAGTACTTAATGGAGAAAAATATGCATGCCATGATCAGTAATCAGGTCTCTTAAGTCTCTGATTATCTGTGTTGTGAGTTTAATTTATTTATTCTTTATCGTATTCAACTTCGTCTATATAAAGAAAAGACCTAGCTAGCAGTAGAATAACAAGCCATCTAAACACAACAATCCTTCATTAACAAACAAATCAGAATCATGAACTGCCTCCAAAGTTGGCCAGCTCCGGTGGTCCGAGTCCAATCCTTATCCGACAGTGGCATGCAGATGATTCCCGACACCTACGTCCGGAAACCCTGCGATAGACCTTCGTCACTAGACCAGAACCTCATCCCGAGTCACGGGGATCAAATCCCCGTGATTGACCTGCAAGAGTTGTTTTCTGGTAACCCTTCCACTCTGTCCCTCCTCCACACTGCATGCAGCGAATGGGGATTCTTTCAGGTGGTGAATCACGGCGTGAGCCACCGCCTGATGGAACAAGCTCTTGAGGTTTGGCGCCAGTTTTTTCACCTCCCGGTGGAAGCAAAGCAAGCTTATGCGAATTCTCCCACCGATTATGAAGGCTATGGCAGCAGGCTTGGAGTTGAGGCTAATGCGAAACTGGATTGGAGCGATTATTATTTCCTTAATTATCTTCCACTCTCGCTCAGAAACCAAAACAAATGGCCTAGCAATCCTTCAACATGCAGGTACTTCAGTTAAATTATTCTTCTTTTTGGCATTTTTAAGCTGGTATAGTGTATTTAACATGATGATTATAGATCGATAAAACTTGCATCGAGTCAGAGTATCAGAGTCCTAAATTTTTCGATTTTTTATATCTGAATGTATTTAGTTTCCAGGTAAATTAGTATACTAAGTATGTTTACCTAATATTAGCAAACGGTTGCCATAAAATGTAAGATTAAGGATTTTGAACCATGTGCTGAAATTTTAGTATATATACTCTATCCTGTTTTTCATGTGGTGAATATGTTTAGGTGAGTGTGAGACCGGATCACAAGCTTGGATTTTGTTCTTTTCGTACGATGATGTCTTAAAAGTGGTGTTCCCTTCTGATTTCTTTTTTTACTTGCATGTGCTTTTCTAATATAAATTCTTTTCACCACTTTTTCTTTTCACAGTAGGGTACAATTTGTCATTATGAACTACTCCCTCTGTCCCTCTCATTTCTTTACCGTTACTATTTTGGGATATCCCTCTCATTTCTTTACATTACTATAAATAGTAAGTTTTTCTCATCATTACACCCACTATCTTCCTATACTATCTCATATTTAACAATAAAAACTACTATTACACCCACTACTTTCCTCCACTATCTCAAATCTATTATTAAATATTGGTAGGTCCCACCACTTTACCCACTTTTCATCTAACTTTACTCATTTTTCATACATTGTTTTGGTCTCCGTGTCCCCCTCCAATGTAAACAATTGAGGGGGACGGAGGGAGTATATATTTATGTTAGTCTTAATTCACTTAAATACAAGGGAGCAAATATTCATCTAGTCGACTAATCAAATCTAAATAAAGGTTGTGATAACCTGATGTGTTTATCCTTTTTTGTCCCGGACATCCGGGTTCTACTTGGCCTCTTTCTGAGATGTATTAAAACATACACTCATTTGTAAGGCTTATAAACCAAAATTGTCAAAAACATCTAAATAAAAGTTTAGAATTTAGATAATAAAACTAAAATCGTATATTTAACATGCACGCTGATTGATTTGTAGGAAATTAACTGCTGAATACAGTGAAGCACTGGTTAAGATATGCGAAAGGTTAACGAAGATTTTATCTGAGAACCTTGGTTTAGAAAGCGATCACATTCAGAAGGCTTTTGGAGGGAAGGAGACTGGTGGTTGCATGAGAGTGAGTTTCTATCCCAAGTGTCCTCAGCCAGATCTTACTCTAGGTCTTTCACCACACTCGGATCCGGGTGGCATTACTCTCCTCTTTGCCGATGATCATGTCGAGGGTCTGCAAGTCCGAAAAGACGGTAACTGGGTGACCGTTAAGCCTGTTCCCAATGCTTTCATAGTAAACCTTGGTGATCAAATGCAGGTATAGATATCTTATAGTAAAATTACCTAACAAATACTCAAATGTTTCGGAATAACGTTGTAATGAGATCATATATTATTCAACAATACTGTCGAGTGTGAGAATTTAAACCTGATCACTATTTCACAACTGAACTTTGATAACATGTTAAGTAACTAAATCTACGAGAAGCTTGATATGAATTCCAATTTTTCCTTCTCGATTTCTAACTAGTCACATGCATGAAGGTGATAAGCAACGGAAAGTACAAGAGTATCGAGCATCGTGTGATCGTGAACTCAACCACGGAACGCGTTTCACTCGCCTTCTTCTACAACCCTAAGGAAGACATGACAATTGCACCTGCTCAGAAGCTCATATCGAATAGCTCTCCTGCACTGTATCCACCCATGAGTTTCCGGGAGTACAGATCCTTCATCAGAACAAAGGGTCCTTCAGGCAAATCACAAGTCGAATCACTCAAATCACCATAACTTAACAATGCAATATTAGGATCGAATCGGTGGTATATGTAATAACTGTCATGTAAGATCGTGTCCCCAGAGATATGATTGGGATATGCAGCCTAGTTATGTTTGATAAGTTAATTATTGTGCACCTGCAGTCTCAGGACTCAGGTGTGGTGTTTTATTTGGTTTGTATCAGATTGTGATTAGTTCAGTTAATATATATGTAATGCTGAGACAATGCATCTTAATTAATAAAGTGTGCTTTTAACATGCAACTTATGTTTGATAATTTTACTTCTATTTGATAAGTGATCATATACACCACCTGTGAATGTCTACGAGTATCACTTGTGTCACCGTGTCACTTGTGTAGGTGTTTATAAATGAAAAGTTAAAAATAAATGAGAATAATTTTTTTATTTTCATGTGTTTGCATAAAAAAATTTTGTATTTATAATTCATTGAGTATAAAAATTATTAATATAATAATAAATTATGCAAATTACTTCTTAAAGTGGTCCTCAATTAAAATCAAACTTTAAAAAGAAGCAAAGTTATTAAAAAATTAAAATCTTCAACCTTTTCAGATTCAAACTTATAAATCAGAAAATCACTTATAAATTTATTACGATATAAGTAAGCTGTTTTTATATTCAGCTTATAACAGCCCCCAAACATGCACATTCTACAAAGGAAAGTGCTTGGTGCACAAAATTGTATACAAAAACATGTATATAATGACATGTGGTAAGTTTTAATTGGAATGAACCCCCTGCATTTATATCAACAACCCAATTAAAACCCAACAAATCACTTGCCACATCATTATGTACAAAAATTTTATACATAATTATGTGCACCTAGCACTACTTGTTGACCTTCCGTTTAGTTAACTTGCCTGTTCTAATCAAAAGACAATAATACCCCCGGGTACATCAATCGAATTCTTAACGTTGTCGGCATATCCAGCTTCTCTCGTCTTGTTAGGCCCAACTTTTTAAAGCATTTATAGGAGAAGATGCTCCATTTTGCGCACCACGCCGACGCTATCAATCAAGCTGAAAAATGAGTTGTGTTACAAAGTTGTTTCTTTAACAACATTTACGCAAGAAGGGGTTATCTTGGTCACTTCCAAACTAAAATATCCTGTAACACGATTGTATTTGAAAATTAATTATTGTCTTCTTGGTGATCATAATTATATATTGATTAGAATTGTTTACTTGTTTTGTTTGTAGTAACAATTAATTGAGGGGTATAATTCAGGCATGCATACTTGAGTAACCTTTCTTAGAAATAAATTGTTTACTTGATTAGAAATGTGTCAAGATGACGCTTTGGAGTTTTTTGGTCGTTTGTGCCGTAAATGATGCATAGTTTCATACACTATCTTAATTCATAAGGATACTGTCTCTTAGTACATATAACTAAAACTTTTTTTCGGCTGTAAGACTGGAAATTATATGTTTAGTTTCTGAATTTGGTATTCTGCAAATAAATCTGACACTTCACATCTTGGTCTGAAAAACAAACGAGGTGTCTAGATAATAAGCAGGCTGCATATATAGATAAAAAGTTTAATGATCTTGTTATTTTTCGTTCTTCATTTCTGCTATAGTTCATATGGCACTTTTTTATGAAGAGTAGAAAAAAAATAATTGCGTCAAGTGTGTATCATTTTTTAGTTCTACAGATACAATGACAACAACAATACTAATATTGACTTTTCTGATAATCTCTTCTTATTATCCGTTTAAGTTCAATATAGTTTGTTTGGTTGGAACAAAAACTTGGATTGATTAGGAAAGAGATATAAGGTAAAATAGCCTCGTTTGATTGGAGCCGGAGTCAATATAAAAACTTCTTGACTACAATAAGTTTGATTAGCAAGGATACAAGTTATATATGTGTTTTTTCGGTAAATGATGAATGTTAGATTTATAGATTAAGCTATGTTATCTTATATTTTAATAACAAATACAAAATATAAAAACTTAAAAACTATAAATCATATAAATATTTTTAAAATATTTTATAATTTATATTTTTCTCACTCACGCAAAGCCTCTTTTTTCCACTAATTTTATAATATATAATGAGACATGCCTCTCCATACAAAAAGAATTACACATGCCTCTTATTTTTACGAAATTTAAATTCGCGATCTCCATTAAATTAAAATGGAACCACCGGGAAGTGTAGGGTTGTTAATTGATCCGGACTATTCATTATTTTTATTTATATTCGATTCGAAAATATGATACTGGTCTCGTATCTGTTTTGAAAATGATCCCAATTTGATGCAAAAATTAAATTCAAATAAAATATGACCCAAATTTGAGCACTAATTCGACTCCCAAAGTGATATAGGGAGTTTGGGCTTTTAAAGCCCACAGATGCATACAACAGACCCAAACCCCAATTTCGTTCCATCTCCAAAACAACACTTGCCCAAGTAAAAAGGTGAATACAACTGACATCACCAGTTGTAGCGAAGACTTGAATCAAAGCTGGTAGCATTTGTATCTACTATTTTTCGGATCTAAAATGGTGCGTGTATATATACGAATTCTCGAATTTGTGGTTCTAATCATGTAATTAGTGTCTAATCTATTCGAATCGTCTGTGATCTGTGTTTTTTTTTCAGTCTTTGAAGCCAATCTCAAGCCCAGTGCCGGTGGTTTGGTACCCTACCTTGGCGGTTTTTATGCTCGCGATCGGCTTGATTGTCACGGCCTCTTTCTTCATGTAAGTTGTCTCATCGAGATCGAAAATCGAAATAACTATACAGTTAATTGTTTGTCATTTACAAATTCTTTTATTATTTATATATCTGTGGTCTTGATTTGTGTTTGTGTCGAATGTACTTGATTCAAACTAAAAAGGATATGGACTGCTTGGTGCGATTATTACGTTTCTGTATGGTGAAGCTTATAGTTTTACATTTTATAGCTAGGATTTATAGGCAGGGACTCAGGGTACTCCAAAGTATATAACACATATTTAAAAGGGAGTCAGATAACAACATAATAGTTACAATACCAAGAATTCTAATATATTAGAGCTAGGAAGCACGGGAGGGGTGCGTCTGTGGGCGGTTCGGGGATACGGGAATTCGTCAAATTCAAAAAAATGGGGATACGGGTGGAGGGGAATATGGCAAATATATAAATATTTACAATATATTTTATAAATATATTTATTTAGTAAGAGCAAAAACTAGCATTCAAATTAAACCAAATAGTCAAGTACATAAATTTTTAGCAAATAAAAGATATCAAATACATAAGTTCGTAATACGTAAGTCTCAAGCAAATAAAAGGCTTCGCGCAAGTGAGAAAAATATAAATTATAAAATATTTTAAAAGATTTATATGCTTTATAGTTTTTAAGTTTTTTTTTTTTTGTATTTGTTATTAAAATATAAGAAAATTTAGCTTCATCTAAAACTCTAACATTCATCATTTACCGAAAAAACACATATTTGACTTGTATTCTTGTTAATTAAACTCTTCATCTATATATGCAGCCTGTTTATTACCTAGACACCCCATTTGTTTTCAGACCAAGATGTAAAGCAGCCAGATTTATTTACAGAATACCAAATTCTGAAACTAAACATATAATTTCGAGTCTTACAGCCGAAAAAAGGTTTTAGTTATATGTACTAAGAGACAGTATGCTTATGATTTAAGATAGGTGTATGAAACTATGCATCATTTACAGCACAAACCACCAAAAAACTCCAAAGCGACATCTTGACACATTTCTTAAACTATGATGTATAACCATCAATTTGTGTGCCGTAGCCAAACTGGACAAGTTATATGGAGATGCAGATGTGGCCTCCTCAGAGACCCGGAGAGACTTGATGATTGAGCATTAGATGACAGGGCACTCACAACACACGGCTAACAATTCAAATTTCACAAAAGAAAGGTTACTCAAGTATGCATGCCTGAATTATACCTCAGGGTCTGGAAGCTTAATTAACTGTTACAAACAAAGCAAGTAAACAATTCTAATCAAAATATAACTATGATCGCCGAGAAGGCAATAATTAATTTTCAAATACAATCGTGTTACGGGACAATTTAGTTTGGAAGTGACCAAGATAACCCGTTCTTGCGTAAATGCTGTTAAAGAAACAACTCCAGATTAAAGAGCGAACAAGTGTTTGGTAAAGTGCATGATCAAAGTTGCAAGTTAAAGTAATAGGGAATTAGTATCAGATTTCAATACATTTAAGTCAAAACTTAGTGTTTATTTTTGTCCATGTTTCTAGTAAGTTACACACTGTAGATACCTTTTACCGGGACAGCTTCCTAAATGAACAACAATGAACACTACTCTTAGCCGTAAAGTTGTACAAGGGATATCATTTATCAATAACCAAAAATTTATCTATTGTGAATCATCACTGCATAATTTTACATAGTAATCATCACATAACACAGCATTTGTAAATTGCACAACAAACCAAAAAAAAAAAAATTAATTTATTTTTTTTTTTATAAAAAAAATCTCGGATATACACTCGACAGAGTCAAGTATTGTTCATTCCCAACCTTAATGTCTCAGAAACTACCCTTGCAATCCTAAATGCTGATCGGTCACCCTGCCTGTTGGTGTGCTTAAACTGATAAGTGTCACCAGATATTGAATTTTAGGCAACCCTTCATTACTGTCTGTGCTTACATCCTTATTTGACCAAATTACCCCTCTAGTTTCCCCTGGCCTCCACCATTGTTTGATGTACTCTTCCCTTTTCTCCCAAAAAAATGCTGATGCAGCAACTCCAAAAACACTGTTTGATCTGAGTATCAAATCGTTGAATAGATGGTGGTGTCTGAGAGAGCACAAGGTTAGTACTATTATGATACTCATTCGCAGACGTCGTGAGAGACAGAACCTCAACATGAAATAGCAAGAAGAGGTAAGAGAATAAATATAATTGAAAAATAAATATCAGCAGCAAGTATGTGTATTTATATACAATATAATATGCTAGAAATTAACGTGATTCAGTTTTGAAAGTTGAGAAGGACATGAAGGAAGACTAACTTTTCATATAATAATTTTAACTGTAATTGTGAACAGATCTAACGCAATGATCTTTTTCCTCAAAGCCAGGCTTAACCAAATTCATCCAATCAGCCAAACCTTTCTTCTTGTCAGAATCAGACTACTTTAATAGAAGTTGAGGGTTTATTACTTTCTGCCATCTCTTTAAGCTGCTTACAAATAAGAGAAACAAAGTATACTTGAATTAGCAGATTAACAATAAGAAGGATCAACTACACCTACAAATACCACATGATTTGATAGCATAAACGTGGAAAGTACACATCTCTAATACTTACCAAAAGCAGAAAGAGAGGGAAAAAAATGAGTGGAGCAACTAAAAGTTTGTGACACCATAATACGCACCGACCGAATTCCTAGTTTTGTATCAGGAAAAGAGTAGCTTTAATTTTATTGAAAGAAACCATATATTTATTTGATATTTAACTCTTCTCTCAATTACCAGTAATTAAGCACTGACAAGGTAGGATAATAATTATTTGATAAATATAACACCAGTATGTGTTACGATACCAAGCAAAAAGCAAAGCACCAAAAAAACAGCAACAATGTTAAAGCACACAGCCACACACTAACCAAACCGAAAACCAAAGTATATGTTGCTTGTTTCAATAAGGAAAAAAATAATGCTAAACTAAAAAGTTTAGCAATTACTTCTACACACAAATAGAACACTAACTCTTTAATCCTTGTCAAACAAACAAAGATACAAGTTTCTTAAATGCCAATGGTACCTGTTTTTTGCCCGATAGACACATGTACATGACTATTTTTATATGGTTGACTTATTATTAACGGGCCACTATAATATTTACATGGGTTGATTTAACATGAAAAGTATATGTTAAATTTAATAATAATTGTGTGATTGATTAAATGATTTCAGCATGAGAACTTCGTTTGTTAATGTCGAGTAATATACTACATGTAAACTAGTGCGATAATAAGGATCGAAATTCTATAGTTAGATATATTGTGATAATTTACTACACATATATTGTAAGAATTGTATGAGCAACTCCAAGAGGTGCGCTGTACACCCTCTTTTACTAAGTTTTGGAGCGAATAACATATTAACTATCTCCAACACTCTCTTAGTCCATCTCAAAAATTCTAAGAGCTTTAAAAGTCTCCTACGTATGAGGAGCATGTTCTGCCTCCTCTTTTAGTTTTATAGTAATATATGTCAGAATGTAGCAGAGTTCAAATGTAGATTTGTATCTTAAGTGACTAAGAGTCTATTTAATAATAATGTTTTGAAGAGAATGTTTAGTAACTCTTGGAATTGTTCTAAACCACTAATCGGTTTATTTCCAATTTCCTCTTCTTTAAATAATTAAGGTCAATTTAGATTTTATAATTGCACTAATCCTTTAACTTGAAATTTTAATATGGGTACACAGTAGCATGTGCATAAGCAAAAGGAATGATGGGTTTTAAAACATATCTTCCATCTTAAAATTTTGATTTCAATTTTTGAATAACTAATGGTATAAATTTCAGTTTTATATCACTAGTTATCTCAATATATGGGAGCACCAGTGAATTCTACTTTTGGATTATTTTTGTAATTTGTATACATAATTTTCAATCATTTCTTTATATTTGTTACTAACATTCTGATTTTTTTTTTGTATGGATCTGCTATCATAAAATTAGATCTATTAAAGTGTAGTGTATTGTTTGTAGGTTTGTATATTATCACACATTCAATGATTTTGGCCCTATAATATTTTCATTGTTTGTAATGTGTATGTTTATGCATAGCTTAAGGTTTGGTTACATGGTCATACGTTTTTTTAAGGCATTACGCTAGATTGTTACCCATCATAGTACATGTAGTTATATCTCTATATTGCCTAAGCAATTGCATCCAAACACACCTGCTTGTTGATAAATCCGACGACATTTGGTGTCTAGACTCCATTCTTGATGTTAACTCTGGACATTTGAAATTGCAATCATTTTGTAGTAGATAGTTTGAATGCAAGTGGCATCTAACCCCTCGGTATTGGCTACTGAGGTCAGATTATAAGAACTAGATTTTCCTCTTAACATTAGGTTGCCTTTTGTGCTCTAGATGTACCTTTCAGGTTAGTTGGCTTATGTGCTTCAGACTCTAATAAGAATAATAAATGCTCTAAACTATGTTGTACATACTGTTATTTTGACTTCTACATGTCAAAGCTGTCTCTCTTTTTCAAAAATAAATAAATTATAGATACACAAAAATGCTCTCCTAGACGTGCTACAATTTCCAGTGTGTTGGACAAGGAAAAGGTAGAAGTATGCATCTTTAAGGCTTGAGATGTAGAAGATTATTTTGCTATTAGGACTGATATGATTCAATATATGTGTGAATCACCATAGAAGGTCTAGTGATGGTTTAGGGTTCATATAATTGACCTTAAGTATTACAATCCATGAAAATCTGTAGTACAATGATGCCTTGTATACTGTAATGAAAAGGCTTTAACACCTATAAAAGGAAGTGAACAAAATGTGTCATCCATATTTGCAACCATTATCTTGCAGCATCATATAGTACTTTACATGAGACTTGAGAAAGCATTGTTCAAATATTTTTGACTTTTTACTCTCGGCACCACTAATGAGGACCTGAAGAGCAATAATAAATTTTGCCAAATCTGTAGTTATCACTGTTCTTCTTTTTACTTGTATTTGTAACGGAGTCGTGAGTATTTCGACTTTCTAACACATTCACTAACCCATGGTTTGACTGTAAGATAGCCAGTTTTTAGTATGTTGGTGTATTATTCAAAGTGGCAAAATTATTTTTTCTACCAAGGAAGCCAATGTTGAGGTGCAAGTGCAAACATGCAAGTACAGAGAATATAAACCATTGTAAAATCATAATTCATTTCATGTATCTTTTGTAGATATGAAGCCACATCTTCGAAAAGAAACCGCAGTCTCGCTAAGGAGCTTACAACAGGAGCAGTAGCGTCAGTCTTCCTGGTATGCTGTAACATTTTTCATTTTTATGTCGGATGCTGACCCATTGATATATAGATCGTTGACAAATTAAATTGTGATTCATGCAGGGATTTGGATCATTGTTCTTGCTTCTTGCTTCTGGTGTCTATGTTTGATTCTGCACCTGACCATGCATTTTCCCTTCCCCAAACTATTGAGATGATTCATACATGGTGGATAGTTTTGCTCAAGTGATGTAGCTTTCTTTGTTAACTTTTCGTAATAGTAACAGCTTCATGTCATTAGCATGTGGTTTGCTTCGAACAAAAGAACTATTTTCTTAGACTGGTATGTTGTTTGCCTGTTTCAAACTTAGTGGTGCATGAGACATTCCTAATAACCCAGAAATCAGTAACTCATATGTTAACCTTTTTTTTTTTTTTAAATCAAGAAGTTGGTTTGACAGATATATATTTAACAGGAAGTCAGCTTATCAAATTTTGTTGACAGAAAGATGTTACACCATAGAGAGATTTTTTTTTTTTTTTTTTTCAGAAAGTTGTGTTTCAAAGGTTTATATCGTTTTGAGAGATCCTACTAGTATACAAAGTTTTAAGCTCCAACTTATATGTAATAAACAATAATACTCCATCCATCTCATTTTAAGTGTCTTGTTTGACTTTTGAATGGTCAAATTGACCAAACTTTGACTGAGATTTACACATATAATATAATTTGAGAAAACTGCACTTTGTGTACCTGCATTTAGGCCCGTCTTGCACTTGCAATACTATACTTTCAAATCTTACACATGCAATACTGTAGTTCCATACTTTTTATTTTCTGTGTATCACCGTCAAAGCAGACCAACGCCGTTAGTCAAAAGGGGGGTAACGGCTATATTTTATTCTATATAATGAAATGGAGGCTGCAGACATAAACACCTCTCTGTTCCAGCTGCATAAACCCTAGTTTCTCTTTGACAGCCTCATTCCCATTTCTTTCATCTGAAAAATGGAGGGTTCTGATTCCACCAACCAGAACAACCCAACAACAAACAGGGGAGATATTCCAGATCTGGATATATGTTTTTGTGATAAGCTGATGGTTGAGAGAACTTGTTGGTTTGATGAGAATACGGGAAGGAGGATGCTAGCGTGCCCGGATAGGTGGAATGGTTGTCCTCACATGAAATGGATTAAGCCACCACTGGAAAGCCGTGCTGTGGCGGTGGTGCAAGCTATACTGAAGGAGATGAACGACTTGAAGCACCGTCACCAAATGGAGAAGTGCAAGATCTATGATGGGTTTGCCAGGAAAAGAGAGAAGCTTGTGATGATGGCCAAGGAGCATGCCGCAGCAATTGAAGCTGCAGCCACTGAGTCAGACATTGAAGAAGACCCATAAAGCTGCAATTGTGGAGGTGGTGCAATTGAAGACAACTGTAATTGCAGGATGATTTGTGTTTAAGTTTGATGGCTCATTGTTTGTTGTAGGTTAGCTATGCTAGTATGTGTTTGTATTGAAACCCTGATTGAGATTATGGTCATCTATGTTGTTAATCTTTGCTGTTTATTTATGAAGGAGGAGTTATTGTCAATTGATTCTACATCATGATTTGTGCATAAGATGCCTTCTGTCTACCTAAAAGAGCACACATGATACTGAGTAAAAGGTTACGACAAGATGGAAATTGAAAATTAACATTTGCCATTTGCCACACATAAGTTGTCAAACAATCCCAAGTACACCAGTCAAGCATTCAAGCAAAAGAAAGGACCATACACACTAGTTTAGTTCACTACTGCAAACAAGCAAAAGATTGTACATTGGCAATCTCAATTCAGTGATGTCAAATGGCAACTAAAATGCACAAGTTCATATTTTCCAGGCTGCATTTTGTTCAAACTTCTTTCTCCTCTCCCTTCTGGCTTGGTCCAACACCCTTTGAGTTGATGTAACACCCTTGTTGGTAGCCTTGTTCTTCCCTTGTTGTGCAAAAATTCCACCTTGACTGCCTTCTGGCACTGAACCACCCTCATTGGTAGTCCCCATGGCTGGATTACTATAAGGCCTCTCTGCACCCAGATTAGTAGTAGCTGTAGCTTTATTTTTGGAAGGCCTCTCTTTACATGTAGCTTTGTTTTGTTGTTTAGGCCTTCCCTGTACTTCTTCACCAACAACAGCAAGAGTAGTATTAACAGGCTTAACAGGCTTCTTTGTCCTAGTCTTAACAGGCTTCTCACATCCTTTATCCTTATCAGCAGCCTGCAAGACAAATATAATGAGAATCACAGTACATAACTAAATGATATTGAAATTGAAAATTGCAGCCTATTATTACCCTAGCTGGACAAGTCCTAGTGTTATGATTAGATTGAAGACAGTAGCTGCACTTGACAAAGGAGTTTTGTCTCTTCAGTCTAGTTGCATCTTGTTGTGGAACATCACTATTTTTGTTTCTTTTCTTCTTGGGTCTGCCTGTGGGAACCTTTACAGCTGGAGGCAAGGGCTTTGGGTATGGTGTTTCACTCCAAGCTTGTTCCCCACAAATAGGATCAAGTATATGAGTGTAACATGCAAGAAATGCATCCTTGGAGTAACTGGGATGGATGAATGCTTCATATTTCTGCTTGGACCATGCTATGCATGTACATGCATGATAGCAGGGTATCCCTGACAGTTCCCATTTTTTACATGAACATGTCTGTGCATCCAAGTCAACCACCAACTCATATCCCCCCTCTGTGACAGTCACCAGATATTTGGATCCTCCAGACCAAGTCACATGGCAACCCTTGCTCTGTTCCACTGCCCTATTAAACAAGAAATTTCAATGTTTAAAGCAATTAGATAATGATATATGATTTTCAGTGTTTAAATACAAAATCTAATTTTCAACTTACTTATTAAGTCTCCTCATGGCATTAGGGCATATAGGATTGTTAGCATAACTGTTTCTCATTTTGTCCCTTCTTTTTTGAATCCTGCTCATCACATCAATGTGAATTGCCTTCAACATGCTAATAATTGGCAAGTCCCTGTGTTTCCTGATGCTGCTATTAAAGACCTCACATTGATTGTTCACAAATTGGTCAGACTTGCAAATCATCCTAAATGCACTCCTACTCCATTGAGTTCTAGGCTTCTCCATCAACCAGTCAAAGCACTTTTTGGACAACTACAATTATCATTTTACATGGATAAAATAAGACTACAAGTGATACTAAAGTACTGCTAAAGTGATACTAAAGTACTGCTAAAGTGATACTAAAATAATACCAAAATAATGCTAAAGTAGAACATTGATAATACCTTTTTCAGCTCTTCCATGTGCTTATTGAACATGTAGTCAGTGGTGGCCCTAGCAGCAAGCCACAAGCACATCCTCATTCCTATTCCCTTGAATTCCTTCCACATATTTTTGTAAAGGTGCATCACACAGAATCTATGTTCAGCATTAGGAACAATAGATTCTAGTGCATTGATAAGCCCCTAAACAATACAGTATACATTGAAAAGTTAAAGGTTATTTAAGTGCAAATTCAGTGTAAAGTTAGAAGTTATTACCTTTTGTCTGTCAGAGATGAAAGTCCAGCTCCCATCATTGTCAATCCCTAGATCTTCAACTACTTGCTTCAAAAACCAGTTCCAGCTCTCACTATTTTCAGCTTCTACCACTGCCCATGCCAATGGGTACATACCATCATTGGCATCTGAGCCAACAGCTGTAAGAAGTTGGCCACCAAATGGCCCTTTCAAGTGGCAGCCATCAAGTCCAACCAATGGCCTGCATCCATTTCTGAACCCCTTTTTTATTGGACCAAAGCAAGTGTAAAATCTCTTAAACCTCTTCCTCTCTTCAGCTTCCCCATCCTCTGTCATTACCAACACAGTACTGTCAGGCATTGCCTTCAACAACTCTGAAGCATAATCCCACACTCTACTGTACTGCTCAACATGCTTGCCATTTATTTTTTGCAAAGCCTTCTTCTTGGCTCTGCCAACTGCATGGATACTGACATGACAATTCCAATCATTAACCACTTTTTTATGAAATGCAGACAAGGGCCAAGTGGGGTTCATTCTAATTTCATTCTCATAGTAATTGGCAATCCACCTTGAGTTAATCTGTTTTTGTTGGAATGTCTGAGTGCATGTGTGATTGGCATGATACACCTTGATTTGATATGTATCAGAATTCTGCATCTTTGAGCAGTAAATCTTCCAATCACACTCTTTACAAACAAACTTGACCCTAGAACCATAATTTCTACACTGAATTATTGGCCTTCTTTCCACTATTGCCTGTTTTCTCACTGCATCTCTAAACACTGCAGCTGATGGAAACAACATTCCCACCTTAAATTTTGGATGGTCCATCTCTGCAAGGTTAAAAACAGCATATGACTCATCTTCCTCATCTGTGCTGTTGCAGGCCATCCTCTCCTCATCTGAACCAAAATACTTGCTTGAATCTGTGGAGTACTCAACATCTGAGGGGACTTTGCTCTTCCCCTTTTCCTTATCACCAACAGGCTTCTCCTTTGGAGCATCTCCTTCCCCTTACCAGCAGAACCCTTCCCCTTTGCAGCATCACCCTTCCCCTTTGCAGCAGAAGCCTTACCACTTTCACCACCCTTACCTTTACCCTTCTCACCACCCTTACCCTTAGACCTACCCTTAGCAGCAGCCTGAACCTCTTTAGCATTTGCCTTTTGTTGCTTTTCTCCCTTTTGAACCACCACTTCGTCATCTGTGCTGTCCACATTAGAAGCATCTGAAAAAAAAGAATCCCCACTACTCTCACTGCCAGTCACCAAATAATCAGCATCACTTTCATCACTGTCAAATTCATCACCAAACAAATTATCTGGTTCTTGGTCAATGTCATCCATTACCTCATCTCTGTCATTGTCAACAAACTCATACTCATGCTGAGAGTGAAAGTACTCTTGACTTATGTTGACCTCAGGTGGGCTAGGTGGCCTTGTATTTAGTGGTGCTTGAGTGATAACATAAATGTGCATCATTTTAGGTATAGCAATTTCCACAAGTTCACACATAAATACCACGTCCTGATCAGAATGTAAGAGGCACAAATCTCTTTCCCAGCTGGTTTTTGGTAGCTTATAGTAGAAAGTGTGCCATCCTAGATGACCACACTCAGTCAACATGCTACTAATCTCCAATATACTCATTTTGTCAACATTGCAGAAATCTACATACCTAACCTCCCCACCAACATATCCCTTATTATTCTCCTCAAATACCCCACCATAAAAAAGCTTTAGAGTAAACAAATCATCATCTGGAAAAAAACATAGAAGAGCATGTGGGGGACAAGAATAAACATGAAACAACTTTATACAAGGCAACAGTATTCAAACCATTTTCAATTAGGGACCACATATCTCATAAAATCATCTGAACTACATATAAAATTCACAGATACAGCAATTTGGGACCACAGCATCTGTAATCACGCATATATAAACAGAACCCTAATTCAAAAAAGAGAGGCGCCATAAATAAATAAGCTGTGACTTACCGAGGTACTCCGGACACTCATTTGCACCAAATAAATCGTTCTCTTCACTGGGGCGTACTCTCCACTCAGTCATCGTCTCAATTGATCTCTTTGACAAATCGAGAAGCAGCAGTACCCTCGCTCGCCTCTTCCTCTCAGCTGTGCTAACGTTCTCTTCACTGGGTTGGAAATGGGAAAGAGGCGCGCTTTTTTTCTTTAATTAGGGATTAGGGATTAGGGATATGGAAGGAGGAAATTACATGACTACCCCCACATTTGACTCACGGCGTTGGTCTGCTTTGACGGTGATACACAGAAAATAAAAAGTATGGAACTACAGTATTGCATGTGTAAGATTTGAAAGTATAGTATTGCAAGTGCAAGACGGGCCTAAATGCAGGTACACAAAGTGCAGTTTTCTCATATAATTTTTAAAAGTAAAAAATTATGTCATTATAAAGTTAATACAATATACTATAAACTGTAATTTTTAGTTTTTTAAAATAAAAATGAATTTGTTCATTATGCTTGGTCAAAAAATGGTAAATTTGACCGTTGAAAGTCAAAACAATGGGATGGAGGGAGTAGCATTTACGAAGGTACACTCATATTCTTGTGTTGTCCTACTAAATTTAAAATAAAATTATATTTATAAAAAATACTATTGAAAATAACGAAGGAAAAAAGAACTGGAATTTATTTATGTGGGTAAAATGTGAAAGACCAATAGTCAATGCCTAAAATGTGAACAAAAAAACAAAATAAATCACCAGGTGTAATTTTGGTCCCAGGGTTTATATGGCACACTTCACTGCTAAGCTTCCGGTTCCAGGGCCGTTCCATATATACCATATGAGGCCCAGGGGCGAAAATAAAATTTTTGGGCCTCCTAAAAAAAACTTCTTATAAAATATTTATGATACTAAATTCAAATCTAACTAAATATGTTAATACATAAATTATAATGAAATCAAGCTATATGGTTAACTTTTGGGCTTTGGGCGGTCGCCCTGCTCGCCCTCCCTCTGGCAGGGCTGTTTGGTTCTAGTTGTTATTCGGAACTATTGCTCCTCCAAATCCAGCAAATAAGCTCCACATATTGCTCCTCCAAATCCAGCAAATGTAGCAAGAAGTATTGACAAAAGAGTTGCACATCCCCCACACAAATGATCAATATATGCATTATAACCTGATTTCTAGTTTCAGATTTTTGTTGCTTGTAGTAATACCTTTTCTACTCAAAAAGTAAAAATCTCTTGAATGGCTTTCAGTTTCAATAATTGCTTACAAATATATCTACTGGCACTTGGAAAATTTCATGACTTGCATTCTGCAGATGCGCAACAGAATCTTTGCCGAACTTTCCTTTTGGTCTTTTCTTGCCAACTACAAGCTTAACTTCCAACCTATACAAGGCAAAAGCATTGCACTTGCTGATCTCATATTCATACAAATGCCATTTGAGATTTTTCATTGGTTGAGGATCCATATAGTATGATCTCTTCAGCCCCACAAACTCATTCATCACTTGCTTCCTTGACTCATGCCAGCCCCGTCCCTCATAATCTGGAAGAGACCTTTGCTTCCTATTTCCACTCTCAAATGCCCCCTAGGAGCAAGTATTGCCCCCTGAGGATGCATAAAACAGCTCTTTCGTGCATTGTTTAGAACTAAATCACACATAAAAGAAGCATTAATCAACAAAATTAAGGAAATATGTATTATGAACACATTTACTAACACTTTATCACTGTCCTAAAAAGAAAAGATGCAACAGGGTCAAGATACAGAAGCAATACAAGCATAATACCTTAAAATCTACATGAGTTTGCTTGTATTTTTAATCCCAATCACACCCGGGACTTGTTCAGGCTCGCTAAAAATGATTAAAATATATATATATATATAAACACTACTACCATATTTAACAGGACTTCATAGAAGAAAACGTAAGCTGAAAATTAAATTACAGGGCAATAATTTTGGTCTCCAATCCAATACAGATATATGTAACATCTACAAAACATTTAATCCATTTATAATTGAAGGGTGTGACTTAGCAAATTAAGTGGGCAGTACAACTATATGATGATATGATCAGAAGGGGTTGTGCTCCTAATCGAGTCACTTACAATTCATTCATTAAATATTACAGTGTAGTTAAGGAGATCGATAAAGCTATTGAGATGTTGCAGAAGATACAAAACCAAATCCATGGTTTGCCAACTACAAGTTCTTATAATACATGCGCAGGAAGAGTAAAGGAGTCACCTATACCAATGCCCCCGGGATGTAGGACCGGAGTCAAACATGCCAGGAACCTCCTTTAAAATTTATTTAAGTGTAAAATTCTGAAAAATAAGAGAATTTGAAAGAAAGACTCTTAAACATGTCAGGAAGCTCCTTTAAAATTTATTTAAGTGTAAAATTCTGAAAAATAAGAGAATTTGAAAGAAAGACTCTCAAACCTGCCACATCAAACATGCCAGAAACCTCGTTTATATAATTATATAGATATGAATATAAGATACAGATATAGATGATTGAATAAATTAAAATTGATAGAAATACTCCATTTGTCCATTGATTTCTTTAACACTTTTTTTGAAAGTAATGCTTTTCATTCGATATATTTTATCTCTCATCGTACCTTCTTGTATTGTCTACCTAATTACCTGAATCTTTCGGTTCGATGAGGAATCAGGCTCTCCGTTCATGAAGAAGTACCTAACTTCTTGTATTGTCTATCATACTTCGTGTATTGTCTACGCTCTCTGCCCTGTATATTATTCTCTGTTATGTGATCCCATGCTACTTTAATAAATGGTTGTTTGATCCATTCTCATTTTCTTCTTGTTAAGAAGTAACATTATCCTTCAAATCTCTTTTGTTTGTTATTGAATCAGGTTTCTCACATGCAGGGGCGGATCTAGGATTCTAACTTTGGGGGGCCCAAGCATATTTTCGAAAAATATCTATATATTTTAAAATTTTGTGGGGCACTTCTACAATTTTGCAAATTTTAGAATGATAAAAAAAAATTGGGGGAACACGTGTCCCCCATGCCTCTTCTTAGATCCGCCCCTGCTCATATGGGATATTGAGGCTCAACGAATCTCACCCAGATTTGGTGCGTTCCCTTTTGCCAGACCGAATTATCTCATCTTGTCTTGTTATTTCACCCTTATCATGCGTAGTTATTATGTAATAAATTTTATTGATGCGTAGTCTTGTTTTGTCAGTGACATCTGTAGTTATATGAAAATTTAGGTTCCTGTCCCATGTTTCAGCACACCATACAGCATGTAGGCACTTAACTAGTTGCTCACTGCTTCTTCATTTTTTGTAAAACTATTCTACTGTGTTTTGCACTAATCATGTGCTTTCATGGCAGGGAAAGACAAAAATGTAATCTTGTGGAGTTTGCAAGATCATATAGCTGCAGCTTCTGGCAGGTTGATTATTAAAGCTGCTGAAAACTCTTCTACCACACCTCGCGAGATATTCAAAGGCCACGAGGATACGGTTGAAGATGCGCAATTCTGCCCATATAGGTACCTTGCTTATACTTAACTATCATTTCAAGCTCATGAATGTCTTTTGTTGAAGTGCTTTTGAGCCTATAGGCTATAACAATATTTCTGGTCCTTGTTTGCAATTTTAAATTTTTTCATAGGATTAAGTTATATTAGGGTTCCAACCCTGTAATCAAGGTTAGATATGTGATCAATTGAATTGTGATCAGTTTTATTCGTCGAACAGGAATATTTTGAATATTCATCAGCAATCAAACTTTAAATAATATCATCTTTAGCTATCCTTTGGTCTGTATCTTGTTATAATATGTGGTTAAAAGCAATGGACATGAGATTCACTTAGTGACAATGTATTGATTGTTGGGTACAAAGTGCTAATCTTGCTAAAACATTGAAGATAATATATACTATATTCTTGTAGTTCTACAGCAGTTGTGAGATAGTAATTCTTTAATTGATGACAGTTTGAGTTCAAGTCCTTGCTTAATGCATACTAATTCTTACCGTTTTTCAGCATGCTTGAAATTTGAACATTTGAGCAGAAATTAATTTTAGAAATTTTGAAATATGAACAATATTTCTCATAACTCAATATATATTGCCCAGAACTTATTGTATTATTATGCGGTTAATGTTAGGTGTAGAGAAAATATTGTTCTTCAGCTTTCTTTTTCATATTCATCTAGGATCATAATTCATAACTTACCAAGTGTTGACGTTATTTTTTCTTCTCTAATTTAATACGCGATTAAATTTTATTCTCTACAATATAATACGCGATTAAATTTTATTCTCTACAATACATTTAGAGCTGTTTGAGTAAGTTTAAAATAAGTGTTTTTTGCTTAAAGTAAAATAGTGCAATAGAAGTCGGAGGAAAGTTAATTAAGACTGATAATACTTATAAGTGATTAAAGTGTTTGGGAAAGAAGTAGAAGTCATGAAACATAAGTTAGTATTCTTAACTTCTTTCAAGTACTTCTTGACTTATTATACAAATGGTACGAATAAGTGCTTCTAACTTATAAACCCATAAGCAAGATTTTTAAGCATTTGCCAAACACCCTATTATCTTCTGATATATGATATTATGGATATAGTATATTTTGCATGCTAACAGAACGTTACAAATATTATGAATAAATGCATAATATCTGATAACGCCAAATCCCGTTCCGGTGCTTCCTCCGCCGTGTACTGGTGTCTTGCGGTGTAGCTGCTGGACGGGTGTCTGCAAAACAACACCGGAGGGGGGTTTGAGCCCCGCGGCGCCTCCGGCGTGAGAATGAGTACAGGCGTCGAGAAATATATAGACGGGAAATGAGCTACCTATGTGTGGTGGGTGAAGGTGTATGGCTGTTGTGTATGGTGGCTTAGAGTGTGTGAGAAATATGAGAGTGTGGAGAAGAAGATCCTTAAGCCTCTCATCCTTGGTCTATTTATAGGCCAAGGATTAGGGTTTAAGGATGTGTACCTTGGATCCTGCTGTCCATCTGTAGGGCTTGGATGCTTAACACCAGTCCAGGTGTCAGCTAAGGAATAGTATTTTGGAGTGTTATGAGGTTTGTCTTCATAGTGTCAGTAGCTGGCATTGGGTATTGTCCTTGTCATGTCAGACTGCAACTTGTTCAGGTGTCGGCTTGGACTCTTGTGTCCCGGTCCGGGGGAAGGATGGATAGGTTGCGTCTGGGTCCGGGATCATCTCCGGGGTCCGAGATCATCTCCAAGGTCCGGGATCGTCTCCTGGTTCTGAGATCATCTCCTGGGTCCGGGATCATATCCGGGTCATATCGTGCTCGGGTCCGGATTAAGCCAATCCAGAGTCCGGGTTAAGCCAATCCTTTTCATGTTAGAATGTGGCTTGTTCAGGTGTCGGCTTGGACTCTTGTGTCCCGGTCCGGGAGAAGAGTGGATAGGTTGTGTTTGGGTCCGGGACCATCTCCTGGGTCCGGGATCGTCTCCTGGGTCCGGGATCATCTCCGGGTCATATCGTGTTCGGGTCCGGATTAAGCCAATCCAGGGTCCAGATTAAGCCAATCCGGGTTATACCCTATCATTTGCCCCCCACTCCCTTATACAGATTTTCTGTGTGAGGGAGTTGAGTGTATTGTCCGGTGCGGGCTGATTGCGGAGAAGGTGGAGTTTTTCATTTGCCCCCTGTCCGGGCTAACCTGGACAAGGTGGAATTTTTGCTTTTGCGCCTCTATCCCGGTTAATCCGGTATTAGGCGAAGAATCCTGCTTTTGCTCCTCTGCCCGGGTTGCCCGGACTAGGTGTGAAATCTTGCTCACCTATCCAGGTGGATCCAGACATGGTGTGAAATTTTGCTTTTGCCCCCCTGTCCGGACCGATCTGGACGAAGTGGTGGGATTCTGCTTTTTGCCCCCCGTCTGGGTTGATCAGGGTAGGATGTGAGATTTTGCTTTTTGTCCCTCGGCCTGGGTTGATCCGGACAAGAGGTGAGTCTGGTTAGATTGCTCGGCATGAGTCCGGACGGGATTGCTCCACATGTGTCTGGACGGGATTGCTTGACATGAGTCCGGGTGATTGTTTTTTTTTTTTTTTTTTTTTTTTTTTTTTTTTTTTGTTTGCCTTAGAAAATTTTTTCCAAGTAAGATAGCTCATGATTGAACCGGGGTACTCAAAATTGAACCGGGGTACTCGGGTTCTCAAAATTGAACCGGGGTAGTTTTTGATTTTTGCCTTGGAAAATTTTTCTAAGTAAGAGATAGGTCATAACTGGACCGGGGTAGCTTTTGCTTGTTTGCCTTGGAAATTTTTTTCCAAGTAAGAGATAGCTCATGATTGAACCCGGGTAGCTTTTGCTTGTTTGCCTTAGAAAAATTTTTCGAATTTTTTTTCTAAGTAAGAGATAGGTCATAACTGGACCGGGGTAGCTTTTGCTTTTTTGCCTTCAAAAATTTTTCGAAAAATTTTTCTAAGTAAGAGATAGGTCATAACTGGACCGGGGTAGCTTTTTGTTTGTTTGCCTTAGAAAAATTTTTCCAAGTAAGATGGCTAATGATTGAACCGGGGTACTCGGGTTCTTAAAATTGAACCGGGGTAGCTTTTGCTTTTTTTCCTTAGAAAATTTTTCTAAGTAAGAGATAGGTCATAACTGGACCGGGGTAGCTTTTTGTTTGTTTGCCTTAGAAAAATTTTTCCAAGTAAGATGGCTAATGATTGAACCGGGGTACTCGGGTTCTTAAAATTGAACCGGGGTAGCTTTTGCTTTTTTTCCTTAGAAAATTTTTCTAAGTAAGAGATAGGTCATAACTGGACCGGGGTAGCTTTTGCTTGTTTGCCTTGGAAATTTTTTTTCCAAGTAAGAGATAGCTCATGATTGAACCCGGGTAGCTTTTTGTTTGTTTGCCTTGGAAAATAATTTTTCCAAGTAAGAGATATGTCATAACTGGACCGGGGTAGCTTTTTGTTTGTTTGCCTTAGAAAATTTTTTCCAAGTAAGATAGCTCATGATTGAACCGGGGTACTCGGCTTCTCAAAATTGAACCGGGGTAGCTTTTGCTTTTTGCCTTGGAAAATTTTTCCAAGTAAGAGATAGATCATGATTGAACCCGGGTAGCTTTTTGTTTGTTTGCCTTGGAAAATAATTTTTCCAAGTAAGAGATAGATCATGATTGAACCCGGGTAGCTTTTTGTTTGTTTGCCTTGGAAAATAATTTTTCCAAGTAAGAGATAGATCATGATTAAACCCGGGTAGCTTTTTGTTTGTTTGCCTTGGAAAATAATTTTTCCAAGTAAGAGATAGATCATGATTGAACCCGGGTAGCTTTTTGTTTGTTTGCCTTGGAAAATAATTTTTCCAAGTAAGAGATAGATCATGATTGAACCCGGGTAGCTTTTTGTTTGTTTGCCTTGGAAAATAATTTTTCCAAGTAAGAGATAGATCATGATTGAACCCGGGTAGCTTTTTGTTTGTTTGCCTTGGAAAATAATTTTTCCAAGTAAGAGATAGATCATGATTGAACCCGGGTAGCTTTTTGTTTGTTTGCCTTGGAAAATAATTTTTCCAAGTAAGAGATTGATCATGATTGAACCCGGGTAGCTTTTTGTTTGTTTGCCTTGGAAAATAATTTTTCCAAGTAAGAGATATGTCATAACTGGACCGGGGTAACTTTTTGTTTGTTTGCCTTAGAAATTTTTTCAAGAAGTTTTTTCTAAGTAAGAGATAGGTCATAACTAGACCGGGGTAGCTTTTGCTTTTTTGCCTTCAAAAATTTTTCGAAAGTAAGAAATAGGTCATAACTGGACCGGGGTAGCTTTTTGTTTGTTTGCCTTAAAAAAATTTTCGAAATTTTTTTTTTAAGTAAGAGATAGGTCATAACTAGACCGGGGTAGCTTTTGCTTGTTTGCCTTAGAAAATTTTTTCAAGAATTTTTTTCTAAGTAAGAGATAGGTCATAACTAGACCGGGGTAGCTTTTGCTTTTTTGCCTTAAAAAAATTTTCGAAATTTTTTTGTAAGTAAGAGATAGGTCATAATTGAACCGGGGTAGCTTTTGCTTTTTTCCTTGGAAAATTTTTCCAAGTAAGAGATAGATCATGATTGAACCCGGGTAGCTTTTGCTTTTTTGCCTTCAAAAATTTTTCGAAAAATTTTTCTAAGTAAAAAAAAATTTTCCAAGTAAGAGATAGCTCATGATTGAACCCGGGTAGCTTTTGCTTGTTTGCCTTGGAAAATAATTTTTCTAAGTAAGAGATAGGTCATAACTGGACCGGGGTAGCTTTTTGTTTGTTTGCCTTAGAAAAATTTTTCCAAGTAAGATAGCTCATGATTGAACCGGGGTACTCGGGTTCTCAAAATTGGACCGGGGTAGCTTTTGCTTTTTGCCTTGGAAAATTTTTCCAAGTAAGAGATAGCTCATGATTGAACCCGGGTACTCGGGTTCTCAAAATTGGACCGGGGTAGCTTTTGCTTTTTGCCTTGGAAAATTTTTCCAAGTAAGAGATAGCTCATGATTGAACCCGGGTAGCTTTTGCTTGTTTGCCTTGGAAAATTTTTCCAAGTAAGAGATAGATCATGATTGAACCCGGGTAGCTTTTTGTTTGTTTGCCTTGAAAAATAATTTTTCCAAGTATGATTGCTTAGTCTGGACTTATATGAGTCAGGACTTATGGTTGTTTTAAAAAAATATTTTCTACTGCCTAGTCCGGACTCATTATTGAATCAGGACTAGTATGATTGCTTAGTCAGGACTAGTATGGTTGGTTAGAAAAAGTATTTTCTAATGCCTAGTCCGGACTCATCTAAGTCAGGACTAGTATGATTCCTTCTGTCCCGTACCCGGAGTCCCTACTAACTTTGTTTTTTAGCAGCTCATGGATCATGTTCCTTAGGCTTGTCCGATCCTCATTATTTTTATCGTCTGTGATCAGCCTTGGGGTTGGCTCATTCCTAGACCACTTGGAGCGGGACTTGCTCATAAGCCTTTATTCTTCTAGCTGGATCCTTCTTTGAATTTTCTGCTCTAGCTTTTCTCCTTCTTCCCTCTCTACTTTTCTGCCAGGATCTTTCGCCTTGTGGCATCACTTTCTCTCTGCTTCTTTTTCCTTACTTTGTCACCAATCCGGTCAAAAACGGAACCCCGGGATTGACGGGAATTTTCAAAGTCTTCAAAATCAGCAATCAACCCGGGTCCTTTGAGGTTCTCGACTCGTTGTTCCTGGTATAACCGGATTGCTTCGGCCAACTCTATGTTGGTTAGATATGTAACATGGTCTGCGGTCATCGGGACATCGATGCACTTAACTGGTTCATTTCAGTTGTGACCCGGGCATCGTCTAGGTTGATCCGGGTCTCTTCTGGATTGATCCCGGTCAAGAGTGGTTTAGAGATGAGATCCTGATGTGGATTGTCCTGGTCCACCGGGTTGAACTGCTAGGATCGGGTTGATTGGGTTTGGGTTTTTCCACCTCTTGTCAGGATTATAGTGAACGATTCAAACAAGAACTACCCAGGGAGTATGCTTGCTTTTTGGTGAAAGTGTATGTGTGCAGTATAGACAATAGTGGAATGATAGAAATAGTGTAGGCAGATAGTCAACTTACTACTTCAAGAAATGCTAGAAATAGTTAAATGACAAAGGTGTAAGGGACTACAGGACAAGGTGTCTTGATGTACTACAGACAAAGTTAGGGTGCTTCTAGACAGGGTTTGCTAACATGCACACAACAAAGAGAATCATGGCTGAGAGGGTTTTGAGAGATTTGAGTGTATTTTGAAGCTTACAGGGTTGAATCGGGACTCCCTTTTCGGGAGTTTGCTGATGAAGATGAGTCCAGTGGCACCGTGACCACAGGACGGAGAATACAACCTCCCCCTCCTTCTAGCGCCAAATGATAACGCCAAATCCCGTTCCGGTGCTTCCTCCGCTGTGTACTGGTGTCTTGCGGTGTAGCTGCTGGACGGGTGTCTGCAAAACAACACCGGAGGGGGTTTGAGCCCCGCGGCGCCTCCGGCGTGAGAATGAGTACAGGCGTCGGAAAATAGATAGACGGGAAATGAGCTATCTATGTGTGGTGGGTGAAGGTGTATGGCTGCTGTGTATGGTGGCTTAGAGTGTGTGAGAAATATGAGAGTGTGGAGAAGAAGATCCTTAAGCCTCTCATCCTTGGTCTATTTATAGGCCAAGGATTAGGGTTTAAGGATGTGTACCTTGGATCCTGCTGTCCATCTGTAGGGCTTGGATGCTTAACACCAGTCCAGGTGTCAGCTAAGGAATAGTATTTTGGAGTGTTATGAGGTTTGTCTTCATAGTGTCAGTAGCTGGCATTGGGTATTGTCCTTGTCATGTCAGACTGCAACTTGTTCAGGTGTCGGCTTGGACTCTTGTGTCCCGGTCCGGGGGAAGGATGGATAGGTTGCGTCTGGGTCCGGGATCATCTCCGGGGTCCGAGATCATCTCCAAGGTCCGGGATCGTCTCCTGGTTCTGAGATCATCTCCTGGGTCCGGGACCATATCCGGGTCATATCATGCTCGGGTCCGGATTAAGCCAATCCAGAGTCCGGGTTAAGCCAATCCTTTTCATGTTAGAATGTGGCTTGTTCAGGTGTCGGCTTGGACTCTTGTGTCCCGGTCCGGGAGAAGAGTGGATAGGTTGTGTTTGGGTCCGGGACCATCTCCTGGGTCCGGGATCGTCTCCTGGGTCCGGGATCATCTCCGGGTCATATCGTGTTCGGGTCCGGATTAAGCCAATCCAGGGTCCAGATTAAGCCAATCCGGGTTATACCCTATCATTTGCCCATATAGGTACCTTGCTTATACTTAACTATCATTTCAAGCTCATGAATGTCTTTTGTTGAAGTGCTTTTGAGCCTATAGGCTATAACAATATTTCTGGTCCTTGTTTGCAATTTTAAATTTTTTCATAGGATTAAGTTATATTAGGGTTCCAACCCTGTAATCAAGGTTAGATATGTGATCAATTGAATTGTGATCAGTTTTATTCGTCGAACAGGAATATTTTGAATATTCATCAGCAATCAAACTTTAAATAATATCATCTTTAGCTATCCTTTGGTCTGTATCTTGTTATAATATGTGGTTAAAAGCAATGGACATGAGATTCACTTAGTGACAATGTATTGATTGTTGGGTACAAAGTGCTAATCTTGCTAAAACATTGAAGATAATATATACTATATTCTTGTAGTTCTACAGCAGTTGTGAGATAGTAATTCTTTAATTGATGACAGTTTGAGTTCAAGTCCTTGCTTAATGCATACTAATTCTTACCGTTTTTCAGCATGCTTGAAATTTGAACATTTGAGCAGAAATTAATTTTAGAAATTTTGAAATATGAACAATATTTCTCATAACTCAATATATATTGCCCAGAACTTATTGTATTATTATGCGGTTAATGTTAGGTGTAGAGAAAATATTGTTCTTCAGCTTTCTTTTTCATATTCATCTAGGATCATAATTCATAACTTACCAAGTGTTGACGTTATTTTTTCTTCTCTAATTTAATACGCGATTAAATTTTATTCTCTACAATATAATACGCGATTAAATTTTATTCTCTACAATACATTTAGAGCTGTTTGAGTAAGTTTAAAATAAGTGTTTTTTGCTTAAAGTAAAATAGTGCAATAGAAGTCGGAGGAAAGTTAAGACTGATAATACTTATAAGTGATTAAAGTGTTTGGGAAAGAAGTAGAATTCATGAAACATAAGTTAGTATTCTTAACTTCTTTCAAGTACTTCTTGACTTATTATACAAATGGTACGAATAAGTGCTTCTAACTTATAAACCCATAAGCAAGATTTTTAAGCATTTGCCAAACACCCTATTATCTTCTGATATATGATATTATGGATATAGTATATTTTGCATGCTAACAGAACGTTACAAATATTATGAATAAATGCATAATATCTATCTTTCAATTATCAATTAGGTCATTTTTTACACTAGAAAATATTCGGAAATTTTGGATCTCATTTGAATCACTAAAGTCATAAAAAAACATCAAATAGATACCTCCAATATCTCTTTTCGAGAAGTAAACTTTATTTTTCATTGAATTTCACACATTTTTCTTGGCCATTAGAATAATTAAATGAAAAGTTTTGAATTCTAATATTTATGATAATATATTTAGATTTTAGGAAATTTATTCACTATTTATTTTTGATTTTACAATTATTTTGTTTAATTATTTTAGGAAATTAACTTCAGTCTACAGGTATCACTTTGTGTCCCTGGGATCACCACTTCCACCATGATGGGGATTTGCATAGTCCGCCTTCTATATCCACTGATTTTTGATCACTTGACAGACAAAAACAGTACATGTACATATAAAAACATGCAGATTCTACAAAATCTTTGTTGACCATCCGTTTAGTTAACTTGCCCTTTTAATCAAAAGACAATACTATCACCCTCGGATACATCAATTGAGTTCTTAACGTTGTCGGCATGTCCGTCTTGTTAGGCGCAACTTTTTAAAGCATTTAGAGGAGAAGATGCTCCATTTTGCGCACCATGCCGACGCTATGCTTAATTTTCTTGTTTAGAAATATCAATCAAAATGAAAAATGAGTTGCATTACATAATTGTAATAGATTTTTTCCCTGATATTTGAATTTCACAGTTTTATAAAAAAATCGTAACTTAACGTGTTATCAGAGTTTGACAAAATTAAATATCCGAATTGAGAGGTTTGAGATTAGATTATTTCTTATACTTATAATCTTATAACTGGTACAGAATATTTAACGAGGTACTTATGTGAGAAGATTTACAATACTTAATTAGAAATTTCTGCATTTTCCAACTAAAAGGACCTTTCGTTCTTTTTTCTTTTTTAAGTTTAAGCCACTCTTTTTTGGTGGCCACAAGATCGACAATAACATAAAGTTCGAATTTAATTTCTGTCATCTTGTCATAATTTAAGCAAGTGGGAGCAAATTAAAACTGAAAAGCTTACAGAATTCAGATTCTATTTTGTCATTTTGTTATGTTTGTTTTATTATCTATTTAGTGGTACCGCTGTGATAGCTGTTGTATGTCTACTTATAGAGATTTTGTTATCGATGCCAAATAACACAATTTTCAAAAGCTTAAATATTTTTAAGCTTTTGTTATAATATTTATTGAAGATCTTGATTATGATAATTATTAATAGAAATTGTAATGATTGTATCGGTTCAAGATCCAATTAAAAAAATAAGTACTTATTTTTTATTTTTCAAAACTGTATTATTGTGAAAGATGATCATTTATTTGTTGTTACGACGATGAACATATTAAATTACTCAGAATTTAAAATTATTCAAACGGACAATTTTTGTTTTTCATTTATCATTTTAAATCATTTTTATTTAATTTATAATTATCATTATAAATTTATACGAATAGATTCATAAATGTTCTAAAGCCATCCGAAACCTCAACAAAAATATATTAGTTTAATTTTATATTATATTTATTTTTTAAATAGGCTCTATACGTATAATGTGATGACAGGCTTGACGAGGGGTGTCAAATGGATCAGGTTCTGAATTCATTTATTTTTACCGAATTTTTATTCGATGGATTCATATTGGATAGGATCATAGCCGAGTGTTTTTAACCTGGTCCATATTCGGATCAGTTAGGATGATACGTAACGGATCGGAGCTCCAAATCTTTTTGCGTAATTTAAAAATGTTTTTAAATTATTCTCAATTAGTAATAAATAACTAAATATAATTCGGAAATGCAATATAAACATATCAATAAATAATTTCATAATAAAAATGCCAATAATTTATACTCCCTCCGTCCCCCTAAATAGTATACATTGGGTGACGGGGACGCGGCACGGACTTTAATGCTCCCGTAAAGTGTAGTTGTGCAATTTATTTTAAAAATTTTCTTTTTTTCTAAATTAAAGTTTGGATGTTGAATTTTTATTCAGGATAAAAAAAATTCAAAAATAAATTACGGAGCTATATTTTATAAGAGTATTGAAATGCGTGTCGAGCAGTTAAAAAAAATGTATAGAATTAAATGAGCCAAGCCCGCACGAATTTGCTTTCTAACTCCCCCAAAAAGCCTCGTACTAATAGAGTTCTTTGGCTGCTTATATACAAGATGAATCTTCTTTTATCTTTTCGATATGAGACTTGAGTTGAACCTCAATCAACAATCTCCCCTCAATCCAAAAACCACTAATCTTGTGACTCTTGCACCGCCGCTACTCATCGTTTCCTCATCTTACGGGACACACCGTCCGACCACCTTAGTCGGAAAGACTTTCGACACAAGCCGTCCAAGACATCCGATCGTAGTTTTGGAGAGCCTCCCCACATCACACAACTACAGTCCGCAACCCCAGGATCAACTCTTAATCTCGCTCTAATATCACTTGTTGGGCCGCGCAACACCCATTAACTCCGCATTTATATGATATTGTCCGTTTTAGACCGTAGCAAAACCCGCACGAATTTGCTTTTGAGCTCCTTCTAAAAAGTCTCATGCTAATGGAGTTTTTTGACGGTTTATATTTAAGATAATTTTTTTTTTATCTTTATGATGTGGAAATTGAGTTCAACCCTGATCAACAGTACGTGGAACTTTTGTAACCACTAAGCTTGTGTGCCATGACACCCGGCAATTTTACTATGTATATGTGGCACAGCGCCAGATCCTTTGTCCCGAAATATGGTGTTCATTGTTCAATGTATATAGCTTTATTGACAGAAATCGTTCGATGTATATTATCGCCAACAACTATCTTTCACTGAGCTATGTCTCTAACAATATTGATTGAACAAAAGAATTTCTTTTATTCGGTTGTTGCTTGGGATAATAATCTATTGTGTCAAAATCTTTCTAAGTCTATTTTCTAGTTGATTGAGTTATTTGGACTTATTTGAATTATCACAAAATTTAGAGTTTGGACCTGAAACGGTGAACTCTCAGAGATATTGAGATGTTAACGATGATCATAGAATTTATATAAAATATAATTATACAAAAATTTGTTGATAGAAAGACAAAATTAGACGGCGTGGACGTGTGGTAGATATTTGATCTTAAAAATAGTATAATTAATTTCTATTTATAATAAATTATAGCTACATAATTTGATGATGAAGTTGTTTATATATAAAAAAGGATAGATCAACGTTAATAAAAGTTCTTATTTTGAGAAGGAAAAGCAATTATAAGTATTTATCTCGTTGACTTGTAAATTATACACTATAATATATATTCTAAACTTCTGATAGGATAGGATAAGATACGAGGATTAATGTATTCGTTATTTGTATTCGTAACTCTCTATATTATATTCATTTTCCTTATAAATTTTTTCACAGCCGGTACGCAGTTTAAGTTATATATATAATATATAGTGTCATATTTATTTTTAATCTTTTTTAAATAAATGTGAATATTAAAATTTTTATACAAAAAATAAATAAAATAATTTATAAAACTTTAAATTTAATTTTAAAAATAAAATTACCAACAAGCGTTTTTATTTATCACATCTGAAGTTTCTTATCAATACAATTACTAATATAGTTTTTAAAATTATATTTTTAAAATTACTCAAATAATTATATGAGTAAAGTAATTTAAAATGTGTACTAAAACATTCAGAAAATGGATATTTAAAAAACAAGGAAAGGATACAGCACTAATATTTAGGGATGAGCAGAAACCGAACCGAAAATTAAAACCGCACCAAAAACCGCAAAAACCGCATGAAACCGCACCAAATAAAACCGCACCGAATAAAAACCGAACCGAAACAAAACCGCACCGATACTTTGGTTTTGATTTTGGTTTCTAGAAATTTTAAAACCGAATACAAACTGAACCGAACCGCAATAATATTTATATTTATTTATTTTATATATTTAGATATAATATATAAATTATATCTATTATAAAATATATAATTATATACCAGTATGCACAGTGTCCAGTCCCAGAATACTTCTCGGACTCATGTCTCCATTCCACCTTGTCTTCAGGTTCTACCAACACAATATTCTCAATTAGTCTACCAAATTCTTCCACCGCCTCGCAGTGGTCTGTGCCATAGCCTCGCCGCATCTTGAATGAGAACTTCCTTTATCCTCTTAACACTAATATTCTTATTTTGGCATACTTATTGTAAATTAGTTAAAGATTCCAACATTCGAGAGTTATCGGACTCTTCACAGCACCACGTAAAACCGAGATTGCTATTTTTTAAATCGAACCGTGCCAACGCTATTTGATTCGGTTCCGATTTTGAATTTTAAAAATTGCATTTTATGATTCCAGTTGCGGTTTTAAGTGCAAAACACTACAAACCGCACCACGCACATCCCTGCTAATATTGGCCGCCTTAACATCGGCACATTTCAGGACCGGGGAGTGGTCTCCCTGCCTCCGTCAAAATATCTAATACCAATATTTGAACGATTAATATTTTTGCTCTGTCGTCCCTCTCGTGAACGGGGTACATCAATCCAAACGTACGGGATTTGGAGTATTTTTATATAAAAACTATAAATTATTTTCAATAGTAAATTTTTTAATTAAAACTGTATTAGTAAGTTATAGAGGAATACTTCCTTTATTGGAGTATTATTCTGATTGTTCATAATTAGTTTATTTTAAAAAAAAAAACACTTGTTTTCATATTTCATTTTTTTTGATAAAAAAAATTATATTTGAATTTTTGTAAAATATGAAAAACTTATATTAGAAGTTATATAATTTGATATTTTAAAAATATGTATATAATACTAAAATTATTATTTATTCTGAAATAGAGGAGAAAGAAAGTAGGTGCCGGTATAATTTGATATTGTTGTAGATTACTGGTCAAAAACAAGTAAAATGATTGTATGAAGCACTAATTTATAAAGTAGTTGATCGTTTTCAATCTTAAGAATATTGTTGAAAGTGGATAAATACGAAATATTCCACAAAAATTATTGCGTTAGCAAAACATGTTTAAATTGTCAGCTACTTCTCCATTTGCTCGACACAAACCACTTCATGCCTTTGACAAAATTAACAGGTTTCATAGCTCAGCCTCAGCCTACGCGCTTTGATATCAGCTTGTCGATACAACCGAGTATATCACTAGACACTAGGTGGGTATTTGTTTAGGACTTATAAGTCCAGCTTCTCGATTATAAATTATGAGCATTTTTTCGTACCGTTTGTGTAATAAGTTAAGAAGTACTTATATAAAGTTAGGAATGCTAGCTTTTGTTTCAGAGTTTCAACTTATTTCTCAAACACTTTAATCACTTATAAGTCTTATCTTGTTTCTAACTTCTACTCCACTTATTTATTTTTTAAGCAAAAAGCACTTATTTTAAGCTCACCCAAACGGCCCCTAGGTCTTATTCGTAAATATTTTGTAATTTTAAAGTGCATAAAAATAATATCGTGTCAAATATATGAAGGTCCGACAAGGTTGTCGATGTAAACCGAAGCCCAAAAATTAATATAAATGCAGTCAAAATAAGTGCTTATTATTTAAAATAAAAAAGTGATGTAAAAGTGAGAACCAAGTTTAGACTTATAAGTGCTTAAAATACTAGGGAAAGAAGTAGAAGTCAAGAAACAAAAGTTAGTATTCTCGATTTTTTGTGAATACTTTTTGAATTTTTAGACAAACGGTAAAAAAAATAATTCTAACTTATAAATCTGGAAGCCGGGTTTTTAAGTCTCTACCAAACACCTCTATAATTTTTTTTTTATGAATTATAATTTGTAATTATAAAAATAATATATATTTGATTTTCAAAATTCCAATTAAATTATAGAACCATATGTTATTTTGATTATTATAAAGTTGTGGCCCATGTATGTGACCTCTATAAAGGGAAGGATACAAATTACTGTATTTAGTGAGGCACCTTTTGAAAAGACAGTTGTGTATATTTAGTTGACTTGCGTATTTACATGTCATTTTTTGCGAGTGAAACGATAACCTTAAAATACGTATGTTTTGCGTTAATATTCTGGAAGCTGTAAATGTGCTGTTCTTAGTTCTTACCCACTCCATACAGCTTCAAGTACATATAATACAGATATTATGGGCGCAATTTTGCAACGTGATGAATTATCCTATCAAAAGCATGTCGGCCAATGTCTAAGAAATTTAGAGGTAGAATCTATACCGCTGAAGGTGTCGTTTGGTTTGGGTTTCTTATTTTTTGAGATACTCCTATCAGTTATGGATTTGTTCGATCCATAACTCATAGATGTTTGGTTGAAAAGTTTATTTCATGAAATTCATTACTCAAGTTCACAGGATATTAAATTTTTATGATCGAGGAGAAGGTGTGTATGAAACATGAATTTGAGGAACCAATTTTTTTCTTTTATTTTCATTATTTTTTATATCATTTCATGTAAATTATTACAAAATAAAATTAATGGCTCAAAAGTATATATAAATATTAATTTAATAACATATTAAATTAAATACAATTAATAACTCACAAATATTATAATTCAATAATATTCATTTCACCACCCAACCAAACGCGTGATATCGGAAATGATACCTCAATTCCATACATGTATACCACCTTAACCACATTCGTGATTCCGATCCTTTTCCCATCTCCAATCAAATGACCCAAATTATTGTCGATCGGGGATCAAAAATCTCTATAATTTATTATACTAAAATTTACAAATTAAATTCGAAGACCATATAATCAACTTAATATTTTGTTAATCATTAATTAATTAGTATATTCTCTCCCGTCCTGGGATAGGAACACGACACGAATTTTATTATTAGATTTTTATTTTAAAAAATGAGAATTTTACAAATAAATCATAGAATTATATTTTATTGAAATATTAAAATGTGTGTGGCATACAAAGAAAAAATGTATGACACTAAGCGGGACGGAGTGAGTAATACACTCGCTACAAGTAAATAGGTGAAATGGCTTGAATATAATCTTGTTTAGATCAAAATTTATATGCAAGTCATTTATGTGATAAAACTTGCAATGACATTATTTAAGTAATTAAATATTACAAACTAGTTATAACAAAAATTCAAAAGAGTTTGTAGTTTTGAGAGTCAGATCTTCAACATTCATCTTTTTATCAAGGGAAATTCTTGATGGTACACTCATAGAATTGGCTTTTCTCAATGGTACCATCGCATTTTTGGCTTCTACCGATGATACGCTCGTACTTTTAATTTACTCTCTATGGTACCCTCGTGTACTTTTAATGTACTCCTTATTGATTTCAGACTGTAGAACAAATTGAATATTTGAAATCCTTGCGAAAAGTTACATAAAATAGACTCTTAAATCATGTAAAACAGAGTCAAAATGAGTGAGATATATTCAAACTTCATAACCAAACTTTGTCATTAATATCTCACTCATTTTGACTCTGTTTTACATGATTTAAGGGTCTATTTTATGTAATTTTTCGAAGGGATTTCAAATATACAATTTGTTTTACAATCTGAAATCAATAGAGAGTAGATCAAAAGTACACGAGTGTACCATAGAGAGTAAATTAAAAGTACGATGGTACCACTGGTAGAAGTCAAAAATGCGATGGTACCATTGAGAAAAACTAATTCTATTAGTGTACCATCAAGAATTTCCCTTTTATTAATCAACTTCTCCGCTCTTCAACATTCATCTTTTTATTAATCAACTTCTCCGCTCTTCAACAAACGATGTAGGTTGAATTGCTCAAGATTTGGTTGTAATACTTTTTTGTTTAAAAAATTTAGATATTTTATATGTTAAACGATTTGAAAACAAAGTGCCTATATGTTTAGCTTGTTTTTTGTTCTTAATGAGGTTGTCATTGACAGTTCGAGGGTTTGCCTGAGTTTCAGTCTTTTATTAAATTCTTCGCTTTTCGTAAAAAAAAAATATTACAAACTAAGTAAATATTACAATTCGAATAATTATATTAAATTGATTTCATTTGTTGATCAATATCAGTTGATGTAACTAATAATTCTGAACATTGGACTACAGATATTGCTGCTTATGTGAAGGCCAATTGCGATGCTACTATATTCACAAATGATGTAGGTTGGATTGCTCGAGATTTGATTGTAATACGTTTTGGGTTAAAGAATTTAAATATTTTATTTGTTAAACGATCTGAAAACAAAACGGCTATATGTTTAGCTCGTTTTTTGTTTTTTAACGAGGTTGTAATTGACAGTTCGAGGGTTTGCATGAGTTTCAGTCTTTTATTAAATTCTTCGCTTTTCGTCAAAAAAAAATTACAAACTAAGTAAATATTACAATTATAATAATTATATTAAATTGCTTTCTTAATGAGGAATACACATTCAATCCGTTTCCAATTTTTTCAACTAGAATTCATATACATGAGGGTGCAGTCTTATGCATTGAAAGCTTCTCAACATGGAGCAACAATTTCACTTCGTATTGAAGACAATTCGCCTACTATATTACACAATACACTCATACACATGACATATAGACTTTGAAACCAGGGGTGTCGGCACAAACGGTTTATTCATATGGACAATTATAGTGTAGCATTCGATCAGATTGGAAGCTGCATGGCCTCAGGGGATATATCATTCTTCGCCATATAAACGGTGAATCATCGATCTTTCAATCTACCGTAATAATAGAGGTTGTTGCACAGACACGTAGCTTTAAGTCCCTAGCGAGGAAGAATAGCGATAGATTTAATAAGCCCATAAATAGACAACGAGGAATAATCAAGTTTATCACGGCGCCGAAACTTTCAGTCATCATCCACTTGCTCGTTGAGGGGCCTCTCCTACTAAATTGTCTCTTCCGGTTAGTAAAATGCCGGTAAAATATACTCCCTCCGTCCCTCCCATTTCTTTACACTTTCCTTTTTGGGATGTCCCATCCATTTCTTTACATTTCAAAATTTACCCAAAATAGTCAATGGATCCCACCCCTTCTTCACTTTTTTTTCCTTTTCACACTACTTTTACTTAACTATCTTCTTTTTATACATTAAAAATCAATGAGTCTCACCACTTCACCCACTTTTCTTTCTCTTTTCCACTACTTTATACATATTTCTTAACCTCCGTGCCCAACTCAAACGATAAGAAATGGGAGGGACGGAGGAAGTATGTTATTATCCAAATTACAAGTTGGTAACATTTATATATTTTTGGATAAGATATAAAGATAATTTTTTGGTAAAAGTTGTTACTAAAGTAGGGGGCGAGAGTTTGACACACATAGTTTCGTAACTTATTTTTAAATTGTTTTTTTTTGAATAAAAAATTGATATTTGGATTATTATACACAAAAAATGAAAATCGTAAAAATAAGTTACGCAACCATGTTTTATAAAAGACTTAAAATGCTTTCTCCGAATACGTTTAATATCTCTAACAACAATATCATAATAAAATCGAAAACGGTTCATATCTCTAACAACAATATCATAATAAAAGATAGCAACTTTAAAAACCGCTATCATTATCATAGATATAAAGCAATTTTAAAAGCTACTGTTACTACTTCTAACAGCAATATCCTAAAAATAAAGCAAATAGTTTCTTCTACAAACAATTTTATCTACTTATTTTTCACTATCGTTACTAAATTTAACAGCAATACCATACACCGGGACTAAAATAGTAGATTCATATCACTATCGTATACTATTTTGTCTATATATAGCATAAGTTTTCTGGCACCTCTATCACGACAAACGGTACTTGTAACTTACACTCACCTCTCTCTCCCCCCTCTCTCTCTCGCTGTCCCCTCTCTCTCTCTTTCTCTCTCGCTGAAGAAATGAATTGTGTGCAAAGCTGGCCAGAGCCGATAGTCCGAGTCCAATCTCTCTCCGACAGTGGCATACGAGTGATCCCCGAACGATACATTAAGCGTCACTCCCCGAAACCTTCTCTCAAACTCACCACCCCGGTCCGCGAATTAACTATCCCCGTCATTGATCTCGAAAACCTGGCGTCCCGAGACATTGCGCTCCGGGCCAATACTCTCGCGCTAATCTCTCGTGCGTGTCGTGAGTGGGGGTTCTTCCAGGTGGTGAACCATGGGGTGAGCCACCAGGTGATGGACCAAGTTCGGGAAGTCTGGCGTGAGTTTTTTCACCTTCCTGTGGATGAGAAGCAAGTTTACGCGAATAGTCCGACGACTTATGAGGGCTATGGCAGCCGCCTTGGCGTCGAAAAGGGGGCCAAGTTGGATTGGAGCGACTATTATTTTCTGAACTACCTTCCTACTTGTCAAAGGAACGAGCACAAGTGGCCTAGTTACCCTTCCTCATGCAAGTAAGCAATGAATTCTTATTTAGCTTTAGCGTTGTCATAGGTCCTGAGTTCGACTTGATCTTATCCTCAGAATTATTATTAGAACAGACAGTAATTTGTAACTTATAAGCCTATTTGTTCAAGTATAGCACGGACTAAGCAATGAATTCATATTTAGCTTCAGCGTTATCACAGGTCCTGAGTTCGACTTTCTCTCATCCTGACAGTTATTTGTAACTTATAAGCCTATTTGTTCAAGAATAGCGCGGAATAAGCAATGAATTCATATTTAGCTTTAGCATTGTCACAGGTCTTGAGTTCGACTTTCTCCCATCTCAAGAATTATTATAAGTGTGTCTAGTAATTTGTAAGCTTATAAACATGCTTGTTCAATCTGAACAAAGAGGCTTGCTAAGATTTTGAGCCCGAATCATCTTATAAATTATTTTATTTTGCGGATATTGATATTATAACGCCTAATTGCAGGGAAATAGTAAGCGAGTACAACGAAGCATTGGTGAAACTATGCGGAGAGCTGATGAAAATCCTGTCAATCAACCTCGGACTAGAGGAGAATCGGCTTCAACAAGCTTTAGGAGGAGACGAAGTAGGTGCATCCTTGAGAGTGAATTACTATCCGAAATGCCCTCAGCCGGACCTCACTTTTGGTCTGTCTCCGCATTCTGATCCAGGAGCCCTGACCATTCTGCTTGCGGATAACCAAGTTTCTGGTCTTCAAGTCCGGAAAGACGACAATTGGGTGACAGTTAAGCCTGTCCCCAACGCTTTCATTGTCAACATCGGAGACCAAGTAGAGGTACTTCTAATCAAACACGTGCTGTTTACGGATTTTAAAATTGTTCTCATTCGAATCAGGATAACATATACTAACCCGGCCTAAACAGTTTCTTCTTTGTTGTTTAAGCAGAAGACAACAGAGGACTTGTCATCATAATAATGTTTTATTAACCATCTGGTATATGTATGCAGGTGCTGAGTAATGGAAATTACAAGAGCGTGGAGCATCGTGTCGTCGTGAATTCAGCTGCAGAACGCGTTTCACTGGCCTTCTTCTACAATCCGAAGGGCGATAAAACCATAGAGCCTGCTGAAGAGCTGATCACTCCCACAGTTCCACCACAATATCTACCTATGACGTTTAACGAATACAGGACTTTCATCAGGACAAGAGGACCTTGCGGAAAAACTTCAGTCGAATCAATTAAATCGCCCCGATAATTGTAGTTGAAAAATCTTTAGTACATTAGATGTGGATTACTTGTGTGAAACATTGTTGAATTGTGTTTAAATGTTTCTCGAATAATGATAGTGCGCCTGTTTGTTTAAGAAGCGGAAGCTGTTTCTGGTTTCTGCTTTTCTTGACTCGTTTGTGTAAATAAGTTGAAGCACTTTTAAGAAGTTAAGAATGCCAGCTTTTCTCCCCGAGCTTCTACTTCTTTTTCAAACACAAATGTTATTAACTTATTTATTTCTCAATTCTAATCAACTTATTTACTTTAAGCAAGAAGTCGTCTTTTTAAGTTTGCCCAAACGACCTCAATATTCTTCTGGTTTTAGTGGTTAGAGCTTTCGAATGACCGAGTCTGTTTCCAAAAGAAATATTCTTCCAGTTGAATCCTACTGGATCATTGAGTTGTGTCGAAACATTGTATTCATATGAATTGACATTGAGCTCAGCTGTCCTGTCAAACAGATAAGGCTCGAAACTTCTCGAATTATATACTTATATATAATAAGCGTAAGGGAGATAATTTGGTCGCATGGTCCTATGATTCAAAAGTTTATCATCCGTTGGATCGTATATTTAACAAATAAGCACCGTTAGATTAAGACAAAATTAAATTATGTTCTATAAGGAAACTGATATCTACTTCCATGTTTATAATTCTTTTTCTAAATCCAAAACAAATTCTGTCTTTCATGTCTTTTTGGTTTTTTTTAATCCAAAATAAATGTTTCCTACCAATTTTAATCGTAGAATCGTATAAATCGCACCGTCACAAAATTATTTTTATCTAATATATTTTAAAATTAATATGCCCGATTTATGTGAGGAACGAATACTAAAACGTTTTCTTAATCCAAAACAAATTTTACTATCTTATTGCATGTTTATGATTCATCTTCTTAGTTCAAAATAAATTGTGTTTATCAATTTTAATCTCGAACCATAAAATTTTTTGGAAAAATATTTGAGTCACAGTATAATAATTCTAATATAAAATATATTTATAAATATAATCTAATAGGAGTTGGCGTCACATATTCTACTTAAAAATTTTTAAAATTTGATAGAAAGAATTTAATACTTTGGCATGATACATATAATTTTAATTTATTATTTATAAATTTAATTTTTCACACCATTTAAAATATATTTTAAAAATTTATAAATAATTAAAAAGCTCCCGTGCCTTGCACGGGCTATAAGCTAGTATACGTAAAGTCTCCAAGTTCAATAATGTACTCTAGGCAACTTGAACCAGTCATTCAAGTTTATCATCTGATGCATATTGGCTGAAACATGATATTTTTGTAATTACATATCGGCAAGCCTATATTTCAGACGATCCTTTAGAACAAATCTTGTTTCATATAGGCTCTGTTCCATTTATACACTAAAAAGAATCATATAGACTGCTTCACATCAGGTAAGGTTGCGAATAACAGAGTGCTTCACATCAAGTAAGATCATCACGGAGATTTGGGAAGAAAGAAAAAGGGGTCTGTTTGTTTCATAGAAGTAGAAACTGCTTCTTGCTTCTGCTTTTCTTGACTCGTTTGTGTAAATAAATAGAAGCATTTTTAAGAAGTTTAGAATGCTAGCTTTTCTCTCAGAACTTCTACTTCTTTTTCAAACACTTTATTAACTTATTTACTTCTCACTTCTACTCCACTTCTTTAGTTTAAGCAAGAAGTCATTTCTTTTAAGCTAACCCGAACGGCACCACCAGTGTTTTGTAACAAAAGATAAATCTAATATCATTTTCACACATGACAAGCATTTGATACTTTACAGCACTGACATATATACAGGGCTACACAGGGATCGCCTCTGTCGATTTGTAATATATAGTATACGAGTAACAAGAGATCCCATTCTCTAACGTATTATTTAAAATGTTTGATTGGGTTTTATTTTTAATACATTCGACACCCAAAATCATCCTGCAGTCCAACAAACATACTGTAAATTAAAACGAACCATATGAAGCTGGCATAAGAGGTGACTGGCAGTAAGCAGCAGCATTCCACGGGAAGCTGATTTCTGGAGATTGATAAGAAATTTTTGATCGCTTAGGTGTGAGCACGCATTGTTGCAGATGTGTATCCGAAGCAACTGAAGCATATTTACTATATATTTGTTGGAAATTGTCACACTCCATCTGAAGCCTTTTTGGTGCTGGAAATTTCTCATCTGACGTAATTTCAGTTTTGTTTTCAAAATCAGATTCAAATTCCTTGGCACTAGACTCGGACTCCTCACACAGTGATGGAAGTGATGTAGGAGATAGAAACTTGGCACGTTTTGCAATGTTTGGACAGTTTTTGTAATCTTCCGCGATTCTCTCAAGGAACCTTCCTTGTGCTTCAATTTTCACCTTCAAATTCCTCTGAACCTTTAAAGAAAAAACGGATATTTTATTGTATTAGTTTCTTACCATTTGATTTCATCATAAGAAATACTTTTTGTTGGTACGTAGTTAACAGTTCTCTTCGGTTAGCATATGCCTAACCTCATGTTGATCATTCATTCGTTTCTGGGCTGCCATTTGCATCTGCAATGCTTCGTTTAGCTGAGCACCCCTGTACGGATATTGTATGTTAAGTAGAGATGAAAAATATGTAGATTCATATATCCAGTACATACATATAGGGACAGTAGAACAGCCACATTTGTATGACATATTTCTTGAACCAACTCATATTACACCATTATTTCATTAAATCAAGTATCGGGTGGCAAAAATATGAAGCAGATGCATGGCAGTTCATGCATCTAAGCTGCAGAACAAATTTTAGTTAAAAGCTATTTAAAACTCTGAGATGTGAATGCGATCACTGCATCAACAATCCACAACTATGTTGTGTGTGGTTAAAATATCAGAGGTTCTGTTTTTGATTTAACCGTGTAAGTTCAGTTTTGGTGAATTTTATAAATGTGAACTCTGGCTTGTGACTGGTTTCTATGTATATAGTTAAACTATACCTAACAATCGTAGAAGTATATGAACAAAGCAAGGAGCAACTTACGATGTTGCACTGAAGTTTGGTAATATTTCTGAAATACTTCTCCTTTCAAACTTGTTTTCTGCAATTTCAATCATTGGTAAAATAAACTTTAGCAGTTCTCTTTTAATTCAACTCATCCAATCAGATTTAAAAAATGAAAAAAAAAATTAAGAACTTACTACTGGGCGTCTCTGGGATAAACTTCGACATCCTGTATTTCTGCAAAACAAAATGATTGATCAATAAGAAATAGATCAACCAAAGATTTACAAGCTAAATGATGCAGTGAAAAGTTTGTGCAGAAACTTTCAAAAGTTATTTCTTTTCTTTCCCTCTAACCACTTCAAATAATATGGAAAAACCCATTTGTACATGCAAACATTCTCATTTCCTTTACTACGACAAACATTCTTATATTTCACACACAGCATGCATGCAGCCTGCAGGCAGGCACCGAGGCACACAAGCACACACAGAGAGAGAACCTGTAAATGACTTTTCACATGGTATATCGTTATCTCGGACTTTCTCATAGCCTTCAAGATACCCTTTGGTGTTGCCCCTGAAAGAAAGAAGCTATCACATAAGATTCTACACTACTGCATGACAGTGTGTGAAAGCAAAGTCTCAGACATCACACTTACTGTAAGGACCGCCAAGCTGATTAACTGCTTTTTCAAATAAATCATGCAGTTCTTGTGTCCATTTCAATCGCTCCTTTGCAGCACTATCAGAGCGACTTGAACCCATGTTGGAACTGCTGAACCCTTCTGGCCTCCTGGCATTGAACAAGTTAAGACTATGTAGGTGAGTTATACCAGTGGAAACACTAAAAAAATAGCTGCCAAACAAAAAAAGGAAGACTAAGGTAGGCGATGAGCACAAAGCAAGGAAGTTTGGTTAAAGATGCTCTATGTTGTATACATGTAAAATGTCAGGCTGCATATAACAGAGTCCACACTGGACAATCCAAATTCCTAGTTAATATCAGCAGGTGAAGAAAACTATGACCAAGACCTCGACAGGATCTTAAAAATGGCAGCTGTGCCATGCAAAGTTTTTACAGGATAATTTAAGTAATATGACTCTCCAGTGGATCATATTAGGCGTGCCGAACTAACTGTGCATGATCCAACTTCTTGTACTAGGCCTCGTATACGATAAAATGAACTGTAAGTACTGTAAGATATCTTATAAACAACAATCTAAATCAAACACACTCATCAATGAATTGTTTCAATATTGACTACAGGATCCCAAAGTCTCCGCATAATTTTATGGATTCATATATATAAGCAAGCACTAGAGCTATAATTCAATAGGGAAGAGATGACTTCAACCCATTTGGAGAACAAATGTTACAAACACACATAAAAACAATTTCGTTACAGAGAATTTCAAAGGTGATACAGCTAAACTACTCTGTTAGCCACAAATCTGAACCATCAACCAATATATTGCTTTTACTGCTACTTCTACTGCCTTCCACGCTTCATGCAGGACGGGCATTTGTATTGCTTTATGCTCTCGGCCTTCACAGGTGTTATTTTAACACACTTTCCATGGTACCACCTCTCACAGATGTCACAACCAATCCAAAATTCATCTGGATTATAATTACCACCGCAGCTTCCGCATAGCGTTTCACTGTGCTCATCTTCATCTTCCTCGAAACTTTCATCAGCCATTTTTGGGATGCTTTTCACCTGTCCGTCACTTGACCTCTACAAACAAGGATATTACAATTCGATTACATTCATGACCAACTTTTAGCACACATATCTAGAGGTGAACCTGAAGGATGACGACTCAAAAAACATTAGACTCAACAATCAAGTTCTATACCTCAAGTTTCGTGTTAATCTTGCTAACATAGTACTCCCTCCGTCCCACCCAATTGTTTACATTGGGTTTGGGCACGGAGGTTAAGAAATATGTATAAAGTAGTGAAAAAGAGGAAGAAAAGTGGGTGAAGTGGTGGGACCCATCGATTTTTAATATATAAAAGAGAGATAGTGGAGTAAAAGTAGTGTGAAAAGGAAGGAAAAGTGATAAAGTGGTGGGACCCATTAACTATTTTGGGAAAGTTTTGTAATGTAAAGAAATGGTTGGGACGTCCAAAAGAGGTAACTGTAAAGAACCTGGTGGGACGGAGGGAGTAACATGTATGTCACATATTAAGAATTTTCTATTGTGTTTAAACCTTTAATTATATCTTAATATTAGCAAACAAAAATCAACCAGACAATGAAATATATAAGAAAATAATCAACCGATTTATTTCATCTCACCTTTGTGCTGGCCCGATATTTGCTTCCACTGTCTCCACTGGGCTTCTCTTTCACAGGTTTCCTTTCTGTTACAACTTCAAATACAGTAGGCAGTTCATTGATCAAGCTAAACAGACGCTTCCTGTTCAGCAGAACAAAATCACGGCTTAAAAACAGTTATTACATAAAACTCTTTCTCAATATATAAAATCCAATTACACATGGTAAAGAATTTTATATGAAAATGCCATTGAGAAGATATCATGTGGTTTACAACCTATACAATACTTCTAGTATGCTTAAACTTCCAACTGATGAAAAGTAAGTATGAAAAGGAGCAATCCTGTGGTCCACCCAAAAGGTGCAGGAGAAAAGGTTTGCCACTCCTAATAATTAACTCATTAATAGATCCAACAAGCCATAGTACTTCTTCTCCAGTTCTTTGTGCATTTTTCTTGGACACATGAAAATTGTGGGCCCTAATCTAGACTTTAAACAATCATGTTCTAAATTCACGACTAGACTACTTCCCAGTAGTGACTATGACTCCCCAGATCACAAATCAACTTATATTTGTTTGACATATGTACATGTCAAGTAGATCAAAACTTCTAAAGCTCACTATATTGTGACAGAAATCACAAGTCGATTTACTGGGATTCCCTAATGATTGCAAAATTTTCTTCGTTTCACCCTTTCCAATAACAAGTATTTTGCTAGATCCGATTCATAAGACCTCCTTTTAGAAATAAAACTTGACGCAGGATAAAATAAAAACTTATCCAACCAAACACTTGGATAAGTCTATATGCATTATGCTGCCTTCTTGACATGCATAAAACTTTTATTTAGTGGACCAAATGAGCTCTAAATCGACAATCTCTACCTTTCTTCATCACTTGTCATTTTCTTGTTTCCTCCTCTCTTTACATTGCTTAAATCAATGACTTGGGTCTGGGGACTAATCAACTGACGCTTTTTAACAGAAATTCACATTTGAAAGTAAAACATAAACGGCAAGGCTCAAGATTTGTATGCTTCTGTTGAAACTCATTACCCAACCAAAACATACAAAATCAGAAGCCAAATGTCTAGTTCTTTGTCTGTGGGGATTTATTTCTTCCCAGACACGTTAGTTAACATTCCCCTGAAAATTATGATTATCAAATCCCTTTTGTCCTTAGTTCTACATTAAAAATTCTTTCCCTCCACGTGCCCTTCACTAAAATCTTTATCATCAATTTAAACCTTCTACTACATCACTGTAAATTTACTCTTCCAGATCTGTAGAAACTAATAATATAATGACCTTTCCTGATATTGAAGTATTAGTTTGAATGTGAGACAGGAAAGGAAGGTTAACCAGAGGATTAGAGACTATTCAAAAAGATGAGGGAGTCGAGCACATTACAGCGACTATTCACTCTGTCTGACTCTAGCCCAACCAGTGTTATTAAACGCGATATGCGCACTAAAGCACAAATGCCTCCGGGGGCATAAGCGCATTGCACGACGCGCTGATTCCTCAAAGGCAAATATATACACAAATAAATGATATATAATGCAGAATATTAGTAAACAGATAAGAAGTCATTTAAATAATAAAGCAACCAAATTCGTCATCAAAATATTTAAAGTAGGACAACTTAAAGTCAAAGTAACAAAGAAAGCCAAAGTTATTCCGTTAGTACTGCAAATGAACAACAAGCAACTAATAAGTATGCAGTATGATTAATCAGTATTGCTATGTATTACAAGAACATAACTGTTAAGTGTTAATTACTTAGTATATAGAAATTAGTATATATAACAGAAAGAAAACTAGTAAAGTAAATCAGTATATACAAGAATCACATGTATATATAAACAGTATATACAAATCAGTATATACAATATATATGTGTGTATCTATATATGTGTATGTTTATACAAGTGAAAGAATCAGTTCATAAGATAGGGAGATGATAAACAGGAAGAATATCAGAACAAGGTGCATGCAAGAATCAAGATTTATATATTTGTGTGTGCGTTAACAGAAGCTTGCTTCTCCTGCGCGCATCACTAAAGGCGCATTGCATCACTAAAGGCGCACAAAGCCCGCGCATTACTGAAGGTGGATCGCAACTCCAAAGCATGCACTACAGGTGCACACCGCATCGCATCATACATATGCTCGCTGTTAATAACTCTGGGCCCACTTATGACAATTTAACAATGTCTTAACATTTATAAAGAGAGGATAAACACAAAGTAATTTTACAACATTCATAATTAAGTACCTCTCATTTCGATTAAGACGAGCACCAAGATAGAAAGCCACAGAGAGCATCCAGCAATCACTGTGTACAGCAACTAGCGAGAGCCAGTCTTTACGGTTCATGCCGTCTCTTGCAAAGTTGATCCCAAGAGCCGGCTCAGGAAGCTCTGGAGGGACTTCTTCAGCAGGTAAACTGACTTCCCATGTTTCATTTGGATGTCCATAAAGACACAAGTTCTCCTTCTCTAAACCACTCAAAAGTACAGAGAAAATGTTTATTAGAGAGGAAAAGAAAAATAGGGAGGTTTCTCTTGTTCAGAAGAAATGGAACAGAGATTACTCACTATAGCAACAGAAATATAAATTACACCCAGTCTAACGATCACAACATCAACCAGAAGATAGGATAGATTAATTCAACTTCTCTATTAGGTATGTTACAAGACAAATATCACAGTTTAAGTTGCACGAAAGGGGGGAAGAAGACAGTGGATTCCACCTCGTCCGGTGATCTTTAGCCCTGGGGAAAAGGGTGGAAGGAGCCCCCCAGGGCTATTAATCAAATTCAACTAAATTAACTTAAACAACAATGAGAACCATGCCAAATGAAGTTCCCTAAGTCTGTCCAAGACTCCAACCAAACATTAAATACTTCACATCAAAAGAATTACTAAAAAATTGAAATTTCACAAGATAGTAGTGGTTCTCCAACAAAAACTTAATCATATATTATACATTCTTACTTATTTCCATTCCCACCAGCAGAAACACAATCTAACACAAAACACAAAAAATGTAGAACCAAACTAATTACAAAAAACATATAATTAATCCATCACACACACTTAAACATACACACTTACATATATCCACATCTACCTCAAAACATGACAAAACAACAATAAAAATCGAAACTTGAAATGTAAAAATCGAAACTTGAAATCAAAACTTGACCAATTAAACATACCTGGATCACAGAGTCCATAAAATTCATCAACATCTGAGCAAAACCCCATCACAAACAGCTCATCAAACACCCAAATACTTACAAATACAATTGAAAAGATGCAAACTTTATATAATTATGAATTAATTTAAAGAACAAGAATTACCAAAAGACAAAGCACGAACAATCCCAGCACGACGACCACTATAATCTTTGAAGATCTCTTCAACAGTTCGTGGGGTTGAAGAAATGGAAGCCATTTCCATCAAATCTTGAAGATCTGAAAACCACCTTAATTTAGAGTATATCTACAGATACAATAAGCATGTATGTATTTGTTATTTACAGATCAAGATGGGTAGCAGTAAAATGCATGAAAATTATAAAACAAATGGGAGAGACTTGAGATGAGAGAGAGAGAGAGAGAGAGAGAGAGAGAGAGAGAGATGTACTTGATGCTGAAATCTTCTTGTTTGCTGCTGCTGTTGTTAATTTTTTATTTTTTACCTTTTGATTTTGATTTGGATAGATAAGCTTCTGGTTTTGCTATTACCAGAGCAGCATATAAATTTTGGAATCTAGGGATATGTACAAACAGAATAAGAGAAAAAAAAAAAAAGAGAATATTAATTTGATACCTTTGCATATTTATTCAAAAATAAATATTATTTGAGTTTATATATTTATTATATATATTTATCGAAATATGATTTGAATTACTTTAAATTAGTGTATATTTTAATCATACTAGTTTCTTAATTTATGACGTGATATATACACATATATATGCGTGTGTAATTCGGTTTAAATGTTCTTCTTTTTCTAAATATTAATAAATTTGTTTTGAGTTATTTGATTCGAACTGTATAAAATTAGAATGAGAAATTGGATTATAACGGTATGAACTTGAATTATATATATGATATCATGTTTGGTTAAAGCCCGAATATATATGTTCAATTTTTTAAAAGATTAAGTTGTTAATTTGAATTAATTCCAGATATTAATAAATTTATTATTATTATTATATATTCACATCATTAATTTAATTCTATATTAAATATTCATATTAATTGCTTATATAGATATGAGACTATCAAAAATAAAGTTGATTTCCATATCTTTATCTCAAACTCATTTTTATGAGGTCATTTGACTTGTTTTTACAAATTTACTTATATTTAAAAATAAATAAGTAGATTACTAATGATGAGTGATTATGTATTTTTAAACTATTTTGCGTTTGAATGATTTAATTTATTAATAGGTGATGTGTTATGTGATATCTTTTATAATTTAATAATTTTTTCAAATGTAGTTTATAATTTAAATACAAACATTAAATTAGGACTATGGAGCATAAAGCTCGCCAACTTATTTGCTTCAATGTTTAAAACTCTCAAAATCAAAATAAGTCATTGGACTTCTTTGTTTTATCACAATAAAATAAGTCAATTAAATTATTCTAATTTTGCAGTGCGTACTAATTAAGTCATCATTATATCACCTTTGTATCACCTCCACCGTCACCGTCCAATGACGACAAACAATTATCATGAACTAACGAAAACTAAGAATTCGAAAATGAGAAACTGAACACATAAAATGTAACGAATCATACAATATAAGATTGATTACACATATCTGATCTCCTCAAAATTGAACAAAAATTAATTAAAAAAATGACAAAAGAGAATAGAAACAACCTGTATAATACAGATTCAAGCACACAATTATACCTAATCATGAAAAAAATGAAATATGAACCACACCACAATAATATATATCGTAAATTTATAAATAATTTCATAATAATAATCGTGTAGTTTTATATCTTGAAAAAATCACACTTGTTTTTGCTTTTTTTTTTTTTTATATGTATTCCCGCAGATCTAAGCCAGGTTGAGCACTCTGACTCATAAAGTCGGTTAATTGCCTTCTTGTCGTAGAGGGATTGAACGAGAAGACTAGCATCGTCCGGGTGAATGGTGTACTTGACTCATAACCTTAGTTAGTTGTCATAACCTCGATTAATTGCATTCTTGTCGTGGAGTTGTTGTGACGGGATTGGGCGACAAGATGAGTATGGTCCTGGCGAGTGGTGTACTAGACTCATAACCTCGGTTAGTCGCCTTATCGTCCTAGTGGGATTTAACGCCAAGACAAGCATGCATGGTCTCAACGAGTGGGGACAAGCATGGTCTCAGAGAGGGGTACACTTGGTGAAGTGTTTAACGAGGACAACTCCGTTTAGATGAACCGTTTTGACTAGGATACCGTCATCGATTAAATGTGTGGAGATCTGGTTTTGATCGAATAGATCTCAAATCATCTCCAATGAAATTGGATATAATCGTTTGCTAATAAATAACCGGACTTACTTATCCCAAAGATCGGTCAGAAGAAAAGCAAATCTGTTATATCCTAAACATTCATAATAATTATAAAGGTTTTAAGTTACTGGACTTATTTATCTAAACCATCAACTTCTGTTATAATTATTAAGAAGTCCTTTAAAATTAAGATAAACACCCGTTATAATTAGTTCAATTTTTTATTAATAAAATTTATAATTTAACTTTGAATAATGCTTTAAATTTAAAAGGGTTCATTCAATACGCATATGACATTATTGGAATTCGAATTTGTTAATAATCCTTCAAAATGCAAATCATGTCTAAACTCGTTAACAATATCACTCACATTCATAATTTTGAACACAGGTTCTGATGTTGCAACAGAGTGGTAATAGTAAAAAAGAGGGAGCCTAGCTGAGACCACCTGACTCTCGTGAATTCTGACAACCTTGACGATCACGAATATTATAAATTTATAATAATAACAAAAGAAAACGAAATATATGAAAAAAGAAAAAGAAAAAAAATTAAAATGTCAATGGGTAACGAAGATTGAACTGAACAGAGTCACCATCTCAAACAATACCATATACTAACAATGTTTCCATTTCCATTAACCGGATTAAAATCTAGTTGCCGATAAGTAAACCACGATACAAAACTACCAGAATTCCGCAATGCATGAACAGATGGACAGAAACAGGTATACAAATAATGTGTCATGACCATTTCCGTTAACCGGATAAGTAAACCACAATACAAAACTACCAGAATTCCGCAATGCATGAACAGATGGACAGAAACAGGTATACAAATAATGTGTCATGACCATTTCCGTTAACCGGATAAGTAAACCACAATACAAAACTACCAGAATTCCGCAATGCATGAACAGATGGACAGAAACAGGTATACATATAATGTGTCATGACCATTTCCGTTAACCGGATTGAAATCTATTTGCCGATAAGTAAACCACAATACAAAACTTCCTGAATTCGGGAATGCATGCACAGATGAACAAAAACAGGTATACAAATAATGTGTTATGATGTGAATCAAGCATTAACTTCTCTAGCCGCTATAACTGGTAATTAAAGATCTCATTCCAGAATAGAGCTAAACTTCATAAAACAAGTCATATAATTTATAGCTTTGGTAATATATGATTTGGAAAAGCTTAACTCCGTTGATAAAATCCCGAATAAACCAGCACAATGATTTCCTCTACAAAAGGTGCAAAAGGAGACAGAAAGTATTAAGAAAACAAACTATAGCATACATCCGTTTTAGAGAGCTGTGCAGGAGTGCAGTGGCCATCAAGTCAGCAATCGCTTGATTCCGGTTTTCTGCTCAGCTGTGAGCCTTGCAGGGAACTTGATGTTGAACTTAAGTCTTAAGTTCCCTTTTTTAGTAGGTTCCTTGGGGATTGGCATTCCTTCCCCTTTTATGACTTCTTCATAGGTAGGACTGATGACAGAAGTGATGGGTGTCGTTAAGCTACGGCCGTCAAGGGTAGTAAGCTGTGTAGTGCAACCTGTCAATGCTTCTGCCAGAGAGATCTTTTGGGTGGCAATGAGATCGTTTCCATCCCTCTTGAAGATGCTATGAGGCTTTTCATCTATTATGAAAACAAGATCAGACGGTATAACACCACGTTGTTCATTCCCTTTCTCTGGAAAAGTGATTTTTGTTCCCTTCTTCCAACCAGGCTTGATCTCAATTGTAAGGATATCCTCCTTTGTGGCTGCTCTCCTACATAAATTAAAAGAATGAAACACAGGCAGTTAAATACATCCACGATGACTAATATGTAGAATCAGCTAACACAGGGGAACCCACAGAATTCATTTTTAACATGAAGAGAAAAGAAATGGCTAGGACCGTAAGCCTGTAATTCGAGTCGACCTGCTCAGCTTGAACTTGTTTAACAAGGCTCGACTCAAATACAAGTTCGAGCTCCTTCAATTAGCCGAGCCAAGTATGTGCCGAGCTCAACTAAAATTTGGCTTGAACTTGAAATCTGCTAGGCTCAAGCTCGTTAATAATTACAGGCAGATTAATAACTGAAATTGATATATATATTAGTGTTTTTATCTATTTGATATTTTAATTGTTGAGCTCACGAGTAAAACCTACTCGGCTCAGCTTGTTTTAAACTCAGGTCAATTAGGTCGCTCGTAAACTCAGCTTGGCTAATTTATTAGATGAGTCGAATTTAGTCTCCTTTAACTGCGGCTGAGCTCATTTAACTTATACGAGCAGCTGAGCTGAGCTCATATACACAGCTTGTTTAAGAATACTTGAACTTGCTTATTAGGTACTCGGATCGGATTGAATAATAGCCCCAGAAATAGCAGTTTCCGGAGAGGGATGGAAACATAAGCAATAAAGTGAGACTTTACTATTTTTAATCGTTTATGATATAACATTGTTATTTTAACAAGGAAAATTTAATGTAATTGTTTTTCCCGGGAAACACCTAGGTTAGATTCTCTATTTATAATTTAGCAATATCTATCTATTATTAGGTTTAAATGTTTTACTTTAATCAATATAATGCAAGTGTACAAGTGAAGCTAGGTTTAGTCTCAATATGTAGTCACGCAATCCATACAAACTATGGAAAAGACCATTATATTAAAATTTGAGATCATACTCTTTTTCTAAATTGTTATAGCTATTCTATGTCTCTCATCGCTTCAGTCTAACTTCTGACATTAGCTTACTTACATTTGATGTAGACTCGCCAGCTGGGAAGTGTCTCAACAAGTACACGTACTAGCCCTGATGTTATTTAGAATTATATGGATAACTCGTGTCAAACAACATTAATTTTTCTTAATGTGGAATGTTATCAATGTTACCATATTCATACACAAACACGCTTCAATTAACAGAGCCAAACACATAAGGGTTTAATTAGTTCAACATCGAGAATAAAAAAATTAAACAGTACACTAGAGGCAAAAGAAAGTGACGTGAAGGATCCCGTTGACTAAACTAACAGAAAAAATACCTAAAATCTTAAAATACACAACACATAGCAAGAAAGGGTCTACAAGTATCAGTATGAAGACTACTACATATTTATGGCTAGACTCTGCTAGACGCTATCATTCCGACAGGCACAACTCAAATACCCAAGTACATATTCTCAGACAAAACACGTGGAGCAATACATGGCAAGTAATTAGTACATAAGTTATACAGCTAAAAGTTAACATTGTCATATGGAGAGCTTAAGCAAGATATTCATTTAAATAGCTACAAAGTTAGAACTAAAAACAAACTAGATATTATCAACAACTCACAAATACAATGATGATTCCATAAGTAAAACATTTTAACCTAATAATATTATTATTTTATAGCTAAATTAGCAAATTCCGCAAACTATGCAAGTCAATCATTACCTCAAAATATATTCATGCAACTACAAAAACAAGATTACTGTAACTCCATAAAAAAAATCTAAACCATACCAAATTTAAAACTCTTGGAAGAAGAAGCTTACCCAGTAGCATCAATTACATCCCTTGAAATCTTCATTTTCTTAGTAGTCCCCTTGTACAAATCCTCAAGACTACACGGCAATGTCCTCTCTATCGCTGCCCCTTTTCGCTGTGGCATACTACCCTCCGTGCCATTATTCCTTAACGAAGCAAATACATCCTCCCCAAACATACCCCTCTGAAACCCAGGACCACCAGCACGAGACCCTCCTATATCTCCCATCCCACTAAACGAGCCAAATATCTCAGAGAAGATATCATCAGCACTACGAGGATTGAACTTATACATATTAGGCCCATCAGGACTGGCACCCGGTGGTGGCACCTGATTTTTCAACCCTTCCTCACCATACTGATCATAAACAGCTCTCTTTTGTGGATCACTCAAAACCTAAAAACCCAAAGGATTGTATATACATCATAATGCGGTATGAAAAGATGTGAAGTTGCATAAATCATAAGCGTGGGCACACACACATTAGAAGGAATTGAGGGTTAAAAATAGTCGGGGTGTGAAAAATATGTGACTTTGTACACAGTATAAGCTTCAGAAAAACACATAGACACACTAACAGCAAGGATCAAGAATAAATCAATCAATCAAGTAAAAAAATCAAATTGCATACATTACAAGCTTCAGAAACACACACAAACAAACATATATAAGGGTCAACAATAAACCAATCAATAAACTAAAAATCATAAGAGGAGGGGGGGGGCATGGAAAAAATGTAAACTTTCATATACAACCTTCAAACCAAAAAAAAAAAAAAACACACACACACACACACAAGGGTCAAGAATAAATCAATCAATACACTAAAATCAAATATTGGGTATGCAAAAAAATCTAAAACTCGCTTACATTACAAATATTGGGTATGCAAAAAATCTAAACTTGTATACAAAAAATCTAAATATTGGGTCATTATAAAATTGATAAAATAAGCAACAAAGAAAACATGGGTTATGAAAAAGATGAAAACTTGCATACATTACAAGCTTCAAAAAGCAAAAGAACACAAACACGCACAAAGGTCATGATGAAATTGATCAAAGAAGCAAAAAATAAAACATGGGTCATGAAAAAGATTGAAACTTGCATACATCATAAGCCTCAGAGATGGTTTTGAACTTGGATTCAGCATCTTTCTTGTTATTAGGGTTTTTATCAGGATGCCACTTCATAGCAAGCTTTCGATAAGCCTTTTTAAGATCATCGTCTTTTGCGTTGCGATCCACTTGAAGAATCTTATAGTAATCAACGCCCATGTTGTCTCAACCCTTTTTCAACCTCTTTTTTTTTTCTTCTTTGCTTCACTGTGAATAGGACTAATGGAGCATTGTGTATTTGTGTGTGATGAGTAAGGAGTATTGAGAGTGTATAGGATTGGTTCTTGGGTTGATGATCGAATATGTTAATTGGGCTTTTAGTTTTAGATGTTGCATGGCCCATGTAAAGGCATCAATTTTACATTCTTTTTTTTCTTTTTAACAACATTCTGGCTTTTTTAGTTCTCGTGATCTGGTTGAATAATACTCCCTCCGTCCCACAATACATGTCTCTTTGACTTTTTGCACGTAATTTGATGTGCAAATAAAACATACTTCTATACATTATTTTTCAAATTTTCTTTTTCTGAATTAAAGTATAACATCCATATTTTTATTCAGAAAAAGAAAATTTGAAAAATAATATATAGACATATGTTTTATTTGCACCTCAAATTACGTGAAAAAAGTCAAAGGGACATGTATTGTGGGACGGAGGGAGTATGTTTTATTGTTTTTGCCGGGGTAAGCCTATGCAGCAAAATATTGGAGTATTTGGAATATCAATCTTAGTTTTTTTAGTTAATCACAATAATATTTTGATTATCCAAACTTATATATAATATATTATTTATAAGTAAAAAACATAATTATCAACTAATTATTAATATCTTTCAACTTTAATAAAAATTGAGATTTATTGTTCTACTTATAAGTTATATTGTAGAATATAATGTCCTGTGATTAATAAATATTTTTGTTATATTGTAAAATTTTATTTAATAATTTCTCATTTCCATGTTATGAGTATCAACCAACTTGGTTAGGTTCGGATTCGAATAAATAACTCAAACACAAGTTCGAGTTTAGCGAAGACAAAATTTTTAGGTTGGAACCTTAACTTGACAAAAAATTGATAAGTTTGGCCAATGCTCGATTTATTACACTATTTATGCATTAAATTTTTATATAATAATGTATTTATAATATATAAAGATATAGAATTAATATAGGCTTGGTGTGGATTTTTTTTATTTTTATTTTTTTTTATTTGAAACTAAAGCACTTGCATTACTTAAATCAAATCAAAGTCCAGTACATCACTGATGAAGTCAGGGGCATTCCCCTGCCATTCATGAAAACCTGACATAGAAATAGAGGCTCTAGCTAGCGTATGAGCCACTACATTCGCAGATTTATAAGTAAACTGCACCCGAAAGTCATCAAGGCGCTTAAATTCTTCGACACACCCCGCTATAATGGAACAAAAGTTTGACCTGCCATACCTACCATTACAGATCTTCTATTTCGAATATTAAGTTTTATTGTTTAAAGTTCCCGAGACATTTTTATGTCTTTCGATTAGATCATAAACTTTTTGAATGAAAAAAATTTCTCAGAATATTGGTGTATCTCACTATGTGTAAGTGGATTTTTTTATAAAAAAAAATGGCTTCGTTAAAATCACGAATTTTATGAGTCTAGTAAGTTGAATCTCGAGTTTGATTAAATTGAAAATTCAAATACATCAAGTTTGAGCTCTACTCAATTAATATCGCATTGAATTTTAAATTGAGTTCAAGTGGTTCATAGCTCATGAACCGTTTAATTCATTTGCATTTTAATATGATTAATTGTTGTTACATACATCATATTTTAAATTTATCATTATACTAGTTGAGAAGCCGCGCGTTGCGGCGGCCTATAAAAATTATCTTAATAATTCAATATTAATATTTGTAGAATATAATAATTTTGTGGCTGTCTATAAAGACTATATTAACGTTTCAAAATTAATATTTGTACGATAAAATAAATTTTATATTATAAAAATCTTGATGTAATACCAATACTAATATATAAGATTGCAAAATTGGACTATAATTCATGGTGAAAAAATGAAAATAGATTTATACACGCAATTAACAATTTAAAGTACGACGAATCTTAATTTTATTTGTTTTTTTTAAGTAATCATATTCTTACATTATCAACTTCCGCCAATTTTTTTGTATTGATTGTGCACAAACACATCTAACTTAATTCCGTGAGGTTGTAGTGCTGAGAGAGATGAGGTTGTGTGCTACTCTTTCTCATAATTAAATAATCTACAAAATCAGTTTAAAACTTTCAAGCTACTATATTCCATAATTAATCTGAAGTAAAATCAGAGTTTGAAACTTACTTCTAATATACCTAAAACTAAAAAAGGTAGTTCTAATTTTTGATATTTTTTTATACAAAAATTCCATAAAATTAGAAATATAGAACGGAGCGATATGAGAGGCACCATCTACAGTCCTCTCGCTTCTCCACCATATTTTCCTATATACAAAGTAAATCATATAAAAATTAACAACAAACATGTCCGATGAACAAAACAAATATTATAAAATAATAACCAACAAACATATATCACTAATAGTTAATTTATTGATAGCATCCATCAATATCATGTCAAGACTATATTCTTTGCCCATGTTTGAATTTGTCGACTCCCACATAGCGATCGATAACTACCTTTGCTTGCAACAACCTTTATTTTTTTAATACTATATAAATACCCTTCACTTATCGTTGCAGAAGAACGGCACCACCGAGTTAGAAATCAAGTAAGAGAACTATCACCAGATAGAGGTAGGGTTGTGGTATTGAGAGAGAGAAGGTTGTGTTTAGATGATCCAAACTCTACAATCTATAGGAGTATTTATAGGTGCAAAAAGACTTGTGTGCTACTCTTTCCCATAATTAAATAATCTGAAACAAAATCAGATTAAAACTTTCAAACTACTCTATTCCATAAATAATCTAAAACAAAATCAGATTCTGAAATTTGCTTCCAATATATCCGAAACTAAAAAAGGTAGTTCTAATTTTTGATATTTTTCATCCAAAAATTCCAGAAAATTAGAAAAATAGAACGGAGCGATCTGAGAGGCGCCACCTACACGCCCCTCGCTTCTCCTTTATATAAGTATACTAGTTGAGAAGCCGCGCGTTGCGCGGCCTATAAAAATTATATTAGTAATTTAATATTTATATTTATATAATAAAATAATTTTGTGGCTATCTATAAAATAAATATCAATGTTTCAAAATTAATATTTGTAGTATAAAATAAATTTTATATTATAAAAATCTTGATGTAATACCAATACTAATATTTAAATTTGCAAAATTGAACTATAATTCATGGTGAAAAAATGAAAATAAATGTATACACGTAATTAACAATTTACAGCACGACGAATCTTAATTTTTTTTGTTTTTTTTTTGAAAAGTAATCATGTTCTTACATTGTCACCTTACTCCAATTTTTCTGGATTGATTGTGCACAAAAACATCTAACTTAAAATATGTGAGATAGCGGTCTATAACTACCCTTGTAATAACTTTTATATTTTAATAATGTATAAACAGTCTTCACTTAAAAGTTGCTTGAACGGAACAAACGCATAATGCATGAATAATTTTTTTCCTATATACAAAGTAAATCATATAAAAATTAACAATAACAAACATGTCCGAAGAACAAAACAAATATTATAAAATAATAACCAACAAACATACATCACTAACAATAAATTTATTGATATCATCCATCAATATCATGTCAATACTATATTCTTTTACCGTGTTTGGATTTGTCGACTGCAACATAGCGGTCTATAATTACCTTTACTTGCAACAACCTTTATTTTTTAATACTGTATAAACAGTCTTCACTTATCGTTGTAGAAGAACGGCACCACCAAGTTAGAAATTGAGCGAGAGAACTATCACCAGAGAGAGATAGGGTTGTGGTATTGAGAGAGAGGAGGTTGTGTTTAGATGATCCAAAATCCTACAATCTATAAGGGTATTTAAAGGTGCACATAGACTTGGTTGCTACTATTTCCTATAATTAAATAATCTGAAACAAAATCAGGTTAAAACTTTCAAGGTACTATATTCCATAAATAACTTGAAACAAAATCAGATTCTGAAATTTGTTTCTAATATTCCCGAAACTAAAAAAGGTAGTTCTAATTTTTGATATTTTTCATCCAAAAATTCCAGAAAATTAGAAAAATAGAATGGAGCGATGTGAGAGATGCCACCTACACGCCCCTCGCTTCTCCTTTTTATAAGTATATTGATTGATTTTTCATCCAAAAATTCCAGAAAATTAGAAAAATAGAACGGAGCGATCTGAGAGGCGCCACCTACACGCCCCTCGCTTATTGATTTCATAAGGATCTTTACTGTGAGTTAATGGACACAATAAGAACTATTTTATAAACCAACATATATTTTTTAACAGAAAAATTTTAAATACAAGTATATATTATTATTAATGAGTTTTGTGTCAATAAAAATCTATTATTTAATTAAAAAGTGTTTAATTATGGACCATCCGAAAAATTGTTTACAGTAAAAACTCTATAAATTAATAATGTCGGGACCGGAGAAATTTATTAATTTAAAGAGTTATTAATTTATCGATAAATTAATAATTATTAATTTAAAGAGTTTTTAACCGATTACACCGCACATACCAAACAAAAAGACAAATTAGTCTATACCTCTTAGAATTAACTTACAACGAACCTTGAGACTCAATGTAAATTAGTAACTACTCTGTTCATATTTATTGGAAATCAATAATGACAACTTAAATTAATAACTACTGTGTTCAAATATATAAGAAATCAATAATGATTTTTGAAATACTGTATAGTAAATGTAATATATTTTAATAGAGTATAATATATTTTTTTTCAGTTTCTGTGAATTATTAATTTATGATTTTATTGGGACCGAAAATTATAAAAGGATCTCCCGAAAAATTGTTATCTTATTATTTTATCGAGTTTTTCAATTTTTTACATTGGCCCAAGTCGAGACCGGACAAATTTATTATTTTAGAGAGTTTATTAATTTACCGAGTATTAATTTAAAGAGTTGCTACTGTATTTAAATGACAGGGATATTCTTCACTGTTTTCACGAATTCTCCACTTCGTTTTATGTTTTTTTTAGACAAGCGACTCCACTAGTCCACTCACCACTGCCATATCTTGTAAAGTGATTCCTGTACAATATACATAGACTAGTAGTTTGGAAACCTTAAATAGCCATCAAAGTGGTCGTGCCGGAGTGGTTATCGGGCATGACTAGAAATCATGTGGGTTCGCCCGCGCAGGTTCGAATCCTGCCGACTAGGGCTGCTCATGGGTCAGCGAACCCGCATAAACCGACCCAACCCAACCCTTAATTAGGCCGTTCAAACCGAACCATCCAAACCCATGGGTTAGTTGGGTTAATTTTCAATTGACCCGTTTACATTGGGTTGGGTCAAAATTTACCATTTTAAAACCCTAACCCAACCCAACCCAATCTAACTATTATAAAAGAGTAAATTAATATATAGTAGTAGTATTAAGTTTTGCATCTAATTGGTTTGTTAAACTCCAATCTAGCTAGGAAGTTAATAAGGTTCGTTATTAACTGTGATAAACAGTCCATATAAATAATATGGTCACTCTTCCGATATTATACATTCAGATAAATCTTTCATATTGAGACATTTGATTAACAAACTACTAATACCTGTCATTAGTAACACTTCTTTCTTTTAACTTGCAGTATGGACTTTCTCTTTTTTTTAACTTGTAGGACTTTATTTCACCTAGAGTCAATGTTAGCTACTTAGCTTGTGAAGATATAATTGTTATGGAAACTTTTTTGCTTGCTCAACCCATTCAACCCAAACCAACCCGGCCCAACCCATCACATAAGTAGTAGGGTTGGGTTATAGGATTTTTTTGATATTAATGGGTTATTTTTTTGTGACCCGAACTAAATGGGTTGGGTTACCTAAATGGTTAAACCCAACCCAACCCAGCCCATGTGCAGCCCTACTGCCGACCACGATTTTTTATGCTTCATTACCAAACGTCTTCCTTATTCTAGCCTTCTGCAGATGTAGGATTTGCAGATTTTTAAACAACTCAAAAGCTGCAATATGCCACTATATGTGGCATTTGATTCTCCTAAATTCCATTTTTATTCTACTGCAACTACAAGCAACTAAGCAAGACACTTGATTGAATGACCCCAAACATTTGTTTGATTGTCCTTCATTCGTATTTCTAATTCTACGACGAGCAAGACACTTGATTAAATGATACCAAACTTTTGCAGCTCGGGCATCAAGTATTTTTAGGCGAAAGGCTTTTGTTTTAAGGCATATTTATTTTGTTGCACTGGTTACAAATATTATGCCTGCATAGTGCATTTGTAAATTAATGAAGGAGGTTTTAGATCCTTTTGCTGCTCTGAGTCCATTTTTCGAAGTCACAAAAGTGACTGCAGAGCAGATCCTAAGCAATAGTTAGACAAAGAGTGAGCATGCACACCAAAATTTGATCAGCATTTGAAAACTCACACACAATTCCTAGTGTGTACTGCAATGGATTCCATTGTAAAACTTCTATATTCGAACAAAAATAGAACAGAAGAAGGTGCTAGATCTGTAAAAAATCTCCAACAATGTTACGAAAGTTTATTAAACAAAACCAATCAAACAACAATAATTGAGAATCATCAAAAAAATTCAAAACGGGCTAGTAGCTTCACAGAATTGTATTTGTCTCCCTTCCGGTCATGAAGTGGCACAGCTCGAATTCCTGTTCTCAATTCTGAAATAGGTAGGCAAGTCTGACCTCCAAAATCATCCTTTTCTGACATGTCATACTCGTGTACTTCGATCCGAAGTAATGCCAACTCTGGAACTGTTAAGGGAAACTTAAATTCTTCGTTCCATGTCGGTATCCAGTCGTTTTCAATTATCTTTGTTTTCGTCATCATTGAATCAGCAGGAACTCCAGCAATTCCCACCTGTGAGTATAGATTAAATATTTATTTTCATAATTTTACCCTATAAGAAACCAACCAGTAATTTAGTATCCCCTAAACTTGTTTAAATCTAAGTGATAAATTGCATTATGATGTGCCGATTCTACAAGGTGCCTAGCCTTCTTGGCACAAGGATAAAGGATTGTTTCCACGAAGTACTTCTCGTCAAGTTTTCTCTAGGTTTGAATACAAAATTATAATATTGTAATGCATTTTTTTTGTAATGTACTATTTACTTAAGTAAAGATTGCATTCAGTTCACAAGACCTAACGGATTACAAGTAGACACTTGACTATCACATCAAGCGCGACGTTTACTATAGTGTTCTCTATATAATATAACAAAAGGTAAACTGAAGAAATTTCCTCACACAAAGAAATTATACACAACTAGACATCTAGGGAAACATGTAGATGGTCTGAGCTTATGTTTTGTTAACCCTAATAGCAATTAGAACAAAATCAACAGTTAACCGGAGGTTACTAAGAAACACATTGCTGATACCTTCACATAGAAATCTGGTGGGGAATATTGGTCAAAGTGGGTGTGCTTGAAATCTAAATGCCAGCCTTCTCCCATAAAAATCTTAATCTGAACAGAAAGATCAAGTTAACTGACATATAATTGCAAATTTTAATAGTTAAGACAACAAAATACTAATGGACATGTCCTTCCTCGCATGTTTTCACCCACCTTTAGAGTTTGTTTTACTGGTAGTTCTTTTTGAAGGTCAAAAACCTCATTGTCTTGGCTATCCTGAAGCAAAAAATCTGGTTTTTTCACATAACCGCACCCACCATTGGCTCGAAACAACCCTTGCATCAGCCAAAGTGGTCTGCCATGGCTCTGTTACAGAGTACACAGAGTGTTTTATACCCCATTGGCAGATATTTAAGATAGTAGGTACATATTTTGGACTATATTAGGATCTCTATTACATTAAGAACTAACTTCAAGAGATCAATTCAATTTGGAATAGTAGAAGAAAACCTGCATATTGAATGCTACCAGTTGTGCTCCGTGCATCCATCCGATCAGTGGATTGTAGTTGGAGGAATCAACTCGTGCTGCTTTAGGAAATATTCTGAGCAAATTTCTTCTAGTAAACCTTGAAGAACTCAAAAATTTACTTCTTAATAGGATAAAACAAGATTGTTTCTGAAGAAGCATACATATCCAATACCAAACTACCAATGATGTAAAATGTTATATATATGCAAACGTATAGGTACCGGATCACATCTGATCTATGACTTATAACAGCATTTTCCAAGCTTGTTTCCTTCAAACTAATCCGTGTTGCTGAAGTAGGATCGTCATGAAACCAGTCCTTGACTCCTCCTTTACGCTTTCTTGCACGGATTGCTATCAAATTTTTGTACTCAGGATCAGCATTTTGCTTTAAGTTGTCATCCTCATCTTCTAGACCATCCTCATCAAGACTTTCTGCATCCTCTAGCGCATACCTCTGTCATGCCATGTTAAATTCATTTAATCACAAAGAAGATACACACTAGTCACCATTTACCAAACTAATATATATACTAAGAACATGCCATACCTTATATAAATCTTCAAATGTAGCTTTAATATCGACCTCTGTTCCCCAGCCATTATCCTCTAAAGAATTACTGCCTGTCTGAGTATCATTTTGTACAACTTCATCACTTTTACTCACGAGATACTCCTTTGGTGGTTTTGTCGATATAATAATCTGTTTCTTCAATGATTCTGGGGATGGAAATTCTGTAAAGCTTTCTGACTTGGATGTAAAAAGTGAATCTCCAAATATTTCTGTGACCATCTGAAACGAAACTAATATCATGTTACAACTTACAAGGACAAAAGACATGTTTTCATAATTTTGATATCATCCAAAACTGGCGAGATGCCCTATTTTTGTGGCAATTTACCTTAGCAACTACAGCTTGAAGATCAGGAGAAAGATGGTCTTCTAGAGTTAGTATCACAGGATACTCAGATGTCACAAAAGCATGTTCTTTGATAGCTTTTAAACATGTCAGGAGTTCCACTGGCTTTGTCAGCGTCCTACGTATATAACAGACTAATCATCAATTAGCATTTAGTCCATAGCGAACTTGTGTATAGGAACATACAAGGAAATCCTTGTCGACGTTGAAAATCATGCACAATGATCAATTCTAGGACATTCACCTCAGTGTGTGTACGCGCATTCATTTGTGTTAGCATCAAAATGAGTAACGAAAACAAGAACATTGTATTATATATATGAGTGCATACCCTCCGTGAAGAACATCGATGTTGTCTTTGGTAGAATTAGGCCACATATCCAGTTCAATCACCCTTACACCTCTCCGCAGTGCATCTATAATGGGGACATCACTGCAATTGCTACTGAGTTGATTCCCTGTTAGATATGAATTATGCCCAGTATATATGAAATAATGTGACACTGGAGCTTCCATATCATGATGTACCTGTTAGATTCGAGAAAAAAATAATAACTTAATCAATATTTAATACAACAAGGCTACACATAAGAAGTGTCTGTTTAATACCTCGTATAGTTTTTCAAATTCATCCCCCTTCATTTTATGTAAATACCAAATTAATGCAATTAAATAAGACGGATGAGGTTGCCATTTCTCCTAAAAGCACAAGGTGTCTGGAGAAGGAGAACTTACCGGGATCTTATATAATTCTGACACTTCATCTCTCTTTTTTAGTACGTTGGATTCTTAACATCACTTTTTGGCACACTTTTTAAAACCTCTTTAAAATATAGTTGCATGATGTTTTTAATTTTTTTTCTGAATAAAAATTTGATGTTTAAACTTTATTCAAAAAAATATATTAATAAAATATTATAGAAATATACTTTATAGGAGTTTCAATATGCGTGCAAACAGTGAACGTTAACAATCTCACCAGACGGAGGGACTAGGGAGTACTGTACCATTTAAGTGGCCAGTCTTCATATGATCTAAATGTGTTATGACTAAAGCTTATCATGATCATATTATATTCTAATACCGGTGGCCACCGAGTGAGCATAAGACTACTATAAAGAGCCAGGGAAGAGTTAAGAGCTAATTTGTTCTACTTAAATTTTTGCTCATTACTTGGTCGGTCTTGCAGGTAATGTCAGATTCTCAGAGTGAATAAGGACACCCAGTATCCCAGTAGTTCACCCTTTTAACTCATCTAACTATGAGATTTAAAGGAATCTTCTGTGGTAAAGTAAAAAGATGAAACTACACTTCATCAGAAAAAAGTGTGTCAAGTTTGTTGACTGAAGTAGTCGTTCAAATCACGTGGCTGATTCTCCATCTTTCTCCCTGTTTACTTTTTAAAATGGACTACTGTTCTTCTGACAAACTAAATACCTAAATATCTCTGTGCTTGTACATTATCAAATCATACGTTATCTCTTATTGGAACTAATTTGAGTCCAAGGACTCTTGGTTTTCTGATAAACGAGTTCGAGTTGAACTTTTTTATTAACGAGTCGAGTGACTTTTAACTTTTAAGTATAACGGAGCGTGAGATGTTGATCGAACACGACTTATTCAATTCTCAAGCCGAGTCGATCAACCTTGTTTAGCTAGATGAGCGCAATTTAAACAAGCTAATCGAGCAGTTTGCTTAAAATTATATTTAAACTAACATAATATTGTGATCGAACTCGACTCTTAATAATTTGAGTTTAAGTAAACGAGCATAATATTATGTTGCTCTTTAACGAGTAGAGTCGAGCCAAGCAGATAAACGAGTTCGAGCTCGATCACCAACTCGACTCAAATTATAATCCCATCTTTTTAAGAACAGAGCTCCGATATCATGTTAAATAATAGACTTCTTTTACCCTGAACATTATATCAAGAGAAATGAAGAAATTAAGTAGAAAAAGATAGAGATAAGTAACATACCTTTGAAGGTGAAGCGAGAGGAGAGTTGACGTCACTATAAAGATAGTTAAAGAAAGCTTCAAGATTAAGATTCTTGCGATGACGAGGATGAAGGTGACGGTGCTTGCGAATTTCCTCAACAAGAATAGTCTCGACGTCTTGGAAGGTAATTTCACCTTGTCCCTGAACCTCCTTGAGGAAGCTGTATAAATGATCAACGCTCATGATCCCGTTGTGGGAGTAAAGGGTGAAGAGCTCCTTGATCTCTTGCGGTGCCTTGGCCGCGCCAAACTTGTAGCTGCGCAGGAAACAACAGCATATCCCGTAGCTTTCCTTTGACATCTTTCTTATACCCCGAGAGAGCGAGCGAGAGAGAGAGAGAGAGAGAGAGAGAGAGAGAGAGATTTATACGGGCAGTGAAGTGTTGGAAGATGGAAGTGTATGTCAATTTTACTTGGCGATATATAGGTGAGGATGCATGATTGTGTGGGGTAACTGGAAGAGGAATATATAGCAAAAGGTTGAATAATTTGTTACATGGTTCCCCGTCAACAAATTTATATCATTTTTTATTTAAAAAAAAAAATATATATATATATTTATAATAAAATATGAACAATTATTTATAACATGCATGTTACGTATGAAATATATAATTCATGTTCTACAAAATTCTGAACATTATTCATTTACGCAGAACTAGTTACGTCATGAAAAAATAATTACAGAGCACATAAACATAAATATGATACAAATAATTCACAAATTTTCCTGGAACTAGTCGTGATTCTCACTATATAGTATGGGTTTGTCTAGTGTGTGCCCATGAGCACATGCTAATTAAGCACGGAAATTCATGAATTTGGTGTGTTTTTATTGGTGTGGTTAGTGTGAATGCAGAATGTAAATCAATCAAAACATAAAAAATTATCAAATTTTGTGCTTATTGTGTGCATATGGGCACACATTAGAAAAACCAATATAGTATATATATACACATAAATTTTATGAAAAAACGAATAAACAACAAAAATCGTGCAGATTATACAAGTTTAATATTATCTTATATATAGAAGACTGAAGAGTAAGACCATGACCACCTTTATCGACATTGAAAGAAAATATAAAGTCGTTTATGTGCATTTGAATAATTATATCTATATTTTAAAAATTATATAATAACAAGTTGATGCGGGGACCTTTTGATGAAATTAAATTACGATCACGAGTATATAAAATTTAGTCATTGGGTGGCCGACAATTGATACACGTATTTGGGAGCAGTTGATCTGCGCGCAGAGAGCTACATATATATGGAAGTGAAGAAATACGTTGTCGACATATATCACAAAATATCTTCTTCTTTTATCATTTCTTTTCTGTAAGTTCTTCTTTTTTATTCTTCATGATTATTGATATTTGATACACATGGTGAGTTCCACTTCGTCTTTAAAGTACGGAGAATATATCAAGATTAAATTGACAGGTGGGTGCCTTTCCCATAAATACATGTAGGGCGTAACAAGCCACAAACCATAGCAGGTCTGGAAAAGATAAAATGTACGCAGAGTGAGACTTCGGTTTAGTGCAAGACAAAATTTTGTGTGTAATATAAGTAGATTGTACCTTGGCTCATGATTTCTAACACATGAGACTCACCTCTATCAATAATACATCTGTCTATCAATGATCTAAGCCGTTGCGTCAAAGCATAACGTCAAAACAGCCAAGACCTCTTCGCCGCTAATTCATCTATCAATAAATTACCTGAGCCTTGTCCGTGTAACAAGCCACAATGCAGTTCTTAAATCCAAACTTAACTGAACACTTCGATTCGAAATTTGATTTGAAAGATATTTGATGTGTTTGAATCCAGTTTGAAATTCAAATGATTTAAACCTAGTATTAACAAAAAGTTTGAACAACTCAATTTGAAGCTGTAACTTCTAAAAAACACTATTGCCTTTGATATTTTGTTGTGCAGTCATCATAATATTATCGAAAGTTATGGAGCTTTTCAAAATAAACGTTCCTAAAAATCATTTAGGTTTGGCTCAATGCAGGTGTGGGAGCCCACCGTTTAGTTTTTGTGAAGTATAATGGAAAAAATCTTGACCCACAAAACAAAAAATATTCTCTCTACAAAATTGAAGACGACAAATTAAACCGGCAAGGAAGAGATATAACATCGTACCTCCATCAGGTATAGGCTATATAGCGTTGGGAGAACACTCATTTTTATTTTTCCAGGGAAGTATATATAATACATCCTCCATTTCAAATTAGATGTCCATCTTAAAAAAATCATACAGTTTAAGAAAAGTGGTTGATTATGAATTAATTGCTTTAAATGATCAAAATATGTAGAGTGAGATTGATCTAGGATATATAAATAAGAAATATGTGGAGTAGAAATGACTTTGGAAATATGATTTTGGATTGAAAGTTGAAATGGACAAGTAATTTGAAACAAATATTTTTTTTTTGAAAATGGACAAGTAAATTGAAACGGAGGGAGTATCTGGTACTGGGCTCAGTCTGGCCCAACAATTGGGAGAAATGACTTGATCCAAATTCTAAGCCAGTCCAGCATTGGTCATATGTTCAGACCATATTCATTTATAAAAAAAATTAATTAGACCATTTACATTTTGAAAAATAAATAATTCTAAAATGTTTAGGTTATAAATATGTTATTATATTATAATATACTATTAGGCTACTAGGAAGAGAGTAGGAAAATGATTTTGTATTATATGTGATGGGTTTACAAGATCAAGTTGATACATGGAGATTACAATTAATTGAAAAATCAAAGTTTCATAGTTGCGAGAATGTGAAAGACCAAAAGTTTGGAGGATGAAAAGTCAAAAGTCTATTCTTGAAAGGTTAAGGACATCCACACGTATATATTTCCTTTTGGATGTCTGTCACTAATTTGAATAAAGTATTCGAATAACTTAACCCTCTCTCAACTTGAATATCGTCATGATAAATTCAAATATTTTATCGAATTTTCTATGGTGTGCCCAAGGGCACACAATAGTCATTAACTTCCATAAGAATTCTAGCTTTTGATTGGTGGATGGATAATAAATGTAAATGGCCCCCCTGCATTCACATCAATTCTACCAATCAAAATAAGCTATTTTCATGAAAGTTGGTGCTTATTGTGTGCCCTTGGACACACATTAGAAAGACCAATATTTTATTAATCAAATTCGAATAGTTCATAACTAGTTTAATTCGTTTACATCTTTTCAGGATACGGATACTTTGGGTATCTATCTGGCCTTCAAAATACAGTTTGACAACTGCGAAAATCATTTTAGTTGGGCTCAATGCAGACCCAGAGAACAAAAATATGTCCCAATGAAAAAGACATATTAAAACTAGCAAACAAAAAGTATATGGCATTTGGAACAATTACAAAACCCCCAATTTTACGGTTTAAGGTAAGCGTATAGTTGTGATGATGGGCTAAGGCTGGCCCAAAAGTTGTGATGAATGACTTGATCCAAATCCAAATACATGGGCCATATATCTATACTATACTATAATAAGCCAACATGAGTATAATTTGTAGTCCTGTTTTTTCTTCACGTTTTTTGGTTTCGTCGTTTTTTTTTTTTGTCACTAGACTATTACACGGGTCCTGTTAAAATTCTATCTCAGATTGGACATTGGTTCTACAAACTAAAGCAAGTACTATAGTAAACAGACACTTGAACCACCGCTCTCTTTCTTCTTCTCCGTCAGCCACATACGACCAAGTGACTTTCTCTCCCAACAGAGATTGACTTTGCAGACAACACCAAATACTACAAATAACACTTAACAGTCCGATAATTAGCCCGCTGTAGATACAGAAAATATAACAAAAACCCATATACAAAAACTCTTTAAAACCTCAAGATTTTTGAAGAATTGAAGAGATAGGAGCTGATATACCCTATTGTGGAATAGAGTATGTGCTGTATGTGTTTGCAACTTTGGGTTTGGTTTTGTTTGCTGGGCTTATGGTAAGTTTTACTTGGTTCTTACAATACACATTGACATCTGTAGTATAGTTTGTTTACTTTTGATCCTTCTGTTCAGGGTTTGTGTCTGGACAGCTCTTATGCTAGTATAAATAGATTTAATAGACTCAATCGTTTAGCAAGCTGGACCGGTACTTAGAGTCTTGTGGACTGTGGACAAGTCCAAGTCATGATGTATTTTTTTTTATGGTCGGAGATGTTCTTACAACTTCACTTGCAGTCATGGTTAATATGACAAAATTATCTTTAAAAAGGGGTTAAATGACGTTTTGGTCACTAAACTGACCTATAACTTTCACTTGGATCATTGTACTCAAAAAATTGTCAATCGGATCACTTAACTAATGAAAGTATGCAATTTAATCATCAAACACGATAAAATTTTCACCGCCGTTAAATCTTGTTGACTATAAACGGTACTCCGTTAAATCTTTAAACTGTGCTGCCACATCAACCCATTAACCCATCTTATGATAAAACCACCCAGCTGAACCCGATCCAAATAACCAACCCACGACCCACTTATTATATTTCCCCAATTTAATATCCATTTAAATCACTTACATCTCATCATATTTAATCTTTTTTTTATTTAATCTCTTTTTTATTACTAAACAATTACACAACACAACGACTTCTCATCTTTTAGATCAATACATATGAATTACTACAATACCTATCTCATAATCATGGGGCTTTTGTTGGTTCTGGAGCTTCCTGACGAGTGTATTGCATTGGTTTTTGGGTCTCTGAGATCCGACGACTGAAAAGATGCTCGCTCGTTTGCCAACAATGGTTGAGAGTGGAGGGGTAGAATCATCATCGGTTGTCGACGTTGTTTCACGGTTCGATTCAGTGACGAAGCTGTCATTGCAGTGTGATCGAAGATCTAAAAGTTGAATGAATTGTTGACGGAATCGAAACTGAGGAGCTTTTGGATGTGGAAAGAAGAATGAACCCTAATTTTGAGAAAACAAATAGAAGAAATTGCAGGTAAGATAAAAAGAAAAGAAGGGGAGAAAAAGGTTTATTGGGTTTAAATGATGGGTGGGTGCAATGGTCAGATGACCCGCAAATGCCACGTTCGTGGATGCCACATTGGTGACAAGCAAGCCACATCACCTGCTGATTCATCTTTCCATCCATGTTTTAACGGCATTAAAGAGCAGTGATCTGATTGAAATTTTTTATCAGTATAATCAGTTGACTGACAGTTTTTTGAGTACGATGACCCAAGTGAAAGTTATAGGTCAGTTCAGTAACCAAAACATCATTTAACCACTTTAAAAAAAAGATAATGGAATAATATATACAATTACCTACACCTACTTTATGACAAAAAAAAAATAAAAAAAAAATTACCTACACCTACTTGAAATAGAACTCGACAAAGCCCAAAACGTACCATTTGCCCGATATTTGGACTAGTTCTCATCTCGCTTTATACCACACATTCGCAGACTCTGGGAATCTGTTTTATACTCAAGTCTCAAACTCACTAGTCAATACAAATATGGTTCTAGTTTAACCTCTTTTTCACGGCAGAATTCATTTCAGGAACAATTTCAATTCAACTCAATAGCACAGTGATTACTTAAAAGTTAAAACCAACCAAGCATCAAACCAACTTATAAGCAATGATTATTATTGTCTAAAACATTCAAACACCCCTGCTTTCATAGTTTCATTTCATTCAAGCAAATAAACTGTCACCACATCACTTGATTAAAAACAAAGTATAATAAAACACTAGTCCGATGGATTCTACACCATCAACATTTCATCAAACACGTTACAATCATTCCATCTCCACCATTCATTCCGACCGGTTCGCATACCTCTCCACATTCTTATCCAAGTTCAACCCCACCATAGCCTCCCCCAATCCACAGCTTATCTCCGCCAGCAGTTGCGGGTCACTGTAATGCGTTACCGCCTGCACAATCGCACGCCCCCTCTTCACCGGATCGCCGCTCTTGAAAACCCCCGACCCCACAAACACGCCGTCGCAGCCCATCTGCATCATCAACGCCGCGTCGGCCGGCGTCGCCACTCCCCCGGCGGCGAATTGCACCACCGGCAGCCTCCCCAGCTGCTTCGTCTGCATCACCAGATCGTACGGCGCCGCGAGCTTCTTCGCGAACGTGAACACTTCGTCGTCATCCATGTTGCGTAAAACCCTAATATCACCCATCACTGACCTGACATGCCTCACGGCTTCGATGATGTTTCCGGTACCGGCTTCGCCTTTGGTGCGGATCATCGCCGCGCCTTCGCGGATGCGGCGGAGGGCCTCGCCGAGGTTCCGGCAGCCGCAGACGAACGGAACCCTAAAATTGTGTTTGTTGATGTGGTTCTCGTCGTCGGCGAGAGTCAAGACCTCGCTCTCGTCGACGTAGTCAATGCCGATGGCTTCGAGGATCTGGGCCTCGACGAAATGGCCGATACGAGCTTTCGCCATCACGGGGATCGTCACGGCCTGTTTGATTTCCTTGATGAGCTGGGGATCCGACATTCTCGCGACGCCGCCTTGGGACCGGATGTCGGCGGGGACGCGCTCCAGGGCCATGACGGCGCACGCGCCGGCCTCCTCGGCGATGCGGGCTTGCTCGGCGTTGACGACGTCCATGATGACGCCGCCGCGGAGCATCTGCGCCAGCCCGACTTTGACGGAGAACGGGGATTGTTTTGTCTCCGTGATTGCGCCGTTCCCGTACACTGCTACGACGCCTGTTCCGGCCATTGTAAAATGATTGAGAGAGAAACCCTAGAGAGAAATGAGAGAGAGAGAGAGAGATGGGAGAGAGAAGGGTGGCGAAGAAGAGGAGATAAGTAGAGAGACGAAGGGGAGGTATTTGTAAATATGGGGTTCTGAGGGATTCTACAACAGCCGTTGGATCACAATTTTGTATTCTAATCTGATGGATCAGAACTTTTAAAGAAATAAGAAAATACTAATAAAGATACCAGTATCTTAATTTTTAATTTCTGATTTTTTTTCTTTAAGGTAAGTACAAGATTTTTTTCCCCTTTTAATTTTTGGGCTTTGGCAAACGAATAAGTTTTACTTTTACGTGCAAATCGAAGTATTTTTATTTTCTTTGTTAAGATTGATTTATTTGTTGCGGGAATCAGACTTAATCGGTGAAGTCACGGAACAAGGATTAATTGAATTGATTGGCGATTAATCGGATTGATCAGTGATTAATCGGTGATTTAATCAGTTCGGCGAGCCACGGAACAAGGATTAATCGGCAATTAATCGTGATTAATTACCGACTTTTTAGACAGAAGTTCTTGATACCATTGTAGTACATATATGCGAACTTTTAGCCGATCGATAATAAAAAGTATCACGAATATATTTCAAAAAGATTTTAAATGACAGACGATCAAAATAGTACGACAAGATAAGGTACCATCTCATATTCACACACTATTTTGTATATTTATCTTATATATTGCACTGGACCGAGAGTCTTCACGGAAACAAACTCCGCTCAGGATATATCGAATATATTTGGTTTGGTTTGATTATATTAATAAAAATCGTTCATTATCATAATTTAGAAAAAATGAAAAAATGTTTCATGAAATATCCAACGTCTTTAATATTTTTTTAATAATTTTATCCTGGTATATAGGAAAAATATTATCAAGTAAAAATAGATAAAATTAGAGGTTTTGAAAGAAGCGACGTGGGAAACAGTGGGCAATTCACAGTGAAAAGCTGGCGGGTGGCTCAGATTCTGTTACCCTGCTACTGGGCTCATATTCTTCTTCTTGAAATGAAGTCCAAATTTAATACTACTATATCTAATGTAGTGTCAGTGTCTTCTTAAAGCTAAAAATCATTGATAATTTTAATTTTTCTTATAATATACTCCCTCTGTCTTATTTAATTGTATACGTTTCTTTTCAACTGCTCGACACGCATTTCAATGCTCTTATAAAATATAGTTCCGTAACTTATTTTTGAGATTTTCTTTTTCTGAATAAAAATATAACATCCAAACCTTAATTTAGAAAAAGAAAATTTTAAAAATAAATTACACAACTACACTTTACAAGAGCATTAAAATCCGTGCCGCGTCCCCGTCCCCCAATGTATACTAGTCAAGGGGACCGAGGGAGTATCAAATTAACGGAAAACAGTCATATCATGGATTCGAACATATAGAAGCGGCCAAAATCATAAGAAGATCCCAACATACTTAGCATGTGGGCGACTAGCCACCATATACAGTTTATGGCTCACGATTAAATTAAAAATAAAAAGGTGAAGTTGATTATACTTTTTTCTAAAGGCTACAAAAATTTCGAGAAAGGATTCATGTGGCCCTTTTCTTTCCGGTGCTTGATGCCAAGTTGTAGATATGCATGAACATCACACACAGTATTACTCTCATTACCAACGTCCTCACGTTCAGTATTATATGTCCCTTGCTCTCTTTACAGGATATCGAGTTTATCCCGTCAAAACAGAAAAATTTTCGGAAAAAATTGGATCATGCCACAAATCTAAATAAATATATCCAATTGTTGGATGTCGAATTTAAAACTCTCGGTAACAAGAGATCGAGAAGAGAAAAAAAAAAAATAGTCCATAGAGAAAAAGGCATCGGCTAGAACAATGATCAATTTTCTTTAGACATTTTGGCTAATCTTGTTGATTGAGACCTAGCAAAGCAGCCTCCCACTTGCCACTACACTGTATAGCTTTATAGCTTATGTCCATTTTACAATCGAACTTTCTTTCTTCTTCCCTGTTTTTTTCCATCTACCATATTATTATTTTTATGGAAAAAAAATGAGATACCTTGTACAAAGACTCGAAAACACTCCATTTTAAAGAAGAAAGAGATGTATTTGGCGAAGAAAGAAGATAAGAAAAGCAATTTTGTATCTCCCTCTTTCAGCGGCAAGAAATGCTTGAACAGTGGAGGAGGTCTTTTGGAGAGAGAAAAAAACAAATTTGTGCAAGTTTGATCACGACTCTAAGCGTTTTCAGGCTCCATCATATATAAACATTCATAGTAATTTCTATAGAGCAATATTACAACCGATACATTAAGCTCATAATAGTTTTCAGACTTCGTCGTATATAAACATTCATAGTAATTTCTATGGAGCAATATTACAACTCCGTCATATATAAACATTCACAGTCAGGCTCAATTAAATATCTAAAGAGCAAAATTATAACCAAGGATATACAATAAGAGGCTCCGTCATATATAAACATTCATAATAATTTGTCTGGAGCAATATTACAACCTATGATAACTTTACTCGAATTCTTACAGAGCAAGATTACAACCGATGATATACAATAAGAGTTAAATTACTACTTAATATCTAAGGAGCAAAATTATAACCAAGGATATACAATAAGAGTTAAATTACTACTTAAATAAGCCATATATATATACCAGAGTTTTAAAGTATATTTACTCATGGTTTTTTCCATGTAACACAGGAGTCCTTGCATCAGGGGTGTATAAGATTGGCTAGTTTATAATGTGGATGTGCCTAATTATATATATATCCATAATCCATGCTGTGCAGGTCGATCTCCACCATTATCATACTATAAATAACTTCCTTACCTTCTTCATTTTTTTGCGACAAATGGGGCAGGTTTCGGAAGTCTCCTTAATCCTGCAAATTTACAGTTCAGTGAGATTATGAAATAATTTCATACGCAAAATATCTGAAATTAAAGTTGAGACGCAGAAAATTTTTCAAGTGCTTCTGAGTTCAACATTCTGAGGAAGTATTTGATCACTATATGTTGTTGCTGGGCTAAGCTGTGCTCCCAAGTAGGGGTGTCGATGGATCGGATTTGGATCGGATCGGCCTTGATCCATATCCTGATCCGTTAAATTTTTTCGGATTCGGATTCGGATCGGATTATAGCCGGATTTTTTATAACATGATCCATATCCGGATCCGTAGGATAACGGATTTTCGGATCGGAGCTCCGCTCCATGTATATTTATAATAAAATATAAAAAAAAATTCCATTCTTTGTATTTAGAATTTCCGATGGCAGAAAAATTTCCAAAAAAAAAATAAAAAATAGAGTTACACGGCCAAACTTGAACTGACTAACAGTGTCACTATATAACTAAGATGTCTTATAACACTTTTAATAGTTAACAGTGGCCCAGGAAACTGTCTCATGTTCTAAATTTAAATCATATAGTAAGCTCAGGGATAATATCTTAAATCCAACCATGCATTTTAAGATATCTCACATATCAGAGATATTTCACACAAGTGTAAGTCTGTGTATTAGTTTATTTTTATTTACTTATATATATATATTATATTAGTGAATATATATATATATAAATAAATAAATATATAAAGTCGGATCGGATTTTTTTCGGATCGGATCATATTAAATCCATATCCTATACATATATCGGATCGGATTTTTTTCGGATCGGATTTTTTTCGGATCGGATTTTATTTTAGATGATCCATATCCGCTCCGTTAGCTCCTGGATCGGACCGGATCGGACCGGATATCCGCTCCATTGACAGCCCTACTCCCAAGTCCTAAGTGAGAAATTTGACTGTCATTTGAAATATATTTACATGCTAAAACGATATATATACATTTGAAGTTGAACTATAACCATTCGATTCTCCTAGATGTACTAATTTTATTTTAGTTTTGATAATTATCCATGTGCATACACCTGCATTCTCCTTGAACAAGACTCAAACTCTCGACATCCTGTAAACTGAGCGAGGGAGATAACACTGGAGCAAGAGGCCTTTGGCAGACATACTAAATTCTTTGTAAGGCACAAGTAGGGGTGTTGGTGGTCCCCTAGACTAAGAACTCAGGTATCAACCTGAGGCAGTGCAATTATATATCTTGGGATAATATATTTGGACCTTAGATAAGGCTCCACTTCTAGTTTAAAAGTCTATAATTTAAATTTATGAAAAATTTTGGTTGTTCGTAAATTATCATAAAAACTCTTGCTCTAGTGGTATCTCCCTCATTACTCTAGGAGGGGGTTGAATATTCAAGCCTTTCAGGCAAAGTGAGCTCACTTTTTAATAATATTTGTTTTCTAAATCCAGAAATTGGATTCGGGGAGGATTCAGGACAAAGGCACTATTCTGCTGTCCCGCGCCCTTCCCATGACAAGGTCCTAAAAAAATTGATTACAAGGTGAAGCTATTAAAGAAGAAACTAAAAAGTAGATACCTCATTCCACATGCCAAACAAGCCACACAATGCCCGCATGGGAGGAAGAAACAGTCCTTTGGAGCATCGAAGCATATAGCACACAGACGACTGGTATTAATGTCAGTTCCTCCATCTTTCAAATGCCCATCAAGCATTTCTAGTAAATGCTCATCATCTTGAGAGACAAAATCAGAAGAAGAAGATGTGCAACTTGACTGATCATCATCTTTGTGTGAAAGCAAGGGGGCTCTCTGTGATCTTGTTCCTCTGAATTGAGCTTCAGTTCTGTAATCAATATGTTGACCACATTTTATGAGACGGAAAGCCAAGAGGACGAGGACTGCCATTCCACCTACAAGATGGAAAATAGAACACTTTTCAGCAAAATACAATGCAACTTCGAAGTATAAATTATAATTGTAATGCAACTTTGATTTGTGAAATAAATATTGCAATTGTACCTAAGCCAACAGTATATGTGATCCACCGAGGTCCATATGACAATTCAACATACCAGTCATCATATAATATGCCCTGAAAAATATAACAAGCATTTCTTGCGAAACATACTTAATTTTTTCTGTAACAAACTGGGAATCTGAGCACAATGGCCATGGGAGACCTTTTTGTAGTAAAAATACATTGTTAAATTCATGACGAGCAGGAATTTAATAATAATAAACACAAACCAAAGGCGGAGACCGGTTGAGACTTGCCTGTTTAGTACTTGGAGTAGTTAAAACGACTGTATATCCATCAGAATATGAGGTTCTGAAAGTACATTCGCCATGAGACAGTGAACATTTATAATATGCCTGGGTTGTGTTATAAAGTAGAGCTTTCAGCGTGAGGTTCAACTGCATCTATTAACAACATATCATTATAAGGGTGAATAAAACGCTCCAAAGCTGTTACAAAGAAGAGATCACAACTCCTTAAATTGTCAATTAACATAAGACGAGGATCCAGACTAATATAAGCTGTTTTGAACTAATGAAATTAATATAAGCTGTTTTAAATTACGGTTTTTCTAGTGTGTGCCCATGGGCACATGCTAAGCGCGGAATTTTATAAGTTTGGGAGATTTTGATTGGCTATTGTATCTTAATAATGGTGGACCCCTTGCAAATGCAACAACCACACCAATCAAAATCTCCCAAACATATAAAATTTCGCGCTTAGCATGTGCCCATGGGCACACATTAGACAAACCCTTTAAATTAATGTCAAGTAACCCTCGATGCCAGTGGGAAAATGACTGGTCAAATCTCCCTGAAGGTGTTAAAACAAACATTATTAAAACTGCTTATATAAGTTTGTCTTGAACAGTAAAAACAACCCATGAGGCCATGATTGCTAACCAAAACTAGTTTTCCTCCTTAAATCAGAGTAAGATATATTCTATTGGCGTCACTTCCCTTGCAGGGGCAATTTAAACACTACACATTTAAATGTTTGATGATCTAGCTAAAGTTTCCATTAACCACTGCACTAAAGGGTTATCACTCACCAACATCACAAAACAGTAGACGTTTTCAACGCCAGAGACACTTTGATGGTTACTGCGAGTGTGTTAGAATTCTTGTATGATGATTGATAACCAGATATGGATTTTAGGTGACAATGTACCAAAATTCTTGTGTCTCACTTTAGATTCCCTCTAAGGAACATTATGTTTCTCTCTCCAAGCTCTGGATCCTGAGTTATTCTCTCTAATTTCTCTTACATTTCGTATAGAGTTCTCATTATCTTGCCGCAAACTCCCTTATTATATATCTAAGTCTTTTTAAAGTGTCTCTTAATTCTTTCATTTGCCATGATAAAAACAAAAAGAGAAACATCTCCTTTTTCAATTTTTATAGATTTTCTACTATATGACCCCTAAATTTTGGCTGCATTTGCCCCTTAACTAGTTCCTGACAAGTGAGGAATTAATCTCAAACAACAACGATTTAAAGGATGCTTTTTAAAGGTACTGGACTTTTAGCATGCAATCTTATTTTCAAAACAAGTTATGCAAATTTCCTGTCACCACTCACCAAGCATCACAAGACGATATAGACATAGAGTAGCATGTATGTAAGGTATTTAAGATGGTTACCTCCACAATTTCTGAATTCAGATTGATAACTGAGACATAGTAATTAGATGATTTAGTAACACTGTGATTGATCGTTCCATTTCCTTCCAAAAAAAGTTTTATTGTGAGTGCAGGGCTAATATAGAAATATATAATATAAACGTGTTGTATACTTATAAAACAAACCATGAATGATGTCTGATGAAAAGATGTTGTTTGGATACATTGGGTTGTCAAGCCACTGTGTAAGACCTTCGATTCCTGAAAAATTTCCAGGATTTAAAGAAATTTGCAGGTCTGATAAACATACACCAGGGCTTTATTAAGTATCACAAATTGCCACAAACTAAATGAGATTCAGCAGTAAATATAGGTATACTACACTATAAGGATGTAAATCTAGGAACAGTACTTGAAAAATGAAGACATGGAGAGATAACATAGTCTGCTAATAATTTGGTAACTATCAGCAACGGACGGAGCTTCAGATAAACAGACAAGCTAGTTTTTTCATAAATATTAGTATAAAACTTCAGATAACAAGGTTTTATCGATGTTAGTCAATCCTATAAAGGTTTGGAAGTCTTCCAGCGATTACTGCTACTTCAGATTTGGTAAAAGCAGTCTGTTACAAACTTTTGTACCTATACGACTAAATGATAATGGGTTGATGTTTTCTAGCTAATTGTTGAATATCCAGACACCAAATACGTGCATATGCAGGAAATGCTTATCTGCTATGGCTACTAATTATTAATAAATCTACATAAATTTTGAAGTAGAAAGCCCAAATCCTACACTTGAACAAGAAAATGGACAAGAAACAACTGAACAATAAGCACCACATATGTTAGTTACTACAAAGGGCCAGGAACGAAGATTGATAGCATAGGGAAAAGTTGTTTACCTCACATGTTATCAAGCAAAATTGGTATCTGCAGATACTATACTCATCAAAATAAGAGATGAACTACTTTACAGAAACTGAATTACAAATAACTTCGTACCTTCGCCTATTGCAAGTTCCAAAGGCGACGAACTTGAAGACATTACCGTCATGGAAATGTTCATTTGGGACCCTTCATTCAGGAAATATATCCAGTCCTGTCAAGTAAGTGGTAAAATTAATCGACCATAATCTACTATAAGAGGAACCAACTGAAGCACTTAATTAAAAACTTGCCTTTTGAGACCTTTCTGGGAGATACAATTTTTCAGATGCAGATGACGCGACTAAAACTTCAAGAGGAGGATCTTTAGAAAACCCGTGTAGCCTTGGACCTTCTTTCGTACCATCTAATTGCTTAACCTGGTATTCACAAAACATTATACTAAGCTAATTACATACATGCAAATTCAAATGATACATAATTATAAACAGAAGGGAAACCGATTATTGCTAAATAACAAGTGTCATCCAGCCTAATTATGTTAGACTAGTAAATGATGTTGTACTACAAAGGACATTTACTTCATAAATTTCAAGCAACAAGAGGAATAAGAGATGCAATCACCTTCACATACTCTACGAAAAGGGGGTTGGCTCTGATTCTTAACGAACAATTCGGGCCAAGTTGTAATGTGGAAGATCCGTATAGTCCAAACATTAGTGTCACAGATACTGTAACAGAATGCAGAGAGGAACATATCAGCAAAGACTCTGAATAAACAAAACTATTCAATTCATCCATCATGTATTCATATAATCAAGTAATTAACAATCGCATCTCATTTCTTCATTAACATATTTTTGTTCAAAATGAGGCGTTAGTATACAATGTTTATGTGTAGGATTCATAACTTGTAAATTTTTGAGATCATAAGGTCACGCATTATGGAGAACAGGCAAGCCAAAAATTATCACATTCAAGAATTTTGAGGAATACACGTGCCAAAGATAATTCAGATTTTGTAAATTCTATAGCATATGCTTATAAGCACTACAACAAAAATGACTAATTTCGAAAATTTTCAACCGTTTTTTGTCGAACTTAGTTATTTTCGACCGCCGGAAATCGGCCGAATATGAGCCAGTCAAAATTAAGAATCCCGTCAAAGATAATTATTTTCGACCGCATTTTCATATTTACGAGAAATTAGTTTCGCGTTGAAAAAAGCAGTCGAAATTAGCAGCTTTTCTCAGAATTGACGAGCCGAGAATATCACATTCAAGAATTTTGCTGGATTATATATAGCAAATATGTGCATGTGGAGGACACCCATTCAGTGAGTTCACACTAAAATAAAACTCATTATTCTATTTTTTTGAAAATATAAATATAAATCATTATTAAACTATATAAAAAAAATATTGTAACCATTTACGTAAGAAAATCTTTATAATTCTCATGGATGTCGAGATTCGAATCTTGTTAAAGAACGGATCCTGTAGTTAATTATTATAAGGAAAAAAAAAGAGTAAGAAAACAACCTAGAAACCAAGAGGTGATGAGTAGACTGATGCAGCAGCATGTTGCCTCACTGATCCTAAACCGAACCGTCTCATCTCGAACTCGGACCGGTTCAGACTCTGCATGCTCTTCTTCTTCTTCTTCTTCGTCATGCTGAGCGTGTGAGTGTGAGAGTGAACTCGATGCAGAAGCATTGCCGGAATATTCCAGACCTCCGGGTTGCGGTGATGAAGAGGACGAAGGTTCCGGCTGATTATCCGGGGAATCCATTTAGAAAGAAAACCAGAAAAGAAATAGTGAGAAAATTGTGGTATAAAAATATTTGTTGAATGACGGATGCTGAAGAATGGTAAGTAGAGTTGTTTGTCGTTTAGGTTTGGGCGGGCCGGTGGTTGGGTTGGTCTTGTAAGAACGGGGGTTGTAGTATTTTTCCTGTTTAGTCGATGGTCCACCGAGTCAAACGCTGTTTGGCTGAGTTCAGGGATGACAATGGGTCGGATCGGGTTACTTAAAATCCAGACCCGGGTTACTTAAAATCCAGACCCGATCGTTATATTTCAGTTTGGTTCGGATCCGGATCTGGAAAATGAAGATCCAGATCCGATCAGTCGGGTTCGGTTCGGATTTCGGGTCTTATTCAGATACTTAAAAAAATAAAATAAAAATAAATATAAAAATTATATATTTATAGAAAATGTGATGCTTTATTTTTTTAAAATTTAGGAATATAAAAAAGGGTTTTCCATGTTTCATTTAGTACAATAAACACGTGAAACATGTTAACTTAATTGTATACAATCATTCAAATTCTCATTTATATTTTATTATTGTTATTATATTTAGGTTTTTTAATGCCAATAATTGAGAAAAATAAAATATTAATGAAATGAATATAAATTCTGTATTGCATATAAAATTAAGTAAAATGTTAATATTCATATATAACAATTCGTAATATTTTAATATATATATATATACTTTACATTTAACATATAACACACACATAATATTTTGTATCGGGTTTTTATTGGGTTTCGGGTTCGGATCGGGTTTAAATCGGGTTTCGGGTCGGGTCTCGGTTCTGAATACGAGAGATCCAGATCCAAACTTTTCCGGGTCTAAAAATAAGATCTGGATCCGGATTCAGATCCAAAAAATCAGGTTCAGGTAGATTCAATCGGATCGGAACGAGTCGGGTATCCATCGAGTCAGGTAAAAGTGTCATCCCTAATTTGGCTTGTCGAGATCTCTAGTCTTCATATATTCACTTTGACTTATCGATATCTCTGAGTTCTCGAATATCTTGTTTGTCTTTCGATAACTCAGACTTCTCGAGTTACTTATGACTTGTCGATAGCTCAGAGTTTTCGAGTCATACTTGACTTATCGATAACTCTGAATTCTCGAATGAAAAAATGACTTGTCGATATCTCCAACTTCACATCTTCAATTTGACTTGTCGATATTTCTGTATTGTTTTTTTGACTTCTCGATAAGTCATTCTAGAGTTCTCGAATGACTTCTCGATAACACTGACTCTGTGACTTGTAGAGATCTTGACTTAGAATATTTTTCCCAAAACAGATTTATTCAACACCAAATTTCTCCATAATTCTTCCAAGGCATGATATTCTTGATCTTCTTTCAGATGAATTCTTAGGCTTGACACTGTTTACAGAAAAAGGCTCCAGTCTGCTATTTTAGCATTTTTACAAACTTTAAGTGTTATAAGTACAAAATACAAATTAAAATTATAATACAACTTACTTAGGATTGTCAATGTTGCTTAGTCTTTTTAAAGTACAGGCATGTCTTGCACAACAATTTCATTCTTCTCTTTTAAAACTATGTTGGACAAAATTCTAAACGTACAATTTTTGCATGTTATGATTGTTTTATCACTATTTGTTTTGTTAAGCTTTTACATATACTAGTTTAAAATCGGGTTAATTATCAAGTTGGTCACTGAAGTGGGGTTAATATATCAAGTTGGTCACTGAACTTAAAACAGTATCAAGATGGTCACTGAAGTGGCCATAGATATCAAACGTGTACCTTGAAATATAAGTTCAAGTAGTAAAATTATTATTTATAAAGTTTTACACATTATTTTTTAATGTTACCACAACCAACTAAAAGGTTATAACTTCTAGTATTTAAAATAATATATTTATATTTTATCAAGTTTATTTATTAATTATATTTTATTATATAGTTATTTTCTTTGTTTAAATTAAAAATAAATATTAAATAAACTTGATAAAATCTAAATATATTATCATAAATATTAGAAGTCATAACCTTTTACTTGGTTTTGGTAACATTCAAAAATAATGTGTCAAATTTTATAAATAATATTTCTACTGTTTGAACTTATATTTCTAAGGTACCCGTTTGATATTTATGGCCACTTCAGTGACCATCTCGATACCGTTTTGAGTTCAATGATCAATTTGATACATTAAACCCACTTCAGTGACCAACTAAATAATTAACCCGTTTAAAATCCGTGCAATGCATGAATGTTATTAATACTTATTATAGCATGAATGTTATTAATACTTAATATATTTTATTTATACTAATTTAGAACCCGTGCGGTGCACGGATATTCTTTAAATAATATGATTCGATAATAATTATATATATTCATGTACACGTAAATATTTGTGATATTTCAAAAAAAAAAAAGAGATGTTTTTTTGTTAAAAAATATAAAAAGATAATGCGATTTATCTGAAAAGATATTTGGTCTGTTATTATTAATTATAATTTTATTAATTTACTTTATTTTAATAAAAATATAGAAGTTAATGTGTTATAGCTGATAAAAGGTAATTCTGAAAGGTACTATTTAGTTTTAATTTTTTGATTGTTTTATTTTTATTTAAATCAAATAAAACAATCAAAAAATTAAAACTAAATAGTTGATAAATTTTTAAAAATCTAACAATATTAGCTAAAATAGTAGAACTCGATACCTTTCATTTGGATGCAATACCATTCATAAAAAATATGCAAAACTCAATATATAAAATTTTCATAATTTCGACTAAGGATAGAGTGATATTTTTTATACTAATTTTTAAATGAGTAACTCATTTGAGTCACTTTTTCAATCAGTGACCAACTTGAGTCATCGGACTGCAATGAGTCACCTGATTGATATTTAACCCTAAAAAATATAGATTGATTTCACCCCACAAATAATAACGAGGCCCCCTGCATGCACACTAATTTCTTAACTAAAATTAGCTTTCTAATTAAAATCACTCATTTATCATCACCCCATTATCTACCATCAGAAGTTTTAATTTGCTCTGAAGTGAGCTCCTCCGAGTCCCATCACTGTATGGTAACCAGTACGTCTCAACAATCTCAATAGCCTTCTCACGAATTTCATTGTTGTCGTGATTTTGCAAGTTCTTTATTTTCCCGAGTCCCTTAGCCTCATCGATTAGCTGAGCATAATAGCTAACTTTCCTCTTCAAATTCTTTTCAGCTTCTCCTACCTCTAAGATATTCGCCAGTCCTTCCAAACACGCAGTAACAATCCTAGATTCAGGGCAGACTAGTAAATCACACAAAGGCTTGATGCAATTCTGACGCACCAGGTACCTTGCAAAAAAAAAAAAAAGCATTCGTAAAGCGATTCAATTAGATCAAAGGAATTTGTAAGGTAAAAGAGATGAGTAACAGAAACATACCTGATTTGAGCTTCGCTACCACCAGAAGTTGCATTCGCAATAGCACATACAGCCTCTTTCTTTATATCGAACTCAGCATTTTGACACAGATTTAGTAGAGGAACAAATAACCCAACCTTGAAGATTTCCTGTTAAGTCAAGTTACATGTGTTGAGTGATCACCCAAAAGCAAGAACAAGGAAAACACAACAGTTCCGGAAGTCGGAATGCATGGATAGCCTAATATATACACACAAAATGATACTATAGAATTGCTTCAAATATCCTAGTTTATTTCAAGAGTAATTTCCATGTATCCAGTAACTATGGCCTAAATGCACTTTGGTACCATCACCTTACAGATTGTAAACTATCCAGGCCCTTTTAAATGAATTCAGCGAGTTAGCCTGCAAGTCTTCTAATACCACAAGCACACATAGACGCAAAGCCTGAAAGGCTCTAAAAATTGTAGATTGATTGAGAAGTTAAAAGGACCATGCTGTGTAAAAAGGAAACTAAAACTCTTGAAGAATATAAAAATAGAAAAATTAGTTCAGAGTTTCAATAGAAGCGACCTACGAGATTTTTGAATTCTGAAAGTGAAGACTGGGAGTTGTGACCAATTTCAATCACTTCTGTATCTCTCTTCATTAATCACATAGGTCATCAACTTCTCACAATATTTAGCTTTACTCAGATTGGGTGGAGTGAAGTGATCAATTTCGTTCACTGATGTATATAGCTGTTTTTTTTTTTTCTTATCTGGTTGATTCAGTTAATTAGCATAAGGTAGTTGTGAAGTTTAATGGATTCTCCCATAATTTGTGTTTGTGATCATAGAGAGCAAAATTTAGCAACACAAAATCCCCCGAACATTTGTATAATGTTTGTGAATGTGGTGTCATAATCGAGTGCTAGGCAGGTGTGCAGTATGCACCGGGATTCTCTAGTTTTCACAAAGAGTCTCTGATTCTGACTATTTATTTTTACCGTTAAATATCTATTTAAACTTGACCTAATTATATTTGAGGAACTAGTTTCATTCAATCTAATAAAAATAATTGTCAATTTCAAAAGAACTGTTTTCTGTGTGAGTCGTTTTTTATACCATAATTAGCCTCACTCAATCTGACATAATAAGTCAAAACGGGCGGGCGTCATTCTGTAACTATGGTCATCAAAATGCATTCAAGACAAAGTCGAGGGATCTAAAATGCAAATTACTCTTATTAAGTTTACCGCATCCGACATGCAAAACATCAATAAAAATCATGAGTGCCATCGGGTTCATAATTAAAAACTAATAATAGAGCGTAACATATACGAACATATATGGGTGGCCTATATAGATCACATTAATAAGGGAGAAAATGGAAAAACAAATATCAATGATATTCAAAATTAGGGGTACATCCCAATCAATCTATTCAAACATACATATAACAATATATTAGGGTCTAATAAACACAAGGGACGGGAGAAATTAGAGCTACTTGGTACAACTTAAGGATCTAAAGCTCCAGCAATATAAATTCACATAACCAACACAAATTATGAATACTACTTGTGCCACATCGACTAGGGATTCAGCCGTTCAGGTACTTGGTACTTACTAATTAATGTACTAAACCTCCTTTTTTGACGACATACAAGGTGCCTTTTATAAGAAAAACAACCATGAGAGGGAATGCCTAAAAACAAGTGCGAGTCTAGCCTAGGCTGTCCCCTAAAAATACAAATTCTACAACCAACATAGTTAGTCACATCACATTAGTGTAATCTTGAAAAAATTTGACATTCAATGACATCCTGTCATACAGAAGTGTTCTGCTTTCAACCTATAACCTACATCCATTTGACAATAATTATAGAAATTCTAAACCAGTATTTCAATACACAAGACGAGAAGGTTGCACAGACGCGGAATACTCAGTAAAAAAAACCTTAAAATTGCTTGCAAGACACAAACCTGTAAATTTTCCTTGTTTCCAGCAGCAATGTTTGAAACTGTACGGCAAGCTTCCTTCTTCACATTCTTCATATGATCTTGGATCATTAACAAGCTCAGAAGGCTTGGGAGAACACTATGTTCAATAATACACTAAAAGAAAAATAAAGTCAAATAAATTATAAAAAACAAGCAGACCTGAGACCACAAAAGTAAAGCAAGCCACAAAGTTACTGTAGTTATTCATTATATACTTATTCTTATCTCTAAAATATTCCATCATGCAATATTTTGCTGCCACCGGCACAATTGTAACCGATAAAACATTGAAATTTAAATGACCAAAAATATTATAAAAATCTTGACAACGACCATGTAAAGCTTTGACACCTCAAAAGTGAGCTACATCACCAACTAGTATGTTGAAATGCTAAGAAGTATTTAAAAACATTATCAGCTTATCATACTGTATGATCTATATTTGCAGTTATAAATAAACATCATGCCGCAACTAGTTCTACTGGAAATTCAACAACCAACTTCATACTGATGTTCTTGCCTAATATAGTAATCTCTCTTTTTCTATGGTGCAGGTAAAAAAATCAGAATTTAATATAAAGCATCCTAGTTTGTAACATACCTGGGTCTGGACAGCATCCCCTGCTGCAATGTTTCCTACAGTTCTAAGTGCTGGAATAAGAACCCATGGAGAAAAATGACTGAACAATCATTTCAACACAATGAGTTCATATCCACAATTGTAATATCTCCAGAGTACTCAATTAAGAAAAAAATGAATTTCCAATTACCCAAGTAGGTGAACTAGACGTGGACAGAAGCCAGCTTCAATTACAGCTTGAATTCTTTCATAAGACCCATCGGAAAGATGTGATAGTGCCAAGCATGCATCTGTGAGGATCGCCACGTCTGTAGAATGAACAAGGCGCAAAAGGGCAGGAAGTGCTGGCCTAATCTGTCAAAATAATTTCTTAAAACCTTATATATCAAATAATTATTGAAAAGAGTTCTACCAATCAAATAGTTACAAGGAAGATTCCAGACATAACCTGGTGAAAGGGAGGTCGTGGCTTGCCACGGCAGAAATTTAACAATGTCCAGGTGGCTACTCCTAGCATCGAATGTTTTTCATTGCCGTTTAACAGAGCCAGCAGTGGCAGCAAAGCACCAGAAGCAAGGACAAGGTCACGAGATTTAGGAGAGTCGCCAGCCAGATTGCCCAACACCCAAACAGCCTACGAGCACAGGAAGGGAGTTGGTAAGACAGGTGGCCAGAACATAATACCCCAATAGTATATGGAATATAGGATGTTCAAATGGATTGGCCATATAATTTTGAAAGGGTACCTGCTCCCGCACAGTATCACTTGGAGAATGAAGAAGCCTGATAAGGTCAGGGAGAGCCCCTTGTTCAATTACCATAATTGTATTTTCAGAGGACTCAAAAGCAATATTGGTGAGAGCCCATGCAGCCTCGAACTGTAAAGGGGGTAAAAACATGAAGTGAAGAAACAAACTAATACACATACAATAAAGGGGCACAAAAAAAAAAAAGACAAACCTGGAGGCGCTGGTGGTAATGCTGTGTAAGAAAATAGACAAATTGACGGACAACTCCGGATGAAATTTCCACATTGGGAGGAGTTCTGACTGTAAAATGAAGGACGACATACATACAATGTTAGAGGGTTAGTCTTGATCCCAAGGAGACAAAACAAGATAGTTAAGTTAATCGGGTACCTAAGTACCTGTCGAAAGTAATTTCCTAAACTGAGTAGTTGCCTCGAGCTGCGAATCACCATCACTAGACCACAATCGGGCAACAAGAGCAGGGAAACTCGGGACTAACTACACAAACCATATAATAATATGTATAGACTTAAAAGTTAATATCAATTAGGGCGGATGAGTAAATGAAATTGGACCCTAAATTGAATTACAGATAGTATCGATCATCATCGTCTAATGGATTCTAAATTGAATTACAGATAGTATCAATCATCATCGTCTAATTCATTCATATATAATTATTTATTCATATATTATTCGAATCGAATTGCAATCAGTGAATAATATAATAATAATTTGAATCCCTGTACATACCTCGTCGTCGGATTGAAGACATTCACAACGCTTCTTTAGCGGGGTCTCTCCGCGTACAAACTCACGAATCTCCAACCTACCGCAACAATCCACCGCCATACCGAGTATCCGAGTATAAACCCGATATCCAATTAACTTCTGGATTTAAATCAGCTTATGACTTAATCCTGATTTTAAGCAATTATTATACAAACAGAGTTGTGTTTAAAGTTGGAAACAGTTTTAAGTTCCCGCTTAAATTGGGACAAATAGTCTCCTTAAAACTCTAACTTCAAGCTCATATATTTGGATGGGTTAAAAAAGCTCCGTTCCTTTCTTATAAGTTGGAAGAAGTTTTGTATCTTTCATGTAATTTTATGAGATTGTTGGGATAAGTTTAAAAAGATGATTTATAATTTAAAATAAAAAGGTAAATTATAAATAAAAAAGTTAGTTTGAACTTATTAAAAATATTTTGATAATGTGAATTGTAAGTTTCGTTTTGACTTCTACTATTTTGTCAAACAATATAGTTAAGGAGGAGCACACTTCTACGTGTGTTATAAGCAATTTCAGACTTATAAAACAGAATCTAAAAAGTTGAAAATCCTACATTTTTATTCTTTTAACAAATTGTTTTTAATTTTAAAATATAATTTTTAAAAATTAATTTATACTATTTTATTATTATAACTGATAAATTGTAAACATCAAAATATATATCCAACCATATAAAATATAAGTTAATTTCCACTTATCAATAATTTCTCATTTACAAATAATAAACACTTCTTCTTGTCTGACGAAAACCCCGTTATTATATGTACAAGTCGAATAGACTTTGAGAGTACCGCTTTTTGTTTCTCCCAACAAAAAATTATAATATTTATTATTTCACAAAACATATTATATGAATAATAATATTTATTGGAAATCTAAAAAATATACATTTTGCTATGTTCTAACTTTTAAAATATACATGGTTATTCAAAATTTATAATTAAATAATTATTGACATTGAATATAAATGAGAAAATAGATTTTTTTTACCATCCAACTTATTATTTATTTAGAAACCTACCACTGAACTATAATTTTTTTCTTTTTTGGCACTAATGTTAGGTTCAGATTTTTTTTGTCACTAACGTTAGGTTCAGATTTGATTATTAACACTATATTATTCATTTTAGCATTATTTAAATATAGTGGTAGTTTGCAATATAATAGTGATGTGATACGTGTTTATATCTTTATATGTAGTACTCCATATGTGTCCTAGATAGTTTATCTTGGAGGACAAGAGTTTGAATTTTTTTACTCGGAATTTTTTTACCAAGGGGACATATAGATGACTATATCACCATAATATTGCAGACTACCACTATATTGTTATAATGCTAAAAAAATTAACATATTGTTAATAATCAAATCAAAATTTAACGTTAGTAATCTAAAAAATCTAAGGTTTTTTTTAAGAAAAAATAAAATCCAACATTTTTTTTAACAAAAAAAACCAACGCTAAATTTTTTTCAGGAAAAATAAAATAAAATAATTTTTGAAACCAAATTATTTAGGAGTCTATAAAGTATAGTTTTGTAACTTTTTTTAAAATTTTCTTTTTTTGAATAAAAGTTTAAATATCAAACTTTTATTCAGAGAAAAAAATATAAAAAATATATTATGGAACTATACTTTAAATGAGCGTGAAAAAACGTGTCAAAAAGTAACGTAAAGAAATGAGGGGGACAGAGCAAGTATAAAGATATAGACACATATCAGATCACCATAATATTGCAGACTAACACTATATTTTAATAATGCTAAAAAGAATAACATAGTGTTAATAATCAAATCTGAACCTAACGTTAGTGATAAAAAAAATCTGAACCTAATATTAGTGACAAAAAACAAAAAAAATTATAGTTCAGTGGTAGGTCTCTAAATAAATAATAAGTTGGGTGGCAAAAAAATCTATTTTCCCAATATAAATCTTAAAGTTATAAGTTCGTAATATTTTAATTATTAAACATGTTATATATGAGGTCTTCGATAAAAAAAGTATCGATAAAGATTTATTCTCGAATTTGAAGATTGACTATGACTTTAAAATTATTTTATTAATTCAAATCAAATTTAATAAGTTTCATAATTATAATGCGGAAATTCGTTAACAAATATAGCAAATATCTCACGTTGAGTCGGGTATGAATTATACACATTTTAATTAAATTCTTATACTTACTTAGACTTATTTGAGTTAAAATACAAAACTAAAAATTACCCAAACCTCCATAAAAAAATGTCTAAACCAAAATTGATTGAACGTCAAAAACTTAAGACCAAAACCATTCTTTATAATATTGTTTGAGAATTATGATATTTATCACTAAGAATGGAAAAGAACAACTTATAGATTACGAATAGCTTATTAATTTAAGAATCATGAGTGGTCGAGTCAACTAACCATCTCTCTCACTCGCCTTTTCCCCTTTTTTTCTCTCTCTCTCTAAAAGAAATTTCGAATCCTGATTCTCGTCATTTCTTACGCATCAACTATTTACTTTCGTTTATCTTCTCCGCGAGGGCAGCGAAAGGAAGTTTTTAAATATCATGTTCTCTGTTCCATCATCATGTTGACGCTACATCAAGCTGACCGGAGATACGAGACGATCATTCATATGGGTCCATTCCAACACATCAATATTGACCGAGTCAAAGTGTTCAAAATTGTCATTGTTCATATCTGCGGAACTCATTAACAAAAAGAAAAGGAAAAACAGATGTGATCTTTTCAAAACATAAGACTACATGATTATTATTATGTGATTATTTGTTGATTTATGGTATATTTTTGCGATGTGATTCATATTTCGTTTTTCATGATTAGGTATAATTGTGTGCTTGATTCCATTATGTTATGAGTTGTATCGTATCATATTTCGTCTTTTCTTATTTATTTTTTGTCCGAATTTCAAGAGATTAGATATGTGTTATCAATCTTGTATTATATGCTTAGTTAAGTTTTTATTTGTTATTGTATCTTCTTTTCCGATTTTTAGTTTTTTCGATTCTTAGTTCTTCGCTAGTGTCCATGATTTATGTTTGTAGTTATTCGACAGTGGCGGTGGAGTTAGTGTAGCTGTGACCTATTTTATGCGTGTTGTGAAATTAGATTATACTGATCGTTTAATTTTATTGCATGATTTCAGTTTTAATCTTGTAATTTTGAATGTTTGGTTTTAATAGTAGTAATTGTAAATCTTAATTTAGTTATTCTTTGAATGGTAAGTTGACTATATTTGAATTTGTTTATCTTTAGAATTTGTCTTTTAGTTACATGTTACATGCTATAATTTGAATTTGTGTTTTAATTAGAAGATTAATTGGTAGAAATTTGTTGCTGATTATTGTACCTGAATTTCATAATTCATGGGGGCAATTTATAATGGCTTTATTGTGCCTTAATGAGGTAATATTGCGCCATTAATGGTTGAATATTTAATTGGTGTATACCAAATTTATAGTGTTGATAATGGTAATTAGCTAAAATCAGGATACATTTGTTTGCCATGATTTTGTCTTATATTCAAATAGATATGGCTAGATATGTTTTCAGTTTTCAATTATACTTTCTTATTTATAGGGGCCGTTTGGCCAAACTTAAAAAAAGTGCTTCCATGCTTAAAGTAAAGAAGTGGAGTAGAAGTGAGAAAATAAATAAGTTGATAAAATGTTTGGAAAAGAAACAGAAGCTGCGAGAGAGAAGCTAGCATTCTCAGCTTCTTAAAAGTGCTTCTACTTTTTTACACAAACGGGTCAAGAAAAGCAGAAGCCAGAAGCAGGAAATACTTCCCGTTCCCAAACAGCCTCATATTTTTAATATTTTTTGATATTACCTGTTGATATTTAAATTTTATTATGTATTATTTTATTAGGTATCTAACCAAAGAGATCTCACTATCTCTTTGGTGTAGATTTTTAAAGATTTATTTTAAATTAGTTTTATTTTACTTTTCTTATTCTTTAATATTTATATTATAGTTTAATTAGGAGTTTGTTGACTCTTTTCCACCTTTTTTTTAGATACTTTTATTTTTCTGAATGAACTTATTATTTTCTTTTTTTGCATTGTATTTTTTCAGGGTACGCGAGTGGAAAAAATATTGATAGCGGGACCTTTTATGGGTGTAATCTTATCGAACATTAAAGCTTTATTGTATAAGTGTCCCCAGTCATCTCTGCATGTCCGAGGGTTAGATGGTAAACTTTCATGAATGAAAGGAACTCCTTGCAGCTGCTATTGTATTCGGATACGAGAAAGTATCTTGTGACAAAAAAAAAAACTTAAAGATTATTTGGATAACCATTACTTTCTTAATTGTGACATTCGAAATTGTGCACGTAAGAAATGGTTAAAGCAAATACATATCTTCTATTCGACTCTGGCTCACTCCGAGAATTATTAGAACAGATACTAAGTTGTAAGGCATATAAGCCTGCATTGTCAAAAAAAAAAAATCAGATAAATTACAGTAAAGTGCAGACAAATTTGAGCTAGAGACATATCGAAGGGTTAATTAGATTGCCAGATGTTCCAGTTCAACAGCGTAAGGAAATGACAAATGCTGATGTTTTTGTATTATATAAAGGTGGTGGAATGATAATTAATCTCGGTTTTGGTTATTATTATTACCAAGGAAAATCAGGATGAAGACAAAAGAAGGAATGCCTGAAAATTTTTTGATCGAGGAATTTGGGGAGCTATAGGCTTTTGCAAGAAACGATGGTACAAGATTTGTGCAAAATGGTGGAACCATCAAGGTGAAGGTATGGTTTTGGTGTCGCTGTTGTAGACGATAATAAAAACAATGTCAATTTTGTATCGAAAAATAGGTGAAAAGTTGTTTGATAAATTTAAAATCAGTTTTTCTGAATAATAGTTTTTGACTTGATAAAATCTAAATATATTATCATAAATTACTTTCTGAATAATATATTATGGTTTTTAATTATTATTATTACCAAAAGTTATATTCATAACTTTTTAATTATTATTATTACTAAAAAGTTATGATATCTAGTATTTATGATAATATATTTAGATTTTATCAAGTTTATTTATTATTTTTTTATTATATAGTTATATTCATTGTTTTAGTTAAGTATAAATAGTAAATAAACTTGAAAAATCTAAATATATTATCAGAAATACTAGAAGTCATACCATTTCACTTGGTTGTGGTAACATTTAAGAATAATGTGTAAAACTCTATAAATAATATTTTTACTGGTTAAACTCATATTTTGAGGTACTTGTTTGATATTTATGATGATTTTAGGGACCATCTTGATACCGTTTTCACTTCAGTAACCAATTTCTACATTAACCTCACCTCGGTAACTAATTAACCTTATTACAAATCACTGTAATCACTCTAACAGATAGAAGGACCGGGACGATGGCTCCTTTGACCTCCTTGGCTCTAATGCCATACTATTTCTTCAACAGTTGCACAACATAATCAAATCATTAAGTTTCTGGTTTGCTTGGTTTCCCTTCGTTTCTCCGGTAGAAGTCCGAATCACATAAATTTACGGTGGTCTTACCATCAAAAGCTAGAATATCATATGGCGAATCCTCAGAAAATTCACTAGGCAAAGACTTCCAGTGCAGATTTGGTTCCCAGTCTGTCTCTTCAAGAACTGCAAGTATCTCATTCGCCACAATCTTACTCCCCTCGGGTGATAAATGTATCCCGTCCCTGGAGAAGTTTTCATTGATTAGATACTTATCAAACTGATGTTTTCTTGTTTCAGCAATACTGCTTTAAGGGAGTAGATCAAGGCAAAATATGTTTACTCCCTCCGTTTTGAAATATAAGTCGCTTGACTTTTTCGCACATATTTCTAAGTCTCTAGACTAGACCGCATAGGTAAAAAATCATTATTTTTATAATTTTTTTTCTGAATTATAATATTAATCATATATTTGTATTCAGAAAAAAATTAAAAAATAATAATTTTAAATATGAGGTCAAATGACTTAAAAATACGTTTCAAAAGGTCAAACGAACTATATTTGAAAACAGAGGGCGTAGTATATATTTAAAGCGGACTTACGTGAAGCAAGCAGACCAATCATCTTGTTTCTGTAGCACACTCCAAAGATCAATAACTTTAATGTTCAACTCCTTGCACATCTCTACACAAGCTTCAGCATATACTCGGGCCAGCTCATTTGTTCGCGGCAGCTTGTCTAATCCAACACTGAAGTTCACAAGGATGACAAATTTGAACCAAGCAGATAAGGATATCAAACACATTAAACAAACTGAAAAATATAATCACTCACCAGAGCAATTTGCAGAATAGAGCCTCATCCATAGGAGGAGAACTAAGGAAGATTACTCGTGTCTTCTGCGACAAACTCTGTTCCAGCAACAAAAATTACATTAGAATATGCATGAGTCATGATCTACATAATAGTGCAGATCCCTTAGCTCATCTTCTGGTTGAGTTAACTCTGGTTTTACCTGTTGTCATTGCTACTGTTGAGAGAGTTTTTTCAGCTATGAAAACAATCTAGACTTATCAGCGTAATAGGATGGAAGATGCATGACTGCAATGATCGTAAGATGATATATATTGAGAAAGCTATTTATGCAAGTGTGGATAACGAAATATTTCAGCCCCCTAACTCTTAGTCTTGGTTCCGCCACTGGCTGTGTGAAGCAAGAAAATGATCTAAATATGTAGCTTATACAGTCTGCACCTTCAGGGCAGGGCCGTTCTCTCGACCACTAGGCCAAAAAGACATGTGCCTAGTCCCCAAATATTTCAGGGCACAATACAGCCATACTTGTCGATGTTAGTCGAATAATACTCATTTCAGGGAACCATACTACCGCGTATCTGTCATTTTGCTGTAGCGAAAAGACAATATGCTACCAAGAAAATTACCTTGACATGGAGCGCAATTTTTTTCAAGTTTTCAATGTATTCAGGAATAGGTACATGAGGACCCAGGCCAGAAGGATGTGGTCTCGTTGAGTCATTACCCCCAAAATATACTATCACGAGATCGGGCTGTACATCTGCAGTCTAAGATCATACAAAATGAACTAGTTAATAATAGTACAACAAAAGATACTACTGGAAGGATCTTACAGAGTAAGAACCTTTGGAAAAACTTGATCAAGAACTTCAAGGGCTCGCCTTGAATTCCAACCTGCATATCCTCGCAGCACTATATCTGCCTACATATAGAAAAAACAAATATACATTAATTTAGTAAAGCAATATTCTGCAGGTCTGCACAAGTGATGACAACAACATGGAATAGGGGCAACATATTAGAGAGATGCAGATTACTTTACGAGAATAGAGATCAGCTAAAATAGAAACCCAGCCATTATTGTGAAAAGCATACTGAACAATGGATGATCCGAACACAACAAATTTCGGCCTGTGATTAGTTCCAACCATCTCTAACCACTCTGATCAAAACCTGCTCTGTGTTTTTGTACTACCATTAGTGGAATATATCTGGTAGTACTTATTAACTTAAGCTTGTCTACGCAATTATTATTCTTTGTCCGCTGCAAATTATTCTCTAAACATGTAGGTCACAGGCTCCAGTGATGTAAAGTATAACCAACTCAGGACCAAGCAAACTGATCACATTATCGTATTTGCAAAAAGTTTTTCAGAAAATACTGTGCTTAATACAGCTCTGTTATCGTATTTGCAGAACGTTTTGCACGAAATCACTTTACTTAATAAAGTTCTGCGTTGCTATTGATACCATGAAAGGTACTGCGATTACGCGTAACATAAAAAAGGGGGAACAAGAAGATGGTCATAATGTTCACAGTGCATCTCCCAGGGCCAGCCCTGATCAGACATCTTTGCGGGTGTTTGGATGGTTGGTGGGAATAGGAATCGGGAATGGGAATGGGGGTATGGGAAAGGATAACCCAAGGGGTGTGGAATCAATGATTTACCCTCCAAGAGGGAATGAGGTTCCCATTCCACACAAAAATTTTGTTAATGCAAACACAATAATGTATGGATACGAGGTTCCGATTCCCGTTAACCGAACTCATTAACCATGAACCAAACAGTCCTGTTTTTTCTTTGGTGATCAGACATCTCAAATATATTGGTCATATAAAGAAGTTAAGTTACAATTGTGTTTTTATTTTGCAGATATATTTAGTCGTGCACCAACTGCATCTTACCCACCCTTTTATATGAGAAAGTTTAGTCTGAAAACTGAACTCCGATCACTTACGTTTAACATGTCAAAATTTTGTTATAATCCTGATCGTCAGATACATGATATAGCAGTTATAAACAATATATTAGATAAGCTCCCAGCATATACCGGCCGGGACCAGTACCCATATGTTTATTCTGATGCTCCACTTCAATTTACAACCAGAGGAGAATATTTTTAAGGAGAGACAAATATTTTGCAGGGATAATCTGTCTGCATATTACAAGTCATTTCGAGGAGAAACTCAGGCAGGTTGACTGACCTTCGAAAATAAATACTTCCCATTCCGAAAGCTACTTTCACAATTCAAAGATAAAAACAATTTTTTGTTTTTATAACTATCTTTGTTACATCATTCTTACAAATTGATCTCACTTCAGATCATAAATTCACAATGCAAGCATCGTTGAAGCAACAGGACTTTAGGCACCAGAGATTTAGACGCCAGTAAAACAGAAAGCAGATACAAAGGGCACTGATTAGTGGATAATCCACCCTAAAGCCAGTTATCATGATACAGAAAATCAAACATTGCAGTAAATTCTCCATGGCTACGATGTCTTAAATTTTACAGACACCATGCTCCATCAGATCATCAGACTTCTGTTTTGCTTCGTCCCAATTATTTTCGCGGTAGAAGTCCAAGTCAGAAACGTTTAAGGTGCTCTTACCGTCAGGAGCTAGATGATCATAAGGGGAATCCTCATCAAATTCAGTAGGCAAAAACTGCCAATGCAAATTTGGTTCCCAATCTGTCTCCTCAAGAACTCTAAGTATCTCATCCGCCACTATCTTGCTTCCCACAGGTGATAAATGTATCCCGTCCCTGGAGAAGTTAGTTTTCATCAGCTAATCACAGAAAAGATGATTTCATGAATCAGCTATTTATATTAGCCACCACTTGTAACAAGAACATATTGTAAAAAGGAAATGGATAGTATAACAACGATAGTGATCAATGCAATGGAAGTGAATCAAGAGTAAAATATTCAATAGTATATAACTGAAGCAGACTTACGTAAAACAAGTAGATAAGAAATCACTTTGTTTCTGGAGAACACTCCAAAGATCAATAACCTGAATGTCCAACTCCTTGCACATATCTACACAAGCTTTGGCATATACACCAGACAACTCATTTGTTCGATTCTGCCAACCGAATCTAACACTGGAGTTCATATAAATGATAAATTAGCAACAATGAGCTTGACAACAAAGTAAGTAATATCAAATAAATCAAACATTTCCAATATTACTCACCCAAAAAAATTGCAGTATTGTGTCTCATTCACGGGAGGAGAAGTAAGGAAGATTACTCGTGTCTTGTCCGACAAACTCTGTCCCAAAACAAAAGAAAACAAAAAAATAGACTTAATAGGCACATTATTGATTAATTAAATAGCAAACTTATCACAAGTAAATACTCCCTCTGTCCCATCCATTTCTTAACATTTTCTATTTGGGATGTTCCCTCTATTTCTTAACATTTTCTAATATAACATATTTTTCTTTACTAACCTTATGTTCACTACCTTACACCTACTTTCTTCACTTCTTTTCACTTTTTTTAAACTCATACCCAACAACAATGTTAATTACCTGTTGGGATGGAGGGAGTCTTATTAAGCTCGCTTACTTTCATGACAATTATACGAGAAAAACACATGTGCTATTACTTATCGAAGTAACAAATCGCCACAATCAGATACTTCACAATAATGTTCTACTCACTAGAAATCAGAAATATATGTACAAAACATATACTAAGAAAAACCCTAGGACTCTAATTTTAAAGAGACTTAGAAGAACATGGTTTTTTTACTTCGGAGTGGGAAAGATGTGTTACTCTCGATGTGAGATAGAACCCAATTTCCAATTCAGCGGTTGCACTTTAAAACATCAGTTCTCGTTTATCCTTTATTCATTTCATTTCGATGTTGTGCTTGGTTGGTGTGAATGAATTTAGAAGTAATGGATGAAATTCGAACTATGTTAAGGCCAATTGTTTATAAATTTCATTCCTTCCTCCTTCCATTCCTTACACATTGTACCAGAGATCATACCTCCAATTTGGGAAGGAAAGTCCCATTCCTTTCTACAATCAATTTCTTTTCAAATCTCATGATAACAATTTTGCAGTCACGCAATTTTTTTCAAAACTTCCCTCCTATCTCTATTATCTTCATTTGTTTTTAGTCATTCCATTCCATTCACCCCAACCAAACACAACATGTTGAAATGTGTGCTGGAATCCCCTCGCGGCCGGAAAGAATACAATTTAACCAATATCCCACACTAACACATAGTGTGACCCACTCAAATCAAGCTTTAAAATGACCAACTACTCCATCTACTTTACTAAGCTTCCAAACAACATTATTCAAGTATAATAGTATATCAACTGGTAAATGAAGGAGCATCGTAGTTATAAAGTCGTGAATAATGTGCATAGCGCATCACTTATAAGTTATAACATGCAGGTACTTGACTGACTACCAGTATCATTTGGCTATATCAAAAAGATACTATGCAACCCAAAATAATTACCTTGACATGTAGAGCAATCTTTTTCATGTTTTCGACGTATTCAGGAAGAGGTACATGAGGACCCAGGCCCGAAGGATGCGGTTTTGATGAATCGTTGCCCCCAAAATACACTATTGCCAAATCTGGCTGTACGCTTGCAGTCTAGTTTATACAACAAGGGGGTAAGAAAAGAAACAATACGTCAGAAAACTACTCGAAAGAAATTTTTTAATCATATTACCGAGCATGGTATATCAGATTGCTATAATGCAAGTTCTTAAGTCGAATGACCTTAAACCAATTGATGGATATTGCAGAAAACAATCACTTTATACAGTATTAAAAAAAGGTCAGGCGCTAGTTACTAAAGTTGAAATATATCAAAAGAATCATATGATCGAACAAACCTTAGGGAAAACTTTATCAAGAACTTGGAGGGCACGCCTCGAATTCCAACCTGCATATCCTCGCAACACTATATCTGCCTAAATATATAATTTGCAAGCCAAACAAGTAATAGTTAATAACAAATAACAATCTTTCACTTTGACGAAGACATGAAGCAAAATATGACAAGTCCCCTTGATAACAATCTTTCACTATTCACAAGTACTTTTCAGCTTATGCCATCTCTTCAATGTAAGCACAATTCACTTTAGTAGCAGAAACATCAATAATCTTAAGACTAATCGAATTATTATATGAAATTAAAGATAATAAATATGGGTTCTTTTCTGATAAATAAAAAGAGCAGCTCAAACAATGAAAGTCAAAGTCCTAAATAGTCATAGAGAGAAGGGAGTTACTTTGCGAGAATAGAGGTCAGCTAGAATAGAAGCCCAGCCATTGTTGTTGAAAGCATATTGAACTATGGATGATCCAAACAACACAAACTTTGGTCTCTCGCCTCCTACCATGGCTCGCCTCTTTGATCAAATCCTAGTGTGTGGGGAGAGAGAGAGAGAGAGAGAGAGAGAGAGAGAGAGAGAGATATGCCAGTGTGTGTCGTTAACTGGGGCAGTTGGGAAGAGACAAACCTTTGCAACTGGCGAGGTTTAGACCCAAGTACGCTAAAGTAAATAGCCACCTCTTTTGTGGTTGTTGAGTAAATAGCCACCCATTTTGTGGTTGTTTCTCATTCATTTTCATTCGGATCATTATTTAATTGGCAGACAGGAGTATATTTGAAATAAAATAAAATAATTTGGTCGTATATGGGAATTTTTGGTCCTTGTACGGGGCCCATCGATGAGCTCAAAAATTGAACAGGGCTTTTAGTAATCTTATATTTGACCCAAATATTATATGCCAGTGGGTCAAGTCCAACATAGTTCTAGCCCTGGTTTTTAAATCCGACTTGTGGAGTTATAATTTAGAATCACTTGTTCGTATCATTTGTCTAAAAAATCAAAAGGTACTTATAAAAATCTAAGAATACTGGTGGTGTTTGTTTGTAAGAAGCAGAATCTGCTTTTGGTTTCTGTTTTTCATTCCCCGTTTGTGTAAAAAGAAGTAGAAGCACTTTTAAGAGTTGAGAATGCTAATTTCTCTCTCACAGCTTCTGCTTCTTTTCCAAACACTTTATTAACTTATTTACTTTTCACTTACTTTACTATAAGCAAGAAGTCACTTCTTTTAAGTTAATCCAAACGGCCCATTATCTTCTGTTTCATGACTTCTACCATTTGTTCAAACACTTTAATCACTTATAAGTCTTAACTAAATTCTAACTTCTAAATCGTTTTCTTACTTAAAACAAAACGCATATATTTTAAACTCACCCAAATGTGCCCACAGTGTTGTTATTTCTTTTCTGTCGTTAACCCAACTTAATAACGATTTGGGTCCCAAAACATAGATTATTTTAAATTAAATTTTTTTATATAAAAAATGTCCTAAAATTATTAAAGATAATAATTTTAGTATAAAATAGGTCAAAAAAATCTAATATTCTTTACAATAATAATAATTTTATGTTTGAGAGTGCTATTAAAAATTATTGTGTTGTCAGAAAAAATGCTGGTAAAAAAAATTGATGTATGCAACTGCAACATCAAACACAGAGCCGGCTCCAGCCCTATGCAGCCCATGGCCCCATGCAATGGCATGGGGCCTGCTTAACAAGGGGGTCCATTTTCAAATTAATAATTATGTATATGTAATAACATGCAACCTCTGTTGGTACTCTGCTGCAAATTAAAAAAGCCAAACACAACCCAGTGTCCTTCTTTGCTCAATTGATTTGGTTTAAATAACTCTTATCTGATCTTTAATCTCTTAACAACAAAATCACTAAGCAGGATCAACGCGAACTACAATTACAAGGCTATTAGTAGAACTGCAAGAGGAGATTAAGGAGCTACTTTTAAGAAATAAATTCAGTTTTTTTAATATAAAGGGGCCTAATTTTTTATGCTTGCATAGGGCCTTTTATTTGTTGGAGCCGGCCCTGATCAAACAGTACCTTAATACAAAATAGCTCAAAAGAACATTATTATGGGGGAAACTATATTCTAATAGTTCGGGTTACGGCGGTTAACCAAACGAATATTTAATGAAATATTCAATATTCGAACATTATTTGTAGTTCGGGACTTCGGGTCTTTGTTAAACTTGTGAAATAGTGTCTCTCGTCTTACATGGGCATTCCCTTTGGAGCTAGTCCAATAGGTTTTCCGTACTATTATTCATTAATAATATAAAAAAAATTGATAAAAAAATTTAATAATATGAAAAAATGAATCCTAGTGAGTATAATGATTTAGGTAATTCATTTTTAATGTCAACTCTAATAGCAATCTCTATATTACTCCTATATTATTAATTTAATAATAAATTTGAGAGAAAATGGGGGAAAAGAAGAGAGAAGACAAAGAAAGGAGGGAGATGGATTTTTTATTTATAAATATTAAATAATATTGGCTAGAGTTTCCTGAAAAATAGGTAAAATATTTGAGATTGTGCTAGTGATTTAGGTAGTCACATTTCACAAGATGGTGTTGGAGTACCTCTTTTTTATGCATTATTTAAATATGAGTTTATGAGTAATATGGCTGTTATTCGATCCGGGCGAGCCGAGTTTCGAGTCGGGCATAATTCGAGCCAAGTTTTATTTAGTCAAGCCGAGCCGGAAACGAGCCTAAATCTTTGCACGAACTCGACTCGTTTATTTTCACGAGTCGAGTCGAGCTGGCTCGTTTAGCTAAACGAGCCGATTTTAATGAGTCGGGCGAGCCGACTCGTTTAATTTAACACTAAATCGAGCCAAAAACACTACATGAATCCGACTCGTTAATTTTTAGGAGTCAGGTCAAGCCAGTTGGTTTAATGAAACGAGTCAAAACCTTTGTCCGGACTCGAGCTCGTTTAACTAAACGAGTCGAACCCATCAAAACGAGTTCGAGCTGTGCGAGCTCGCAAGCTGCTCGGATCGAATTACAGCGCTAATGAGTAACTCACTGTATGAGTTTATGAGTAACTTACTGGACTTGTTGCTCGTGGGATGTATCTATATTTCACTTTATATTTGTCACTTTGTGAGAAACTTCTCCCCGCCGCTGTTTCCGAACAACACATTTGAGTCTATGCCAAAATCAGTTCTCAATCCTGCACAGCATAAGAGCATCTCCAACGGCGTTGGCTATAATCGTTGGCTAAATTGGACCTGTAAGACATTATGTAAAATTTGTTGAACCTGTAAGACATTTTGCTTCAATGGTACTGGCTATATTGATTGGCTATAATTTAAAAATAGTATGATATTAATATTTTAAATTGTTAAAATAGAATATATCAGTTCAATATGGTAATAAATGATGTACAATCTTCCTACAGATTTTCTTACAGACCTGTAGAGGTTCGACAAATTTAGCCATCCATAGGAGGTTGGCTAAATTTATAGACAACAGCTGATCGTGGTTGGAGTTGAGTTTTTGAAGATGTTGGCTAAATCTTTTTATTTTAAGTATGCCAACTCACTTTTTAGCCAAGGGCTTTAGATGGTTGGAGATGCTCTAACACCTCCTTTCGTCTCTCCTTATCTAATTATTAGTACACCTCACCTTGTATGCACAACAGCATCGAGCATGTCACAGGACTAGAATTTCTAAAGAATTATAATTAAAATAACTTTTATTAAGTTTGATTGTTAATCCAGACCATAATATAAGCTGCTTCCTCCTGGTTTTTCTTATGAATTCATAAAATTTCCTAAATTCCGAGTATTCTATTTCATTATAGTGTTAAAATAGGCAATTTAAAATAAAACGAATACATATTTCAATTTGAAAAATGTTAAGTACCCAAAATAATTTTTCAAAAATTTTCCAAATTTCGCATGTCATCTTCTTATTAGATATCGAGTCATTAAATAGACATAGACCGCTGCACTAACATCAATATCTGAGCTATTAACCAAAAACCTCAATCAATTTGTCATTTTTTTGCCAAAAAACTTTTAAACTTCTGTTTTCATTACAAACCCAATAAACTTTACTAAAATATATTAAAAAATACAAAATAAACTATGGTTAAATCTGCAGATCTGACTTGTCAAGTATCTTACCCTCATTTATATCTTTTTATACACGTGTGCGCCATGTCGTGCCTATTGATTAATAATAATAATTTATCCTTTAATTATTTATAATATTCTAATTTCATAAACCTATTGAACATATGAGGTTTCATCATCTTTATCAAAATTACGCTTATACAAACAAATTTGATTTTATATAATTGCTAAATCCCGGAAATGATTAGAACTTCTAGATGACTTTGATGTCCAGGATTATAGTCACGAGCAATCTGCAAGGCATGTATGTGATTTTGAAAGAGTTATGCACACATACGGGAGATAGTATTCACAGAAAATCAGAGTAGACCTATGTATTTAATCATGTCTTTTAGTGAGAACGTTCTGAAATTAGATTTTAAAGATTAAAAATCAACAGACATAAAAATCTGACATGTTGAACTTACAACGCAAGCCAACAATATCATAATTTTTCTTAAATTTTGTTATTCTTGAATTCATTTATCCAGTCAAATTTCAAGCGTTCACTACAGTAATAGTGAAGTTACTGTGTGTATTAAGGGACTGCATCATAATGAATTACCAGAGCAATGCTTGCTGTAACAAGAAGGGAAAAGGTAGCACTGATGCTGATCAACCCATCTTTTTTTTCAAAGATTTAGTAAAGTTTATTGGGGTTAGAGCATCTTCAACGGTGTTGACTATAATCGTTGGTTAAATTGGACCTGTAAGACGTTATGTAAAATTTGTTGAACCTGTAAGACATTTCTCTTCAATGGTATTGGCTATATTGGTTGGCTATAATTTAAAAATAGTATGTTATTAATATTTTAGATTGTTAAAATAGAATATATCAGTTCAATATGGTAATAAATGATGTGCAATCTTCCTACAGATTTCTTACAGACCTGTAGAGGTCCGACAAATTTAGTCATCCATAGGAGGTTGGCTAAATTTATAGACAACAGGTCACTGTATGCTCTTATTAGTGAAAAAAAGGCTTAAAGGTTTTTTGGCAAAAAAATGACAAGTTAGTTGGGTTTTTGGTTAATAACTCTCGATATCTCTAATATAATCATCTCAAATTGAAACACCTCCTATTTGGAAATATTTTCGAAAAAAAAAAATGAGACACCCAACATTGCGCTTTCAATTTTTGGGCTAAGCTGGAGGGAGGAGTGATGACACTAATGTAATGATATAATATACTCCCTCCGTCCCCTTTTACTTGTCCCTTTTGGAAAAAAAAACGCATATTAAGAAAATGTTACTTGGATATCTTGTTTTCATACATATCCCTAATAAATGTAATGAATTAGATAGAGTTGTGTGTATATATATGCTAGTCAAACATTGGAAGTTGTTACTTTTTGAAAAAACATACAAAAAGTTGCTTTGAAAAGAGAAGTGGACAAGTAATTTGGGACAAATTTTTTTTTCAAAGTGGACATGTAAAAGGGGACGGAGGGAGTAATTATTACTAATCATGATTAAACCATAGAGGTGAGATTAAACGTGAATCCACCATATGCTAAACCACGCTATAAGCCTGCATATTTATTAAAAGCAGATCCTAATTTGTAAGTTTATAAACCACAATCTTATCAAAACTCCATTCAATTATTATTTACGTGAGTAGGTTGTTCACACATACTTAACACAAATAGCTACCTTGCTAAATAAGGTGTTTAAACCGATGTGTAAAGTTTAGCATGAAATCCTCGCTAGAGCAAGATACTCCCTTTTCAAATTAAAAAAAAAAGTAAAAAAATATCCTCCCGGCTAAAAATTATAACAATATTTAGAAAATTCGATTTTTACTAATTATCTAACCAAAAATAGAAGAAAATACTACGAAACTTCGCAGAAGCAGCATGTAATTAAATACTATTGTCTTCATATATAACCGTTTTACATAAACCAACAATTACATGCATCACCTGCGCTGTCATGATTTAAACTTAAATTATCACTCATTTAACCGATTAATCTATATATACGAATAGTGCATAAATTTACGAGAATATTTTATTGTGAAAATTGTGAGAAATAGAGAAATGTCGAACTCAATTGAGCAGGTCACTGAGCCATGGCAAATGGAGAATGGAAATGTGAAGGTTTTGAGCAAGGAGAAACATGGCCGGACGGCACATAATATTTCGGCCTCGTCGTTGCGCAAAAAATCCGATATCGATCTTGCATCGAAAGTTCGTTGTAGTGTGCTGAAGAAATTTTTTGGCAATGTTCAGGAGGTGCTTTTTGGAACGAAGCTTTGTATTCTGCTTCCGTTTGTGCCTTTGGCGATATTCGCGGAGTGGTACGGGTTTGACAGAGTAAGTGGAATTATTCGGGTATTGGTTCTGGCTCGATGAAGTTTGATTTTTTTTTAAATTTGGATTAATGTGGTTTTTTTGTTGTGATTGACCAGCCGTGGGTGTTTGCTTTGAGCTTGCTTGGACTCACCATGCTTGCGGAACGCATCAGTTTTCTGACAGAGTAAGAAATCAAATTCATGTCCTTCTAAGTTCTAACGTTAGTATTAGATTGAACGAACATCGATTAAGACGATGATCAAATGTCTGGTGACCCGTGAGCGAGGAAAAATCCAATCAACTAATAAATTATATTCTAGTTGCCTGTTAAGCGAGGAAAAATCCAATCAACTAATAAATTATATTCTAAAACGGCGATTGAAACGAGGAATAAATTTTGCTGATTAAAATCTTTTACTTGAATTTAAATATTTGTAGGACCAGTTTTTAAATTTTCATTTCTAGTAAGAATAAATAAATTTAGTAACTGTTGTAACATGTATCATATGATTCTAATTTTCTCCTTGTGTTCTTGTATGAATGCAGGCAAATAGCTTTCTACACTGGTCCAACAGGTACCTCCTCTCAATCTGCTTAACAAATTCAATAGACTAAACTGTTGGGATTAAGATTTAAACTCGATTATTTAATCCTTAATTACAATTTGCAGTGGGAGGGCTTCTGAATGCAACCTGTGGAAATGCAACAGAACTGATAATAGCAATATTAGCTCTCTGGCAAGACAAAGTAGATGTTGTTAAGTACTCTCTCCTAGGTTCTATTCTCTCTAATCTTCTTTTGGTTCTCGGAACTTCGCTCTTCTGTGGTGGCCTTGTTAATCTGCACAAAGAGCAAAACTACGACAGGGTACATTTATAATTCGCGATGTTATTTACTGCACTTTTGTTATGATGGTACTGGAAATGTAATCAGATTCATCTAACTTTTTGGATGTAACAGAAACAAGCTGATGTGAACTCTGCTCTTCTGTTGCTGGCATTGTTGTGTCATGCTCTCCCTTTGATGTTCCGCTATGCTGGCGATGCTGCTGCTTATAGTCCTAAGGCGACGCTTCAGTTGTCGAGAGCAAGCAGTATAATAATGTTGATTGCATATATGGCCTACATCTTCTTCCAGCTGTGTACTCATAGCAAACTTTTCGCAGCACAAGAGGTAATTCATCAATTAATCTCAATTTTATGGAATAATTTTGAGAACACACCTAAGCAAAATGTAGACAGTATTTTATATATGTAAGTGTAATAGTCTGTCAAATTAATATGTTTTACGTAATTCTGGTATGATCAGGAAGAACAGGATGATGATATCGCGGGTTCAGAAGAAACACCTGTAATTGGATTTTGGAGTGGATTTGTTTGGCTAGTTGGGATGACCATTCTCATAGCTTTGTTGTCTGAGTACGTTGTTGGCACTATTGAGGTATAACAACATTTCAATGCTAATTGTTTATTTAAGGTAAAACAATGTCGATTAGTGTAATGATCTCTATGAACAAACAGGAAGCTTCAGAATCTTGGGGAATATCTGTCAGTTTCATTAGTATCATCTTGTTACCGATAGTTGGAAATGCTGCAGAACATGCTGGAGCTGTTATATTTGCTTTCAAGAACAAGTTGGTTAGTAAAAATTCATGCATAAACCTCTATGCATATATAATTTAAATTCTAAGGCGTTTTCTGATTCATGTTTGCTAACTTTGTGCTTCGATGCAGGATATTACATTGGGTGTTGCACTGGGTTCTGCGACTCAGATTGCTATGTTTGTGGTAAGAACATGTCATATAAGCGGAATTACTAATAGACTTTTCATTTACAGTCTAGATTTCCTGCTTTGGTACTCGTATTGAGCGAAATTTGGGAACACAGGTGCCAGCAAGTGTATTGTTTGGTTGGGTACTGGGCATCGACATGGATCTTGATTTCAGTCTCCTTGAAACTGGCTCGCTTGCTCTTTCAATTATTGTCACAGCCTTCACTCTGCAGGTATGCGATGTTCTTTATTTCACATTAAATCATAAATTTCATGAGTAAAAACAAATAATGGTTAAAAATCTTAACAGGATGGAACTTCTCACTATATGAAAGGACTCATTCTTCTGCTATGCTACATAGTTATTGGAGCATGTTTTTTTGTTTCCTCCGGAACAACCAGTAAGCATTTCAACTACAAAACCGATTTCCATAACAGTTACATATCTGTTTCACGTTCTTATTGCTTGTGTTTTGTAAACATTTTCAGCTGATCACCAACAAAACAACATCCACTTAGGTATTCGATCCTCGACTAAAGGAATCTTCAGAGCCTGAAGTGCAGAATGGACAATACTTGATACATTAGCTATAGTTAATTTGCATTTCCTACAATAGTTTTCAGCTTGTACAAAAGCGATCGCAGTATGTCTTGAATATCTGTAGCACAACTGATCAATTATTGTATACATTGACTCATGAATTGTAGTTAATAGTTTCATTACACCTTTGAGTTTGAGATGAGGTTGTGTTCAGCTAGTGAACCTTGAACAACTGGTCCATGTTTGTTTTTTCTTGAATTGTAACTTTTGCATCTTTTTATACAAACAAAACAACCAGTGGCTAGAGACGAGTCAGAGTTGAACCCAGGACCTAAGATAACAACAGACTTTAAGTCCGCCTGCTGTATCGGAGATATACATTGAAACGAACTAATAACTGGTTTACATGTGGCACACTAACATGTGTCATTACATAAGTGGCACTATCCAGTATTCTTAAACATGGACAGATGGCATCACACGAGTGGCCAGTTTCTCATATTCTCAAACACAGTATGTGTCAACCACAAATCACGATCCAACCTGTCCACTCAACAAACCATATATTTGAACCCAACGGATAAGCTAAGTAGATAAGATCTAGGCTCTCTCAACCGTCAGATGGATTTTCCCTCCTAATCCAACGCCCAAAATTCGCTCTCAAAGATAAACAATTCAAACCACAAAAATCTACATAACATCACTCACTCACTCATTCTTCATTTCATATCTTCCACTCCCTCACTTGGCCAAAAATTAATCAATCTCGATGGCTTCCACCACAGTTGCCGCCGCTGCATCATCATTCATCGGGACACGAATCTCCGATGCCAACTCGAATTCGGGCAAAGTCCAAGCCCGGTTCGGATTTGGTGCCAAGAAAAAGGCAGCACCCAAGAAAGCCTCTAAAATTGTACCAGACAGACCATTGTGGTTTCCTGGTGCAAAGGCACCAGAGTATCTAGACGGAACACTTGTCGGTGATTACGGGTTCGACCCTTTTGGTCTGGGAAAGCCAGCTGAGTATTTGCAGTTTGATTACGATGAATTGGACCAGAACGTAGCCAAGAATTTGGCTGGAGATATCATCGGAAGCAGGATCGAGAGTATTGATGTGAATCCTACACCTTTTCAGCCTTATGCTGAGGTGTTTGGACTGCAGAGGTTCAGAGAATGTGAGCTCATTCATGGAAGGTGGGCTATGTTGGCTACTCTTGGAGCTCTTGCTGTCGAGTCTCTCACTGGTATCACTTGGCAAGATGCCGGAAAGGTACTGTTTTTAGGCCTAATTTAAGCTTTATTATCATAGATATGGAGATAGATTCACAATCCTACATCAATTTAAAATTGTACATCAATTTGATTTGCATTCCTTTAAACAAAATTGTACAATCAAGGCCGATCACTTGTCAAACTTACAAACTAACCAAATGTACTCAGTATATCCCGCTCTAAGAACTATGTAAGGAGGGTAAGAGGTTTAACACTAGTAGATGGACTTTAAAATATCATGAGTCTTTTGCGTATTACAAATAGAAATGACGGTATAGGTGGAAATTAGAAACATGGAGAACAGATTTGGACTATTGATCTGACATGAAAATTTGCAGGTAGAGCTAATTGAGGGATCATCGTACCTTGGCCAACCACTCCCATTCTCCATTACTTCACTGATATGGATCGAAGTTCTTGTTGTTGGATACATTGAGTTCCAAAGAAATGCAGAGCTTGACCCTGAGAAGAGACTCTACCCTGGTGGCAGTTTCTTCGACCCACTTGGCCTGGCAGCTGACCCCGAGAAGAAGGCCACTCTTCAACTAGCCGAGATCAAGCATGCCCGTCTTGCCATGGTTGGGTTTTTGGGATTTGCTGTCCAAGCTGCTGCCACCGGAAAAGGTCCCCTTAACAACTGGGCTACACATTTGAGTGATCCCCTCCACACTACCATTATTGACACCTTTTCCTCATCCTGAGCTTTTCTTATTACATTTCATTTCCATTATATATAATCATCTCCTTATGGCTGATAACTTTTTCCATGTATGGGGACTAAACATTATCTCTGTTCTCAATCCTGTATAAATCGTAAACCCTGATAGTTTCAGCAGATTGTTATATAATGGAATGTTGGTGTACTCATCTCACATATATATTTATGAATTCGATAGGATGCTTGCATTTAGGCAATAAATATAAGAATCTAACATTTAAGCAGAAGTACATACAAACATAAATTCCCTGCAATCAAAAGTAAACACGAGCGGATTCAAGACTCTAAATCAGGCACATTCACATATGTATACTCAGTATTAGACATATCAGATCAAACACTAAGTGCTATATTTATGAACATAATCCCTAATGCAAATAAATATAAAATATACCTCATCATATTTAGTAACAGTAGCTATTGCTGGATCCATTAACAGTATAATGTGATTAACTGTAAGATTCCAAGAAGAAAAAAAAGATACTGACTAGAGTCACGCGTTTATATAGCCTTCTTCTTCTGTCCAGCCTTTGGGTTAAGTCTCACAAATCTATCAAGATCCCACAAGGTCTCATTGTCAAGAGCAAAAACATCGAGCTCAATTTCCCCTTCTGCATCAGGTTTAATCATTTCAGGATTCCGCTTGGCCACAATCTGCAATATCTCATCCAAATACTCCCCAATCAAGTCTTGCAACGCATGCCCCAACCGATCCCTTTCCTCAACACTCATTTCCCATCTCTTCACCCGATTTTCCAACTCCTCTGCCACTCTCCTCTGCTTCTTCACCACATATTTTTCAGCAGCTTCTTGTCTCTCAAATCTCTCGTGTTCAACAATCACACTTCTACGCTCATTCTCATACCTCTCATAAGCCGGATCAAACAGTTTACCAAACAATTCACTCAAAACAGACGCCATAACATAAACATCCTCTCCTTTCCTATTATACAACATAGCATTTTCAAAAGTCAATCTAACATCTTTCGCGAAATCATGAGGACTTCTATAACCACGCCTACCAAGCTTCGACTTAATAGTACCTAGATCCATTGGCCTCTTAACAACCTCATAATAATCCGAAAGCCTCAATGCCACCACATCCACCGGCTTATTAAACACCCAACCATGCTTATGTTTCATCAAATTATCCAATATCACACCGCACTTCTTCATCATTGCTGCCTCAACTCTTCGACTCTCTGTCGAGTCCAAATTATATTTTTCATTATTTTCTTTATCCGGAATCATAGGCATTGCACGTTTTTTAGCAACAGAGTTCGATTCACGAGCCTCGATCTGTTTTACAAAACTTCGAATCCGTTCGACGTTAGAGATGAATTTTTTCTTCAGTTCCTGCAACTCAGGTTCCGAATACGAATCAAGATCAAAGATCACGCCATCGTCTCGAGATGATTTAGGACAAACTTTTGTGTGATTAGGCTGTTGCGCATTACGTGCATGAGCATTAGGGTTTATGGTTTTACTGTTTGGGGACATCATTTGTTTGTGAAAGTGTTAATGTGTTTTGCAGTTCGGTAATGATGAGTATATATAGGTAACGAGATATATCATATTATGGTTTGGTTTGTTTATAAGCTGTTCAATTTAACTTCTTGAAACAAATCACAAAACCAAAATCATTCTAGGAGAGTGATTGAGTTTGGTTTGGCAAAGAAGATATTTTATTTTTATTTTCTTGTATCGAATTTAAATCAAAATCTGTCTCCCAAATCTTAATGATTCCATCATCAGTCATAAATATTTGGTTATATTTTAAATCTGAGTATAAATTCTTTTCATTAAAAGTTTATATACTAATGAATATTATATTTTAATACAAGTTTAAGAGTACTAATCACTAATAATCTTACGTCAGGACATATTACTAGCGGGAATAAATTGTTTGATGCGTTAATCATGAATTTTCAGTACATATACATGGATACTACGATATCATCGAGCGACACTCATTTGAGGGTTTTTATCATACATATGCATGTTTTTTTTCCAGATGGACAAACGGTAATCGAATCATTAAATTTATATATACAAATAATGATTTTAACTTTACTGTCAAGCGTTTCAAACTTACGTGACAAAAAATTATACATGTTTTTTTTCTGCTGGACAAACGGTGATCGAATCATTAAATTTATATATACAAATAATGATTCTAACTTTAGTGTCAAGCGTTTCACAAGCGTTTCAAACTTACATAACCAAAAATTAAACGAGTTATACATCAAAATAGAGAGTATATATACTAAGAGTAACTAATATAACTTGCATCATTATAAACTATATTCAACGATGAGAATTAATTGAGTGAAAATTATATATGATTCATTTATGTACAACTCGATTATGTTAGTATGATTAACGTGGGATTCAACTCGAATTTTACATACATTAAATGAATGACGAGCCAATTTTTAGCATCAAATCCCTAGGGTTAAAAAATCCATTAAATCCTCATTTCAAGAAAAAAAATAAAGGGCTATTTGGTTCATGATATATGGAATCACGTATGGATTTATCCATTTCAAATCCATACTCGGTATTTGGTTGGAAAAAATAATTTTATACCTATATATTAAACCCCCAAGTTATAGGTTTTTGATACCCTACCCAAGTAGAGAGGTGGGTATGAGATACATTCATTTTTTATTTTATTTTTTTGTCTAGGGTCCGCCGCCTACCATCTTTATCTCAACCTCCATCTCTCTCCCTTTTCTTCTCATATCAATCTCTCTCCCCTTTCTTCTCATATCAAATTCTCTCTTTCCATGCTTATCTCAATTCCTAGCCTCCGCTTCTCCATTCACAAAACACAACTTTTCTCGTTTTTAATTTTTTTATCAATAAACATCATTTTTGGTTTGTTTCTTCATCAATAAAATCGAGTTTCGCACAAAACTCGAAAAACCCTTCTGGGTTTTTTCCTCTCCTTCTGTTTGAGTCATTGTTTGTGTTTGAGTGTCTCGCTTTCTGCAATGTGTCTCGATTTGTACGATGTGTTGGTTGTGTTGAAAATGAATTTTATGGTATACTAGGAGATCTTAAAATCTCGCATCAATAACACTTTCGGCAGATCTATAGCTGGTGTCCGGCAGGTAGATAGCTGGGGTGCATTTGGAACGGTAGTGAATATCACATGTACTCACCTTTCACAAAAAATATTTGTTCATGACATGAGGCCTCTAAACTCAGTTTTTGCAACTGAGTCCTCCTCTGAACTTTGCACTATCTATAGAATTATTGTGAGTCTCTTCCAAAGTATTAACAAAATCCGCTTTAAATTTGACGAAAAAAAGTAATGAAATATTAATGTTTGATACAAAATTAAATCAATGATGCAAAGTATATAACAATAATAATTTATTAATATTTTCAATTAATATAAATTAAAAACTTATTTCTTACAGAAATTGTATATATTGATTGCAGCACTCAACCAAATACAGATATGATATCCTAAACCCATACCAATTTAATCTGATTTTTCATTTCAACTCATACCAATCATGGAACCAAACACCCCTAGACTCTCTTCGTGCTTGTTTAAAACAGTGGAACCAAACGCCTCTAGACTCTCTTCGAACCTGTTTAAAACACCCCTAGACTCTCTTCGTGCTTGTTTAAAACAGTGGAACCAAACGCCTCTAGACTCTCTTCGAACCTGTTTAAAACACCCCGAACATGAACATGGGACATGGCCCTACTATCAAAAATTCGTTGGAGTTTAGTGTTTTGGGCCCGTCGCTCTCCAATATTCAATAATTAAATTCATAACTTATTTCAAATAATTTCAAATGGCATCTGAGATAATCTTCCTCTATTTTAAATTAATAAAAACTAATTTAAATACTCCCAACGTTGCAACCTTCGTGATTGATAAATGTGGGCTCAGATAACAGATACTACTGCTCAGGGGCTCACTTAATTCATCGGGCCATGCAGTTTGGGCCCACTTAGTCATGGAGTTATTCAGCTTGAGGCCCACATAAGTTCAAAATCTCACGGTACTCGAGATCTACTATTATTGTAAAGCCGAACCCACCACTCAAAATCATCTTTCCAACAACTCAATAATATAATATATAATCATAAAATATTATTAAAAATTACTACATTAATCTGCATTATGTACTTATTACTCCCTCTGTCCCCCTCATTTGTTTACAGTTTTTTCACACTGCTCGACACGCATTTTAATGCGCATATAAAACATAGTTCTATAGCTTATTTTTAAATTTTTTCTTTTTTGTATAAAAATTTAAACATCAAATTTTTATACAGAAGAAAAAAAAGTTCAAAATAATTTACCGAACTACGTTTTACGAGAGCATTAGAATGCGTGCCGAGCCCCCGTCCCCCAATGTAAACAAACGAGGGGGACGGAGGGAGTATATGCATAAACTCGTGACACAATTAAAAAGTAGCAATCAAGAGCTTCTAAATTCAAACGAACCCACGTTAAGCCTACTACTTTCAAATATCCTCAAGCTTTTGATTTCAAATATATAAAATATACTTTAGCCAACTCTTTGCAACAGTGTATCTTTCTTATTGGGCTCCATGTGTGTTTTTTTTCCGGTATATTTCGCTTATCTAGTTAGTCAAAGCTCTGCATGTGAATGATTGGTTCCATAACTCTTACTGTATAAAAATCCCAACTCCAACTCTCTCGTCCGACTCTAACTCTCTCTCATTAGGGAGGATTTTCCGAGTACTAAAAAAAATTGTTTCAAAAATATTCGTCTATTTCAATTTTTAAATTTTAATGTATATTTATACTTTCAAAATCAAATCTCCTTCACATATTTATAATTTATATTTTCAACATCAACCATATGTCACATATTATGTTCAATTATTGACTTGATACAACTCTCTTTTTCTCAAAATTCACTTTTCTTAAACTATGTGATTTTAGAAAGTGGACATGTAATTCGAAGTGGAGAGTATCATATGATTCATACGTTTCATATATTATTCAATTGTATTTCTCTCCATCTTTTTTTTTTAATTTTTAAAAATATAATAAATTAAAGTTAATGATAAAATATTAATCACTAAATGCGTATCTTAAATACGAACTAAGATAAACTAGGCTTATAGATGTCATCATCCAACTAGACCCACTCTCGACCTCACTCAATCCATCTCGAGCCCACTAAAGTCTCGTTAAGGTTTTGGACAAGATCCAAAAGAGCTCCAGACTAGCTCAAGAATCAATACTTTATCTCACCCCCCTCACGAGAGTCCATCCCGTCCACTAAGCCCATCTAAGTTTATATTTAGTAGTCTGCAGTAGATTCGGGTTTTCTATGGTGTGCCCATTAGCACATACTAAGCACTAAAATATACTCCCTCTGTCCCGGTCAATTGTATACGTTTCTTTTTCACTGCTCGACACGCTTTTTAAGGCACTTATAAAACATAGTTCTACAACTTATTTTTAAGATTTTCTTTTTTTGTATAAAAGTATAAATGTTATACTTTTATACAGAAAAGGAAAATTTTAAAAATAATTTACAGAACTATACTATATTGAAGCATTAAAGTCCGTGCCGCGCCCCCGTCCCCCAATGTATACTATTGACTGGGACGGAGGGAGTATGAATTTAGATGATTTTGATTGTCTTACGTTTTTTAATAATGATGGATCCTCCTGCATTTACAACAACCACATCAATCAAAATAATCGAAATTCATAAATTTTAGTAATTAACCTGTGCCGAGAGCAAATCCAATAAATAATTTGAATGTACAAAACAGTACAGTGATAAATCTGAGTTGGGTCCGGCGTGTTATCCCAAAAATGACATCTACAGCATCAGTCCGTGGCATCATTACATTCAATCTAAAACACTCAAACCGTCAAACATAAACATCATACCTCGGATGCTCTGATCAAAATGGCATCGTGAGTTTCAATGCTTTCTGCGCCCATTTCTCTTTTATTTTCCTTTTCTCAACAATACTTAATTATATCACCTTAATTCAAATATTGTAAACACTGTTTCTTCCCCCCTCAATAACAAAAAGAAATAAATATCGAGCCTTTATTGTCAAAGCTACTCTCTCAGATTGTCTCATTTATTGAACCCTTTTCTTCTAATTTTTCGTTCAAAGTTTCTTTTTTTCATCTTTCTTTAATTTGAATAAATATTTAATAATAAATTTTCACTTTTTGGGACTGCCCATCTTCTCCAATCTTGTTGCCAGCTTGGTTTCTGCAGCAATGGCGGTAAGCACACCTTCTTAATCTTTGTGTGTGTGTTTCGTGTGTGTGTGAGAGAGAGAGAGTGTGTGTGCGTGTGTGTTAGTAGAATTGATTAGCTCATTGAGAGAGAGAGATGGGGAGAGAAAGAGGGAGAGGGAGAGGGAGAGAGAGAGAGAGAGAATGGTTTTTTGTGTGTCACAAGAGAATGGGATTTTTTTGATTTTCAATGCATTGGAAAATAATTTGATGCTAGTTATTTTGATTAGCTGGATTAGTAATGTTATTGAAATTGTGTTAATGATTTATTTTATTGAATGACATGATGATCTCTTTTTATAAGCTATGGTGATGGGCCTTTCTTGATTGTGAAGTTTAAAAGGTTGACTCAGATCCGTGAAATTTGGCTGATGTTGATAAAAATTCGATCTTTAATGCTTAGAAGTAGTGGGTTTTTTTTTGTGCTCTTGTATTTAGAATCCAGTGTTTTATTAGTATTTGATGTAGAATATAGATTGAGAGTTTGAGTTATGGTGAACTTTGCAGGCTTCAGTAGAGTACAGAAATATGATGAAGGAGAATGAGGATGATTTGTCAATGTTTTTCGAGATGCGGAACCGGGAATTGGGAATTAATGATCTTTCACTAATTCAAAACTCTGATGATTTTGATGATTCGTTCGGTATGATATAGGTCTTTACATTATGTTTAATTAGTTGACATTATAAGTATGGTTTTCTTGTTATCTGATTATATGTACAGTTGATACTTAAGTTGACAAAAATTGATGATGATGCACTATAATTGCAGGATCGAAACCAAAGATAACATCAATTGATGCAGCAGTACATGGTCCGAAATCAATAGCTGATGAATTTCTGGATTCTGAAAATGGCAAAACTGATTATGACTGGTATTATTCGTACTCTTACTCTCATTTTCACTCTCATAATCTCTTGTTTAAGAGGGTGATTCTCTTGTTTTTTTATTATGGATAGCCAATCCCCAAAAGGCTAAAAATGAATGCCTTATGATCAGTCTATTAATATGCATTTGATTCAAGATTATTTATGATACTTAAAAGAAAAGAATCCATATGAAAAATATTAATAATACGAATCCTTTACAGGGAAACTTGTCATCTTGCTTTTATCGGGTGGTTGTAATTTAAAATTATTGGTAATGGCTTAAGTTTAGTAGTTATGAATCAGAAGCGACAGTGGAGTTTGTTGGGCTATTAATAACTTCATTGCTATAAATGCATACTCTGCTTATTGTCCTTCGAAATTCAAAAGCTTAGTCTGTCTAAAGAGGAGCTGTCAGCATTTATAGAAGAGGCACTGATGAACGAGTGTTTGTTTGAATTAACATTTTATGGAGTAGTTATTATGATGATAAGTTAGTTTACCTTATGACCACTGCACATGAGCTCGTCAACCTAATTATGTTTTTGTCACCAGTTCTTGCTGTATTACAATTAGAATGACACTTAAAAAATTAAGTTGCTGCAGAACTTCTTCTAGGGAAAAATCCTTTTAGTGACGCTTTTAATGTAAGACTATCAGTCTATCACAGATTGATTATCAGATCACCTATAAGAACTCATAACTCATAAGCACATCTCGAGCTAGCAACCCTAAATGCTGAGATGGTTAAAATGCAGCAGTGTACTGAAATGGTGAATGTTACTCGTACTTTGACCCCTTCTGTCAGTAAGAGGACTATATTTATCAAACCTAAGGAAAGAAATACTCTTGCGATGCCTTCTCTTCAACAATATGAACTAAATGCATTCCTTCCCGAAGGAATATTGCAGTCTCGATTTGCTTTGTTATTATTACTACAATAATTATTGATATGTGTTGGGATTATGGAACAATTAGCTATCAGGAAAGACTACTCAAATGAAGTCACATCACCTGATATGTTGCTTAAGATTTCTAGTTTAAGTTTTAATGGACAAGATGCAGTTCAAGCTATAATTAAGTATACAAGTTTAAGTGTTGTTGGCCGCTGTATCTTACATATTGTTTGCTTCTTTTTTTTCTCCCCTGTGATTACTCTGTTATGCATTCTGAATAATTTTCAAATAATTCAGGCTTCTTACACTACCTTGCGCTCCATTGGAAAAGGGTGTGGTAAAAACAACTGGAAATGCTAAATTCCAAACAACTGCTCCAAGATCTAAAGTAAGGACTATGTTTTGGTTCAAGACTTATCAACTATTAAGTTGCTAAATGTCCGGTTTGTGTATGTGTGTATTTATGGAATGAGTTTTTTCTATAAATAAAATAATAGTGAAGTCTTCATGTACTTGGGCTTATTATGGAAGTAAATTTGGATTCTGTTTCAGACTATATGTAGCTTGCAAGTGAAAATTCCATGCTAAAAATTATTGGTATTTCAGTGTGCAGAACCCCCTTTAAAATCTGCTTCGAGTGAGGTAACATCATATAGGCAGAGAAGATCTGCCAGTGCTGGCACTAGAAGGTCGTCATCATCAGGGGTTGGAGGATCAGTCGCTAGACCTGCTACACCAACGGGACGTCCCACGTTACCTGCATTAGTGAAGCCCTTGAGGTCCTCTACCCCTTCTTCAAGAACAGCATTAGTTCCTTCCAGTAAAATTGTGGCTCCTCACAAGAGATCCTCAACTCCAACAAGATCTACTGCCCGTTCTTCTACACCAACTGGAAGACCCTCTATACTAGCATCTTCCAAATCAGCATCAAGATGTGCAACTCCAAGTCAGTCATCTGACCAATCTAGTTTATGTAGCGCATCCGCTCCTGCTGGTCGTTCTTCTTCGGTGACAAGGTCAAGTGCTACAACCAATAAAAAAACAATTCCATCACGTGCTATTTCCCCCTCAGCGAAGTCTACATCACAGAGGTCTGAGGTGCCTGGTTTCCTCACTGATGCTCCACCAAATTTGAGGACATCATCATCCAGAAGGCATGCTTCAGCATCTAAGGAAAGGCCATGTGCACCTAATTCTCAACCATCCACTGCTGAAGCTGTCTCCAGTGGAAAACCGAGACAGAAACCATACACTTCACTAAAATCACAGGTCTCAAGTGGTAATTCCCAAAACAGCGGGAGACCTGTGATAGTGAAAAGTCGCAAGTACTTCAACGCTAATGATGATGTAAACCCTGTTTTAATGGGAACTCAAATGGTTGAAAGGGTTGTGAATATGAGAAAACTAGCACCCCCAAAGCAAGATGATCTTGTCTCTGATCATAGTAACTCTAAGAAGTCCTCTTCCCAGGAGAGTTCAGGATTTGGTCGATCACTCTCCAAGAAATCGTTAGATATGGCCATAAGGCATATGGTATGTCAACTTATCTATCACATTCATTAAGTCACATAATGAAAATATTGCAGCTAAATCCACACTCTGTGCATCATAAATTTGTACATATGCAGTATATGAGGTGGTACTGTTTTAAGTGGTATTCTTGAATTTTCTACATTAAATGACCTTTTGTTTTCATTGACGCTTATGGTGCAGGACATCGGTCGCAGCATCTCAGGTAACATGCGGTCGCTAATGAAAGATGTTCCTGCTTCTTCTGTTTACAGCCTGAGATCCAAGTCCACTAAAGTCGGGATATCTAAAGCTTCCCAGTCTTTAATCACAAGCAGCAATGCTAGTTCGGAACGTAGCTTTAACACCAGCTCCCATGATTTAAATGGAAGTGAAGTGGAAGATATTGACCTCGGCAGTGAGCAAGGACATTCTTCTTCCAACAGCCAGCGCGGATAACAACTCTCATCTCGATTTGCTGGTTACCGTCTTTTTCTCAATATGAGTCAACTTAGAAGGCAAGGGACAGAACCTGATCACCTACAAGAAGCTGGAAAAACTCTTTCCTTCTCTTGTACTAGCATTATATGTATTGTTGAGTTGCATTTGGATATTTATTTTGATGATCCTTTGCAGTCTCATCGAACTCCTTTCGATCTCTAATCGTATCATCTTCCCTTGCAATGTGAACTGTTTGTTAAATTAAGTTGCAGATAATCTGTGTAAAATACTGGAATCAAGTACATTTATCTGTTTTAATGTGAAATTATCTTTCCTATAACTAAAAGATTGTGCAGATTTCATTCTTTTAGTTATAAGCTACAGTCTATTACTGTTTCTTTCACTTGATTTGTGTAAATATGCTTATGTTTAAGTCTTCAATTAAAACAAATAGGCCATCAATAGCCAGAAGCTAAAATTAATATCTAAATAACATGTCCCGAGTTACAGGGTACCTGTCTTGTTCAATAAGCAAGAACTTAATGTGAGAAACTTATGAATCTGATGCATGCTCCAAGAAGGTACAGCTAGTTAGGGCTGTTCACGAACCGAGCCGAGCCGAGTTTTGACCGAACTGAGCCGAGCTTTAATTTTTTTTCTGACGAGCCGAGCCGAGCCGAGCTTTTTTATCGAACAAAAATTGTGTTCAAGCTCGGCTCGTTAACTAACGAGCCGGACACGAGCTTGTTCGCGAACAAATACAAGCCGAGCCGAGTCGAGTCGAGTCGAGCCGAGCCAGAAAAAAAATAAAGACAAACCGCTAGTTGACTCTTAGAATAGCTAACCAAATAATTTTAATTTTTTTGAAACTTTGTTTATATCACTAAAATGTATATATGTTAACATCCATGAGGTTGGATCGGTAAGAAATATTTTTTAAAAAATTGAAACACTAATTTAGGATTAAACACTAGTTAGCGGTACTAGTTAACCTTCTACTTGACTGTCAAAATAGCAAACCATATAAAATTATTATTTTCCGAAATTTTGGTTACATCACTAAAATATATATATATATAAATTATATGTTGAATTCTGAGTTCAATAACATATATAAATTATAAAAAAACCCCAAAAATATTACATTTTTTCGAGCTTTAACGAGCCGAGCTCGAGCCGAGCGAGCTCGAGTCGAGCTCGAGCCGAGCTCGAGCCGAACATACTAAAAGCTCGGCTCGAGCTCGTTTACTTAACGAACAATTTTTTGTGTTCGAGCTCGAGCTCGTTAACTTAACGAGCCGAGCCGAACGAGCTCTTAACGAGCCGAGCTCGAGCTTGTTCGCGAACAGCTCGGTTCGTTAAACAGCCCTACAGCTAGTCGAACGATTATAGCCCCACTTATGCCATCCCTCCTCTCCCACTTCGGAGAAACACAATTCAAATAACAAAAAACCCAAAATTTAAATAGCAATTTGGCGAAGAAAAGACTACTTGCATAAAAAGTGTCTGGCTTTTAATTCTCTCATTCGAAAATATCCTCAAAAAAGTCTAATCATTATACAATCCAAGCTAAATTGTTAGAATAAAATATGGTCATCGTACACTCAACTCACTTATGACGTATTCGATATTTTACGAGAACAAACACATAAACTGAGCTAACTCACCTATAATGTACCGAGATTTTACGAGAGCAAACACACACAACATGAGTGATTAGCTAGAGTACTATACAGAGAAATACCATACCAAATCAAAACTGGTATGTCGATCTATTTAATCTATGAATCGAGGCGGCCTGCTGTCCCGACGAAACGCTAGTTCTGTGTACGCGTTAATGTTGTGCATGCAATTACTCCTTTTACTAGAAGCACAATAAATGAAATACAAAATAATTGAGAGCCGGCTAGAAGTGAGATACAGATTCAACTTCAAAAATGTTGGCCACAGAAGATTGGCACGTGTTTAGAATCTTAAAATATACTCCTTCCGTCTCAATTTATAGGTCCATTTTGGAATAAACACACATATTAAGAAAAAAGTTGGTTAGATGGAATCTTATCTCATGTATCATTAATTAGTGCATTGATAAGTGAGAATATTGTTGAGTTTCAAAAAAATCACAATAAATATAAGGATTTAGTGCATTGAGAAATGAGAATAATGTTGAGTTTCAAAAAAAATCACAATTAATATGTAGATAAATTTGTATTGAAAGAAGAGAGAGACAAGTATTTTGGGACAAATTTTTTTTCCAAACTGGACCTATAAATTGAGACGGAGGGAGTAACAAGAACATTAAACTTTGATGAAACATTGCAACTCTTGATACTTTGAATTAAGGTTTAGATCAGTGTCAGTAAAAAGCGGGAATCAGACTTAATCGGTGAAGTCACGGAACAAGGAGTAACCGGTGATTAATTAAATTGATCGGGGACTAATCGGATTAATCAGTGATTAATTAGAGATTTAATCAGTTAGGAGCTACGGAACAGGGATTAATCGTGGTTTAGAGTGTGAAATATAAGATTTATAAATATTAAATATATTTATATTAAAATGAGATTTTCTTAATACCTGAATTTATGTCGACAATAAAATTTAAAAATAACAGTAAAAACGAGATTGCGAGAGGATTTTAAAAAGGTATAATCAATTCCATCATATTAATCTAATTTATAAAATCTCTCGAATGTAACAAAATCTTGACTTATCTCCAACTATTATAGCCATCCTCGCTGAAATTACAACACTTTATAATTCAGTCAATTTTTCTGCAATACAAAGAGTTTACCGATTTACTAATTTAATCTGTATTAAAAATACATTTCACTCTCACAAGTCATGCAAGCATACACTATTACTAACTATGGAGTTGGAACTAATTCTTTAGTCTTCCACTTTTCAATGAATATACTACTTAAATGTCTCCACCTTAGTCAAAGAGATATTTTATATGTTATCATAACAAAAATGGTACTTCTCTATGCGAAAGCAAGAATCTTGAATGGGTAAAAAGTTGATTTCAAAACTTATTATTTTTCTTCTCCATTTTATAAACAGTAAGAAAATTTTACTCCCTGAAATAGAAGGTTGAAACAGTCGTGCCATAGAATTAAAAAAAGGACTTGACACATTAAAGAATTATTCTTTGTTTCTGTATGTTCCTCCCATTGACTGAACAAATTTGAATTTTTACACATTTGATTCAAAACAAACTGGAACTATTAACGCTTTAATTATATTATCTTAAGACTCCTTTATTTTTACAAAATTGTCAATAATCAATTCTAGACTTATTATTCTAGATGGTCAAGGTACTTTATTAACACTTACCATTAAACTTTCTAATACTTAATATCTCGTTACTAAAATAAAATTAATACTAAAAATGCTTTTTTTTTATCACGTAGAAACCCGCAACCGATAGCTTTAGTAATAATCTAAATTTTTACCTACTTGTTTCTCCAAAACTTGCTAAAAAAATTTATTTATCTACCTAAATGGAATGGCTTCTTTCATATAATATTACTGTACCTAATGTCTTACCTTTTTTAAAAATAATTAAAGCACCACCTATGATACAATTGCATGATTAGGCCTAATTATGTTCAAGCAATGCACCTAACTTTACTTTTAATGTGAACATGCACAAGTTTAGTGGTTGAAATTCTTTGTTCCACTATAGTTTTGACAAGAACAAATCTAGCAGTGATATAGTGTATTATTTTAATATTATAATTAAAAAATGTTCATGATATTCCTGTTATTTCTGCAGCTTGAGAATTGAAAACAAGAAAGGAGTGGACTTTTTGTCCATATTCAAGCATTCCCATGCAAGTGCACAAAAAAGTTTGTGTTTGTGTTTGTCAGGCCACAAAAAATACACAACATCAGAGCTAACAAGTCATTTTCACTCACTTTGTCAATTTTATTTTAATCCAACCACAATGTTTTGGCCCACCCACTTTATCATCATCATCTTTCTCAACAGCCCAACTCTTTATATATAATGTCACACCACCTCCATTTGATTAGTTTTACTTCAAACAAACACTCTTTAATTCAAGAACTTCATCTGGGGTGCCTTGATTTGAGGTTTTGGTTGTGGGTTTTTGTTGAATTTATGTGTAGTTTGGATCATAATCACAAAGAAGGTTATTTGTGCTTGAAAGTTTTAGCTTTGGTGTAAGTTCTTGATTGGAGGTTTATGAAGCTATGGGCTTTTGTTGTTTTGGTGCATTTGAATCAAGTAAAGAGAAGAGCAGAGAGCAAGAAGAAGGTATGGAGTTCTTCTCATCTTTGATTTATTTTATGATTTGTTTTAAATTTATTTTTCTTTTTTTATTGTAAAGATTGCATCTTTCCATTTCTGGACATGTTAGGATGATGAGTGATGACAAGTTTTTTAGACTTTAATAACTGAATACAAAAAAAGAGGGAAGAAAGGACAAATTTGCTTTGGTTTAGGAGTAGCACTAGCACATGTTAAACAATATCATGCATAAACAAATTACTAACAAGTTTAATAAAGAATTTGGAGTAGCAGATGTTAATATATCAAGAACCTTTGGCATTTATTCATCTGTTCATTTTATCTTCAGTAGCAGATACTTGGACAGGCCTTCTCAGATTCGATTCAGCTTCGAATATTAGGGAAGATTTTGTACTTCATGTGTGTTTCAAAGTTAAGTGTCTGGTTGCATAAGCAGCTGCTTGATATAGTAGCCTCTGTCCTCGACTCCTTTTATCATTGTTTTACTTCCCTGTAATTCAACCTGTCTGATGAATGTACTTCTTTCTGAGTCGTAAACTATCCTTGATAGTCCTTATTTCACTTAGAATTATGGACTTTAGGATCTCAGGCCTCTGGGGCAGGACAAAAGTTTAGGTGCATATTGAATTCACATTTGTGGTTTGAAGCCGTAGCATTCCCTACTTGGAAAAGAACCGATTTCATATACACATTTCAAGGCCAGCTTCTGTCTAGCTTAGATAAATTAGTTGCTGCAATATGATTTACGCTATTGATATCTATATGTTAAAGTTGTTTGTTATGTTACTAGATGTCACATGTTTGCCTTGTTACACTGTTTTCCCTTGTTTATGTTATTATCAGCAGGCTTGTGATTACTTTTATCTGTATAACATCTTCGATTGAAGCTAACTTGATCATGTCTTTGTGGTTTTGACATGGTTAGAAATTGGTACCAGCAACGTGAAGCTTTTTTCCTACAATTCATTGAGATCAGCAACAAGTCTTTTTCATCCATCAAACAAAGTAGGTGGAGGTGGTTTTGGAGTTGTCTATAGGGTATGATCAACGACAGATATATATATATGTATATTACCTCATGCATAACAGTTCACGTTATCTTAAATTTATTGATTCTTATCTAGCTCCACCTTGCTCAATGCAGGGAATTTTGAGAGATGGCACTCGTGCTGCTATCAAGATACTCTCTTCCGATTCAAAACAAGGGACCAAAGAGTTTTTGACTGAGATAAATATGATATCAACTGTCAGACATCCTAACCTTGTTCAACTGATTGGTTGTTGTGTTGAGGACAAAAATCGGATCTTGTTGTATGAATATCTGGAGAACAATAGCCTTTCTAGCGTTTTACTGCGTAAGATCAGAATTCTCTATACACACGTCCAAAGTGAAGATCATGAAAATAATTAATAACAAACTTTTGTGCACCAAATACAGGTCCAAAAGGTAAAGGAGTTCACCTGGACTGGCCTAAGAGGGTTACTATTTGCATGGGTACAGCTTCTGGTCTTGCATTTCTTCATGAAGAAGCTAACCCGCAAATTGTTCACCGAGATATAAAAGCCAGCAATATACTTCTGGACGAAAATTTTCACCCTAAAATAGGAGATTTTGGGTTGGCAAAACTTTTCCCTGACAATGTCACCCATATCAGCACTCGAGTGGCTGGAACAGTGTAAGCACGACTACTTTGTGTTGCTCTTTTATAGTTTAATCCAGCTTACCTGCCAAAATTATTACTTCCCAAGAAGTATAGAAATCTCTTTTTTTAAGTACCAATTTGAATAATTGCATTTAGACTTGAAATGATACTTGATGTTGTGATGAATTTGTGTTCATCTTTGGTGACTTGGTAAATGTCAAAAAGTGATTTACAGACTTGCCAGACGTATGTGATAGCCAATAGGAAGGACAGCAGACATTCTCATATAAGTTAAGCAAATGAATAAGAGAGTAAGCATATGTTTTCTCAGGAAAGACAATGTAAGATTTCAGAATATGAATACAGTATAAATTGATACTCAACATTAAACAGATTTTCTTTCCATCATTTGTAGGTTGATGATAGCATGCCAGGGTCTAGTGTTCAATTTCCAATTAGTAGGCACATTCTGAACATTGCTGCTAGTCGGTCTTTTTATAAACATGTTATGAAAATTGCCCTTCATACAAAATAACGACCATTGATATACTTTCTCTAGCCTCAGAGTAAGCTATAGATGTTAGCTTTGAAGCATGTACTCATACTTCCATCCACATCAAAACTTTCTTCAACGCCTCTGCTTGATATTATTTAACAAATTTTTCTCGTTATTTAGCTTTGTTCTGGTTGTACTCATTTCTGTAAGTCATCGCTTGCTGTCTTTGCTTCTACAGGGGATATCTGGCTCCTGAATACGCCATGTTAGGTCAACTCACAAAGAAGGCAGATGTATATAGTTTTGGTGTACTTATACTAGAAATTGTTAGTGGCAAAAGTAGTAGCATGGCAGCATTTGGGGAGGATCTCTTGGTTCTTGTGGAATGGGTAATTAATGCAATAAACTTCACCTTGTTTTAATATATGAGTGTAAGGAGCAGAAAATGTAGCGGATATGTAACTCTAATTAATGTGTAACATATTGCAGGCATGGCAGCTTAAAGAAGAAGAAAGACTTCTAGATTTAGTAGACCCTGAACTGACAGAGTATCCGGCAGCTGAGATGTTGAGGTTCATCAAGGTAGCACTCTTTTGTACTCAAGCAGCTTCGAACCACAGGCCTTCCATGAAGCAAGTACTGGATATGCTTTCAAAAGATGTTAACCTTAACGAGAAATTATTAACGGAAGCTGGTGTATACAGGCGTTACACCTCACAACATACAGGTGGTAAAGAAACTAGAGGCAACAAGCAGAGTAATCCTTCTGTAAGCTCAAACCATTTAGACAGCTTTCAGAGCGTAACAACTATACTTCCAAGATGAAATATATACATATACCACACATCTTCAGTTTGTGTTAAAAACATATATTTGTGAAACAAAGGTTTGCTGTGTTTAACAAGTATTTCCTGTGTTTACATTCACCCGAAAGCTCGGCTCATACCGCAGTATGCTTCGCATTTAGAAGAAGCTTATCCGGTTTGTCAATTTCGGAACAAGAGAAAACACACCACTCCTGATCACATACTAATAATGTCAATGAAGTCGGGGAAGCTAAAATATATATCTATTACGAAGGTTGCTACCCTTTTATTTTCCACCGGAAAAACAAACCATATAACCAGATAAAAACTACAGAATGGGTGCTAATTTTCCACATTCCGATGTCTGATATGTTATAAACTAAAAACAAAACGGCAAGGCCTGACTGCTTACAAACAAATTTGATTGCCTCGTTGATATTACCATTTTACAATAAACTGAAGAACTGCTCTTCCGGGAGGTCTACAAGAGGGAGTAAGAGCAATAAGGCGAGGATGAGGTGGATTGTGCTTGAGCTTTAAGAGAATTTGGCGCATCCTTGAGAGTTCAGTTGGCTTGCCTGGCTTTGGCCCCTGGATCACAGCAATTCTCGGCTTCTCTGCTTTGTCCTTCTTGCCCTTCTTTTCAATATTAGGAATTTCTGTAGGGATTTGTTCAGCTATTTCTTTCCAGCAATTCCAACCACCTTCAGGTAAGTTAACTATCTTTCCGGTATGGAACTTCTTTTGGCTTGAAAGATTAAGCTGCCAGAGACCAATTTGTATTACTTCTAAGAACATAAAAATTAACGAGATGTCATTTAACATAAATAGATTACGGTGATGTCTTAAACATTCAACATACAGTAATGCACACTTGTTTCACAATGGTGATGCATCAGTGGAGAAGTTAAGTGGGTTGTAAAACCCCCTTGAACTACTGGGATTGTTTTCATTGTCAAATAGAACAGACTAAGGCTTGTGCTGGATCTTCTATAATGACTCTGAAATGCCGAATTGAGGATTACAAAAACTGATTTGGTTACTGAGGCGAGGTATGATTAGTGTTCAAAGCATGACATGCAATTCAAACAAGGTCCAAGAGCAAAAATATATTGGTCATGAGAGAATCTACAAGTCAAGAGTCAATACAAATAAACAACCAGTTGTTGTTAAAACAGCTGAAAGATTGGCAGCCAACAAAATCTGAAATCACGAGGAAAAACTGACAGGAAGCTACATCTTCAGTCAAACATGTTCAAATGAGCAACACATATTCTAATTACACAAGTTCGAAGCTAAGCTAATAAGTATATGTTGTTATGTTTTTTAGAAGACACAACTTATTAATTATAGATGCTTTGTACTCCCTTTGTTCCAACAGGTTCTTTATGTTACTTCTTAGCATGCATTTTAAGGCTCCTATAAAGTATAGTTCCATAATATTTTTTAAAAATTTATTTTCCTTGAATAAAAGTTTGACGTTTAAATTTTTATTCAAAAAAATAATTACAAAAAAGTTATGGAACTATATTTTATAGGAGCCTCAAATGCGTGAATGTAAACAACTTGCTGGGACAGAGGGAGTATATATCTAACTTGCATCCACTTAATATGAGCGAAATGGAGGTGCAAATGCAAAGGAAGGAGTGAAGAGATAGAGGTGGAAGGGGAAAAAAAGGGAGATGAGCAATTTAGCATGAAGGAGATGATAGATTCTATTTATATTTTCTTTGAATAAACTTGCGAAAAGAGAGTAGGCCAAAGGAATGAGCATCAAGCATATTTAGCATCCGTCTGAAAAACAAAAATAATCGCCATATGCTTGAATTAACGCAGTGGAACCAACATCAAAATGATTAAATTTTATGTCAAACAATTTCATTCTGCCCAACCAAATTTTAACACAAGACAATTACAAAACCAAATTGAAGGAATTCGCGTCTTAATAAGCCAATAAGCCTTACCTTTTCTTTCTCCCTGTTAGCGACTCTGTTGTTTTCGCACCTAGCCTTCCACTTCCTTATGAACTCAGCTTTGTACTCATCAGCTTCCACGATTATTCCCTTCAGCATCTCTTTCTCCTCATTTTCTTTCTCCTGTAATCGAATCGCATTCCCTCTGCCAACCAAATACCATTAAACCAACACGTTACACATTGTAAAACAGCACAATTACAGGCTAAAGCCTAAAAACTTTAAATCCTCTTTTCCCAAATAACATGCACATGAATTTTGAATCAACTAGCTAACAGAAAGCGAAAAACCAATTAAAAAAACAATTTTTTTACAATATTTCTTTTGGCTACCAACACTATAACTTCAATTTCTCCAAAAACAAGCAATATATGTGGATTAAATACTTTGTATATATAATTCAAAATCTAGTTAACAGGTCTAAAATAGATGTAGCCATGTAGGTGTGGATTAAAGGTACAAAATTCTAATGAAAAAAAGATGAAACACGCATGCCTCACCTGCGCCACTCTCTCAAAGCATAGCATTCCTCCGATAAAATCTCCGGTGGCGGTGCCGCATCATCCTCCACCGTATATGGCGATTCTCGTTCTCCGGCGGGTACTTTGATAAAGCTAGAAAAAGACGATGACATGACTGCTCGTTCGGACAAGTGCACGACTGCACGTGTTTTTTTTTTCTTGTTTTGAAATACGAAGCTGACAACATCTGACAAAAGCCCGGGCCCAGAAAATTGACATCGGTCCGGAAAATTTTGGGCTCTAAGTTTATTTTTTGGATAACCAGTTAGTTTTATACATTTCAAAATTACTCCCTCCGTCCCGGTCAATAGTATACATTGGGGGACGGGGGCGCGGCACGGACTTTAATGCTTTAATATAATATAGTTCTGTAAATTATTTTTAAGATTTTCTTTTTTTGTATAAAAGTATAACATTTATACTTTTATACAAAAAAAGAAAATCTCAAAAATAAGTTGTAGAACTATGTTTTATAAGAGCTTTAAAAAGCGTGTCGAGCAGTGAAAAAGAAACGTATACAATTGACTGGGACAGAGGGAATAATACTTTTTTATAATATAAAATATTATAACTATTACACCCACTACTTTCTTCCACTATCTTCATTTTATAATAATAAAAATACTATTACACCCACTACTTTCTTCCATTATCTCAAATCTATTACTCTCTCTGTCCCATTTTAATTTATGTTTGACTTTTTAACACATATATTGAGTTGTAAATTTGTTCTTCATAAGAAAGAAGAAATATCCACATAAATAAGTAAATTAAAGTCGACGAAACTGAAAAAGTAAACACTAAAAATCATGCATAATTTTTTACATGACATTTTGTGTGAGTCATAATGGTAAAATCAAATCTCCAATCGCATATGATTTCAATTGCACATAAATGACACAGGATTAATTAATGATTCATGGATATGATATTTAAAAAATTATTATAATCATAAGAGTAATGTGACAATCGAGTCAACACATTATTTGCGAAACGAATAAGGTTTTATGAATGTTGTGTTGCACTCAAAACATATAATGGGAAGAAAGAAATAACAGGGAGCATCATTTTTATTATCCATCTTTTAAGATGTGAATATGTGTGGTTTGTTTTTGATTGATTTTGTAGCCTACTCTTCCTTTGTTCAAACAGAACGAACAGAGGTAGAATCAGTCTGATTCTCGAAAAGTCATTCTGGATATTTCTCAATGTCCATACTATTCGCGGAATATGAGAAGCATGTGATTAATCATTTGCTTCTAGGAGAAATCAAAGACTATTTTAAAAATTCTTCAAGATCCGTTTGTTCTCTTCTCTCTAACAGATGGTCTAAATTTCATATAGATTTGAATCCTACCAAGAGGTCCATTAGAGATCATATATCATTACATTGTTATTCGATACAGATGAATAATCTTTATTTTATGTTTAACATGATGATAAATAATTGGGTGTTAGTTGTTATATCCAGAATTGGACATTGGTTGCTAGTAAGTTCATGCATCTGAGAATAAAAATTGAGGGCCAATAATTGTCTAAAATAAACATGTCACGACGTACGTCACATAATAAAACTAAAGAAGCTAGAATTGTCATCAGATGATCATCCCGCGTAAAAAAATATTCATACAGCTACACATTTTATGAGAGCTCGAATTAGAATAACCACATATTTTTCATTATGCATAGATGCGATAGTAGTGTAGTCTATGGTAATATGAAAATTGAGCATATCATACCGTTTTAGGCAATATGGAAAATTCTATATTTTTCAGAGATGATATAAAGTGTTCGCCATTAACTCATATTATGAGATTATCATAGATATATATATAACCGACTTGATGGCTTTGATCTTAATGTGAATTAAATTCTTAGTATAGGGTAAATTAATTTTGGGATGTTTGTGTGTGTTCATATAAATACAGTATTAGTGTATATATATATATATCAGAAATTGACAATTAAAATCTATCGAGTGATAATAACAATTATAACTGATTTTTTTTGTTGTTTTTTATAACATGTGCAAAATGTACCCTCTTTTTTTCGCGTACTCAATTGATAAACTGAAAAGGAAAGTTATCGTATCTCGTATATATAACTTTTTTTTAAAAATTTCAATTTGTACATAAATAGGCACATTTGTTGAATTCAAAAAATTTGATGAAAATATATTAAAAAATTATTAATTGATGAATCACATATAAAATTTTAAAATATACAATTAAATTATTATAAAATATAAATACAGTCAAATGTATTGAGAGAATAAATAGTTCAAATACATAAATGAATTAAAAGTAAGACCATTGTATCCGTATGGATCTTGTTATATCTTTGTGCTGAATATTTTTATACGTTTTTATGAACGTAATAATTACAATTTGAAATATTATACGATCATGCAGGATAGATGAGTTACGACTTACGTCACACATAAAAACAAGAATAAATATATGTATACAAGTTTTAACTCGAATCGTATATACATTATATTATTGAAAGGCGAAGAAAAGTTGCCAAACTTGACCCTTACGAGGTAAGAATCCGACCAAGTCACTAACATGAAGGTGAAGATGATTACAGGAACATGTACATATCTTGTTAGATTCGGTACAAGTTGAGTCTAATTTCATTTAAGTAGGTGAATATTATATGAAAATGAACATATCATGCAATTATAAATTTTAAGGTAACGTTAAAAATTTTGAATTCTAGAAAGATGATAAAAGGTTCTTAATTTTTCTATTTTATTACAAATTGTTGAACAGGTTCAACCTTATTAAAAAAGAAAGAAGATCAGTTAATTGATGGATTTAAAGTGAAGGTTAACATATCATATATAAAATATTTTTTGTTTACTTGAAGATATATATAGATGTACTTATTGAAATAAAAATTCAAAAATGTATAAAATCTATCAAATAATGAAATCATATACAAAATTTTAAAATATACGAATTAACTTACTAAAAACACATAAATAGAATTCAACTTTGTTGAGACGAAATATTACTCCTTCCATCCCGGCCAATTTTTTACGTTTAGTTTGGGCACAGAGGTTAAGAAATAGGAGTATGTATAAAGTAATGAAAAAAAATGAAAATGGGTAGAATGGTGGGACCATTGATTTTTAATGTATAAAAAATGAGATAGTCAAGTAAAAGTAGTGTGAAAAGGAATAAAAAATGGAAAAGTAGTGGGACCCATTGATTATTTTTGATAAGTTTTGAAATGTAAAGAATTAGATGACATCCCAACAAGTAAATCGTAAACAGATGGTTGAGACAAAAGGAATATATCTCATCATATTCAATATTTTTGCTCTCTTATATTCCAGTATTACAACTAACAATTTTCATAAGATGGTTGAAATCTAAATTACTTTAAGTTTTAAATATATTATGAATAAATTCTTTTGATGCATATCTCTTACAAACAGAGTTTTAAACAAAAATTTTCACACGTTTCTTTTCAACTGCTCAACACTCATTTCAATGCTCCTATAAAATATAATTCTGTAACTTATCAACTTTAATTCAGGATTTTTTTTTAAAAAAATACATTACACAACTAAACCTTATAATAACATTAAAGTCCGTGCCGGAGGGAGTATCCATTATTTACCCTAGGGACATTGGACACGACCTTTAGCTGAACGCCAAAAAAATTCTTAATTAAACACCTATTTTGTGTGTGAGAACTGAGAAGACTGGTCCAATCAAAGACTAACAATACTGTAGTAGCGATAATCATTTTATACTAGAAAAAGAAAGAATTTGATTTCTGTAGAAGGAATATTAAATTACAATCAGATTTTCTGATCGGTGAATATCCCAATAAATGAATAATCCAACAATCCCAGATACAGGACCACTACAATTACAGTGCGCCTCGACGCAGCGGATTTCCTCCGTATCGAACCACGCTCATGTCATGACATATATCTATCTTTTTACCCCTATAAACTCAGAAATGCCACGCCATCTGTATAAGGCATTTTCGTAAATAACTCGAAAAACGAGGGCATTTCCAAACACGACCCCTCTCGACCCTATATAAACACCACCACTCTCATTGTTTCAAACCGCTACAAAAGAGGGAGAGAAACATTAGGTTTTAGAGAGAGAAACAAAGGTTCTAGAGAGAGAAAGCCCTGGAGTGCTTAAATGTGATATCACAACTCATTTCCACCCATTTCTAATCAGAATTCTACAAGATTCGTGCAATCTCAGCCGTTGATTTGATCTGATTGGGGGATTATGAGTTTTCTAGGGTTTAAATCAGTTGTGTTTGATGGAGATTGTTGTTTGGGAGAATTAGAAGTTGTTCCGGTGAAGGATCAGAGCTTTCGGTTTCCAAATAATGAGATACGGATACATCACTTGTCGCCGAGGAGCGAGCGGTGCTTGCCTATATCGGTTTTGCAGACGATTTCGCCGTTTTCAGTGAGGTGTAAGCTGGAATCGAAGGCGGTGAATGAGCAGCCGCATTTGCTTAGTCTTCACTCTACTCTTTTCCATGAGCTGAAGGTCTTAATTGTATTTTAATTTCACTTTAAATTGTAGTTTTTCGTGTTCAGTTGCCTGTTTTGGATGTGTAATTGTGTTTGTTTTTGTAATGGATAGCCTCATTTGCTTAGTTGCCTCTCAAATTATACTTCTGTGCATTTAATAGATAGATAAATTGTATATAGTTTTGTGACGGAGAGTCTTATTTGCTTAGTATTAACTTGAATAGTTTACATACAGAAAAGGTCTTGATTATACTTGTGCACATTTGGATACATGACTAGTGTGTGGAATCGTGTATATCTAGTTTCGTGATGAACAAGCTTATTTCATTTAATCTTCAATTAACTGTTTATATGAATAAAATGTCTTAGCTATCGTTCTGCTCAATTAGGTGCATAATTTGTAAGTATAATAGTGGAAGTTTTTTAATGTAGCCACTTGTTTTTTGTCTTACTTGTTTCCATATAGAGCAGGTATCAATTATTCATTTGCGCATATAGATAGATGTTTTCTATATATGCTTGTAATTTGTTTTTTGTAATGAACAGCCTCATTCGCCTAGTATTTACATATTTTTTTTGTATGAGTAGAACATTTATATGCATATTTTGTATGTATATGGTTTGTTTAATGAATAATTAGTTCTATTTTTATTTTTTCTAGACTGCTGTGGTGTTATTGGGAGAAGAAGAGATACATCTAGTTGCAATGCTGAGTAAACAGAAGAATTATCCATGTTTTTGGTGTTATTCTGTTCGGCCTGGTTTGTATAATGCTTGTTTAGGGATGTTGAATTTGCGGTGTTTGTCGATTGTGTTTGATCTTGATGAGACACTTATTGTTGCAAATACAATGAAGTCGTTTGAGGATAGGATTGAGGTTCTAAGGAGTTGGATCTCTAGGGAAACTGATCCTGTTAGGATTCATGGGATGACTGCTGAGATGAATAGGTATATGGAGGATCGAGCTTTCTTGAAGCAGTATAAGGATAATGACTCTGTTGTTGATAATGGAAAGGTTTATACAGTTCAAGCTGAGGAAGTTCCAAAGGTGTTGGAAAGTCATCCTCGCGTTGTGCGTCCAGTTATTAGAATGCCAGAAAAGAATTTAGTTCTGACCCGAATTAATCCTGAGGTTAGACCTTAGAGACACTTTCTTGACTGTGCAGTTAATTAGTATCTGCTTATTTAATGTTCCAGATTAACATGATTGATTGCGAGTTTACTTCTTTTTTTTTTGCCTTAGTATGCATTAATTTGATGCAAGTGACTTTGCCTTATATTGCATGTTTTGACTTGCCGAATGCATAGAAATCTGAAGGAATCCAGTTTAAATGATGTACAGCATCTTACATAATGAGTTACCAAGTTCTATTAATATCTCGTCATATATAATAAATCTATTTCAAATATTTAGTTTGCGGGGGCTTTTGTAGTTTGTTGTTATCCTTTATGCAATCTTGTCATGTATAATTAATTCATTTTATAATATATAGTTTGTGGGGACTTTAGCAGTTTATAGTTATTCATCTTGCACCTGAAGGAATCATTTCCACCAGCAATGCAGTTACCATACCCCCGACAATATAGTTATTGCCATCTTTTGGTGAAGTATCCTTCAGGTAGTAAATATACATATTAATGATGTACATGTGTCCTGGGGGAGTATTAATAATTTGATACAGTGGGTTAGTAAAACAATAATAGGATATTTAATGGTTCTAATAATTATTCTAAGGGTGAGCGGGAGTCGAACGCAGGACCTGGGACGATAAAGGATAAACCCTTACCACCTGAGCTATACAATCGCGCTTAGTAAGGCTCCATTTTGATTAGAAAAACATGACAGTAAATCGTGGGAATTTATTACTGATGTACATATCTCAGTTACCCTATAATTTGTACAATGATTGTCGTAAACTGGATAATGGATGGCAATGGTATAGGTTTTTGTCTGTGAATGTTTTAATTGTTATTTTTGGGAACATAAAAGCCTTCATGTTCCTGAATTGTGGCTTGTGAATCTGTTGTGCAGGTACGTGATACCAGCGTGCTTGTTAGGTTAAGGCCTGCTTGGGAAGATTTAAGAAGTTATTTAATTGCAAAAGGGCGTAAAAGGTTTGAAGTTTATGTTTGCACAATGGCCGAAAGAGATTATGCACTAGAGATGTGGAGGTTGTTAGACCCAGATGCACATCTGATTAGTTCGAAACAGTTGTTGGACCGTGTTGTGTGTGTCAAATCAGGTAAAATCCAAATTTAGTGGAGATTTTTACACTAGCTGCTATAAATTGAACTTGTTAGAAGCTACTTTATATGTTTTTCTGTTTCTTCATACGCTTACACTTTGTCTGTCTTTTTCTATATATCTGTCTACACGCACACTTGAATATTTTAGTCGTAGTGTCAACTATTAAACTATGATGAGTTTACATCTATTATAATTGATGACTATTAAGTTTCTATCCTGCAGTTTGTTTTTCGTATATTGATCACATTATTTCATTTTCTATTTGATAGGTGCTAGGAAGTCGTTGCTCAATGTATTTCAAGATGGAAACTGCCATCCGAAGATGGCAATGGTCATTGATGACCGCTTGAAAGTTTGGGATGACAAAGACCAGCCTCGAGTTCATGTTGTTCCCGCATTTGCCCCTTATTATGCTCCACAGGCAGAGGTATTATTTATTGCTTTCCTAATTTCTTAATTTTGCTAAATTTTCCACATAATTTTTTTTTTTACATGTGTCATCAATATTAAAATTCATTTGGCAGACTGCGAATGTGGTTCCGGTTTTATGCGTGGCAAGAAATGTAGCATGCAATGTAAGAGGTGGTTTTTTCAAGTAAGTTCTGGCTTCTGACATGATGTGTTAATACTTTCTTGTATTAGTTTTCATATATTGCTGTTAGTTTGACGAAACTCGTGATGATCATTCTCGACCTCTATTCCTCTTGTAATATTAACATGTTTGATTTGCCAAGCAGAGAGTTCGATGAGAATCTTCTAAGGAGTATCTCCGAAATATTTTATGAAGATGAAGTTGTAAATTTACCTTCGGCCCCTGATGTGAGCAATTACTTGATGCCTGAGGTACTCCATTTGTGGATTTTCAATCCCTCTGTGAAGTTGTTATTTCTTAGTATATGTATATGTGGTATTTATTGTTATTATTATTATTATTATTATCAGGATCCAAGCTTTGTACCATACAACAATTTAATGCCTCCTATGGCTGAGGGAATGAATGGTCCCGAAGCTGCGCAGAGATTGAACTCAGTGGTAAGCTTCCTGAAATGCAAGATTTACACCAAGATTCTTTTTCATGTCCCTATATCTCTCTCCTTCCCCACTATCTATAATAGGGTGAAGGGGTTCTCGTTGAAATAGCATTGTCTGATTCCTCTTGTGTAATTTGTTGCAAGGGCAACCATATACACTTTGACTTTCTGTCACTAATCCAAATTATACCCCTAACTCATTTCATGATATGTTAATTTTTGCTTTCTTATTCTCCATATTGAATTTAGGATGGGAAGGCCACTGTGAATTCAGCAATATATCCTATGGCAACTAATTCTGAATGGAGAGCCGACATCTCACAGTCACAACAACCTACTGTATCAACTCCTAATGGTGTAGGACCAGCATTTTTGGGACCTTCAGAAAGTATGTTTATAGTGTTATATATCTTTTTTGGATTTAACATGAGTTGCAGATTGCTCTGGGGTACAAATTACTCTGTCTAGTGTCTTCTCATTATTCCTGTTAACTCTTGATATTTTTTCTAGAACCCAGTTTGCTTGGAGTTCCTTCTAGGCGAGATGTTAGCCTCTCTGAATCTGATTATGATGTAAAGAAAAGAATCCCTATAGTAAACCAAAGACAAGATTTACGTTACAGAGATTCTGGAGATCCTCCTTTGCTGTCAAGATTACCCGGGCCACAATCTGTACTTGGAATGCAACCAGTGGGAGTCCGATTAACAGAAGAAGATGCAAAAAAAAGACGTTTTGAAAATCAACCCTCAGAAATTGTTCAAGGACCTGATTTATCTAACTCTGATAGACCACAAGCTCTTGCTTTAGAATTTGCATCACAATTGCCGAAAAGTGAAGAGGTTTGTTTAGTCTACCTTCAGGAGTAGCATTTTACTTTCAGAACTATAACTGCTCATTGTTAAGTTGTATCTGTTTGCAGGCATATCAAGGACATGAAGTGCAGAAACAAAATCTTCCATCAACAACCCGGACATCAGGTTTCTGAAGCTTACCTAATGTCACAATAAACGTGTCTGATGTGTCTAGTGGTCCAAGCTTGTAGGAACAGTTTTTTAATTTTTCTAAATATTGCAAGTCAATCTTAGGAAATAGATAAGGTCATTTCTTAAATCAAAATCGACTTGTCACTGATTTGCTTTGGAATTCACACCGACAGTATGCTTTGGTTTCAGGTTACTTTGTTTTTCTAGGTTTCTTTGTTAAGAAGTCATCCTCTCCACTTTGGTTCTGTAATGGTTAATCTATATCTTTTGATGATTCTCCATGTCTGTGTTAACTATAACCAAACAACTCATACTAAGTTTATGTTATTCCTAATAATCTCATTCTGTCTTTGTAAGCAAAATCTATGATTAGCACCAATGCACATAATAATATGATATGTTTAGTGATACTCAAAATGTACCACATTAAAGGTTTATTGTTAAAAAAGTATGAGATCAATATGTTTTTAGTGGATGGATCAGTGTTTCTGTCTCTGATTTCTGTATCCCATGATTACTCTTTTGATAGTTTTTGGGAATTCTTCATCCTTTAATGGCCGAGAAATTCGAACTGAAGGTATAAAGCAAAACTTGCCACCATCCTCTATATACATTGAAGTGCTGCAAGAAATTGGAGAGAGATGCAACTCTAAGGTATGTGTTACCCAAGATTCTCTTGTCACCTGTGGTCTGCATAGTTTACCATATTTTTTTTAATCGTAAATGTAGGTTGAGTTCAGGCCTGTTTTAAGCACCAGTGAGAATTTACAATTTTCTGTGGAGGTTAGTAAAATATGTGCTTTTTTATGCTCTGTTATAACTTCACATAATGATTCAATTATGTTCTTCCACACAAGGTCTGTTGGTTATAACTTATAATGATTTGGGTTTTACATACTTTATTCCTTCTATTTGTAGTTTTGTGCTTGATTGGGGGTGAGGGGTAGTGAGCCTGCCAAGATATCTGATTTAGTGATTCTTTTCCCTGCGTTTTTTAGAATGTTTTTGGGTGATTATGAATGAATTATCATACAAGGTACTAAGGTAGGGTTATGTTTACTTCTACTTAGCTATTGAAACTTCTTCAGTTTTGCGGTGTTACAGCTATGTGATTTAATGTGCCACAGAATTGTTTGTTAAACTATATCTATATCTATGATATTAAACAAGTCTTCATCTATGAGCCAAAATCAAAGATATGTGGAACTACCTATTAGAGCAGGTTACATTTGTGTAGTAGTACTATAGCAATGCCTTGTTAGGGTTGAAGTTGCTCTTATATAACTATGCATTATGATTTAAATAATAGTTAGTACCTCTCGATGGAAATATTAAAGAGACTTTGATTTGATTGATTTTTCGTGTATTTAAGAAGATAAATAAAAAATAGAACAATAATTAAAGCAGTATTATTATTTATTGGGAAGTAAGAGTTTGTTCAGCAGTACTAAAATTTTCTTTTCTGTTATCACATCATCAAATTTGTATAGCTATTTAGAAAGTGTAATGTAATTAACGCATATAAATAAGTAATTTTTAATATATCTATGTGTGAACTATTTGGTGTAGGTCTTGTTTACTGGTGAAAAAATTGCTGTCGGTATGGGCAAGACTAGGAAGGATGCTCAGCAACAGGCTGCAGGAAATGCCCTTCGCAGCCTTGCTGGTAAGCCCTTTTTACCAATCAATCTGAAGTCCTATGGGTGTAAGAGAGAGTTATACGTTGTTTTAGTTTTTCAGTCATTTTTCATCGGCCAAAAACTGCTAGTTTATTACAGATAATTTGCATGTCATGTATGATAATTGGTTCTTAAAGCATATTAGAGAGTCCAGGTAACAGAGAGTACGGGAACTTACATAATCAGCTTCAGAGTGTCACAGATGAATATATTTCATCAGTGGATCTGGAGATTTAGCAAAATTGAAGATGTGAATAAATGTAGAAGTCTAGAAAAAGTGTTAACTTTCATTAGTGTGCCATTCTTTTGCACACCATATTTAGTATCCTTTTAGTACCTGAAATTCTATTCAGGCCCGGTCGCCCACACCATATTTTTTGTAAACTCTCACAGGTACCTTGATGGTATATCAGTAGTAACTAATTTCGAAACCAGCCTTTGCTTTGCATGGATGGCTAAGCTGATATATGTTAAAATGTGTTTCCAGACATTAGGTTACTTTCAAGCAAGTGTGTTTGATTAAATGAATACTTAATACTATTTTCAAACTAAGAATACATTTAAAATGTTGGTGAAATTTACAGACAGTATATATGTATCCGATATTGTGTAGTTGGGACATATTAGACATTTATTCTTTTTTTGTAAATTTTATCTTAGGGAATTTAGATAAAACTGAATATGAAAAATGTAACTAATTCTGGTTGCCTTAGTTATATTAATTTGCCTTTATATGTTTACTGGATTCTACTTGGGAGTCGATAAACCTCTTTACTTGGTTTGGCATGCACATCTTGATTGTATCAACACTAAAGCACTCTGGGTAGATCCTACCGCTGTATATTACCTATGGTTCATATTTTAACAATTGTGTTATTTTTTATGTTTCGTGTAGATAAGTATATTTCGCATGTTGCCCCTAGTTCAAGAGCTGTAGACAGAGCTTCTAATAAGCCTTCTAACGGAGTTGAAAGAGGGTTTTTGTGGGACACGGTTAGTCCAGAATCAGAGCAAATGTTAAATGGTGCATCATTGACAAAAGAAAGCCCTTCCGAGGTGCGAAATGGTGATGCTGCTGCCCATGCATGATCTGATTTCTTTGTTCAAAAACATAGGCTATGCTTGGATAAGGGGTATGTGGGCTGGACCAGATAAGGCTAGTGGTTTCTTGAAAATACCACTTCCTTATCTGGACTTAAATTGCACCAAGATCTGAAAGCAAAAACATGGAAAGGTGGTGGGAATGCCATTCTCATTGTTACAGCTGTCTATTTGGCAGGCCTCTTCCTGTTTATTGGTAAGGATTTGGTTGTATGTCCCTAATACCTACCCATTATCCAAGTATTCCTATGTGATCGACTTTGCAGCCTTCTTTTATATCTTCTTGATTAAATGTCTGCCAAGGATTACCATTGTTTACATGCATTAGTAGGCCAAATTCTTTCTCACATATTTTCACATATAGCTGGCAGTGACATGCTATTTCTAAAGCCTATTGGTTGTTTATTTTATTATAAGTCGTCACCTGCATTGACAACTTTGTAATAATATATAGTCTATATGGAACAAAAGTGTTTTATACTACTGTTCATATAAGAATCAGCCTCAAGTACTATTTGCTTGTGAGTTTCTTGAGCCCTTCATTACTCCACTTCAAATTAAATCTAGTGTAGTTTTTTCTTCTACACCTCCTAGAAATGATTTTAATGACAAGGGCAGTTGCCTAACACTTTTTCCTCCCTTTTCTCCTATATTTTGCTTAACCACTACACAAAATTTTATAGAATCCTGTCCCACTCAGTGTTCTGGTGATAATTTCTTTTGCAGTAATCAATAATCAGTAGCATATGTGTTTACACTTTGCAGGTTGCTGAAATGGCACCAGGAAGTTCCTGCTCTGAAGAGGTAAATCAGCAGCAGGTGCAAAGGCGTGCCTGTTTACCCAGGTAAGAGCAGTGCAGTGTTTCTTTCAGTTTTTTTTAGTTGCAAGAAGCTAGGATTTATTTTGGTTGGGGTAACAAAATTAAAAGGGTGAAACCTTATACAATTTTTCCAATGGAACTCACTACAACTGTTCTTAGTAAGATTTACAACGGAGTACGGTAACCTTGTTAAACTATATGTTTAATATAGGAGAATATTAAATTACGACAAACTAAAAGGAATGAAATTAGTGCTTTAAAAGAGTGGGTTAATAAAATATGTACAAAGACCTACCCGCTTGACTTTTTGTTGTGGGTAAAATAAAGATAGGAATGGAAAAACAGAGTTTTGCTTTGTGGATAGAAGCTTTAAGGATCAAATAATAAATCTATATTTGATAGTAAAATCATTATACAAAAATTGAGGTGGTGGGTTAAAGGCTCACACGGCTTGTATCAATCCTTGGTGGTGAGGGATGGAGAGAGCAGATAATAATTGGAGAGATCAGAAGGTTATATTGCAAGTTCATCTCTGTTGTATAATCTGGTGGTAAAGGAGAAGGAAGTTGCTCCACTATCTCTGTACTTTTAAGCTTAGGTCTTGGAAGGATAAGAAACGGTTGTAATCCTTATTCCTTGAGATTAGAAGTAGTTTAAGGAGGTTTCGTTTTGCTATTGCGTAGCCTCATCGGTAAGTACCTATAGCTGTAAGTTTCTCTCTAAGAGTTTGGTTGCATGATTACATAATAATTGGTGCTATAAATATATCAGCTATAATAGTTGATGCTTCAAGTATCTGACGCTGAGTAACTGGGAGGGAGGAATCGAATAGTTTTCCCCATTATCTATACACTTGTAATAATGGGTCTTGAAAGGATTAGAGAAATCTGTAATCCTGATTCCTTGAGATTAAAGGCTTCACATGGTGTACTTTTGGTATCTCTCAGCAAGAGTTTGAACAAGATAAATCGTGCTATACACATCTCGGCTAGAGTAGTTAAAGCTTTAAGTTTCTAATCTTGACTTGCTTAGTTCTCTAACATCTACAATGCTCTCTTTTCTAATCTGTTTCATCTCTGTATTTAGTGCTAATCCTCTAAATCTTCCCGATTCGACTTGGTTCCTTCTCTTTAATTTTCTGTGTTTTAATCTTCAATGCTACTACCTGCTTTTCTTCTCAATTCTTTTGGAACCATGTTATCTGACTTAATTAGAACTCAGGCGATCCACATAATAATATCTGATGAAATATAACTCATCTTCTTATTGTTTATATTTTTGGATGCATGTCTATGGCAGTACAATTGTTCATGTGTCTCCAAGCATATAGTTTCCATAAACCTATAGACATGCCCTCTGTTTATGATGTTACCATTTTTTGTAGGTTCTATTTTGAAAGATAATAATATAGAAGTCTTGCTATTGCAGGTTTTTAGAATCTAATTCAAGGAAGAGAATTGAGGACGAAAGACTGTGGAAATCAGGCGACACATACCAGAGGAACAAGCAAGTTAGAAAACACAGTAAAACAGGTTTATGTAGCTGAATATTGATGCCCAGAGACTAAGAGTGAATTATGCAAATTAAAGTTTAGATAGATACTAGAGGGTTTCGTAATTTTTCAAGTGGATTAAGGTTTCTCATTTTCCATGAGGAAGCAATGCTACTGATGTAGGAAAGTAGACAAGTAGTCTTCTCGCTTAGAAGAAAAAGATTATCTTCCGGGAATAGGGTTTTTGAATGTCACCCAATATTTTCAGTTGATAACATGGTCAACTTTTATGTACATTGCAGATTTTCATATATTTCGACCGAATTAGCAAGTCAGGTATTTGCAAGATTTTTCTTATCTTATTTCTCTCTTTTTGTTCTGGGTCTGTGGGTGGTTTCTTTATTCCCAGAGTAAAACAACAATGAATTGATTATCTAATCAGATGTCAATAAATTGATCAAAGAATAACCAACTCTGTCCTAGCACCAGAACTACGGTATTGTTCTGCCATTATACTTGAGCTTTGGGAACATATGGTGTAGTTTCGAGGCCTGAGATCCAAGTTCAATGTATAAATAGATAGTTGGTCCAATATTTAGGATTAGAGGTAATGAGTCATTTTTGTCATTATATAATATGATATTATATAATGAATCAAAGTTTAGACAATTTGATAAAAAGGTAGTAAGAATCAAATGAAGTTGGATTATTAGTTGTAGTATTTTAAGATCAAAAATTGCTTTTGATCTCAGATTATTGCTATAGCAAGAATATAGTCGTATTATATAATATTAAATCATATAACGAATTAAAGTTTAAAAGTTAGATAAAAGTTGGTAAGAATCGAACGAATTGATTTTCGGTTGTATTTTACTTTCTTTGCTAAGCTATCATTGAGCAGTTTATATAATTAGAGGAGTAGCAGATTTTTTAAATGGATCTTTATGAGTTATGATGAACTAGCTTCTTAGCCCGCGCGGGTTGCTTTAAATCACTTTCTTCAATATATGTTATATCTTGTTATTTATCTTTTTTATATTTATTTGTATTTTAAATCATAATATGTTGATGTCTGTATATACACATATCCTCACTTTTATGATATTTATTAAAAATATAAATACAAAAAATATATCAAAATTCAATTAAATCGATGACTAAATGGTCGGAAATCAGGTAGAATATTAAAATTTACAAAAATTTTAGGGAAAATTTAAAATTTTAAAAATGATTATATATATATTTTTCCCATCTTTTCTTTTTTTTTATTAATTTTATTTTCCCCATCTTTTCTTTTTTTTTATAGACGTACGTTCAAATTTTGTGAATGAATTTTTTTTTATTTGAAACAAAGGTGTTAATCTAATAATAGAAAGTTATACGGCATCTACACCAATGATCGAGTCGAACAAACTGAATGTATTTTGAGTAAAGGATAGTTTAGTCATTTTGGATTAAATTGATCAAGATTCGATTTTACTGCTACAACTATGTGTCAGATACTTAGATATATAGAATAAAAAAAGATAGTTATCGGCTAATCACTGTTTCAGGCTTCTGGTCATTAGCCCTTGTCATCCCGGCCAAACTGCTTTTTTTATCATCAACTACAGTATATATTACATGATGTCTAAACACAATTGGAAATATAAGATCTCGTTATGTCAGCAGCCGCGCAACAATCGTCAGCTTAGAGTTTTGACTATGACAAAAGAGTATACCTTCATCTACGATTGAACATTAAATTGCTCAGAAAGAATACCATCATTTTGACTCTGTTTAACATGATTTAAGGGTCTATTTTATGTAATTTTTCGCAAGGATTTCAAATATACAATTTGTTTTAAGTTTGTAATCAATAGAGAGTAAATAAAAAGTACACCAGTGTATCATAGAGAGTAAATTAAAAATACGAGCTTACCATCGGTAGAAATCAAAAATGCAATGGTACCATTAAAAAAACCACTTCGAGAGTACCATCAAGAATTTCCCTAGATATAATTTTAATTTATATTTACTTGTATTTTAAGTCTTATCATCTTGATGTTTAAATGTACATATATCCTTACTATGAAGATATTTATTAAAATGTAAATATAAAAAATATAATTAAATTATCATTCACCTAAAATTATTGAAAATTTGATAAAAACAAATAAGATTCTTGTCGAATCAGAGTCTTTGTCGTATAGTTAAAAAATCATATATATGATTTTATTAAATCATATATATAATTTTATTAAATCACAATAATTAAATATTCCAAAAATCGGCCGATTAACTGAATAATTGATAACAGACGAATTTTTAATACGATTTGGTAAAATTCGATTAAATCGATGATTAATTGGTCAAAATTGGATTAATCAGTCAAAAATCAGGTAGAATATTAAAATTTACAAAATTTGTGGGGAAAATTTAAAATTTTAAAAATGATTAGAATTATATTATTTATATGTATAATATTAAAATAATTTCAAATACGGTTTTTCTATGGTGTGCCCATGGGCATATGCTAAGCGCGGAAAATTTTGTGCTTGAATCATTTTGATTGGTTCCTATCTCATGATAATGGTGGACCCCCTGCAAATACACCAACCACACCAATCAAAATCTCTCAAATACAAAAATTTCCGCGCTTAGCATGTGCTCATGGGCACACACTAGCCAAACCGATATTATAAATCATACATTCATGATAACCACTGACATCTCTAATTCTTGAATCAATTTCTGTTATATATATGATATATTTTTTTTATTTATTAGAAAGTTGTTGATACATACAGATCACCACTAAATTATTATGCACCCTTCTCGATTTATAAGAAACATAAAATCTTGAAACAATATTTGATAGTATAAGTATTTTAGTTTATGATTATTATCCTTTTCTCATCCATAATTTATATTATGCGTGAGTAATATTTTGAGTTGTAATTTAGTAAGTTATTGTTGATTTGTTAACATTGTGTAGAACTAATTATACAAATCGTTAGCTATTTGTTTAGTTCTTTCCGAATTTGTATAACCAAATTTGTTGAATCTTGAAATATTTTCATTTTATTAAACTTTCAGTAAATGATGAAAAAATTAAACTGATTTAAGATGTAATATTATTTGATATGCATATTATATGTAATATTATATGTTGAAACCATTTAAATATTGGTTAAATTTTATTTTTCCAATAAATCGCACTAAATCATGTTCAATTTGAATTTTAAATTTTAAATTTTTGTGAAGTGTACCTATATATATATATATATTATGGATAAACTTCATTATGGTAAAAATATTTTGCATAACTCAATACAAAAATATAATTCTGGTAAAAAAATCAAACAGTTTGTATTAAAGTTTGTTGGATATATATATTACTTGAAAGTCTTTTTTATGATAAAAAAAAAAACTATCACATACTTTTGTATGAGGTTTCCTTCGTAGAATACACATATGATGTATGTGTATTGTATACAATCATAATTCATAGAATATTTCATTATAAAAATCATTCGGTATACACACATACATATTTTTGATTTATTTAAAATATAAATTGCAGTAAACGATGAAAAAAATGTTCCAAAAAATCAAAAAGACGACAATTATAATAACATGAAGAGGATTATAAAAGGGATCTTTTTAAAAATACCCATCTGTAAAATTATTTTTTTAAAAATACTATCATCTTTTTCATTGTTTTTAAAAATACCTTTTCATAAAAAAAATTTTTCAAAAATACGATTTGCAACTTTTGCAACCTTGGGCGGCGCAGCCGTAAAAGTTGCAAATGAGGTTGCAAAAGTTGCAAATGAGTTTGCAAAAGTTGCAAATGAGGTTGCAAAAGTTGCAAATAAAAATAGAAAGTTGCAACTGTTGCAACTGCAATTGCAACTAGTTCAACTGAAAACTGTAAGTTGCAAATGAGGTTGCAAAAGTTGCAAATGAGGTTGCAAATGAAGTTGCAACTGCAGTTGCAACTTTTGCAACTGCAGTTGCAACTTCATTTGCAACCTCAGTTGCAACTTCATTTGCAACCTCAGTTGCAACTAAATGCAACTGAAAACTATATATAGTTGTAAAGAGGTTGCAAAAGTTGCAAATGAGGTTGCAACTGCAGTTGCAATTTTTGCAACCTCAGTTGCAACTAAATGCAACTGAGAACTGTAAGTAACAACAGATGTATGGTGTGCCCCTGACGGGGCCATTAGATTATAATAGAATCAACTGAATGCAACCATATATGCAATTACAAATCCTGATTTCAAGTTCCAGTTTTCAAATGTCATTTTCGACCTCATTTTCGGAATCGTATATATATATATATATATATATATATATATATAATATATATATATATATATATATATATATATATACGATTCCGAAAATGAGGTCGAAAATGACATTTGAAAACTGGAACTTGAAATCAGGTTGCAACACGGCTGACGCCGCCTGTAGTTGCAAATGAGGTTGCAAAAGTTGCAAACAGTATTTTCGAAATTTTTTTTTTATGAAAAGGTATTTTTAAAAAAAATTCTGGAATGTAGTATTTTTGAAAACAATAAAAGAAAAGGTAGGTAGTTTTGTAGATTTCCCATTATAAAAATGAGGTGCGTAACAAACGGACTTTGATTCAAGATTTCCCGATACCTTCTATCATCGGGGGATCTATTTATATCCAAGCCTGTTTTCAAACCATGGTTATCATCATTTCAAGTAAACATTTTGTCAAAATTCGTCTTGATGGTGCAATCTGAAGTGGCAAGATATGTAGAAATTTTCATCGTTCACCATCAATTAAATGATCAAAGATTTTTCGATATATTAGCTTGCTTAAATCAAGGCAAAACTTCACCTAACCCTAATATTCTTGGTACACAACAACCACCAATTAGGTCGCAAAATTTTTTTAATCAACATGTCTTCTATAATATTTTTATTTTAGTGATAGATTGCAAATAATTATTTTGTTTTAAGTATGAATAGTAAATAAACTCAAATAAAATCCGGGCAAATAATGGATTTTGATAAAGTCTATGTACTCACGTATTCATCAATGTTATATTAGACGGAGTTTGATTAGATACGGGAAACGAAATTACATTATAATAAAACTTCGTAAAGATGCGAAGGATAAACATATAAATTTGCTAATTCACTAAAGATAAATAAGTAAATTTTATTGTTTTAATATGCTCAATGTTGCTATACAATAGATAGATAAATAAGTAAATTTTATGGGTAAATTTGATATTAAGTAAAATTTGATATTAAGATCAGATAAATTTATAGTTGCTCTCCATTAAAAGTAAAAAAAAAGAAAAAGAAAAAAGTTTGTACTTTCTGGTCAAAATTTAATAATCTTCACCACATTTGCCTTAAATAGTGTAATTTTGTATATCTTTTAAATAACTGGAAAATCAAATCCAATAAATATAACATAATTTAATAGACACATTATGATAAATTATCTTGCATATCAAAAATCAGTTGAGAATCAAAATAGCGAGATGGAACACAACAGAACAAGACGAGTAGAATTTGTATTCTAAGAGAACTCTCCTTCCCTGTGCCATCAACTATAAAATTATCAAGATAAAATCAGCAATACGATCAGTACTTTTTGGATTTTATTGCAACTTATGGCGGCAATGCAGAGTGCAATGAGGATTACTGAGTTAACAAAGCTTTACAAATCCTAATCATAAAAAGTTACTTATGTAATTCTTATGTAAAAGTCTATATGTATAGTGACCTCCGCCCTCTATGTTTCCCATGTTGCATATTAATCACTTGATCATCCATTCACTTGAAATCAGAAGTTCTTGAAAAATGTTTGAATCTCGCAGGCCTAAGCTGGATATCTTCCTTAATCTTACTTTTGTCGCAACCTGTTTACTTCTTATTTTTACGGTTAACATAGCTTCTAAGGTTTATCTTCAACCCGAGCTGCAGAGTCGTGATACACGACATTCAGTAGAGTTTGATATTGAGGTTCGGTATAGACCCTATGAGAAGAGAGTGATTGATGAAGAGGAAAGTCATATGGAAGATTATGGCAATATAGTGCCTCCGATCAATGTGACGTTATGGGAAAGAATGGTGTGGTTCAAGAGAAATTTGCCTCGGTTTGAGTTTATGAAGTCTACCCCTGTGTCGATGAAGTTTGAAGAGAGAGTTGAGGAGTTTCTTGGAGGTGATCAATGCAGAATACAGTTTTTTATGACATGGATTGCCCCGATAAGTTTGTTTGGAGATAGAGAGTTTCTGACCATGGACAGTCTTTTTAAAGCTCATCCCAATGGATGCTTGGTTATCATATCAAGAACACTGGATTCGTCTCAAGGGTTGAGGATTCTAAGCCCTTTAGTTGATAGAGGATTTAAGGTTCTTGCAGTGACTCCGGACTTGCCTCAGTTGTTCAAGGATACGCCAGCAGAGTCGTGGTTTGATGATATGAAGAGTGGTGTCAAGGATCCTGGTGAAATTTCGTTGGCTCAAAACCTATCTAACTTGATCAGACTAGCAGTTCTCTACAAGTATGGTGGAGTTTACTTGGACACGGATTTCATAGTTTTAAAAGATTTTTCGGGGTTGAGGAACTCGATTGGGGCACAAAGTATGAACAAATCAGGGAACTGGACAAGGCTAAACAATGCAGTTCTAATCTTTGACAAGAATCATCCACTTCTGTACAAGTTCATAGAGGAATTTGCATTAAGTTTTAATGGAAACATATGGGGGCATAATGGACCATACCTAGTCTCAAGAGTAGTTTCCAATTTGACATCAGCTCAAGACTACAATTTTACTATTTTGCCTCCTATGGCATTTTATCCTGTTTACTGGAGTCGTGTTGATGGATTCTTCATGGGGCCTGAACAGGTTCGTCGAAGATGGATCGAACACAAGCTACAACAGCTCACAGACATGACCTATGGAATGCACCTGTGGAACAAACAAAGCAGCAGACTTACAATTGAACAAGGAAGCATAGTGCAGAAATTAATCTCAGAGCATTGTACTATATGCAAGCATGAATATACTTCTTAGGCAACATTTTCAGATGTTAAAGCTTCCTTAGCTACATATATATACAACAAGAAGCATACGAAAACTGTGAATACATAGAACTAAAGCATGCAAACATCGATTTTTCTTTTGTATAATTTATTTCCCTCTGTAAAATATATAGAAAATTGTCTTTTTTCTGTTTTCAATTTTGTATACTATTTAATCATTACAGGTTTCGGATCCTACTACTGAAAAATGGATCAAGCTTATAGTACTATGAGTCAGCATGCAGGTACTGAAATTCCAGACAAGGCAGCAGAAATGGTCATAATTAGAGAAAACTTCGTACTCTACGATTTCATAATGCAAATGTTTTCTTCAAATAGAAGCCATAAGATTATCTCAGAAATTTCCAAGTGCCTAGGGCTGTTAAGGTACAACTTGCATTGCACTACTATATGGCTTTTAAACCTTTTGCAAATGGGCAATCATTCTTCTCAATTCATACGGCCCACACTGTGTATACAAATTACATATACAATTTCTAGAAAAACTTTCATTCATAAATCTTTCATTTCACCTTCCTTTCATCTACCTCTAATGTTTTATGCATCTACCTCTAATGTTTTATGCATCTTCAACTGCAATTTTATCAAACTTTATAACTACTAAGACAAGTTCCATAAAGTAGAAGTTAGAAAGACTAGATAGGAAAACATTAAAACCTGTTTATTTTTACTTCTAACATTCATCTAACCCTGCACAAGAAACTAAGAGACCATCGAAACTTATGCTGTGAAATATATTTTGTAATGATAGGCTCATTGTAAGTTGCAGAGTGCGGACGTTCACAATACAAACATATGAAGTAGGGAAAAGGAAAGGATCGATTCGATTGCAGAGAAGGAATTTAATTTACCGACAAACTTTCAAAATAAGAAAAGAATTGCATTCTGTTCATTTAAGGGGGGGAAAAGACTATTTACGGAGTTAAAAGAGCAATTAGGCACCAAATTCAATATATATAAGGCACGTTAAAGAAAAGGGCAAGGTAGAAGGAACTCAAAACAGCAGAATTAGCAGAAACATAATTTTAAAGTCGACAACAAGAGCAGACACCACTTTAATGCGGATCAAATATATCTTTAAGTGACCAACTTAGGGAAAATGGAATAATATAAGATCATCTAGAGTAGCTAAGCTGCCACTAAAATGTTTAAACGACCATTTCAAACATCTTTTGAAGACCCGTTATATCACTTGAGCTTGCAGATTGTTAGATGGACAATTAACTAAGATACACTGGCCAATATTACATTGGCTTTGTAGCCTTGTGATAAGATATAAGTACCTATTTCAGTATATCTGATATCAACGACTGAAAGTCTGAAACATAATAGCTTCCAATAATCGAGGACCAAATGACTAAAATATGAAAACTCTACAGAAACTGCAATCGCTAAGTATTTCATATTCATACTACATAACAAGCATAGATTACACCAGAAAATAACTAACAAATACTTGCAACGAATGTTGATTGAGACATCCCCAACAGAGAGAGGCAGCAGTTGTGGACTTGTCTATTGTTAATAAAAACACCAAAAAATTTACCCAATGAAAGTTGTAAAATAATTAAAAAGAAGCTATGTAAAGCATTTGTTCATCATAATATATAGCTACATGGCTACATGCATACAATGTATCATAGTAATGTCAGTTGTTCTTCTCTCTTTCCGATATCTCTTATGATACCAAAGATGTTCCAAGTACACCTTCATTACTTATCTGTCAGAATAGGGCTCTCGTCTTGTAAGAATAAACGGCTCATTATAACAAGAGTATCAGAATGGCTCTAGATCACTTCTTTAAGGGTTAAATCATACTCCCTCCGTTTCAATTTACATGTCCACTTTCAAGAAAATTTTTTGTTTCAAATTACTTGTCCACTTCAACTTTCAACGCAAAATCATATTTCCAAAGTCAATTCTACTCCACATATCTCTTATTTATATTTCCTAGATCAATCTCACTCCACATATTTTCATCATTTAATGCAATTAATTTGTGAACAACCACTTTTATTAAACTGTGTGATTTTTTTAAAATGGACATCTAATTTGAAACGGAGAGAGTACTAAGCTCCCAAGTGTATTTCAATGGGTAAAGAATGTCTACGTATTTCGTGACATAATTAGGCACATTACATTACATTTATAATAATAAGTGCTAAACAATGTAAGATAACAATACACAATTTTCAAATTGCTCACAAATAATTCATACATACAACAAGATTCAGATAATACATAAGCTGAAACTAAAAACAAAATCAATTATGATTAATTTCAGTTGGAGAACAAAGACTCATCGATTTCGATCTTCACAACTTCGCCATCATCAAATTTATCCTTCCTTGGTGGAGCAGGCGGAACCGGCACCCTTTGTGGACCTCTTCCCTTATTCTTGTTTCTAGGCCTTGCCTGAAATACATACAAAAACACCATAACATCATCAATACACAAAATTTAAAACCATTAAATACTTGAAGAAATCAACAAAAGGTATAAACTTTTTCACATTTTACAAACAACCCATATCTTACATTTCCAAATGAGTGATTAAAGCGCTTCCCTTTTGCAGTCTTCTTGTCTCCTCTCCCACAGTAAACTGAAAGTCAAGAAAACATAACCCACCAATTAATTAACCCAATTAGGAGAGCGGGAGAGAGAGAGGGGGGGAGAGGGAGAGAGGGGGGGAGAGAGAAAGGGGGAGAGGGAGAGAGGGGGAGAGAGAGAGGGGGAGAGAGAGAGAGAGAGAGAAAGAGACTTACTAGAGGGGAAGGAGGGAGGAGTGACTGAGGAAACTGAGAGAGAAGTGGTGCAAGTGAAGGATTGACCTAGAGTTTGTGAATGTGCGGATGAAATGTGAGACGAGCAAGTGGGTTTCAAATGAGAAGCCATGGGAGGTGCTCCAAGTAAGAGTGATGCCATTGTTTCTATCCTGCTATTCTTTCGCGAGTTTTTTCATTGGTGACACATAAATAAAGAAGATAAGGTGTTTGCTGGGCCATTTGGGCTTGTTGCTATTTATTGGATTATCATTAAACATATTTGGGCCAAGTAGTGTTCCTTCATTATACCCATAATTAGTTGAATATTCAAATCAAGATAGTTAATTTAAAGCCCATCATACCCCATAGTTTGATGCCCATTTAAGTTGCTATAGTCCATAGTAAGTAAATGGTTTGATGCCCATTTAAGTTGCTATAGTCCAAATGCTCGCAAATAAATATTGTGGTATTATTTTTCATGCAGAGGTGGACAATTTTCTTGTAAATATTTTTACTAGTCAATTCGGTCAATTACAATCTATTAGTCATCAAAATCAATATTTCATAAAACGATTATATACTGATTGTAATAAAAACAAAATTCGAATCCGCCAGTAAACATAAACTTTTGTGATTTGTCACTAAAATATCTTCATTGTCCTCATTAAATTAAGATTTTATCCGTTTTATAGGATCATATTAATATGTAAAATCCGTCTTGTTTTGGTAACGGAATTTTAATAATGCATCAAATTAACTCAGATTCTTTACATGATACCTTGTACCAAACAGCTCGATTTCGAAAATCAGAAGAATATTTTTACAACTAACGTATATGAACACAAGAAACTAGTCGACGATTATAAAAATTTAGTAACAAGTTGGTACGGTACTTTTGACAGATAAATATTACTCCCTCCGTCCCTATTTATCTGTCCACTTTGGAAGTTAAAATTTGTCCCTATTTATCTGTCCATTTATACTTTCAAAACTAATTTAATGATAGTTTTTCAAATATATCTTCATAATTTCAATTTTCAAGGCTTGACTTATTTAAAATTTGGTTGAATTTATGTTTTCAAGACATAAAGTAGGAGTATTCCACCATTTTCAAGATATTAATTAGAGGTATTTAATGAAAAAGTTTACACAATCAATTATTCCTTGGTATGTGTTTCTTTTTCCAAAGTGGACAGATAAATAGGGACGGAGGGAGTAATAATTTGACCATCCTCGTGGATCATGCGGAGACTACAGAAAAAAGGGTCAAATTAAAGACCCGAATATACACAATTTAATGGAAGATTAATTATGGGTTAATTATCAAGTTGGTCATTGAAGTGTGCTTAATGTATCAAGTTGGTCACTGAACTCAAAACGGTATCTGGTCACTGAAGTGGCTATAAATATCAAACAAGTACATTAAAATATGAGTTCAAGCAATAAAAATATTATTTATAAATTTTTACACATTATTTTTAAATATTACCACAACCAATTATAAGGTTATGACTTCTAGTATCTAAAATAATATATTTATATTTTATCAAGTTTCTTTATTATTTATATTTTATTATATAGTTATTTTTTGTTTTAATTAAAAATAAATAATAAATAAACTTGGTAAAATCTAAATATATTATCATAAATATTAGAAATCATAATCTTTTACTTGTTTTTGATAACATTCAAAAATAATGTGTAAAACTTTATAAATAATATTTTTATTACTTGAACTTATATTTCAAGGTGCTTGTTTGATATTTATAGCCACTTCAGTGACCAGCTTGATACCGTTTTGAGTTCAGTGACCAACTTGATACATTAAGTCCACTTCAATGACCAACTTGATAATTAACCCGATTAATTATGAAATCGGAAAGAAGATTGAGTGAAGTTCATGCATGTCGATTCATAAATCTCACCATGTGATTTCATGGAGAGAATATAGGAGAAGCAAAGACCGGCACGTGACTTAGAGGCAGACAAATGTTGTATATCCATGTGAACGGGTCGGGTCCACGGCCCACTTTCCACTCTCACTATGTAAAGAAAAGATTTTATTGTTTTTACGAAATCTCGCCGGCTTTATTTATGATTAACCGATGTTACCACACTCAAAACAAGCTAAAGTCGAATAGAATAAGAGAGTCAAGATTATAATAACATATTCGGAATAAGTGAAAGTTAAATACACGAAGATTATAAAGAGTTTAATTTATAATAGGAGATTCGGTAAAAGTTTAGTCGGATATCATAATAACAGTTGAAATCGTGATTCAATTGAGAATATTTTGGTTGCGAGAACAATGTGAATAGTTGTTTAGCACTTTATAAAATGTGCATAAAAACTGTTAGTTGTTTTACAGTTATTCTTTTTGGATGTTGTATTGTTTTGAAGTGAAATAATAGTATTCCCCTGTGTTCTCACACTAAAACTTGTTTTCCATATAACGCTACTCTCATATTTCAAAAGAAAATAGAGTTTGATTTCCGATAATCACTTATCATTTATAATCAAGATACTTTTTAATTTATTATTGTAATTTTCTTTAAATAAGAGAAGTTAAACAGAACGAAGACTAAGAATTTCTTTATATTTCGAAAACATACTCAATTTGTATTTAATATTTAACAACATATTAATGAGAAAAAGTCCAGATTTTCATAAATTTTATAACTAAACAGAGTTTAAAAAAAGCTGTCAAAAAAAAAAAAACAGAGTTTAAAAAAATGGCTTTAAATATCATTTAGCAACATTTGATAATCTAGCATTCTAATTTAGGAAGAAAACACTAAATCGTGTTGTGTTTAGAGTTGAAAATCACTACAAAACACTAAATAATTTTAGTGTTTTAGGAGTAAAACGCTGCATAAATTAGCGTTTAGGATTTCTACCTCTAAACGATTTTAATGTTTTAGGACCAGAACGTCACATAAATTAACACTTAGGATTTCTACCTCTAATTCGTCTAGCATGTAGTCCCTACATACTAAAAGAAGAGGATAAACACTACACGATCTAACGTTTTGAACTGAAAAATGATAGGGTAAGATCATGTTCCAATCTTCTACAACACTGGTGTCGGGGGCCAATTTCCTTCCAAACCGTGGCACTCAGCGCCAAACACCCCATATCAATAGACACACAAATAATAGTATGATGAAGCAATGCAAAACATTTCAAAACTGGGAAAAGGATGTATATAAAAGTTGATATTTTGATATAATAACTTGGCCTAAGCATTGATGGCAAAGAAATCATTACAATTCAACCACACTATTCTTTACTATCTAACAAGGGGGATGGGGGAAAGAACCAAAAATATTTATATAATAATAAAGAAAGATGAAGAAATCCAACACACATCACATGTAGGTGAACTATTTGACACCACCCTATGTATATAATACAAAATATTGAGAGACTTTGGTCACACTCGGTAAGACTCGGTTCGGTTTACGAGTCAACTCAGTGATGATGAGGAGCTGGAGGCTTGCATTGGTAGCACTTGGCAAATAGACCAAATGAGTCCACCTGCTTCACAAAGTTTGTCATGCTTGCCCATCCGCCGAACCCGAATCCGAGCACCAGAACCCATCCGACGATGAAGATGTTGATCACATACATTCCCGTCCAGCTTGGTAAGAACTTGGGAGGCTTCTCCGCGGCATTCTGCAGCATGACAGTGCATAATTTAGTGAAATATGATACTATTGCAAAGTGCACATTCAAAGTGCATTATTTGGCAAAATATGATACTATTGCGTGCCTAAGATATTGGCAATGCACCGAGTTGGTTACTGAGTAAACTCGGTCCACATTCGGAAAAATGAAAAAAGGCCACATTAATAATTATACAGGGGTCAACACCAAGCCAGCTAATTGCAGACATTATACAAGGTTCTAACTAAATGAAAAAGACTTCCTACCTATATTCCTATCAATTTCATGTATTACCAAATCCATTCCTTTATTGCAATTGTACACTTTGTTGTCAATAATTCAGGCACTACTTGTTACAAGTCTAATATGGTCATCTCGTATTATTGAAGACATACATGACCCTTCGAAATCGAGATAATTACAAAACGTATGCTCATATAAAAATAAGAGTAAATTATGATTTACCTGTCTTGCAGAGGCTTTCCTGTATGTGAGCATATGAGCTACAGATGGGATAATGTAGACGGTGAAGCTAACCAAGAGAGCCCCAACTGCAGAATTAATTGGACCGAAAAATGGAAAGACAATGGCCAAGAACCATATCGGTATCACCACTGGCAATCTTGCTAGTGCCCTTAAGAAAATGCTCTTTGTGTCATGCATTCCTATAACCTTCTCCCACACGAAATACAGTGGCGTACATGCGAATCCAAATGTTATGAACTGCAATTCAGAAACCATACTACATCAGTCTTTACTAGGTTGGGGAAAAGTTCTTATTTCTGGACCACAACAAAAGCTTTTAGGCAAATTTAGAAATTAGCATGACAAGTGATTTTCAACAGTACTGAAAGTGACTATTACAAGTTAAATTTAACAAAAAAAGAGCTTATGCAATTAACCTGATGAATGAGCATGAGGATAACAGCAGTATCGCGCCAACGGGTCTTGGGAAGGAGGGAGAAGGCATTGGAGTGATCCAAGAGCTGATCCCCAAAGGCCCAGTAAACAGCGGAAGCCGATGGAAGAGTCAAAGTGAAAACATAGAGGGTGGCTATCAGGTAGATGTACTTGAATTTTTGTGGCTTCCACATCGCATGCATAATTTCACTGAAAATTTACAATTTACCTTATAGGATTAGAACACGAAATCTAGTTACTAACCATTGTGTTAAATAAATTAAAAAACAAAATTGAACTAGATACGCAGAAGTTCTCTAATTCATCACTTATCAGTCTGTCCCCCAAATTGAAAGAACATCTTAATTGCAACATGCTTAAGCACCGTTATATAACTAATTATCTACAATACGGAGTGAACAGAATTAGATATGTCAAATTTCCTGTGTAAATAAAGTATAATGAGAGGCCACATCTCAAAAGTATGGGCATGGGATGCTACACAACAAAGTAAGATGTGAAATAATGTCCAAATCCAAAACACAACTTGGATGTACATGCCATACATCATATAATCATCAAGTAAAAATGAAAATAAATAAAACAGGAAATAGATCAAGATAATGATGAATATGTAACAGAATATGTACCACTGTAAAAATAGAGGCCCATGTAACTATAATAATGTTTAGATAAACAAATGGGGAGTGATTTTATTCTCCTAGCTAGAGATGTTCAAAAAATCCGAAATCTGAAATCCGATCTGGAAAAAATCTGAAAAATCCGATCCGAAAAAACCCGGTCTGGCCCGGCCCAGCCCGGCCCGAGGGCCTAAAACAGGCCTAATATTTTCAAAAAAACCCGGATAAAATCCGGATTTTTGAAAAATCCGGGCTTTTTATAACTAAACCGGGCCTAGTATTTTTGGAAAAGCCCGGCCCGGCCCGGCCCGATTTTTAAAAAAGCCCGGCCCGATCTGGTTTGAAAAAAATCCGGATTTTTTTGGCCCGGTCTGGATCTGGCCCGAACAGATCTTTTGTGCATCTCTACTCCTAGCAAATAAACAGAGGAAAAGTAGTTTCCATGATTCTGTTTTCTGGTAAGAAACTCAATGTGGCCGGCAAAAAGCTGCTTGCAGAAGCCATGTAGAAACAAATAGCACTAAAAATAAACAAAAATACGAAATTCTTCGACAGTAAAATTAAAGTCTTACACAGTAACAGCATGACCACCAAAGGTGTATAGTATATTGGTGGCACCAGTGAAATATAACTCAAGCTTCTGGGGAGCTGAGTGCTTCACATGATCAACCTACACAATAATTCAAAACCCACATCATTCGAAATCTTGAGAATATTTTACAGTTTTCATTCAAAGATTATCGAGAATATTTTACAGTTTTACTGCAAGTAAATTACCTGGCCATGAGCAAGAGCTGCTATAGTCAAGTACCAGGCAGTGTAAGTTGTCATGCCAAGGCCAAGAAATGACCAAATTCGGTAGTTGTGAAAAGAGGGTATGAACACAGTGGTTGCACAGCAAGCTCCAAATATATAAGTCCAAGTTCTCTTGTCCAAATGGTCATTTATGTAGTATATATTACTGTTTTCGAGTCGAAACAACAAAAACAATTTTTTCAGAAAATATATAACTGCTAATTAGATAATGATGTATGAGTCTAAATTCAAGATTTGAGTGATGAATTTTGTTTTACCTTGCACAAGCTATGAGTTGTATAACAGATCCAAAGAGCAAGAAAGTACAGTTGAAAGCTAAACCAGCTGCCTTCCAGTATGGTCCCAACAATCCATCAAGAACTTCAAACCACTGACATAATAATTAAATATATTTAATATCTGGATTTCTGATTTGTAAATTTAAAACCTTTTTAATATAAAACAAATTGGGGGCTTTTTCAGATTGAGTTAATTAGGTACCTGAATGACATGGTTCTTGAAATTAACATTTTCTTTCTCCTTTCTGCTTCTGTACTCAAGGTAAAGAACACTGATCAGATAAGCTGTCCAGCTACCAACGAGTCCATAGAATATCTGAAACAATATTCCTGACAGAAAACCAAGCTGGGAAAATGAGTATGGAAGTGTCAATAGCACTTGAGCAACCTGCAATCACCATAAAAAAAAACATGATCAGTATATACATAATTTCTCGAGAAATCAAAACCAAACATACCCAGTATATCTCTCGTTGATCACAGTTTCCCAAGAACTAACAAAATACACAAAAACTTGAACTTTTATTTTTTCACATACTTGATTAGAAGCACAACTGAACCAAGCATCCCAAGCAGACCCTCCATGCCACAGGAAACTTTTGAGGTTCAAACCAGAAGTATCTTCAATTTCTTTGCTTTCCTCCCTGTTTCCTTCATTTTCTGTTTCATTGGCAACAATAGCTTCCTCTGCTTGCTTATTACCCAACATTATCTCTGATATCAACACACTACACTTCTCCAAGCCTCACAAAGATCTGTCAAAAACACAACATTAAAAAAAAAACTCAAGGAGACAAAACAAAACCAAACCAAACACACCCACTTAAAAACTCCACTTTCCCATTAACCAAGAACCACTTTAGGCCAAAGCCCGGATCCAAAGTCACCCTAAACCACACCAAACTAAAACACACACACACACACACAACCATGTAAGTATAAAAATATACCTTGTTTGAGATGCCTTTTACTCTTTAGCCCAGATCTTATATACTGTTTCCACAAGCAAACCCCTAGTAAAATACTCAAACAAGTACAGAAAAGTAACTGAAGGGTGGGCAAAAAAGGAGGAGTTTTCAAGAATTCTTGGCTCCAAGTAAGCAGCTTTAAATGCTTTCTGCAACCATTATGGCAGTTTCAGAAGAAACGGCTGCATAAAATCTTGAGAAAAAGTTGAAAAAACCAAACTTAAATGCTCTGCAGTTGTTCTTAAATCACAAAGGCGGCTCAAGAGTGAAAAGCATGAGCATGCTAGGTGGGAAATGTGTGTGGGTTGTGCTGCAGCTAGTAGTAGTAACAGCTCCTCTATAAGCTCAAAAATGACACACCCTTTTGCCTATTCTGTGTGACTACTCATATTTATAAACAAACAGCTACTATGTGTCTATATATAATCATAGCTTATGTTCATGTAGTTCAGTAGTTGTACTGTGTTTTATAAGTCCATGTATATTATGGGTGATTTTAATATATTTTTTTTCCTTTTATTGGGATAAATTAGTATTTCAAGATAGTCAGAGATTAAAATATTAAAATAATAATCAGTAATTACTAACAAGTACTACTGTTAATTAATATGTAAATAGTATTAAATTTTTGAGGTTGGTGGAGGTTGAAAATTCATTTACGTGTGAATTAGTGGTTAGCAGTTATTTGTTAGCAGTTATTCGTAAGTGATTAGTGATTATCGGTCAGTCGTTGCGGAGGAAAATATTAAATTATCAATTTGACTATTTGAAATTGTGATGTATTAAATTGCTTGGTAATAATGATAAAATTATGTTATAATAAAAACATGAATTTGTCTTGTTATAAATTGATAAAAAATTGAGTGCAGACGTTTTCAATCCGTTAATGATCAAAAACACCCAAATTATTTTTCTTACAAAACTTTTTTTGAACCTCTAATCTTTTCCCTCACCTGTACATTCCTAGCCAGAGCTCGATATTTATGATTTTTAACAAAAAAACAGAATATGTATACCAAGATTTTAGCCTTAATTGACTCTTATTCTGCGGAATTTTTTGATTGGATAATAAATACAGATATCCAATTATTTACTGTACTTGAGCTCTAGTTTCTTTAAAAAAAAATAAAAATACCAAAGAAATAGCGAGGTCTTCCACTTTATGATCCGATGATTCTTGTGTTGGGTGCCTGTCTTTGATCGAGAGATTTCAGCTGACATAATTATCTTGTTTCTTGCTAATCCAACTTCATTACACTTAGGGGCCGTTTGGGTTAGCTTAAAAGAAGTGATAGTAAAGAAGTGGAGTAGAAGTGAGAAATAAATAAGTTAATAAAGTGTTTGGAAAAGAAGCAGAAGCTGTGAGAGAGAAGCTAGCATTTTCAGCTTCTTAAAAGTGCTTCTACTTCTTTACACAAACGGGTCAAAAGAAGCAGAAGCCAGAAGCAGTTCTGCTTCCGTAAACCAAACAGGCCCTTAGTGGATTATTACTTGTTTTCCCCAAGTATAGTAAATCTTACTGTACATATAATGCACAAGTCAAACACTCAACAAATGTAACGCATCAGATGAACGCACACACCTTGGTGCTGTCCCGTTCTACGTCTCGTATCTTTTCGTCTCGAAATAATAGTTAAGAATTAAAAATATTTGCTTATAAAATATTTTGGAATTTTATTATTTTCAAAAACCAAGAATCGACATCTAGGTTTTATTTGAAAATTAGTGATCAGCTGTTATCGAATTAAATTAGATATTTTGACCTGATTGAAATAGACTTTTTGATTAACTTTTAATGACACATACCAAAATCTTTAACCTCGAAAACTCTTCAAATATCTTTTTAAAAATTAGCTTTCTGAGTCCATACCCTATTTTAATGCATAAACTACCAAACACTTGAAATATTCAAAACTCTAAAACACCTTCGATTTCTAATTTTATCTCAAATCTCTGTTATAAACACGGCCTTAATCATCAAAATGCAGGCAATGCGTTTTCTTTTTCAATTTTACAGATTAGATTTAATAAAAAAAGAATACTACTGCAGTAAGAAACAAAGATGATTATGAGCTCCCTGTCTCAGAGTCATATACCGGGGAAAAACGACATCGTTATTATATGGGCTCTTTCCCCTACAACGCATGGATCGCTCCTCTCAAGTCTCAAGTAGTACTCTAATTCTATTCACCAAATTATTAAAAGTTACCTCCAAATATATGAACCACAAAGAATTAGGTGGCGGAGATCAATTCATGCGTTAACAATCTTGCCGATCATGTTGATATTATTTCGAATTTTTACAGGTATTTCTAATAAATCGATGCAGAATTTTGAATCAAAATAAATGAGAGTCGACTAAAAAAATTTAAATAATAGAACTTACCTGTCCCAATCGCGGAAGGGATTTTAGTGTTCTGATTCTGCCATGAAGCGTGAAAAACGGAGTACTATGTTCTGGTATTTGAAGAGAGTTAAAAATTGCTTAGCAATAAAGGACAATAATTTTGCAAAAATTGTGTTCCGTATCTCAAATTCAATTTTCAAATATCTTTCCAATAACATAATATATAGATGATTAATTTTAATTCGATGATTTACGAATTTACGATGAATTGAACTGTCATACACTATCAAACATTCATATAGAGTAGAAGGTGAATATGTAAAATATAATGGGCCCACAACTTACTACGGACTTGCTAAAATTCTATACCAGAATACTTTTTCATCGTATTTTCCCCTGATAGAAGTGGAGGCCCATTTAATATTTTATGCAGCTCGGCGCGGGGTAACATAAGAGCATCTCCAACGGTGTTGGCTATATTGCTAAATTGAACCTGTAAGACATTATGTAAAATTTGCTGAACCTATAAGACATTTTGCTTCAATGGTATTGGTTATACTGGTTGGCTATAATTTAAAAATAGTATGTTATTAATATTTTAAATTGTTAAAATAGAATATATCAATTTAATATGGTGATAAATAATGTGTAATCTTCCTACAGATTTCTTACAGACCTGTAGAGGTTAGACAAATATAGCCATTCATAGGAGGTTGGCTAAAATTATAGACAACAGATTAGTGTGGTTGGAGTGCTATTTTTTCAAGACGTTGGCTATATTTTTTAATTTTGGAATGCCAACTCATTTTTCAGCCAAAGGCTTTGTATGGTTGGAGATGCTCTAAGATGGCTGATATAAGTATCATTTTTCCAAACGACACTGGAAAAAGTTTATTCAAAATCATGAGACTGGTTATAATAATAAATAAAGAGAATGCTCCGTAAGAGTTGGTTTTTCTTTTTACATAACCTCAACGTATTATTCTTGGAAAACTCGCCCCTGGTCGGGAGTAGTTCCGCAAAGAAGTACAAGAGCTCTACCGCCACACCCTCACTTTATTGGCAAAATTCGTATTTTTCTGTTGCTCACAGTATGTCCATGTTTTATGAGCCGTTTAAGCGGAGCCGAATTGGAGCCGCAGCCGTTAAATTAGCACGCTGGAAAAAGAAAAAAGTCTAAAACAATCGCATCATCTTGGAATGGCAGTCTTGTCGAGACGGCTGTTAAAATCGGCGTGGCAGCCCCACAAGCCAAACACTCCACTATTATACCTCGTCATTTCTATCTTAGTCAAACACTATTACTCACCAACATTTTATACTTTCAAACCAAAGTTAAACTTTACTCAATACAAATAAACCTCGCCAATAAATCAAGCATATATTATCAAAATATAATAATTTTTGATGAACCTTTCTCGTATGATCTCGATTCTTCTTTAAATATCTGTGTTTTTTTATAAATTTAAAATCAAGAGTTGAAAAATGAACCTTTATTCAATACCAATTGTATCTTCGGTTGGACCAGGATTATAGAGGCCGTTTGAATAAACTTGAAAAAAATATTTCTTATTTAGAATAAAAAGTAGATTAGAAATGAGAAATAAACCAGGATTATAGAGATCGTTTGGATAAATTTTAAAAAAAATATTTTTTATTTAGAATAAAAAGTAGATTAGAAATGAGAAATAAATCAAGATGATTAAACTTTTTGGAAAAGAAATACAAGTCCTAAATTTTCTCTCAGTTTTTTACAAGTACTTCTATTTTTTTACACAAACGGGTCGAAAAAAGAGAAGTCCGCTTCTTGGTAAAAAAAGTCGGAAGTCTTGTTTGCCAAACAGGCACATATTAATATTTCCACTTCTTTAAAAATTGGACATTCGTAATTTTTAAATCTTTTTCCGATAACTCAACCGCAAGATTTTACACTCGCTCAAGATATTCCTCCGAAATATGATTTTTCATGATAAGCCGACTAGCACGTCAAAATGCAACAAAACTTGTCATAATAAAAGAACAGTCAAAAGGTCGGAGAAGATATACCCGGTTTCCATGCTCGGCATAATAAAGTAATCGAAATGGCCAACACGAAATAAATTAATCTATTTCGAAAAAATAAAGTTACAAAAGCTGAAGCATGTAGAATCTAGTGAAGCACAGACAATAAAAAAATTGAAACGATGATTACAGTTGAATGATTCTCTTTTTCCTCAAGAGACAAAGCAATGAAGAGGTGTTATGAGTGTTAATGGAGGTGACTCAAGTGTGCCATATTCAACTAAAAGCTTTGCGCCTCCATTACAATCCATGTTATAAGGAAAACGGTATGTATAATTATATGTAATAATAAAATAATAGAAATGTTGTGATCTTTAACTACTTTCATAAACCCCTGGAGTTTCCCCGTAAAAACGGGGATTTGTCTGGCGATTTTGGTATTAGTTTACTCAAGCTGGTATATAGGAATAACATACGATGATTGGCTAAATTAGCTTGCAAAATATTACGTGACATTTGTTTCGATAGTACTGGTTATATTTTAAAAATAATTTGTTATTATTATTTCAAGTTATTATAAATAAAATATGTTATTTTAATATGATAACCGATAACGCGACATTTGCTACACATCTTAGTGGTTGACAAATATAATCATCTACCGAAGTTGGCTATAATTATAGAAAAAGGAAGGATATGATTGGAGTGTGATAGTTTCAAAATATTATCTAAATTTTTTTATTTTTGGTAGGTCACCTCATTAGCTAAGGGCTTTTGATTATGTAGTGGCTCTAACATGCATGTGGGTATTACAACTTTAAAAGCAGAATTAAGAGTTTTAATCTTGTTGTAACCAACTTTCAAGTTTCATTAAACATATATTTTGTAATATTTTAGTACAATAACGCACCAGCATCTTGTTGCATATTACTGATGTATATGATGACGTGACAGACGGAGTGTTAATTTGTATTGATGAAATGTAATTCATCATCCCCCTAAGTCAGGGACGGGAAGAACCATGCCAACCTTGGACTTAAAGTTGTTGAGAGCAACAAAAGGTATCGATTTTGGTTAATAAGTCCAACTGCTGATCAGTAGACAAGTAAGAAAATTCAATCAAACTCTTCATCACTTTGTCAAGTGTAAAATAGCAGTCCATATCGATATGCTTGGTACACTTATGAAAAACAGGATTATGTGCAATATTGTTATAGAACTTAAAACGAGGGTGAGAGCGTTTCGTGCTTTTGACTATTCTCGGTGTGCGAGATGCCTACATATCCTCTACTAGGTGAAGAATCAAGTCAAAAACGTAGTTCTAGTTTGGAGGGGTAGAGCCCTTTATATAGATGTTTCGAAGTTAGAAGCTGGATGAAAGTATGATCTCATGTATTAGACTTCTTGTCGAATTATGTTTCTTGGTTAGAGATAAGATAAGACTCTTATCCTTGTATCGTCGATATTTATCTCAAACTCTGGATGATTATCCATGGAGAGGCAAATGTATTGTAGACCTTATATTCGTAATTGGACTTTTAATTGGGCATCGGGCCCAGCTAAGTCTCTTTTTGCGATTCATATGTGTTTGGTCCGTACCTTTATGGGGCCTGTATTAATTTCTACGAACTTGTCTAATATCCAGACGTTTATTTAGCGGGTTGTTTTATCTTGGAGTCATAAATTATCATTTAATTATGCCGACCTCTATCATTTGCCCTTTAACTTTCGATAAGTTTCATCAAAATTTATCGGAAGTTATAGAGGTTTACATGTGGCTTTCGGAGCTTTATCGAATTATTCCCACGACTTATTGAGTCATCTTTGTAGTATCGCGCGTATTTTACCAAGTTCGCCATCAAAATTGTGCTCCTAAACATTTCTCATATTTTTCCAGGACATAATTCTATTTTATTGGATTTTTGCGATTTAATTCCAATTTTCTAGGATTTTTTGAGCCTTTAAAATATTGTTGGAAATTAAATCTCAATTTTTGTGATTTTTCTTGAATTTTCAAGATTTTTCTCATATTTTCCCCAATTTTTCGGGATTTTCTGGGTATTTCAATAAAGAATTAAATAATTTCTTTATTCGAAACCATGCTTCTTCAAGAACATGCTTCCTTGGCGTGGGTCACCCCCGCTAGGGAAGCATCCAAATTGCCACGCTAGAAGACGTGTCTCCTGGACGTGGATGTGCAAAGGCCTCCAAAGGCTTGCTTCCTTGGCGTGGGTTACCACCATCAAGGAAGCACTTAAGTTGCGACACCTAGGAGATATGTTTCCTGAGCGGGTGTACATTATATGCACATGAGTGGAGTGGAATGATTCCTTGGCGTGGGTACACATGCCAAGGAGGCATACATTGTACCACGCCTAGAGGCAGTGTCTCCTAGGCGATGATATTATTTTAACCTCTCATGCGTTAATACTTTCTTGGTGTGGGTGACCCCCGCCAAGGAGGCATCCAAAGATAATTTTTTCCCAAATACTGAGTTATTAGTATATAGATGGAAATTTTCTTATTAATAGTAATATGAGATCCCGCGTGCATATATGTGCATTTTCAAATATAAATTTGTCACGTGTTACATCAAATCATTTTAGACCCACATAAAGAATCACTCCTTGTGTGGAAATGCTCTGCGGCGGTTACAATTTCTTCATTTACATTAATCATATATCAAAATGGGAGAATAGAGATTTTGTTGGTGGTGGAGATGCCATCATTCGATCTGTTGAACTTCAGAAAGCACAGAATTGTCATATGGCTTTTTTAGTAATCAGTTATGTGCAAAATTGTTCTCATCTTCGTTCACGAAGATATGACCCAGAGAAGATACAGGAATCTTCTTGTTCAACCACACTAGTCCGTAGGAATCTTATTGTTCAACCACACCAGTCCATCAGTCCGTAGTGTAAACAAAACCACACAGGTCGGTTGAGTCCGTGGAAAATTTTGTTTCCAAAAACATTTGACCAGATCGTTTGAATTAAGAAAGACAGACATCAGAAAGTGGGCAACTGCTGCCAATATGGGATGGCGTTATCAAGGGGCGGATTTTCGATTCAGTTTCTTTGCCATATCAGTTTGTTGAGAGTATTGGTACTAGTTACTAGAGGGGAAAACCACTCAGATTTGTAATGTCAAATTGTGAGAGATCGGAATCAATTCAAGTGATGGACATTGGGAGAAGGAAAGAAAAGACCATGCATGTTTTCTACTTTACTCAACAAGTAAATGGTTCAGCGCTTCATAATTATAATCGGTTTAAGTCAAAACCAAACTTGAGTAGTTTGATTTGGCATGATCTTTTACGCAAACCAGTGTGTATCAATGGATCATCACGGATGTTGGTTAATCGAAGGATTTGACAAGATTTCACGCAGTTTTCTAAATGATTTTAGCATGGCAACCATATTCTTCTTATGGTAGGGGTGTCTGAATTCGTGTCAACGTAGTCTATAATGGTATTGCATGGGGTGGGGAAAGGAAAGAAATAGGCTCCGTTGGATGGTTGGCGGTTAGTGTATAACGGTTGTTGCTTTGGCAGCATGGATAAAAGAGAATCGACATGGGTGGATTACACAAGAAGGGATCAAGTTAATTCAAGAAAGTGTGCAATGGCAGTTTTTATCCACTTTGATATCTCCGTTTCAGATCATTATCACCCATCATCGACAAACAAAACTGTTTTAATTACCATGTGAAGAAAGCCTTGAGCAAGGTATTGTATTACTATTATATCACACACAATTTTATTTCTTGTGCACTAAGTCGGGGGTCTACACGGAAACAGTTCCTCTACTTTAAGGGTAGGTGCATAGTCAGAGTACATCTTATCCTCCTCAGATCCTGGTCTAAGCGAGAGATATAGTGAGTATGTTTGGTTTGGTTATTTGAGAAATTTATTTGGATTCCTACCTCGGCTCATATTTTTATAAACAAATCTCTTCAAAAACGTCTTAAAATACGCATTAAAAATCAAAAACTCACATGAATCAAAATGAAGATGCCGGGAGGAAGTGTAAGAATCCACTAGGAAGTTTGACTAAAGATTGATGTGGAGCAATAAGACGGAGGCGTTAAGAGATTGTCAACCAAAATTAAAGTGGAAAATTAAAAGCTAGTGGGAGAAACAATGATTAATGGCATGATTTTATATAAGTAGCCAGCCGCATCAATGGAGGAAAATATGGAAGCATGTTCCCATTCTTATCTCTCACTTGGCCCCCCGTTATTATCGCTTCTTACCCCCTTTCATCATTTTTTGATTTTCCACTCACGCTTATATATAATTCATTTCCTCACAGGCTTAATAATTTAGCATTAAATTGGTACTCCTCATGTCTTTCTCATTTTTTTATGATTTTTTCACGGTACTCGAGACGCATTTTAAGACGCATATAAAACATAATTTTATAATTTATTTTTAAAATTTTTTTTTTCCTAAAAATTTCATAAGAGCATCAGAATGCGTGCCGAGTTTCCATAGTATCATTTTCTTTACCTTTTTTATTCGCCTCGTAGCACAATACAATTTTACACCGAGCCAAAGAGTTGCGTTGGTTAATTAGAACCGATTTATCTGGATTTTAACTCATTTCTGCTTTTAAATTAAAAAAATATTTTATTATAAATCCGAATCTGATTTTAAATGGATGGTAGATTTTTTTTTGTCAACTTATTTACGTCATCAATATTTGATAAAGTACAAGTTAATATGATTGTTCACATGAATAACATCTCATATTTACATATGAGATATGAGATATGAGAATATGAGATAAAAAAAAAACATCTCATATTTACATATGTAACAATACTTAACATATTATCTATAATTTTTAATTATAATATTATTTGTTGAACTTTAGCCAAGAGTTATGGAGGGTTTGAGATGCTGTTAGATGCCAATTTTTTTCTTTTTATTTTTTTTTTTTGAAGAAAAGAAAATAATTCATTAAATAATAGCCATACGGCATCTACAAGAATGATCGAATCGAACAAACATAGAAAAAATTAACATGCCTGTCTTCATAACCAAGATAAGACAAATAAGCGATGTTGAAATTGACGATGGTACATGTATAGATCCTTGCTCTGTGTTCACCATCTTTTTCAAAAACTCCGTTTGAGCTATCAACCACAAATGCAATTCCCGAAGGCTTTTATCGATGAATCCAAACCAACTCTCACAAAAGAGGAGAGAAAAATCACACACTCTCACCAGGGAGAGAAATCAAATTATAATCAAAATAAACTAGAGAAAATCCAGCTAAAAACTAAAGCAATTAGATCTGCACCACGACAAGTAGGAGATAATCGATCCACCCACAAATCCAAAAAGCCCTCTGGAAGCGAATATGAACGAAAATCAAAAGTTCCGGTGATATAGATCTAAGAAACTTTCCCTCTTGAAGAAGGAGTTTATTAAGAAAATCAATGAAAAAGCAAGAACAATAAGAACCAGCAATCAAACGGAAAGATTTGGGGCTTTCCACCGGAAAACCGATGGAAGCCCCGTCGCGAATGAAAAGAGGGAGGCGGCTAGAGAGAAGAGAGAAAAAAGAAAACTAGGGTTTCGGTGGGTGATGAATAATTTTTTTTCTTTTTATTAATTAGCAATTGTTTGATTATAGTTTATCCACGAGAGAATGAGATAACTACGCTTTACGTCAAGATAGTGAGCTGAAAATATATGAACTTGTCGTATTATTCGTGGTAGGTCCAAACTATCTCGTTATCCAGCACCCAAGTAAATTCAGTTCTGGCCCTTCTATAATGGGCAACAAATTAGGATCTTTAGTGATTAGTCCACATGGTTTTGACATCAGTGTGACATTAGGGTTTATTTATTTACTTCAGTTATGCTTAATTATGATAAAAGTTTAATCAAATATTTTGATTAAACGAGTGAGCTCAATTTATAAATTTGAAATAGCACTTGATATAATTGTACCTTAAATTTTATGGTTGGCGTCTTTATTTATCCGGACTCAATAATGATATCCTTAAATTTCTAAAATAAGAAAACATCAATTTCAATTTTTGAAATTAATGTCTTTATTTTTTAAGACTCGATTATTTCTCTCTAAAAAAAAGACTCGATTATAATAATTGAATAAAATAAAACATATCACTTTTATTTTAATTTTTAAAGTGAGAAAATGGTATTACAATTATTTTAGTTAACTTAAGGTGGCTCTTGGTATAAAAAAAAAAAAAAGAAGAGGAAAAAAACTTAAGGAGGCTCTTGATTAATTAGGATTGGATAGAAGTAAGTGGGGATAAGAGACTAATCATTATGTGATGATGGCTCCAAAATACACAATTCTACGTTTTATTTTTTTTAAAAAAATTCAAAATAAAAGTTTAACATCTATATTTTTATTCAGAAAAAAAATCAAAAAATAATATGCAGAAATACATTTTCTTTACGCTTCAAAATACGTGCAAAAAATCAAAACGACGAACAGAAGTAAATAATAGAAAAAGTTGATATTTGTTCTCCTCTCGACTTTAAAATATATTCTAGCACTGCAAGGTATTTGCAACTTTTCATCCTCTCTTTCATTTGGAATATTTTTGGTAGGGGTTTGAAAAACTATTAATTAAGTGAGTTTATAATTTAATCAATATATTACTCTACTATATTATTTGATTCTACCTAAATCCCAAATCAGTACTCTTCTAATCTGTTATATTTGACTTTTTACGGGTATTTTTAAAAAGTTTAATCATATATATTAAAATTAGTATTTTTAATTTTTTTTTTGAATAAAAATATTAATATATTTTTTATTCAAAATAATAAAACTACAAAATATTAATATTTGTTATATGATCATTAATAACTCTTTCTCCCCGCGGAAAGAAAATAAATCCTATTATGTACAATGTGCTATTATCGTAATTACGTTGATTATAAACCAGAACACCTGAAGTATATTCGTGTTGAGCCGTTGAACAGGTAAACCATTTAACATTTTATTTAAAATGATGGAGTTGTCATTTCAAAATTTCATATTTATACTAATATTTGAATGTATGGCTTTTGATAAATATATTACTTGTACGATAAATCAATAATAGCCCAGGGATTTATAAATCTGCTTATTCTGAAAAAATATATTGGAGTTATTAAATTATTGGCATGATATATTGAATTATTGGTAAGTATCAAAATAATTAAGCAAATAATTAAGAACAAGCTTCTTTTGTTCAAAGGACCAAAGTACCAAACGAACCAACTTTAAGGATCCTTGACTCTCTAACTAACCGGAAAGATTATACTTAAAGGCTAATCTTAATTATTTAAATCTATAATCCCTAGGATTCTTTGGGTTTCGGCAATGCGAATAGTTTTGGAGAATACCTACTTTGATTGCTTTGAGCCCATGATTAGCAAGCTACATGGAATATAATAGACTTATCAATTATTATCCTCCACGATCATAATATACATGTTCTAAAGTATTTCTAGCTAATAATGTTATTTGTAAAAGGTGGCGGATGTTTTTTTAAATATACAAGGATTCGTTGTGAATTTTGAATTCGATGTGGCCTAATTATTTTCAGATTTTTCAATCATCAGAAGATAAGCTCTCCTCTAGCTCGCCCAAATCTACAATAGATTTTGTGTTCTGCTGACAGATTCTCTTGACTGAATTATTAAATTTCGGGAGTTTGGTGAATGTTTTCAAGACTTCGTTTTTCGTTTTTCCAAAATATATGGAGCGTCTGGACATTTACACTTGTGTATGAAAAACTAGAATAACGGGATGGGTAAGACATGAGTTTGCTGAGCGGATGTCAAATCATGTCCTACGTGGGAAAGATAATGAAATTTTTCTTCAATATAAGCATGCGAAGAACTCCATTGGTACGAGGCCTTTTGAGAGGAACCTGAAAATAAATCCGTGTGGGTTTGATCACGGTCGAGAGTGGAGAATATCATACTAATGCCGAGTTAACGGGTGTTGAGCGGCCCAACAAATGGTATCCGAGCCGAGGTTAAAAAGTTGATCATGAGGTTGCGGGCTGCATTTGTGTGATGTGCGGGGCTCTCTAGAACTATATCGGAGGTCTTGGACGGCTTGTGTCGAAGTCTTTCCGACTAAGGTGGTTGGATGGTGTGTCCCATAAGATAAGAAACCGAAGAGTAGTGAAGATATAATGATCACAAGATTGGTGGTTCTGGATTGAGGGTGCTGCTTGGATTGAGGGTGATTCTAAAGTTTACTCAAACGAAATTCATTGAATTTTGCGAGTCATAAAGTTGGAGCCTTAATAAACAGCAGGACCCTACAAGAAGCATCACCTAGCAAGAGTCTGAAAACAAAGAGGGATGAAGGCCTGAATATTCACAGGTAGGAGACTATTAATATGAATTTACGCCTTACTCGGTGCGTGGGTGTGTTCCTCATTTGTCTGCCTAAAAGACCATTCATTGCACCTTCATTCATCCATGTATCATTTCTCCTGTGGTAGGAAATTACAGTAAGCTTTAGTCTGGAATCTGGTCACGTCATTAGACAAAAAAAATTGGAAACTTGAATAATGAATCATAAAAAATTGTGGGATTACTATAAATACTTTATTAAAAAATTGAACTAAACATATTCGACAAAATCTCCACTAAAATTATATAAATCTTTCTAAAAATATTGTTTACGAAACTAATACTTTCTTGAATATAATTTTATATTTTTTTCGAGACCAACAGAATCGAATTTATGAGGAGATCTGCTGGATAAGACTAGAGATGAGAATATCAGACACGACCCGAACCCGACATGAACCTGACTCAACTGACTCGATTTACTGAGACAGAAATACGAAAATGATCCGAAAATTACCCGATTGACCCAAAATGGACCCGAAATGAGAATTTCATTCGTAATAACTTCAATTTTCAGTTTTATTCAATTTTAAATGATTTTAGCTTGACTCGAAATCGACCCGATTGCTAATACGAACACAATCCATTACTCGAAATTGACACCCTAGATAAGACCATCAGGGTTCATGTCCCACAAGAGTGACACCTTTCAACATAAGGTCATTTTGAATTCAATGCTTCAATGTCCTCAAACTTTATTTCTAATTTGTGGGGTCTTCTGATTGGCTGTTAAGGGCCAGTATTAGGGTTATCCTAGAGTAGTTTCACAAGAGACCCAACCATATTACACGGTTTAGGCAATTTACAATAAGAACCTCACTATAGAAATTGCAAGCAAAATATGTAGGGTTAAATAGGGACGTTAATGAGTTGAATGAGCTTGCCCAAGCACTAATTTACAAATTAGTAAATTACAACTACAGGGAAAAGCATAGAAGACAGACATTCGAAAGGGTCCCTCGTGCATGTCACGTGCGTGCTCCCTTCCTAATTTTTAAGTTGGCCATGACAGTTGGCTTCTTCCCCGTTCATTTAACTAAAATCCGGTGTCACAACTTGGAAAAACGGGGTCTAGGTAGGTGAGATATCGTACTATGTGTAGGCTGTAATCTCAACCTTGCTTCTTCCGAGCTCGGTTGACTCGACTCGTTAACGAACTCCAATTCGAAAAATATAATTAATTAAAAGATTTTACCCGAGGACATAGGAGGATCGTTATAGGGCTGGGGGTGAAATTTTAGTCATCCATTAACATGTATATATGATTTAAAGTCCAGCCGGTAAAAAAAAGGAAGAACCTATTGAATTATCCCGTTCATAAATTGTCTCCGCTTGTGTGATAACATAATTATATCCTATCGTCCCAGGTCATGGGTTCACAAAACAACCCTCCCCTGCCTTGTTTTCATTGTTCAATGAAAATGGGTTAAACATTTAAAATAAGTAGTTTTCTACTCCCTCCGTCCCAGTGAATTGTATTCAGTTTTCTTTTTGGGACGTCCCATCAATTGTATACATTCCAAAAATAGTAAATTTTTATAATATAAAATAGACTTAATTACCAAAAAAATTATTAAACTTTTATGATTTTTTCATTTTAACTATAACACTAATTTTGTTGCAGAAAAATGCAACTAATAGAAAACATATTTGAGAGAACTCAATTTTAATCATGGTTAAATGGATGTCCTATGCAACATTACTAAAATATCATTTTTTATAATTTTAGTTTAAATATTTACATAATTCATTATATACAGACCAAACAAGCAGTTTTTATTTGAATTATTAGGGTTCGTCATAATATAATTTTAAATTATTGTCGGCTAAATAATTAGTTTAGTTTAGTTTACATTTTTTTGATTGGTAAGAATTTACACTTATTTTAAAAATTATATGTGTGTGTGTATTAATATTGTTGAAGAATTATAATTATTATCAAAAATCATAGCATTTGAATTGTTTGTTTTTTTAGATGAATGCTAGTTCAAAAAAGTTTTATTGTCCAAACAATTACTAACAAAATGCATATAAATATATAATATTTATTAAAAATCATGTAGAAATCTCAAAATACCATATATATTATAAGTGTTTGTGTAGGTTGTACCCGAACAAAACACATTCATCATATCCATGTTGTAGTAATATGTCGACAAAATTAGTAACACCGATTCATTGAGCGATCAAGAGTTTGAATAAATTTATAAATTCAATACAATTATTTAAATCACATGAAAAATTATCGATACAAAGGTATCTAGTAGGCTGATTGTGTTTCCAAAAAATCATGCTAACATTATCCTCTACCTTCGTACATAAATTATGTCTCGCTCTATATTTGTGTAAAATATGAATTAGGATTTTGAACTTTTAATTAGATAGTAAAAAATTAATAAAATTCGTATACTAATTAATTTAATAATTAATAACTTGACAATATACGTGATATCTCAATTTTAACTTAACCGTGGTTATGAATTAGTGAGAGTGGGGGTTCTGAATATAATTTTTTAAAGTTACTTGCATTATCCTGCAATAAATATACTATTATAGTTAAATTGAAAAAAACGTGATAGTTGTATAGTTTTTTTGGTAATTAAGTCTATAAAATATCATTACACCAACTACTTTCCTCCACTATCTCTATTCTATAATAATATAAACACTATTACACCCACTACTTTACTCCACTATCTCAGATCTATTATTAAATATTAATGAGTCCCACCACTCTACCCACTTTTTATCTAACTTTACTCATTTCTTACACATTTATTGGTTTCCGTGTCCCAACCATTTGTATACAAATGACTGGGACGGAGGGAGTAATTGTTTTTGGACAGATTTGTGTGGTACGAAATAATAAATATTTTCTCTTTCTTTTAGCTATTTAAAATTTTAAGATATGCTTTCAGTATGTGATTTATGTGTGGTAGGTAGACAGGTATTATAATCTTAGTATTTTATGTGTATTTTTTTGAGACTTAATATTGAAGAGTAGAATCACTTTGAACAAATATGCTGTCATAATAGAAACAATTGAGATATTGTAATTAATTTTCAGCAGTTCTTTTATTTTGGTTTAGACTTTTGTTATTACGACAAGTGATTTTTTTTTGCTAGTTCAACATTTCTTTGTCGACATTTTTTTTAACGAATATGTGAATTAAACGAGTCGAGTTTATTTTTCACGGCCACTCTCTGTAAAAAAATAAACTTGCAATCAAAAGTCGATTATGAGAAAATTCCTTAATTCTTTCATCTTTCAATCCACCAACTAATTAGCTAGGTTTGTAGACAATATTAATGGCCTACACTACACAAATGATTGCAAATGTGAACCAGCTAGCAAGCTTATTAAAACCTCAGTGGAAACTCCTTTTTATCCATTGTTTATACACACTTTATACCATAAAAAGTTGAAATTTGGTAGAACAACTGTTTTTCTATTTATCTCACCAATTTTAACATATTTAAAAACTTCAAGACATCACTTATTTCACTTGCAGGATTTTCAGATGTCTTATCTGTAAGACTATTACTGACAAAGGGGTGCTGTGATTCAGCCCAATTGCACGAATGGATTGTATATATCATGGCCGGCATTACAAATCCAGACTCAACTCCATTACATGGTGTTTGTACGGAGAATGCAGCGCATATCTGGGCAAAACGACTTCCGGCTTTTTTCGATAAGAAGTCTGTTTCTACTTTTTTGATCTGTTTGTGTAAAAAGCAAGTAGTACTTATAAGTATATGAGAATATTAATTTTTTGTTTCAAAACTTCTACCAATTTCCGAAACAGTTTAATTACTTACAAATCTGAATTTACTTTTCATTTTTAGTCAACTTCTTTATTTAAGCAAGAAACACTTTTTTTTAAGATTATTCAAGACAGCCCGTAATAAGATAGATTACAAGTCAATAACATATCTTTTTTAGTGGATTCTCTTAGTAACACGCAGTATGTGTGTGCCGATAGGTGCTTCCCAGTCCCTCTCTATGGGGTCATGGACCTGTTAAAGTCTTCACAGGTTTGAGTTCAGTTCAGTAGACTCATCATCACTCATGCCTAATGCTTTAATCTCAAGCTGAATATTGTAGGAATCTAGCTAGGCCAAATGCTTATTTCCCCGAATACTTTTCACAAAGACTTGAAAATAACGGAATCCGGATCTCGAATCAACCGATATCAAGATCAAGTTTTGTGTGTTACTAATTTTATAAATCGGTCGAGACTTTAATCCAACCGGACTCGTTTAGTCATGTTTTGTTTGACAAGATTCAAATTCTCGATCTTTCATGGAACATAGATTAATTCATATCTATGTGATTGGGGTGTACTCCGAAGGGTCAGATTAGATATATTCAGTGGCTGTTTGGCGGGGCTTTTAAGCCCCGCTTCTGGATTTTTAAGTTAAAAGCACTTATTTCGTATCGTTTGGGTAAAAAGTCGAGAAGCACTTGTAAAAAGCTACGATTCCTAACTTTTGTTTCATGACTTCTGCTTTTTTCCCAAACACTTTAATCACTTATAAGTCTTAACTAACTTCTAACTTCTACTTCACTTTTTTATTTTAAGCAAGAAGTACTTATTTTAAGCTCACCCAAACGGTCCCTCAATTTCACAAATATACCTTGATTAAATAATAATTAATGAAATATAAATTTCATTGGAATAATACTTAAACTTGATAAAGTTGCATTTGTTGTTAGTTCAAAGGTTATTATTATTTTGAGGGGTTGAACCGTTCTTACATAAAAAATCTTTAAAAAAATAAATTAAATTTGGTATCATTATATTTATATTATACCTAAAAATAATTTTTATCAATATTTGTCTGCAATTTATTACGAGAACCATATATACTTGGTTGCATTCCCGCATAACAGATTCCAATCGATCTAATTACATAATCCTAATTTATATAACTTCATTTCGAACTATAACTCAGGTGCAATTTACATTGCAGGCTTTTTTTTATAAATCTCATTATATACTACTCCCTCCGTTTCTAAATATTAGTCGCTTTGATTTTGTGAACGTAATTTGAGGTGTACAAAAAATATACTTCTACATATTATTTTTCAAATTTTTTTTCTGAATAAAAATTTAACATCTATATTTTTATTTAAAAAAAGAAAATTTAAAAAATAAAGTGTATAAATACGTTTTTATTGCAACTCAAAATACATGCAAAAAATCAAAGCGACTAATAAAAAGGAACGGAGGGAGCGTACATCAAAGAAGAAAAATTAATCATTTATCTATTTCGGTCTCGTGAATGTAATAGTTTTCTTGTTGGTCGTGTTAAGCCATAGAGGTACTACATACAAAAGCAGAAGAATTAATTATGTTAATAGAACAATTATATTATTGATTCAAACAAAACTATCATCACTTCACTTAGAAATGTGTAAAATGAAGGAAAATAAATAGACATAATAATATGTGCACTCTTTCGATATACAAAATGAATACACATCCGCATATTTATTGAAAAATTAACATATAGACCCAATTAATTTCCCATGAGATGGTCCCAAATTCCCGTATACCATATATGTTGTAATAAACAATAAGGCATTCAGAATTTCAAGCAAATTCCAAATAAGAACCATCTGTACTAACAGTTTTCTCGTCCTTTTGTTTTAGAAAGTTCAACCACTATAATTTCAATTAACATGGACTTGTCCGGTCGAAATAAATACTCCCTCCGTCCCACCAGGTTCTTTACAGTTACCTCTTTTGGACGTCCTATCCATTTTTTTACATTACAAAACTTTCCCAAAATAGTTAATGGGTCCCACCACTTTATCACTTTTCCTTCCTTTTCACACTACTTTTACTCCACTATCTCTCTTTTATATATTAAAAATCGATGGGTCCCACCACTTCACCCACTTTTCTTCCTCTTTTTCACTACTTTATACATATTTCTTAACCTCCGTGCTCAAACCCAATGTAAACAATTGGGTGGGACGCAGGGAGTACTTTCGATCTTCATCTCAATTTAAAGAGTTTTTTTATATATTTCACGCATCAAAACTTTTGTAACTTTTGTAATTATGCCACATTTACCCAATGTTCAATGGAAAGAGTATATTAAAAATAACAAATAGAAAGAGATAGTCAAAATGAAGGAACACACCCAACAAGAATCTTTAGTCTTACCCGATTCTATTTTTCTTACAACATGATAATTCAATATATATTTTTCATATTTTTCTAACAAAATATCTATGAAACCCGATTACATGAGATGAAGGGAGTAGTTTATCACTTCCTCTGAGAACTAATCCCGACCTCTTATTTTTCCTACACAAAAAGAATGTAAAATCCAACTGTTACTGTATTTATAGTTAGTGCAGGGCTTTTGATTGATGACATGACTAATCAAATTGATGTTATAGATTTAGGCACCGTCCATCTATGAAACCTTAAACAATACTCCCTCCGTCCCACCAGGTTCTTTACGTTACTTTTCGGCACGCATTTTGAGGCTCCTATAAAGTATAGTTCCATAATGTTTTTTATTTTAAAAAAAATCCTGAAAAAAAGTTAGACTTTTAAATTTTTATTCAGAAAAAAAATAAACTTAAAAAAGGTTATTGAACTATACTTTATAAGAGCCTCAAAATGCGTGCAAACAGTGAACGTAAACATCCTGGTGGGACGGAGGGAGTAATATTGAATCCCGATTTAATAATAATTGATGAAATATTAATCTTATTAAAATAATAACTTAACTTGATAAAGCAGCATGTCCTCTTAGTTCAAAGGTTATTATTATTTTACAAAAGTTGAACCGTATCTCATAAAAATCATGTAAAATAATTAATGTTGGTCTAATTATATTCACATGACACCTTTTTTTTTTTTGAAACCAACATGACACCTTAAAATAAATTTTATAAATATTTGCCCGCAATTTATTATCAGAACCATTTTTATTTTGGTTGCATGCCGGGACAATTACATATTCCAATTAATCCATTACATAATCCTAATTTATACAAATTAATTTCGAACCACAGCTTAATGTAATTTACATTATAGGCTTGCCGTTTTTAAAATGTGTGGTTTAGAATTAGGGCTGAGAAGGAACCGAAAAAAACTCGAACCGAAAATGATATAAACCGAGCTCAAAAAAACAGAGCCGAAATCAAAATCGAAAATTAAAAAACCGAACCGAGTTGATGAGTTCGGTTCTTGTTATTAGTAAAAACCGCACCGAACCGATAATTTAAATAATTATATATATGTAACTATATATATATAGGGTAGCACTCCATAGCATACCCTCTTATATGGAGTTACGTAGCACACCACTATAAATATATACATAATATATATTTTATTATATTTTTTCTGAAATATAATTGCATATTTGGATTATTAAATCGAAAACGAAGTTATACAATTTTTTTTATTCCAAAGATCATCTAAAATTATGCAATATCTAAACATGATTCTATAACAGAATAATAATCATCCAGAATTATTCTGTTGTGGAATCAGTTTCGAAAATATACTTTTTTTTAATCAAATTTAAGAGTTAAATTACTTAAAATTGATTTATTTTATAATATTCTATATTGAAATCACGTTTATATGTATTCTATAACATAATTTATAATAAAATTGATGATTTAAAGTGGCGCACTATGTAACTCCACGTAATGTTGGCCTATATATATGGCATTGCTCTCTCTATATATAATTTATAAGAATTTCTTTTATTATAAATAAATAAATAAATATATGATATTTACAATTTGGGCCAATGTTAATTGATTGGGGCTTAAAATATACAGTCGTCCAGTCCAAACTCCACATGAATTTTCTAACATATATAGCCCCTCACGGCCTCACCCTTAACAAAAATGTTGAGAGTTTACTTGCATGTAAGCTCCGTTGACCGTTCCTTTGCTTGATACCGCATTCTTTAATTAAACATGCAATTTGGTGATTACATTTTACAAGCAAATCTACATGATACTGTGTTTTATATGGCCAATAATTTATTTGCTATTCTCATCCGTGTTTTATATGGTCAATAATTTATTTGCTATTCTCATGTTATTGCGATAACTTTATGAATTACATCTGCTACTCAATTTCTATATTCACACGAGATATTGGAGCAAACTTAATTTATTTCATAAAAACTTGCTTATAATCTTCCTTTTAAATTCATTATTCCCGGGCGTATAATAATATGACTAATGTCATTATTTCTCGATATTTAATATTGTAAATAGATTGTACATATTGAGTTTATTGATTTACGTGGGAAAATTTGTTAGGTAAATTCATTATTTCTCGATATTCAGTATTGCAAATAAATTGTTCATATTAAGTTGAAAAGTTAGCAACTTTAGTGAGGTCTTGACTGTACAGAACAGAACACTATTAGATCTCTAATTCCTCTCCGGACTATAATAATTTGGTTATGTAGCTAATGGCAAGCAATTTTATAGCTCAACCAAATCATCCGTATTCAATTCTTTATTTTATTCCAAATCTGAAAGTTTAATTGTAAATTGTGTTTGATTTCATAATCAGAAATTTAACTATTCTATTTTTTGTCGCTGATCACATTTAATTGTAAATTGTGCTTGATTTCATTAACACAAATTTATCACTCAAATCATAATCACAAATGTATCACTCAAAACCTCAAAAGCAAAAACTTAATTATAATTTTATAAAGGCCAAATACTCCTATAATTTTTATTACCCGAATACTTAATTTTGTGCATTTACGAGTGCAATTTGCGGTTTTTGACAGCTTTTACAAAACCGCGGGTTTGATCATGTTTGCGGTTCAGGTAAAGTAAAATAAATCAAACCACGAAGAGACTGACCAATCAATCTGTTGGTCTGAAGCAACTGAAACCAAACCATTTGTGTTCAGTCTGTGGGTTGGAATAAGCAGAAACCTACTGAATGCGGTTCGACTTCTAACCCGAACCATACAGACATGCATTACGTACAAATCAAATCATCAAATGTTACATATAGCTGATCAATGTTACATGTAGCTGATCTTCGCACGTTTATTACATTGACATCACATTCAAGAACAGATATACTCCTCCGTCTCATTTTAATTGTCACCTTTAATTTTATGCCGGTCAAATTGACCAAAGTTTGACTGAAATTTATAAATATTTTATTAATTGAAAAAATAAAAAAAATATGTCACTGGAAATAACTTTTAATCTACTTTAAGATGTAATTTTCAGTTTTTTAAAATAATAAAAGAGTGACTTATAATCTTTGGTCAAAAGTTAATCAATTTGACCAATAAAAATAAAAATATGACAACTAAAATGAGACAAGCTAACAGGAGAAATACTGAGGCCTACATTATATAAATCGACAAATTAGACAGTCGGACACTTGCTGTGAACCTCTTAACTGCACAAATAGGCTAGATACACTTACATGAATTACCTACTTACATGAATTACCTGTACTTGGCTTCTGGTGACCGAAACATATTTATAAATTGGAACTCGGTTTATCTCGGTTTAGTTCGGAAAAAATGAGTGCTCGGAACTTGAAATAAGTTATCGCATAACTAATTGAATATTTTTTAATTAATTTTCTCTCTCATATATAGTTATATACTGATTAATAATAAAACTATCTAATAAATCAATATTTTAATAACACACTTCAAATAATGAAGTTCAAAGTTGAACTAATTTCTCTTATAGGCCTTTAATGGATTCTTTTGATTATATATAAGTTGTTTCTTCATTTCCCTATTCTTGTAGTCATATTGATTGCTTATGTTGATTGGGGTGTATTGCTTCTCAAGGATTGATCACCTTTCAGATTAAACTAGTAACTTAAGAGGACTTGAGAGAGGAATCTTAAATTTATACTCAATCAATATAGCCTAATATTGATTGCTTATGTTGATTGGGGTGTATTGCTATTTATGAGTTTAAATTCTACATAGGGATATGGGGGTTAATTCATAAATAAGAGTCATTTGAGATTCAGAAGGTCCTTATGAATACTTGTTAGCCTTAGATTAGTAATGGGATAATTAATTTATACGTCCTTGAACTTTGGCCCATTTTTGATTCGCGTCTTTGAACTAAGTTTGTCAATTTATGCATCCTCAAACTTTGTAAATTTCCAATTCAGGTCCTTCCGTCAGTTTTTGACTAACGGAAGTTAGTCAATTAGGGTTTTCAATTTGAGGGTTTTCGATTCGTTCATGGATTGATGAAATTGATGATATGGGAAGTTTCGGGAGGTCAAACCGAACAGATTAATGTAGATTTCAATGATGGAAGATTGCCGGAATGGTGGCAATGTCTCCGCCGGCCGGAAAATGGCCATTGATTCCGGCCATCATTCCGGCACTCCTCCGCCATTGAAACCTACATGAATTTCTTCGGTTTGATCTCCCGAAACTTCCCATACCATCAATTTCAACAATCCATTAACGAGTCAAAAAACCCCAAATTCAAAACCCTAATTACTAACTTCTGTTAGTCAAAAATTGACGGAGGGACCTGAATTGGAAATTTACAAAGTTTGAGGATACATAAATTGACAAATTTAGTTCAAGGACGCGAATCAAAAATGGGCCAAAGTTCAAGGACGTATAAATTAATTATCCCGATTAGTAATTTGACTATGAGAATTGATGTATGATGAGATACTTGTTGATATTAAAAGATGAAGTTGTAGGCCTATCTTGTTAATCTTGTGATTGAAATTGTGTTAGTTAATTCTCTAGTGTTAATTATTTCAATTTTTTAAGCCAATGTGTATTTCAACTTGAATTAGGTAAACAGTAGTGTACGGTACTTAAGAGCTTATATCTAGTCTCTGTGGGAACGGATAAATATACTACTTGTAACGATACGTGCACTTGCGTATAAGTTGTAAAATCGCTAATTTTTGACATAATAATTATTCACAAGTTTTAATGATAAAATATATATACTTTTTAATTAATGTCAATACTTTGCAAAGAAGACCAAAACATATATAAAGTTACACTTAGTTCTTTTTAAAACAATTTTCAAATAAAACAATAAAAAATTGAAAAGTCAAACTCGGATTTGACCTCGAGTACTCGGAGTCAAATCAAGTTTTGTTTCATTTTCTAATAAATCAGTTTTAAACCCGATTACTCAGAATTCAAATCGGACGAGAGGATAAAAACGAGTACTCGGAATGAGTACTCGGCCGACTCGACGATTTTTAGAACACCAGAAGCAAACGAACATGATACACTTTTTTTGCTAGGTTATTTCCATGCTTATTGTATTGCATGTATTTAATAAAAAGTCTATTTTCAAGTGTTAGATTAAAATATATTCGATTTTACAAATTTACCTCAATTAAATAATAATTAATGGAATTTAAATTTTATTAAAATAATACTTTAACTCGATAAAGTTGCATTTCTCGTTAGTTCAAAGGTTATTATTATTTTAATAGGTTGAACTGTGTTACGTAAAAATCTTGAAAAAAAATAAATTAAAGTTGGTCTCATTATATTTATATCATACCTAAAATTAAATTTTATCAATATTAATTGTCTGCAATTTATTACCACAACCATATATACTTTGGTAGCATTCCCGCGTAATTACAGATTCCAGTCGATCTTATTACATAATCCTAATTTATACAACTTCATTTCGAACTATAACTCAAGTGTAATTTACATTGTACGCTTATTTTCATCATAATTAAACTCATTCGGAAGTCGGAACACTATCCACATTTCTATAAGATTTTAATTCTCAGTTTTCATAATTAAAAATATTAAAAAAATTGCCTACGTCAGCCTCAAATTCAAGACATCACACGTAATTTTCATCCCAAAAAAGTATTTTATATTTATAAAAATAGAAGAATATTTAAATCTATGAATATTACCATAGCCCTTCACCATAAATACGCGTGTTGAGAGTTTACTTGCATGTAAGCTCGGTTCCTTTGCGTGATACCCCATTTTTTATAAACATGCAATTTTCGGGATTACATTTTACAAGCAAATGTACGTGATACCGTGTCTTTTATGGCCAACAATTTGTTTGCTATGCTCATCTAATGCATAGGAGATAGTTTGTTCGACTTTTAACTTTATAAACTAGCATAATAACCCGTGCGAGGCACGGGCAGCTAGTGTGAAATGTTGTATGAAACAAGTAAAGGATTGTTGCTCAAACAGTTGAAGGTTGTTGCTCAACGAAATTTTATTTGTAAAGTTTGTTGTTTAGGTGTGTGAAGTCCCGTGACTACTATTTTGTCGTCATATTTTAACTCTGTCATTTTTTGCGTATACAGTGAAAATGTAAAAATGTAGAGCTTATAGATCTACATACATTTGTTTGTTGCTAACAAAAATATAGACTAAGAAAGTATTGCACTGACAGGAGGAATCAATCCTCTGATGATACGAATTATATTTCCAGGCTCGGCCAAAAGCAGACTATTTGCAACAGGTAGTTTTGCACTTTGATGAAACAAAAAACAATCTGACACCTCTCTAATTCATAAAGCAGAAATCTTGTATGAGGCACCTCTCCAGGTTGTAAGCATTCCATAAGCTATTTGGAGGCGCTTGTCGACATATTAGGATTGAAAATGTGATTAACCACTTGACCAAAAAATTGGGGCCTTTTTTGATGTGAAATCCAACCTCTGACAGTGTTGGTTTGTTATTTTGTTCATTTATCGCAAATGTTATCATATTTAAATGGTCATAATATTCTTGAATTTTCCAGCGAGACTCATTGATTTTTATGAAAACCCAAACCAGCAATTTTGGCGTGTAACTGGGATATACCTGCAGTAATTATGGATCATAGTTATATTGAAAAGCATATAATAAAAGGTTTTATAGATCATAGGTGCCAAAAATAACATATAGAAAAGTTAGAAGCTATATATTTAATATATCTACCCGGTAATGTGGTTGAGTGGTTGAATGATTGAATCATCGGAATTGGCGGATGAGCTTTTATTATCACCTAGGAAGCACCGATGAGCTTTTATTATCAGTTTATCACTCAAGCTCCGCCAAAGCAAATAGAGATGCAATATCAGCAATATCCATATTCTCTTCTATGAGTTTGCGGTGAGCATTGACAGGATCATTCTCTTCCTGAGTGAAGGAGAATGAGGATGAAAATTTAGATTAATTAGGCTGATCACTAAAGTTAACTCTGCTACAAGATATTTGAAGTGTTGTTACCTTTAGGATAACATCACCTTCTTCGTCTGAATGTCAGTTCTTAGCCTCAGATACTGTCGATTCCCTGGCATTGTTTCACTGGCATTCCTTGTCTGAAATTGCTCGTTTTGTTCATAAGTTTCCTCGTAGTGGTCAAAATAGTCGTCAACTGTATGATCTGGACTTTCTGGCCGACCCTTGTATTTATCTGGAAAGGCCTGTGATGTTGAGCTGCTTTGTACTCGTCCATTAGGAGCACGTTCATGTGTGAATGATTCAGAAGGCTCCATTTCAGTTTGCTTAGAGCACCTGAACCTATTACTTCTAACATCTATAGGTTTATCTGAATAGGCTGGTGCAGTCGTTGAAAGTGAAGACAAAGGCAAAGCTGTTGAGCTTTTAATGTTTAGTGATGATGACAGTGTATCTTTCCTGAAGCTGGTTCCCATTCGCAGACTCTTCACCCTAAAATGATGTATAATTGATCAGCAGATGTCAACAACAAAATTTAAAAATCTATTCGGGAAAAATGCAAACCAACTAATATTTTGTAACCGAATTCACATTACATGTTCTGTCAAAAAAAAAAAAAGAATTCACATACCTGTCAGCATATCTTAATGTGTTGAGAGTACGTTCACATGATCCTGAGTTCGGGGAAATGCATGATATCATTACAGTGTGTGAATCACTAAAGAATGAGTCTCTAAGAACCTCAGCTAGCTTACTCCCTCTGAAGGGAATATGACCCTGATCGCTGTCAAGTGGTCTAATGCATTCATTTAGTGCACATAAACTTTTATTAATATCAGCGCCTTCCATTCTACAATAGAAATTGACAAGCATTGTTACTCCGCGGAGCAATTTAGCCCACATGATACTTTAAAGGAATCATTATCTTCTGCATAACTTTTATCACCTTTCGGATGAGATATCTACTTTCACGAGTACTTGGGCAGCATACAACTGTTCCACCAGACCAAATCCAAGGAAAAGGGTAGATTCTGACTTCTTCAGATTTTTTCTACGACTTCCTTGGCATCTTGCTATCATCAACAGAGGCACATCTGTATACATACTTGCCAACAAGACAAGCAGGCTTTGATTCCATTTCCTCAATAATTTTTTGATAGCAAGCTGCAATATAGCATGATCATAGAAACCTACTCCAATTATAACCTGGTCCTTGTAACCTTGCACTATCAAATGGCAGTAGTTGGCATATTCATCATGTGATTGAGAGAATTCCTTATTTGCACCAGTTGTGCCTGTACTTCTTGTTGAATTGCCTCTCTCAATTAAGTCCTTGACTGTATTTACATGTAGTACTCCAAATTCCTGGAAGCCCACAATGGGGACCTGTTGTTTCCCATCTTCCCTTATACAAAGCTTTCTGCAAACATAATGTTCAAGGTTACGATGCTTAGTTATTATGTAATTATGTAGAGTCTCAAACTGACAGGCTCAGTTCCGATCATTGAAAAGATCAAATAGCTTTCCTCCATATATTTCAAAGAAACTGACAAACAACTGATATGCCTGGTTCTGGTCATTTTTGTGCATTAGCCTTAATATATCTTCGAATGCCTTAAGTGGAAGCGGTTGCATTGTAAATGTCTTTCCACTCCCTGAAACATGTCCAAAAAAAAAGGAAAATATATTTTATCATCTCAATAATAATTGAGTAGGGCACATTTTACAAACTATATATTTTTCTTGTTGTTGTCAAGTAAGATCTCTATAAAAGTCTAAACTGGTTCTACTTACTTTCCAGTCTATAACTTCTCCCAAGATCCGACCCATGCAAAATAACGGCAATACAGTCCCCTGTATTGTAAATGTAAATGAATGTTAAGTATGTTAGAAGCTACCTGCGTTGCTAGCTTCACCTCCATCAGCTGCATTTAACTGACTACTGGAGTGTCCAGGAGAGGTTGCATTTCCCGAGAGGACACATCCAAAACACCATTTGGTGTTGCACCTATATCAATGGAAGGAAATAATCAATTGTCAAACTTGACAGAGAAATCTAGGCATAAGGACAGTGGCCTGATTTGTAAATGTGCAAAAAAACCAATGATAATAGAATGTCATGTTCAAGAGCGAACCATTAGAGAGAGAACCATAGAACCCTTACCTTATTTCTAGTATTTAGGTAGGGTTCTGCAACAGAACTTAAGTATTAGTTAGGGTTCTGCAACAGAACTTCACATGCAAAAAAATGTCAATATCTATGTATTATATTTTAAAATGATTTTTGAACACACAGAACGATGAAAAATATGAAAAAAACATATATATAGATTTAGATCCTAAAAATCTATTTAAAATTTAGAGTTCTGCAGCAGAACCTTAGTGGTTCTATTGTAAGGACCGGTTCTCTCTTGAGCGCGACCCTTTATCTGCATTATAAAGCACATAATTGTTTTTTGCAGGGATAATTTTTCAGATATAAATATTACAAATCACATGATCTATTCATTAGAAGCTTGTAAGAGACTGAGGCTTGCTCACTCATAAGTTGGTATTTCAATTCCCATGATCTTATAAACAATTAAAACTGCAGCACTATGTTATCAGTATAATGTCAAGGTTTTTTTTTATCAAAGTAGCCTTAATTCTTTGGAGGGGTGTACAATCACAGTTAAAGTGGCTAATTTTTATGGTGGACACACCACTCTAGAGTCTTAAGTTGTATTTGAAGCCATTATCCTATTCTTAAGTCCCCACCTAACCCTGATAAAATAAATATCTAATTAATTTTAGTATGTAAGTTGTAATTTATTGCAAGAAAAATATACCGGGGCAAGTTAAATCTAATATTTTAACGTATCTCAATAATAATTGAGTAGGGCACATTTTACGAACTATATATTTTTCTTGTTGTTGTCAAGTAAGATCTCAATAAAAGTCTAAATTGGTTCTCCTTCCTTCCCAGTCTATAACCCTATTGATCAAATTAGGTCCCCTTCAAATACCGTCAATATAAATATCTATTTGGATTTTGGTATGTAAACTGTAATTTATTTGCAAGGAAAATATATTAGGGTTAGTTAAATTTAATACTTTTACCTATCTGAATAATAATTGAGCATGGCGCAATTTACAAGCTAAACATTATTCTTGTTGCTGCCAACGAAGATTTTTATAAAGGACTAAATTGGTTCTTGCTTCATGATCTATAACCCTCGCGATCATATTAACTTGTACTCTGGATCAATGGTACTCATAAGTTCAACTTGCCTGCAGAGCTGTACAGTCTATGCCGTTTACATACACCTGGAGAACATGCAAGTTTAGCATTCAAACCTTGTTGGATAGCCCACCGAGCGTTTTGCCTCCGCTTGGATAGCCTTCTCCTCTCCAAAACATCCTCGGTGATTGTGAGCTTGGGCCGCCCATTTTTGCTAGTAGCTCCGTCCTTGTAGCTGGACGGCCTGGTCTCACAGGCAGCGCGGAATGGAATAGGTCTCTCTGCAGATTAATATCAAGCCTTTATTAAACTATGGAACGATGATCAACAAAAGCAACATGAAATCAGTTTTAGTCCCAACAAAAGCTCCAATACAACAAACACACATTAAAATGAACTTGCATTGCATAAAATTAAGCGGAATACTTGCTGAAAATATAAACAAAAATGCAACCATACAACTAATTGAAACTTTCAAAATTTAAAACACTGTGTAGTTGCCTTTCAATCAAACCCATAAAAACCAACAGAACAGAACGTGTGATTCCTAACCATCACCTCCCATTCATATTTTTAGTAAAAGAAACTAAATAATAATATACCAAAAAACAAACATATCTGTTAAGGTATCGACACAAGCTTTTTCATATAAATTGCGATGCATATGAAAGCCAGGATACCAACTATAACAAGCTGCACTCAATGATCAATCACCAAAAAAGCACCCAAAAATTATTAAGAAGGCACCAAAAAAATATGAAATTGCAGCAAGATATTATTGCGTGCAATATAAGCTCAACCTACGAATCAGGACAAGACCTTAAGTCACTCGCCTTCAGAATCGACGATATTACCAGTTAAACAGTGTGACAACAGAGATTAAAAATCATATTTGACCACTCATCTACAATTAAGAAGCACCCAAAAAATATGAAGCTGCCGCAAGGCATTAGTGTGCCAAATATGACCTGACCCCACAAATTAGGAGAGGGCATAAACTCACAAACCTTCAGAATCGGCCATATTGAAGGAATGAAACAAGGATACACCCGCTCTAGGATCTGAGATAGAGGGGGGGGGGCGCTCGGAGAGTGATTGGTCGGAGTGGGGGCCTGGACAAAGGTTAGACGAGAAGCCGAATTCACACCGCAAATCAATCGGATGAACGCAAATAAAATCTCCAACTGCGCACGGAAATGAAACGGTGATCTGAATTGAATTGAGGGAACCAGGAAGCTGAGGCCCTCCAGAGGAAGCAATGGTGAAGCCGTGGTTGTATAAGGCTGCCAATAAAATTAAAATGCATTCGCAGGCTGGTAAGGGTTCCTTGCCTGGGAAACTGCCTCGGAGTGAGGTAAGGTAACCTAGGAATTGGCTTTTGGCTCGGAACCAGGTAAGCTAATTTAAGATTTTGCTTCGGAATCAGGTAATTTATTTGCTCAGGAGCTGGGTTTGACACGAGCCTGTTCATCTATTATATATAGAAGTAGATAAATTACATATTTTACTGAATTATATTCAATGATGAGATATTAGAGCAAACTTAATTTATTTTTGAGATATTAACACTTACACTTTATATAAAATAACTAGCATTAGTGCCCGTGCAAGACACGGGCCAAGTGTCAATCTCATTTTTCTTCAATTTAACACACAAATACACTTGATTGAATTAACGTATATTAGTTGAGGAACATACATATAATTAAGTTAAATAATTGAGTTCCGAAATACAAAACTGTTTCTTAACAACGCGTATAGATTGACAATGACAATGTATATAAAGCTTTAGTTGAGTTCTGAAATACAAAAACAGATTGTTCCCCCACCAAATTATGTCAACAAATTCGGTAGTTTTTCAATTCTCCCGAATATTTAACTGCATATTGTGATTAGTTTCATAATCACAAACTTATCGCACAAAACCGAATACATGAATTTTGTTCAAGTATATTCCGAACCAGAACCTTGCGGTTTTTGACGGCTTTTATAAAACCGCGGGTTTGATGATGATCTTTGCAGTTCAGGTGAAGTAAATATATCAAACCGAGACTGACCAATCAATCCGTTGGTCTGGATCAACTAAAACTAAACCATTTGTGTTCAGTCTCTGGGTTGGAATAAGCAGAAACCAATAGAATGTGGTTCAACTCCTAATCCGAACCATACTGACAAACATTACATACAAATCAAATAATCGAATGTTACATGTAGCTGATTTTCGCACGTTTATTACATTGACAACACATTCAAGACCAGATATACAAAGCGGTACTAACAGGAGAAATACTATGGCCTACATTATATAAATCGACAAATTAGAGAGTCGGACACTTGCTGTGAACCACTTAACTGCACAGATATGGCTAGATACACTTACCTGAATTACCTGTACTTGGCTTCTGGTGACTGAAACATATTTGTAAACCACTGTAAAGGGCTCAGTAGCTGAGCTCTTTTCCTTCTCCAGAACCAAATGGCATCGTTATACTGTTGGTTTCGAATCTTTGCTGTGGCTGCCTTCCAGTCATACTTCTCCATTTCCTCGCGGGCAGATTTTCCAATACTTTCTCTTAAAACCGAATCATGCAGAAGAGGTTCCAATTTGCTTAAGCAGTCTTCGAGATCTCCGGGATTGTAGAGATAACCGGTCTTACCCTGCTGATCGTCAGAAATGATATCTGGAATTCCCCCAGCCCGGGCTGCCACGACAGGAAGTCCAGATGACATTGCTTCCAAAACGACGAGCCCCAATGTCTCTGATTCTGAAGGCATTATAAATACATCTCCACTAGCATATGCCTGAGAGAGCTCCTCTCCTTGTAGCATCCCGGTAAATACGGCAGGCATGCCAGAGAATATTTCTTCTAGCTCAGCCCTGACAAAGAAACAAATAAAATTAGATAACTATATTTGCTAACGACTATTTGCAAAAAGCAGTAAAATGTTATTATGATCTAATGGTACAGGGCAGATACGCCCTCTATAAGCCGGCGGTGATATCTTGATTCTTGATTAGTGGGTAGTTAATAAAGTAAGAGATGAGGATTTTAAAGGTGGATTCCTCCAGAAAAATCAATTTACATTTTTTGACAAGTCACCAAAATACATTTATAATATATATACGAACTATTAGTCTATGACCTGGAAAACGTTTTCTGGTGAAGTGGATGAAAATCCACGATGTAAGAAGCTGAGAATTTATGCCTGCTTTACTGTTTCACCCTCATAAAATTGATGGGTGGCTTTCTTTTTACACTCTGTGTGGCTCAGGTTCATATTTAAAAGTTTAAACTGATAAAGTATGTAAATGGTACAAAAGTACTTACAGACGTACAAGAAGTCAAGAACAAGTAAAACCAACTAAAAACGTAATATTTACAATTAATGATTTGAGCTAAGAGCAGCCTACCTATATGGTCCATCTCCAATAAAAGCAATGCGGGCTTCTGGAAGCCTGTCCATGACCCTATGAAATCATAAGTCACAATGTTAGGAGTTAGGGTGACTTAATTATTATGTCTTTGTTTTGGCTAACACAATCGACAAAGAAACCAATAGGAGTAGTAAACCTCTTTGATATCTTCTTAACAACAAACATATCATAAAATGGTTATAATTTAAGATAAAGTTCATCAAATTTGAAATTCCACAGGCATCATTAAAGTTGACAATTGCAATTTTGAAGCCGACAAGCATAAAGAGAAAAATGACAATAAATCATAATCCCTGATACAACCTTTAGTCCTATCCATAGGTTGTCTGAGTTTTTTGCACGTAACTTAGAGTGCTTTAAGTATATGATTAATATTATCTTTTTTATGCCAAATAGTTTAAAGTAGTATTTTTTAGCTTTTTTTTTTATATATATTTTTCTTATTTAAATTCAGAAAAAGAAATTTTAAACAACATCAATTATAGCCATACATTCAATATTCGAACAATTTACATTTTACAACACTGATTCTATTTCCTGCAGTTTGACACAAGTGATGTTTCCGTTAAAAGAACAATTACCTTTTCAGGAAATCCAAACTCTTCTCCACTCCTAGGCGCCCAACGTGAACAATCAAAGGTCTATCAGGTTCACCATTGCTGATTTAGGATGAAAAATATGAGACTCTAAAATACATTCACTGCTACTGGAATGGAATTGAAATAAGTAAGAGATTTCACCTCAAACGTAATCTCATCTCATGAGAACGATATTTTGGATTAAAGCTTTCAGAGTCAACTCCCTTGTTCCAGAGGCGTATCTGATTAGCTGATAATAATAAAATTCAATTACATTTGTGCTCTATAGGATGCAGAGCAATGATGTCTCTCGCAGAGACTTATTAACTTCTAAAAATAAACAAAAGGAGCCAAATTAGAAATTTTACATGCTGCTACTCTGGCTGTCAGCAGATCCTTGGCAATGGCAGCTGACGGAACTAGTGTCAGATCGGCTGCTCTATGTAGAAATTCTAGCAAAATAAATCCACTTTGTTATACTAGTCACAGGAGATGCATATTTCACATATATAAAATTTTGAATAGGAAGAAATGATCCACATACTTATGACCCACCACATGGGCTGGACTAGCCAACTGAAAGTGTATCTTGGGATGTAGCTGGAGATGAGAACAGGAATTTGGCTAAGCCCAAATTATATATTGACATATATTTATATAAAGTATGACAAATTAATATCAAGATAATAATCATAATTATTGATCGAAACATATTACTCTTTTACATGTAAATAAATGAATAAATGTACTTGTGCCATATCTTTGAGGGCACTGATAATTGTTTGCAATCGAAACACTCAGGAGTATTAACCAAGAAAAGAACTTACACTGGCACATGTGTATGATAGGACATAACAATTGGAACAGACAATAATTTTGCAATGATAAGAGCGCCAAATACCTAGAATACAAAAAGAAATTCTCTTTAGAACAAACCAAATAAGATGAAATGCTGATTCTGATCTATTAAGCAGAAAGAGAAAAAAGTGGAGAAGATTACCATGATACCAGGGGATGATGCATGGATTATATCAGGCTTAAACTCTGAAACCTTGGATATTATTCTCGGGCTGAGTGCTAGGGAAAGTGGTACTTTTTGATACCATGGACAAGGGAAGCTGATAAACAGAATTGCGGATCATTAGCTAGCACATATAGACACACACATTATACATCTAAGCCTACTAATTTACATTATGGAAACACCATAGAGTAATAACATTGCAAAGTAAAATTACTGTAATAATTTGTATAGAGAATAAATCTGAGTAAGGAAACTCATGATACATAATGATTCTTTAACATTAATGTAATATATAACAGAATGGTTTATGCAGCAATGAGCATCGTATAATACATGATATCGTAGCTACTTAATTTTCTCATTATAACCTGTGTGATCCTATCAGCTGTGCTCCATGAAATTCTTCTGGAACTCCTTCATGAGTTGTCACAACCATCACCTATACAATTCCGTACAAATATTATACCTCAATAATGTAAATTTATGAAAAAAATCTATCAGTAAATTTGAACAAGAACTGAACGATGTCAGCTGTCAACTGGTAACTGTGGTATCAGTAATAAAATTGAATTGCATGATATTACATTTGAGAATAACGGAGTAGCCTATGAACAACGTATATATAGCTCTTCTCCTAAGGGAGGTATTGATAGCTAACAAAGCCCGGAGGTAAGCATCTACGATATTAGATATATCTAGAGTTTGACCCTATATATCAAGCCCCAATACAGAGTCTTGCTTATAATCTAGTATTTACACAAGCAATATCACAAATGAGATAAAAGAACCATCTATATAAGCTCAAGCCGTCATCTATGAGACTTAAGAGGCCGGGTCCAGAAAACACTATGAAGAACAACTAGTATTAGCATAAGAAAGGCATTATGGAGTGTACAGATAGAAAAAAATGTACCTCATCACCCATTTCACGTAGATATTTGATGAAATTCTGGAAACGATTTTTGTACCCAGACACATAACTGCAAATGCCACAGAAAATATATCCACGTCATAAAAGTTAAAAATTATTAAAGACTTGGCGATAATAGCATTGACCAAAGCAGCACACATACAATTTCAACTGGACATGCACCATTTAAACAATTACCAAGACATTGTTCACCACCGCAATACTACAGAAACATAATATAGCAAACTATTAAAATTAAAATTAAAACTACAGAAAACATGTGTCGTTTGCCTTGACTGCAAAACTAACGAGATCTATTAGTAAAGCCGCACTTAACCCCACAAACCACAGTTCAATTATAATTAAATTAAATCTAAGAAAAAACAACTACATAATATGTAAACAGAGAAACTATAGCATAAGCTAACGAGTTGTATTAGTCAAGCCGCACTTGACCCCACAAACCACAGTTCAATTATAATTAAATTAAATCCAAGAAAAAACAACTACATAATATGTAAACTGAGAAACTATAGCATAAGCTAGTGAACTCGAAGTTATTGGTAGTCAGAACATGACAATAGCTATAAGTTTTGAATTTTAAGGTTCGCTAAGCTCTAAGCTACACCCATAATGTAATCTTAAGACATGTGCATTAGCTACAAGTGTATATAAACAAAACCAAATTCTCATTCTATTAAATCATAGCTTGGTCCACAACTGTGTTTACCGTTAGTAGTACCCAAACCATCCAAAATGGCATTGATTAATCCCCAATTCAAGTCAACTCACTAAACACAATGAACTACCACCATTACAATGATCATCACTAAAAACTCAAAACATAATCAAAGTGAAAAACAATAGCAACATATATTACTGATCAATCATTATACACTAATCAAGAAACACAATTAAGCACTCACGCAAAAGGAGAGGGCTCTACAAAGAGAGCAATTCGCCGCGGCCTATTACTAATTTCTGATTCAACAAAAGGAGGAGGATTCTCCTCTTCTCCATCCTCCCTAATCTCAGAAATTGTCATTTTGCTTCTCACAACAATGGGTTTAAGCCCTTTTCTACACCTCAATTCAACACCTCTAAACTGCCCTCTAGACTGTAAAGACTGAATCTTTTTGCTAAACAAACTAATGGGTCTTGCTCCAAAACAACAAAAACAAGAAGGCTTCAAAGCAATTCTTGAATTACACAAAGCTGAGAAAGAACTACTTGGAGAACAACAAGAGGGTAAACTAAAGGTGGGATTTTTAGATAAAGTCTGAATAGGCATAATGATTGATGATTATATATACTACTATATATATATAATTATCGAAGCTGAGTTGTTACTTGTAGGAGAATGAGTTGGGGTTGGAGTGTTGAAATTGATTAATATTTGTTGTCAAGACTAATTATTATTATGAGATTCCAGGGACCCAGAGAAGAGATGGAAGGGTGTCTTAAAATGGATATTCTCTTTTCAGGTTGAGTGAAAATTGAAAATAGAGAATAAACTATAAGGGCTTAGAGTATATGCTACCAAGCTTCCATTGATGGTGGTTCAATGGGAAGATGCAGCTCTTCTTGGGGTCATTTTGGATAATTCAAGATTCATATATGCCACATACATAAGAGGCACATCTGTCTTCTGTTCTTTTCAATGTTAGCTAACATAATTCATCCGTCTCCCTCGATTATTTATACGAGGACATTGGAATTCGACACAAATTATAATATATAATTTGATAAATAAAACTAAATTTTATTTAAAAAAGTAATATTTATCTTTTCATAGATAAATATTTTAAAAATTTTATGAATCTATATTTTATATGTATTTTGAAATATATATCGAACAATTAAAAAATATATAAAGAAATGAGAAAATAGATGAAAGAATATTTAAACAAAGGTAAATCTGCGTTGAAAAATAGCCGGGCCTCACTAACAAAAATCCAGACTTAGTCATTTGAAATATCGTTCAGATCGATTGAATAATCAAAATTTAATTAATATTATTTATTTTATTAAATATATAATCAAAATTTGGTAGTCGAGATAATTGATCACCTAGTAATACTTATACGAATGTATTCGATTGGGATTTTAATGCATTTAATTAATATTATTTGTTTTTAGTCTATGGGTTGTATGTGATTCTAATTTTGTACGGATTCTTGATAGAGTGTCGCAGAGTTGATGAGATTTAAGCACAATGCTTCAAAGATTTTGGTAGGATTTCAAAAAACTTAAAATTTACTGAAAAATGCCACAAAATCCATCATTTTATAAAATCCCAAAAAATCCATCAGCATTTGAACACCATCAGATTTTGAAAAATCTAAACAATCTCAATTGAATACCATCAGAATTTAATAGATTCTAAACAATCTCAATTGAATACCATCAGATTTTAAGGCATAATTTAAAATTTCAATTGAATACTATCAGATTTTGTAGTATAATTTAAAATTTCAATTAAATACTTAATGGATTTCAAACAATTTCAATCGAATACCCTCGGATTTCATTAATGAAAAAAAATTATTTAAAATCTAAATCTAATACACCCTCTTTAGTCAGGATATCAATTAGTTAAATCGGATCATTTTCATCATTCACCAACTCACCGTAACAAATTCCACTCTTTTCCAATTCTTGCTAATTCCAAATTTATTGTTAAAACAATTTATAAATTGACTTGTTTAGGAAAAGATGATCGAACACGAAATAATCAGATATTGTGGGATTATCTTAGGAAGTTATTATGATAGTGGCATATACTGAAGGTATCGTAATGGAAATATTTTGTAGCAAGATATTCGGGTGAATATGCCTTGAAGCGACATCAATTTGTAATTTATTGCGGAATAATGCATGTGTTAATAAGTTACATACGAATATGACAGAGCCCACATTCGTACACTTTGTTTATATTACTAAACTTATGTTACATCGACTTTTAAGCACAGCTTGGATCATGCGAAACTGAGCTGTCAAAAATAAAATATAGGTCTCAGTTTTTGTTTTTTTTTGAGAGCAATATAGGTCTCAGTTTTGTTCACTCAATCTGTCCACGGTCTGTTTTTTCCAACTCATAATCTCCGTCGAATTTTTTTCGACGTAATAATATCAATTTATCTCTTGCATGAAATATTTCAATCTAAATAATCGGAATTTGATAAGTTCAACAACACATTGATAAAGTCAATTGTGATGTTGCTGCTTTTGAGAATGATGTTGTTGCTTTCAGGAATGTCGGTGTAATTTGAATCGCTCGAAAGATCTTTAATTTTATTTTTAATTTTAAGAATTTTTAAATTTTACGTGTCAAATGATCAAGAAATAATTCAGTTAATTATTTTTAGTATATTATTTGTTTCCCATTTAATTGTATGGTCATTTGGGAATTTGTCCCGGCTCTATTATGTTTTTGTTAATGAAATTGCTTTTATTTTCTGTCAATTTTTCTTTACACGAGTAGGACTGAATATGATATCGGATTAGAGGGTTTATTTTCTTGGTTTTGATTTCTACTAACTTGTTTCTACTCGTGCGTGTGTTCATGTGTGTATATATTGAAAAATCATTTTTTTCTAATTTTTTTATATGCAAGTATAACATTATAATAAATTATAAAATGATCAGCCTCATAATCATATTGTGGCTGATATTAATTATCATATAACTAGCAGTAGTAAATTCATTTTTAAAATAGGATCTTCGAATTACTAAGATTTTGCTGCATAACTTTAAATTTTCAATAGATTTTTACGATTTAGATCTAAATATATTTATTTTACATTGTTGTGTGTGTTTAAAAACAATTTTAAAATAGGAAAATTCTCAACAGTACACTTGTGGTTTTGGCTTTTCTAAACGGGACGCAAAATAATTTTGGCTTCTGGTTAGTACATTTATACTATTATATCATTTTATACCATAACTCTTCCGTCAAATTCTATTAAACAAACGTTAACTAATTCAAAATTAACCCTAAAATAAAATCTAAAAAATCTAAAAGCAATAGAATTACGAATTGAGGAGTCAATTTGAGGATAAACACCGAGCAAAATTAGGGTTTATTGAGTTTTGGGGAAAAGCAACATCGATTTATAGGTGAGAGTTATGTGTTCGCATGCATATGTATATAAATGACTGGGCAGTGATTATAAAGAGGTGGCACCTGGTGAAGGTGGAGGTGGACGACTACTGTCGGAGTCCAGGGTTGAAGAGAGAATCCTGAAGAACAGGAGATCGCGGGGATGAATTTCGGGGTTGTACTTGGGTGGTGATTGGGCAACGGGTAGGATCGTCGCGGAACCTTGAGTTGGTGGTGATGAAGTATTGAGCATGGAGAGTTTAAAAACATATGGGAAGACTTGACGGCGGTGAATGTGTCCTCTAGCCGCCGACGAGATGGAGTCTTGGCGGAGATAATCGGAGTGTGGCTACAATTATGGCTGCAGCGATTTGGCCGAGATTTTGTTAGTATGAAGGGGTGTTGCTACTTGATTAGAGATTAGGGGCTGTAAGCAGTGGCGGTGATTCTTCTTTAGCTAGATTTCTTTTGTTTTTAGATTCTTTTTGTTTTTTTTGATTTTTTTTAGATTCCATTTTATGATTAATTTAAAAATAGTTAACGTTTGTTTAATAGAACCTGACGGGAGGGGTATGGTAGAGAATGGTACAATAGTATAAGTGTACCAATCGGAAGCCAAAATTATTTTGCATATTATCTAGAAAAGCCAAAACCAAAAGTATACTATTGAGAATTTCCCTTTAAAATATAATACATAAATACGATACTTTTTGTATGTGTAGTTCCGCTGCTTAAATCCAGAAGGCCCTTCGGTTAGGTATCTAAGAGAACATGACCCATAAAACATACTCCCTACGTCTCGTTAATAAATTTATGTATACTGTTTGCACGCATTTTGAGACTCTCGTAAAGTATAGTTCTATAAAGTAATCTATTTTTTTTAAATAAAAGTTTAAACTTCAAATTTTTTTCATAAATTTTCTAAAAAAGAATATATAATGTAAGTGTATTTTACAAGAGTTTTGAAATGTGTGTAAAAAAATAACGTAAAAAACCTGATTGGACGGACAAAGTATATTTTACTTTTTTCGAAACATACTCATGCCTAGCATCAATATCAATATACTTGTATAAAGGAGAAGCAGGGGACGTGTAGGTGGCGCCTCTCACATCGCTCTGTTCTATTTTTCTAATTTTCTGGAATTTTTGGATGAAAAATATCAAAAATTAGAACTACCTTTTTTAGTTTCAGGTATATTAGAAACACGTTTCAGAATCTGATTTTGTTTCAGATTATTTATGTAATATAGTAGCTTGAAAGTTTTAATCTGGTTTTATTTCAGATTGGCACCTCTCACATCGCACCTCTTGAATTTTTGGATGGAAAATATCAAAAATTAGAACTACCTTTTTTAGTATCGGGTATATTAGAAGCAAGTTTCAGAATCTGATTTTGTTTCAGATTATTTATGGAATATAGTAGCTTGAAAGTTTTAATCTGATTTTATTTCAGATTATTTAATTATGGTAAAGAGTAGCACACAAGTCTCTCTGCACCTATAAATACCCCTATAGATTGTAGGGTTTTGGAGATCTAAACACAACCTCCTCTCTTTCAATACCACAACCCTAGCTCTATCTGGTGATAGTTCTCTTGCTCGATTTCCAACTCGGTGGTGCTGTTCTTCTGCAACGATAAGTGAAGGCTGTTTATACAATATTAAAAAATAGAAGTTGTTGCAAGCAAATGTAGTTATAGACCGCTATGTGGGAGTCGACAAATCCAAACACGGGAAAAAAATATAGTCTTGACATGATATTGATGGATGATATCAATAAATTAACTATTAGTGATGTATGTTTTTTGGTTATTCTTTTATAATATTTGTTTTGTTCATCGGACATGTTTGTTGTTAATTTTTATATGATTTACTTTGTATACAGAAAAAAATTTATTCTGCATAATCTATTTGCTTCGTTCAAGCAACTTTTAAGTGAAGGCTGTTTCTACAGCATTAAAAAATAAAGATCGCTACAAGCAAGGGTAGTTATAGACCGCTATCTCACGGATTTAAGTTGGATGTTTTTGTGCACAATCAATCCAAAAAAATTGGAGGAAGGTGATAATGTAAGAACATGATTACTTTTAAAAAAAACATAGATTAAATTAAGATTCGTCGTGCTTGAAATTGTTAATACGTGTATAAATTTATTTTCATTTTTTTCACCATGAATTATATTCCAATTTTGCATTTTTATATATTAGTATTGGTATTATATCAAGATTTTTATAATATAAAATTTATTTTATCTTACAAATATTAATTTTGAGACATTAATATACATTTTATAGACAGCCACAAAATTATCTGATTTTACAAATATTAATATTAAATTATCAATATAATTTTTATAGGCCGCCGCAACGCGCGGCTTCTCAACTAGTGTAATAAAAAGCTGGTTCAAAAATCAAAGGCTTAACTGACAGTCGATGAAAATTCAAGAGCCAGAGAAAAAAGAATGGTTACATGACATCATAGATCATAGATGTGCTTATATTAGACAGGCCTATTCTCATAAACTACAAGATGGGCCAAAACCTTTTCTGTCAATTTGTTTCGGCCTCCTCTTGGTCAGGATCCTGTATATATGGGCTTAAGTATTCATGCTTGGACATAGACTTAACATGACAAATAAACCTATTAAACCCACCCTATACGTGGGCCTCCGAGTTCTTCAAAATTTTATATCCATATATCAATAATTTTTATGTAGTCACATCTCCGATCATAAAAAAACCCTTAACTAAAATATGAGTTGGCACACTATAAACAAAAAATTTTAGTCAACAAATCGAAAAACTCATGCTCCAACCATACGGAGCTGTTATCTATAATTTTAGCCAATCTCTTATGGATGACTACATTTGTCGAATTTTTACAGGTCTGTAGGATGATTGCACATCATTTATTACCATATTAAACTGATATATTCTATTTTAACAATCTAAAATATTAATAACATACTATTTTTAAATTATAACTAACCAATATAGCCAATACCATTGAAGCAAATGTCTTAGGGGTCGTTTGGTTCATGGGTTTCTGGAATCAGGTATGTGGTTTGTCCATTCTAAACCCATACCTGATGTTTGGTTGAGAAAAACAGAATTTGAAATCCATACCTTAAACCCCCAAAGTATAGGTTTTTGATACCCAAGTGAGGAGGTGGGTATGGGATGAAGGTATGAGGATGTACTTATTTTTTATTTTTTTTTGTTTCTATTTAAGTAATGAAATATTAATATTTAATACAAAATTAAATCAATAATGCAAAAATAATTGACAATAATAATTTTATTAATATTCTTAATTAATATAAATTAATGACTTATTTTTTACAAAAATTGTATATATTGATTCCAGCACTCAGCCAAACACATGATATCAGATATGATACCTCAAACCCATACCAGCTTAACCTGATTCCTTATTCTAACCCGATACCACTCCTCGAACCAAACGACCCCTTACAAGTTCAGCAAATTTCACATAATGTCTTACATATCCCATTTAGCCAACGATTTTAGCAAAAGATTATGACGAACGTCGTTGAAAATGCTCTTACAAGATCATATCATCTTTTCAATATGAAACCTAAAAATTAGAAGATAACATGATGATCAAGTAAAAGAAAGAAGCTTAATTTGTATATACATGCATACAAAAAAGGTGCATTTAAAATTTCATTGTAAGACACTTTTTCTAGCATTTTTTTGGCCAGAACTTTTTCTAGCATTTAGAAAAAAAGGATTGTTCCAAAATCAATCAAGTACTTGTTAATTTATGAATACATATAGAATTTATTCAGTTTCATTGAGTGATTAGAAAAAGAAGTTCCATGATTTATATTTTTAATTTACTTATTAATATTTAGATGACTTTCAGATTTGTTTTTTCTAACAAAAATATTAATCGAATAATAAAAAGTCATACGATATCTAGAGTCGAACAAAAAATAAATTATAATCGGTTGTTCTCATGAAAAGATAGTTGAACGATATTTTGAAAATAATTCAGGTACACATTTGATGCATTCTTGTTGAATTACTGTACCTTCTTCGTCCTGTTTTTATGAAGCTATATTTTGAACTTTTGATCAAAACTGTAATTCCATACCAAATTTCACCACTAAATCAAGAGCCCCGATAATATTAATAATTTTTTCCATAAATTTCATGAAGAGTTTATAAAAAGATCTCAAAATCTGCCTATTTCATCTCATTTATTAGTTAGGTCGAAAATAAAAACGACTCTTTCACAATATTCTAAAAATCTCTGACTAATTTTCAATTAATACTTAAGAAATATGTACCGGTTTATCGATTATATTTCAATTTAACTACAAATATCTGATTTATTTAAATATTTTCTAATAAATCTCATATATAAATCATAAATCGATTAATTTAGGGTCCTGTTTGGAAATTAGTAGCTAACGGTTAACTGTTAGCGGACAGAATTTGATGGCATTAGAATAGATGTTTTAACTAGCGGATTGAATTAACGTTTTTTTGTATTTTTTTGATAAATATCTGTTTAATTAGCTTTTTATGATACATACCAAAATCTCTAATTCAAAAAACTCTTCAAAGTAGATTTTTAAAACTTAGCTTTTTGAGCCAAATTTTTGTTTCAATCCAATATTTATCAAACATATATACTGTAATATAATAAGCCAACATAGGTTTAATTTGTTGTCGTACAAAATTTTGATTTCGTCATCTCATTTATAACTACAAGTCGGTCACATGTAGACTTCTCTCACTCTTACAATATTAAAGAGTTTTATACCGTTCAAATTACAAACACTTGTGATGTAATACATGATAAAAAACTCCACAATTATTTTTTTAGATATAATTTATATATTATTTATATACTATATTATAATAAACCAATATTGGTATAATTCGTAATCATCCAAAAAATTGTAATCAGTTGCTAAATATATGCTGGTTAAAATCTAATTCATTAATACTAAACTACTAATAAGATATGATGAAATTACGAATTCTATATCCGCCCGCCCGTGCTTCGCACGGGTTAAAGACTAGTAAACATTAATAAATTGAAATTGTTAGACCTCTAAAATATCGTAGATCTCTTGTTTTACCCTAACCTCTAAATTCTAAACACGGTTCTGATTTTTAATTCTCTCACATCAATAATCAATGTGAACTATAAAAAACCAAAACAAAATATTAAATTGAAAATCCAACTTACACGAAAAAGCTAGAATGAATGCAATCAAATCCTGTCTCTTTGTTTCATTCATATGTCACCCTCAAAACCTCAACAAGAACAATAATTTCAACGGAACCATTACCTCCATCGGCTCCACCATTCCCCTTTTTTCTCGACCTTGAAACCCCAATTTTATCTTACTCATTTTTCACCATTATTTACTCCAATCTTTTGTCCCACTAAACTCCTCACACTTTTGTTTATACTAGTGTGCTAATGTCACTCACTCACCCCATATGTTTTAAATTTAAACCCAGCTGGTCCCGGTAGTAATAAATTATAGAGAACATGACAGCTAATTTCGATTTAGCTTCAACTCGTAACACGGATATGATACTGTCACGTCATTTGGGGAAAAAATTAAGCAGATGAACATAAATATTGAGCAATCAATTTAGTGATGACGAACTGAAAATGTCCAAACAACCATCTCGATACTTTGATAAGTTTGATTCATCAAAGATTCTCCAAGATTTGTGTTAGCACTTAGCAGCCGTCTTAGACGATACAAATTTATAGTCAATCGTTTTTTCAGGAATTAAAAAAACGCAGTCAACTACTACCTCCTCCATACTGGCCTCCGCTTTCTCATTTTATTGGATAACCAATATATGTATGTTTTGAAAGTCCGCGATTAATCCTGTTTCGTAACTCGTCAAATTGATTAAATTTTTGATTAATCACTGGTCAATTAGATTAATTCTCGATTAATTCAATTAGTCTTTGATTAATTCTTGTACCGTGATTTTATCGATTCCCACTTTTTATAAAACTGCAAAATATATATATCTGAATAAATATATGAATTTGGTTATGAGGCTTTAATAATGGAGTCGGCTCATCTGAAATCCAAATTTTTTAAATTTATTCAGATATAAAAATTCAACCGTCCTTTATAAATTTGATTCTGAGATTTTTAACGACGAAACAAAAAGAAAAAGGCTAATATGAAATCTGAATTCGTCCCAAATTATTAAAATATAAAAATTCACCCGTCAAACACTCATAATAACATTTTTTTTAGTTTTTGGAACTCTGATTAATTAATAATTTTATCATTATGTATGTTTCAAATAAAATAAAAATAACATATTTTCATTCTCGATAAAATAATGAGTCCAAGAAACCAACTTTTTACCCTGATCCGAGACCAGGGGAGCTTTAATGTAGCGCCTTAAAATTTGTGTAAGAAACTCGTGTAGTTGTGTGTGTATATAATTCTCCCCCATTGCCTCCTTGCTACATAGTTCCCCTCCTCACCCTTAAGCCATATAAAACTCTCATCACTTGTCACCAAATCCCCCTCCACCTCTCTCCCAAAACCATGAGTCTCACCCTGACCCTGAGCTCTGATACCACTGTTAAGCAAACGACGACCTTAAACAAGCCAACAATCTACACCAACAAGAATAGATTCACAACCGGCTCAAGGACCACAAATCCAAAGACCCACAACGCATTTCCAGCCGAGTTCCTGAGGAGAATTGCCGAAAAGATGGCGAAAACTCTGAGCCTAGTCACCATCAAAAGATCATCTCGCAAAGTTTCTTCTTCCGCTACTCTAGCAAGGTCAAGATCATGTGTAGATACCACCCTCGACACTCATAGAGCCGAAGCTGTTTCGGACTGTATCGAGTTCTTGAATTCTTCCTCCGTTTTGCGAAAATGCAATTCCGTTTCTTGATTTTTCTCGCCGAGAAGAATTTATGTAAAATAGTAGTAATAATTTCGTGGTTTTTTAATTTTAAGGGCTTATATTAGCTAGAAGGTGTAATTGGTGTTATATTTGGTGTACAAATTTTTCGCAGCAGTTCGAGAAGGTCTCGATGTACGCAGTCTTATCCTTATTTTTTAACGAACTAGTTGAGAATTCGATTGATGAGTTATGCGGATGAGAATGGAAGTGAGAGTTTGCCACTTGGGTGTTTTTTAGTTTCTTGATTCAAACATTTTTCATGCTCATACAGGTAGTTCTTGATATTCTATCTCACAAGTTGCATGCCTTATTTGCACACCCCGAAATTTCTGCGACTAAAAGATTACATCATACGTGTATATTTGGGAATTGGTTAAACAGACACTTAGTTTGTTGTGTCCAAAATATTTTAATTAGGTCGTAAATTTGACTTAAAAACTTATAAGTGATTAAACTTTTTGATAAAGAAGTAGAAGTGCTGAAACACAAATTAGCATTCTCAGCTTTTAATAATTACTCCTGGCTTTTTACAAAAACGGGTCAGGAGGTGTAGAAACCAATTTTTTATCGAAAGAAGCCAGGAAGTGGGTGTTGCGAAACAGGCATATTGGAAATAGTGTTATTTTCTATTTTCTGTTTTCCATTTCCACGTCAGCTAAAGTTAGTTACAGTAACTCATGGTGTGGTGTTGTCTATAAGTAGCTAGCTCTAGTACTGTTTCTATTCATTCAGTTGTCTTGTAAAGAAAGAAAAACATGTTCTCTCTATTAGTTCGTTACAGTAGTGAATACAAGAGCAAGCTTGTGCTTCAATGGCGTTTTACTTGATTCCGCATAGTTTAACATGGTATCAGAGCTTCCGATCATTCTATTGTTCTTCATCGCGATCTCACAGGTGTTTTCGCACTTCTTTAGCTTCGTCTTGTCTAGTTTTCTCTAGATATTTCTCGTCTTAAAGTTGCGATTACGATCTTCTTGTTTCGCTTCAATCTGTTCTTCGTTTTGTGTTTCGATCTGTTCATCGATTTGTGTTTCGATCTGCTACTTGTTGTGTGTTGCGATTTGTTACTCGCATTTCTAGGTCACATTTATCTTCTCAATGGCGGATAATGTTTGGAACCGAAATTTAACACATAATCAAGATCCAAGTAGTGTTTACTATATTCATCCTTCCGAAACAAACACTTCTCAACTAGCTTCTGTCAAGTTTAATGGCACTGGTTTTAGTAATTGGAAACGCTCTGTTTTGCGTAGTCTCTCAACTAAAAACAAATTAGGTTTTGTGGATGGAACTCTTCATAAACCTAATCCTACTTCTGCTGATTTCAAGCCTTGGGAGAGATGTAATGATTTAGTCTGTTCCTGGTTGTTGAATAATCTTGATGAGTCTATTTCACAGAGTGTGTCATACTTCGAGACAGCTAGAGAAATTTGGCTTGATCTTGCTGATAGATTCGGTCATACATCACTGACTCAAGTTTATTCTCTTGAACAACAATTATCTGATTTGAGTCAAGGTTCTAAGACTGTATCTGATTTTTTCACTGAGATTAAGGCTGTGTGGGATGCTATGAATGATGTCAGTCCTCCACCTTACTGTACTTGTAACAAATGCATTTGCAATGTCAATCAAAGGATTCATCAGTCTCAACAGGATCGCAGATTGTTGCAGTTTATGATGAAATTAAGTGACAGGTTTGCAAACATAAGGAGCAATGTTCTCATGCAGCAAACCTTGCCTCCTATGTCCAGTGTTTTCAGAATGTTCACTCAAGAGGAAAATCATCAAGGATTAACTTCTCTTGTAGCCTCTCAGCCTGAGTCCCTAGCTTTTACTTCTCAGAACCTTGCTGCAAATTCTCAGAAGACTGCAGGAGCTAATAATAGTTCAACTAAACCAATGGTGACTTGATGTCCAACCCAGAGTTATACAGATCTTTAGTAGGTAAACTTAATTACCTCACTAATACACGACCAGATCTCTCCTATACTGTTCAGTCCTTGAGCCAATATATGCATGCACCAAGGACTTCACATTTTGCTGCTTTACATCATACTCTACGCTATTTAGCAGCAACTGTTACTCAAGGGATTTTACTGAAGGCTGCTGATCACCTGAAGCTTCAGGCATTTTCCGATGCTGACTGGGCTTCTTGTAAAGATTCAAGGCGATCAGTTACTGGTTACATTTTGCTGTTTGGCCAGTCACCAGTAACATGGAAATCCAAGAAACAGAGCACGGTCTCGAAGTCTTCTGCCGAGGCTGAATATCGAGCTATGGCTGCTGCAGCTGCTGAGGTCACTTGGGCTGTTCGGTTACTTGAAGAATTAGGAGTTACAGATCTCAAGCCAGTGGAGCTTCTATGTGATAACCAATCTGCACTCCATATTGCTCGAAATCCGGTGTTCCATGAACGGACTAAACACATCGAGCTTGACTGTCATTTCACTCGAGACAAAGTGATGGAAGGTCTTCTGCAACTTACTTATCTTCCCACACGTTCCCAAATTGCTGATGTGTTTACCAAAGTATCTCCATCTCCCCAGTTTAATAAGCTTCTATTCAAGTTGGGTCTGGTTCCTTCTCAGTCTCCATCCTCAACTTGAGGGCGGCTATTGGAAATAGTGTTATTTTCTATTTTCTGTTTTCCATTTCCACGTCAGCTAAAGTTAGTTACAGTAACTCATGGTGTGGTGTTGTCTATAAGTAGCTAGCTCTAGTACTGTTTCTATTCATTCAGTTGTCTTGTAAAGAAAGAAAAACATGTTCTCTCTATTAGTTCGTTACAGTAGTGAATACAAGAGCAAGCTTGTGCTTCAATGGCGTTTTACTTGATTCCGCATAGTTTAACAAGGCACATAATAATATAGATGGTTAAAGCTCATTTTGAGTTTTGATAGGACTATCAAAACTTGTTACTTGACTTACAAAATCAAAATCATGATAAAATCTGAATTTGATTCGAACGGAAACGGAGCCGAACCAGACCAATTACTTTGACGCTTGCATGTGACATTAGACATGGGATGGTTGTTTGTTCACCCTACATATAACCGTTCGTGAATTCGGGAATCAATTTTAGAGGGACAACATTTGAGAGACGGATGAGAAGCATAGCCCATAGGGGTTCATATCTGTGGACCATGTTTGTCTTTCTTGCTCACCTCCTTCGTAATTTACAAGCTTCAAATAGTTTAACAGATTTATTAAACAGTAATTACCAAACAAAATCGAATATACAGTATAATGTAGTTTTAATCGCAACAACCACATGGTTGAGGGTCAAGATTAGTCGGCCATAAAAGAATTCAAAGTCATTTTTGCTAGTGGGTACATAAAGAATAAATCAAGAGCTTTTTTTATTCAAATTGACAATATTAACATGTAGACTTTTTAATATATTATGGAACACGAGAGTAACGTTGGCAATTTGTTATTACAGAGGAAGTAACGAAATAAACACTAAAACGGGCGACCAAACTAGATGACTAGCATGTATTGACCATATAGTTTCGTATCTTTTTAAAAAAATAATTTTTTTGATGCATACATGATCAATACATCTTAATAAACCTGCTTAAAGTCAAAAGCTCATCTAAACTCACTTAGCTAAATTTATAATTATGATTTATGACTTAAAGTCAAAAGCTCATCTAAACTCACTTAGCTAAATTTAAAATTATGATTTATGACTTATGTGATCGAGAGCATGTTTGTTTGGGCTAAAACTGGGAATTTAAAATGCCTTTGTGATTGAAGATAACTCAAATAGTTAAGAGTTTATCTTCTATCATCGTAGGTCCTGGTTGGACTTTGACTTATTAAGAATTTGTTAGAACCGTCTTTTTGGTAATGTTGACTTATTAATTAGTTATGAGTCATTAAAAATATAATAATAAAAATAAAAATAACTTAGATAAATTATTACCCAGAGAGTAATTTTTATCAAAATTTTCTCTTAAAAACAAGTCATTGAAAAATATATCTCAAACCAACTTTTAATTTTAAAAAAGTTTCTGAATTATTAGCCGATTTCTTATTTATTACACAAATAGACATTTTTCAGCTTAAACAAAAAATACTTAAACCCAAGCAAACATGGTCCTAATTTGTACTCACTAAAGGAGTATATTACAAGCTTTTATTTATTAAAAATTTCTAAAGTTTTTCTTTTCCCCAAATAATAAGACCATCTCTAAATGCATACCCACTAATACGCCATGTTTGGGGTTCACAGTTGCTATCCCAGTCAGAAAAGCCAAAACAGGACACTATTGATTCATAAATATGAAAGTTGCATGTTCTTCATTCAACAAGTCAAGATGAAGACTTAAATAATTAATAATGGTCCACCAAACAATCAGTTGCATGCCAATTTCATATTGAAAACGATAACAAGACGGCATGATTGGCACCATCAAGGATCGAGACTGAGTTTCTCGAGATCACGGGTTCCCTGATTCGAAGCTTTCTTCATTTCTAGAGCTCGTTTATAAGGTGGAGCGATTGGTGGCTGTACTGGATCCAGGCTCTGGTAAGCTCCGTCGGCTCCTCTAGGAAGTGGATAGGACCGGTCAGAATCATATCCACTCAGGTCCCCGCAAGCCAGAAACGGTATATACACCTTGTTTGGCCCTTCTAACCATCCGCTACTACAATCTGTCATGTACTCAGAGGCAAATAAATTACGTGTGAAATCTGATTGAGGGATACCTAACGAAAAATATGAGTCCTACATTCTGAACATGCCTCATGTTTGATAAAAAAGAACCAAAGCTGTTATATTATTTTCATTAGCACTCTGAATACTTATCAACTTGAAGATACTGATGTCATTTATTTGGTGATGTATCATGTATCACATAATTACAGAGATTAAAATACTTAACTACAAAATTTCATGACCATAGATATGTGAATATGTAATTGACGTAAAGGATTTACCTAGATCATCCACTCCTGAAGGACTTCCGACCTTTTCAAGGAGGCGATGTAAATCTTTCTCATTAAATCCTTCTGGAGGTGAATAGTTCTCGCAAACTGCAAATGCCTCTGCATGACATTCGAGACGTAAAATCAAAAATAAATAAAATGAGCTCACACATATTTTCTTGACACTAGATGGCTATATATGAATTCACGCATAGTTAAAGTAGCACTAATATATATCCTTCTGAGTTATGAGACCCTTATGACACCAGGGTAGAAAAAACTTTAAAAAGTTAATTCGGAAATGGTGAACTTCCAAACTAGGTATACTAAATGAACTCTTATACACAAGCACATAATCGTGTATTTTGCATTGAGCAGATAGCGCAAAAATATTGGCATCTGTCATTTAAGAGAATTAGGATACCTTTCATGCCTCGAATCTATCAAGGATCCGTGAACTTATAACCGAGTAAAACAAATACATAATTATGCACTTTAGATTATTGGAAGCCATTCTGTGCAAAATATAACTGGCACGATAAATTATTGGAAGCAATTATGTGCAAAATAAAACTGGGACAAATATATAGTCAGGCTCATTGGAAATACATTAATTACATCCCAGGTCAGACATCCTTCCACATGTACCCCTTAAGCGGTCTTACATTTGATTGCAGGACAAGGAAACACAGTATGACTTCCTTGGACCCTCCTCAATTTCTGTTTATAAATTTCCTACTTTTCTGTAACTAAGAATGTGTTCAAAATAATGCCAAAGACTCCTGGTCAACCTCAGTAACAAGGGTTTGACTTATAATCACAAGGTAGAGTGTACCATCTACCATGATTGATGAGAAGAGAAGAAATAAGAGACTATTTGGTGGTGTCATACTGAAGAATTAAAAGATATAATATACACAAAATTCAGAGCTACAACATATACAGCTACCCAGAACAGAGACATCTGTAGAGCACAAACCATCCATATGCATACCCAGACAGGTTTTAAACACTTGTGGACCCTAAAGTTCTTAACATGTTTGTTGGCATTCTAAAGTTTGTCATAAAATACAAATTAGGGGTACCATTCGTCAATTGTCAGATATGTTAAGCTAATCAATCATCGATCACTAGAACTACTTTTTTACTTTCTTCTTCCTACCAAATTCATGAACTAAGTTCATCCACTACTCGACTCTGTCCAATCACTTCAACAAACTGCCGCATGACAACTATCGCATAACCCTTGCTACCAATTTTTTAAAAAAACTACTGTGTCATAACATTCATTACCTCTAATAACTTGTCAAGCATCAGCACTAGTAACATAATCATCAAAATCAACAAATTTAGCTGGTTTGTTTTTCTTTACCCAGAAGATATCCCAGGAATACTTCCGACTTGTTCTCATTTACACAATTTATATTTTAGAATAATCTCATGGACTGATTCTTATCACATTTTACTATTTTAGTTCATTTGAGGAGAGTGGGATAGCGTATGATAAACTGAGACCAGACTGGAAATTATCCAGGGATCATAGTTCACTTAAAAAAAAATAGCATTCATCCCTTCTCCTAAATAGTGGCTGCATCAACATCAGTGCTGCATATTAACACCTTCTATATGATATCCTGTTATCAAATTAGCTCTAGTAAAACCCCAACTCACTGATTGTTGGGGTCACAAGTCATAAACTTTTCTGGCAGTGCCTTGGAGATTTTAAAAGTAAGCACAAGTATAAACTATGGATAATTTATCTTCTTGCTAGGAGATAAAAACATCATTTATTTTCTCAAGTTTTAACTACAGGGTTTCTAGTTTTTAGACTTATATATACTTGCATATAATATTTTATAACATGATCTCAAATTATGTGTGTGTATTTTGCACTTAGGAAATAGCACAGAAGAATTAGGATCTGCTAATCAAGAGTACTTCTGAGTGGCATCACTAAGTATTCAATTATGTATTTCTGTATAAGAATTCACTCTAGCAACAAGTTATGGCCAGTCTAATATTATAATCACTAATCACAATCAGATGCAGGATATCCTGCCACATGTACCCTTAAGTGGTCTAGCCATTATATTGCAGGAGAAGCCGAGAAGCAAACACAGTAAGAACTTCCTCGGATCCTCTCCAATTAATATTGTCTTTTATATTTTGCTAATTCCCTCCTCTTTTTCGATTCATAACTTTCCTAGTTTCCCCTCATCAGAACGTTTTAGAAATATTAGCAGAGACCCCTAATCAGTCTCAGTAACAAGGCCTGATTCGACTTGATCCATCTTCATGCACGCTTTAAATTATGGTGGTATATATGGGTCTGTAGCGCAATAGAAAAACCCCATTCGCTAATCTCAGTCGGTAACAAAAGAAGAAATAGCAAGAGACTATTTGGTGATGCCATGCTGATGACTAAGAAATAAAAATGTAAAAAACCCACAGCTACAACAGATACAGCTGCAAGAAACAGAGATTCTGTAAAGAACTACCCTAATGCATAAGGAGACAAGTTTTGAACACTTGTGGACCCTATACTTCTAATCATGTTCGCATTATAAGTTCATCTTAGAATACACATTCTGGATACCCAACCAGTCAAAAGTATCCAAGCCCATCATTGTGTCATTTATCAGAAATGGTAAACTAAGCAATCATTAATCACTTGCAATATTAATTCTTCTTACTCCCCACCAAATTTACACACCAAGTTCCTCCACTACTCCACTCTGAGTCTCTGTCAAATCACCCACCAAACTATGAAATGACAACATCTAACAACTCTGATCACCAGTTCTTAAACAATTATTACGTCATAATATACATTTCCTCCAATCACTTGTCATCATCAGCACGCCAGCAGCTAAACCACAATCATCAAATCAATAAATTCCTTTGTGCTATGTTTACAGCTTCATGCACAAATTAAATCCCAGGCAAGGGGGGTTGGGGTATAATTTATCACCCCTCCATGATATTAAATAATAATCTACCTCAAATGAACTAAAAAGACGTGTACCAGGTGGGCCACATCTAGCTGCCCAGTGACGCCACCTCCTTGTGTTGTATTAGCTCTAGTAAACCTAAGCACTACGTAAAATCTTACTGACTATTTGTGTTTACATAACCTATTATGGCAGTGCCTCGAGGTTTTAACAGTTAGGAGTATTAACTGTCGAAAATTATCTTGATGCTAGAAGGTTGAATTAGTTGTATTCAGATATTCAAACCAGGACAAGAAATCAGATGGTTTTTTAGTTTTAGTCATAAAGCTGGGACCTCTTGACCTCTAAACGCGGAAATAATTTAAATGAATTTACTGTATAGATGGCCAATGATACCACATCAATTTATTCTGAGAAATCAAACAAGGGAAAAGAAATGAATACAAGTCTCACCAATGCTTGAATTACGGCTGCTCTTTGGTTTAGCAAAAGTCACTTCTGTGAAAAATAGCTTTAGCTGCAGTTGATAAGAAAATAATTGACGATTTATGAGTTTAACTTTAATCAAAATAATCACTGTGAGCTAAAATGCTATAGCGAGTCAACAGAAACAATCTTCCTATTTAATGAACTCAAGCATGAAGCACCCACGTCCAAAATCAATTGGCAATAAGTATATCGACTTCTGCCATTATAAGACCACTTTTTTTATAAGGTACCGCAGAGGGAAAATTACATTGCACAAATCTCCCTAGAGGGCAACTCATTTTGAATTATACTAGGGTTACATGTGTACCATGACTATCAAACCATACGAAAACTGTCTTCTGACAAGTAATCTCTGGTATACTTATTGCATAACCAATAAGTGTCTGCTACTTAAGATATGATACTGCAAGCAAGAGAGAAGGCCAACAAGGTAATAGATAGCACCGGATACTGGATTGGATTGTGAATCCATCAAAATCTATCATCAAACGTAAAGATATCTGGTCAACAACCAATTAGCACCAGATCGGCAAAAGATTAAAATGGAGTTGACAAATATACTAGACTTTCTTCTGGAAAAGTACTAGATACAACTGTTAACTAATTTGAGGCAACATGTGCAGTACTATTAGCATTAGTTTCACGAAAAATACACATGTCAAAGGATCTATAAATTAACAATTACAAACGAGAATATCAATACCCTCCCCTCACCCGCGAGATACTAACATGGAAAGCAAAGTTAAGTTCTTGCACTTCACCTTTAATATCCAAAAGCAAACTTAGAATTAAAAAAATTTCATTGAACCACTAACCTGACAGTACAAGAGACTTGTATCTTTCCCTCTAAATATTTTAGCAATAAATTTGCCGCCTTCTTTAAGTATGTGAGTAACTATTGTTAAACCCTGCAAGCAAACATAAAGTTGAATTAAATTAATGCAAATATTAGCAGAGATCCAAATTTACTAATTATAACGTGTATAACAATTTAATGTCCATCCTGCTAAGACTACAAGAACACAACGCAAATCTAAAAATAGCCGTTTTTCTAGAGCTGTTTTAACAAGAAGAAAAGCAAGTAGGGAATGAAAAGAATTACAAAAGGGTTACAGAAAAGGAGAATGTAGGAACTTCAACACAAAGAATAAAATACAGTGAATAAATTAAAGAATCACCAGAGAAGCAGTCATAATTCCCTGCGTAATTTTAATGTCATGCCTCTAAAAGCGTAATGGGACGACACTAAGGGATGCAAATTGGGAATCTCTATCTCAAGTCAACTGAGAAATTTTGGTTTGCCTATATATTCAGCATCACTGTATCACCACATTATAAAGACACGTCTAAGTCCAAAATTATTCTGGACTCCAAATACAGAGAGCAGCTCCCAAATGCATTAAGTAGTTTTATACAGATTATATTTTCTTGTGACCGATATTTCTTACAAAGGAATATAAAATGGTCAAAAACGAGAAGAAAATGCAGGTGATGCAGAAAGGGTACAAGGGTATAGCTGTTGTAGCTCTGCAACTGAAGTTGGCACACCACAGATACTTAATAAACATTACTAATAAAGGAAAGAGATTGGCATTTATTATCATTTCTTAAACACCTAGAACCTGACAATGATACTTTAATTTAAAAGTCCAGCTACTTTTCAGCTAAAAATCTCTAGTATGCTCATGTTTAAGAATAAAGATTTAGCCAAATATGATGTGCATATGCCACAAACAATATTAAAAAAAATTATCTACAGGACAACATTGCAATTTAATTTGAAACAGGATAGTTACTGCCAATATGAGTTGAGATTGAACAAATTCATCCATGTCATGAAGTCCAGTCACTGCAGATCATAATGAAATACCTATTAGCAGAAAATAAAATAAGCAAGTCTACTAATTCAGATGTAAAGACCAATATGTTTCCCTACCATCAGGAGCACCATCACAGACAACTAGGTCAGCTTTGCACCCATCAAAATGTCTAATGACCTGGAAGTGAAAAAAGAGAGCAGCAAACTCGATTTTCTTATAACATATTAAACTTATTCAACAGTACATACCAATCAATTTTATCCTGCATATATACAAGAGAGTAGGAGTAGAGGTAGCCTTTTCTATTCGAGCAAGACCTAAAACTACTCTATAGTCTGCGAGATGGAAACTCTAAAAAAGACCCTTACACCCTCAACTAGCTGATGTCAAGTAGAAGGTGGTGTACACAACATTAACAATATAATGGTCACTTTATTATATAGATAGGTCGGTTGATTTTGTATCTGTATAAACTTGCTTTTTCCCTGCTTTACTCTTGGTAAAAGTTGGATCATGTCTGAATTCCTACAGTGTCAACATTGTTTTTAGGTTTATATTGATTTCTATAAATAAATAATTTGTGTAGGAAAGTCTACCAAGATCACCATTAAAGACAAAATCAAAAGGTTATTTTAAAAAATAATTATTAGCTGCTTCAGGGACGTGAGTTTGCATTCTGCATCTACCACAATATTAGGTCGAATACAGAACAAAAAAACACATAAAGAATGACAATGATATGAGAATATTACTGCAGAAGTTTATGAGCAGTAGTGAGGAGAGATTAATCTATACCACTTCAGCTGTTCGGGCATTTGTTATATCACCCTGCACCTGAATAACCCCATCGATTGGAGCCATAGGTTGCAGATCAATAGCAACAATAAGTGGAAGATCGCACTCCCTGCAGACAACAATTTAGAAGAAACTTTAGCGATTGGACACAACGTGATTAATATAACCGGAATGAAAGAATTAAGTGATGATATTACAGAACGATATTGATGATGCCGATATAAGCAAAGTATCAAAGAACTTCAGGGAAAGGAGAAGTATCCCACCTGGAATCAGGGGACAGCTTTGCAGGGAGATACAATTTACGACTCAACACCTATGATAGAAGTAAAACATCAAAGATAGAAAAACTAAAGATTAATCTTTATTACAGAAAACTTGAACCCCTTCATTAATTTTCCTTTTCCACTATTTTGCTTGTGTAATAGTAATTGCTTACATATAACCTTCCTATGCATATCGAGAAAGCTTCAGTTTGAATCATAACAATAAAATTTAGAATGAGAAGATAGGATGGAGGATACAACCTGGAAGCAGATATGTTTTCACAACTCGAATGATACATAACAAAAAGTAGGAGAATAACCCAAAATACTATATATTCATTTTTTTAATTTTACAAGTTTGTGTTCTGAATCTTCAAATGGACAGTATTAACAATTATCCTCGGGATTCAGTTAGCTGCAGTTTGACAACCCTTTCAGAGCTCAGTGACATAAAACTACTAAGAAGTCGTATAGGTTTCATTACTACCTGACTCCAGCTACCAGGCGCTGCACAGAGATCTACCACGTGCCGGACCCCTGCATATAATTATAAATTCGAATAAATTACTTGAAAGTATAACCTAATAGCAATATCATGGAAAACCTAGCCTAGCACTCCAGTTTAGCATACAAGAGCAATATGCCATAAGGAGTTACAGTATTCCATTTTGTTAGAATTGGTTTTAGATTATTAATTCATTACACATGCACGGATACACATACACATATAACCTGTTTGGCAAGTAAAGACATCTTATGAAATTTTTTTAAGAATAACCTGTGAATTTAATACCAAGTATACACACAGACATTGATCCTTTCTGAACCAACGTCAGGTGTAACATATCTCGTATAAACCCCAATCGTGTAGCATATGGTCAAAAATCGACAAACATACATTAAGGAATATAGGTAATTCTGGACCTTTGAATATGTCAAATTCCTCATCAATTTGGAGCAGTTTAAAGGCACTTCGAGCACGCCAACCTTCTTCCTTTGCTTTCCTATAGTATATATCCTGCAAATTAAACCAAACCACTAATGAACTAGTCTTACAAGAGAAGCAAAACAAATCACCAGCCGCTATATCAAGAAGAAGTACCCTTTTATCTCTTGAGGCTTTACCCATCTCCTTATAGCCTGGTAGTGCTGATACTTGATTCAAACTTCAAATACGAGTTCTTAGGATGATGACTACATGACAGAGAATAAATACAAGTCAATTTTACGCTGAACAATTGCGTTCTGCAGGAATGTGAGATACTTGACTATTTAAAACAATAATTCTAATAAACCATGCTAAATCTGCCTTCTTCTATGTACTAAAGTACTAAACGTTATAAATCTGTAGGCTTACATTGATCAGTCTAAAGTAATGGCTTACTAGATACCATCTTCCATAAAATAATTAAATAACCCATTCCTAATTAACACAAAATATTAAAGTAACCAAAACAAAAATACTTCAAAATTAAAATACGAAGTTTTTCAGTGAGCATTAGTTAGAACATTCATCAAGGGCAACATACTACTCAAACCCAGCTAGTCATTCTATCAAACACCTTACAAGCACTTCAAGAATCAGCAATACATGCAAAAAAATTCCAACAAAAACACATGTAAATTCTAATAAAGATTGAATCTTTACTACAAGGGCAAGCTCAAATCATATTAAACAAGACAGTAGTGAATATACTGGTTAAAAAACAAGCTATCGGAAAAATATTAAAAAATTACATTGTGTGTGTCCGTGGCTGTATGTATGTGTGATATAACTTATAAGTAAAGTTGAGCTAATAGCGGAAAGATGATTAAGCTTTGGTACCTAGCAGAGGAACAGAATTGTGGTTTACAAGTTCAACGTTAATCAGCTTGTCAAGAAACAGAATCGTGGTTTCGCAGGTTGTGACTTGTGAGTACAGCTTTGCGCGGCCAGATAAAAAAGAGAGTTCAAAGACCGAAAATTGAAATAATAAATTAATTTTGTAACTTTTTTTAAAGTAGAAAAATAAGAATTCATATTCATTTGTTTAGTTCTTAAGTTGAGATGATTGGACGATTATCTGTAATCTGTAAATTATTAACTCACGAGTGATCCACGTTGTAACTTAAAAAAAAATATTAATATTACATTATAATTTATGGTTGTAAAATATATTTTCATTCAGAAGTATTAAGAAATATTATAATTTTATATATTAGTTTTATCTATAATAAAACATATTGAATCATTCATTTTTTACAATATTTTATGATGTATTTAATATTTTTTCATTCCAAATACTTTTAAAAATAGTAAAATTTGAAAAATAAAAAATAATTTCACTTACGACTTTTATCCAACAATATCAATATATCAATTAAATATTTAATTATTATCGTCATTTTATTCATTTTTAGACTCTTTCACGTTATTTTATAAAATTTTCAATTAATTCGTACTATTTTATACATTTTACATCGCACTATTTTATACCCAAAATTTTCTTTAATTTTACGTTTTTTAATTACTAATATAGTTCTATATCCATGTTTGAAATAGCCGGATAAAAGTTGTCCTACTTAAAAATGAGATCAAAAGATACCTGGTAAGGATTAAAAGGTCTCGATATATAAGTTCCTTTGACTGAAATTCATAAATATTATATAATTGGATTTTTTTAAAAAAAATATCATCAAAAGATAAATTAAATCCATTTTAATATGTAACTTTTTATTTTGTAAAACAAATAAATATTTTTTAATAATTGGTCAAAAATTAGACAATTTGAGAGAGTATGTTACTACCTCTCTTTAATTAATGTTCTTCACTTCCGTGCCAATAACTTTATGTTCAAGAACTTGCATTTACGGGGACAATTTCAAAAAGTTTAAATCATGTTGTGAAAAAATATTCATAGATGAGGCATATCTTGAATAGATGACAAATAGTGATTGAGGAATATCTTGAATAACGACAAATTGTGATTGAGCTGCTGACACAAAATAGGATTTGATTAATCCATGTTGTACAATATAATTGATGACAATGCAAGTCAGGAAATTGAAGAACATAAACTATTTAGAAGAATTCTAAACTAAAGACATTTTTCCATCTTGGACTACACAATGAAAAAATCTCCTCTTTTCGATAAGAAACCACAACACAATCACATCTAAAGATGTAAATGGCAACACATGGGAACTCAGCTTCCTGCAACAGGTGCTACAGCTACTGGGGTAGGCTTCACATCCTCGGCTTTCTCATGCTCCTTATTTAGCATCTGGAACCAATTTGGAAACCTTCGTTAGTCAAGCTAAAGCATATTTACATTTTTCAATGCACAACTTGCAAGTGTGTGTGTGTGTGTGCCAACTAAAAAGTCTCTATTAAGTATAAGTAAACTATATTTTACAAAAAATTATTGGTATTTCTATAAATATCCAAATGCCAATGATGTAAATAAAAATATTTAGCCTAGAGAACGGTTGTTAACGCTGTGTAATGTGAGTTGTGAATCTTTAGGATGTGACATACTTTTTAATGCAGCGTAAAAGCATAATGAACAAACCAAACTTTTTTCTAGATGGCATTGAATATTTGAATGTTTGTTATATAAAATAATACAAATATAAGACACTCCATATTGTTACATATATGGCTTCAGAAGTGGCACTTCAACAAAGATATGATTTAAAGCAAAACTCATGAACCATAATAAACGGAAAAAATGAACCAGAAAAACAAATGGAGGGTTTATGACCTTGTTATTGATCAGGTTGTGGAGCGCTATCACACTTCGGATCAGAGATGAAAGGTAAATTACCAGCATCTGATCATTAGTTTTAACTGCACAAATAACAATTTATCATGTTCGAAAGAAGTTAATAACAAATGTACTGCAGATTGATCATGTTGGCTTATCTTGTTCCCAGTTCAGAGATCATTTAATTACCTGCAAATGCCTTGATCAAATCTGCCACATTCAGATTTGGGAGCAGGTTGAATACATCCTGCATAATCAAGTAGTAGATAATTAATAATTGGCAAGAAATCGAACAACTAAAGTTCGGAGGCAATCAGATGAAGTTGTATTAAATTAAACACAGTAATTCCATAAATATGTACCTGCAAGTGGTACAAAATCTCATGATTTAAAGGAAGTTTCCCATCAACAACGAGATCAAGGTAACCCCGTATCTCTCGTAGCCGTGCGTCCAATCCCTTCAAGGCTGCAAGCTTCCCAGTTACCTATAACAAATAAAAGACTAAGATAAGACTATTCACTTCTATATCAACTCAGAATTAATTAAAATTACAATTCAGATACACCAATAAAGCAGACATGAGCATAAATTAGTAACTAATAATATCAACATCATTAATCTGTAGACTGTAGCCCAGAAAAGATGCAAGAAAACATTTGAGAAAAGCTAAGAAGATAAACCTCTGTTGCAAGGGTACTTATGGTTGTATCTTTCACATCCCTCAGCAAGTGCTCCACTCCTGTTACAGGTAAAAAATTTCAAAGTCTGACAGTTGCTTTCATTTATCTTAAAAACTGCTTCATAAGGATAAGAAGGTTCAATAAAAAATAATCATACGAAAAAGGAATATTTATATCACCGCTCACCAATTTCCTCCACTTCGTGAGCAGCAATCTCCGAAGGCACATGTACAAAGATCTTCTGGCTCTTTTGGGTGGCATTCTGTGAGACGGTAAACAAGAATTAACTAAGTCAAATATCTGTATTTAATTTTCCTACTTAAAGGGCCCAGCAGCTATGCCATGTGTTAGCCTCTTACTAAAATGTAAGGTACAACTAGACAGAACTAGTATCATTCATTAGATTTAAGCAAGCACAATATCTGATGGAAAGCGATGACAATGATTTTACCTCTTTAACCTCTTCAACAGCATAGTAAGCTTTTGTAGGTATCCCCAACTCCTTAGGTTGGACATCTATGATAACCAACACAGGATTTGGAACATAGCTGCAATACCAGCACTTCATCGTAAGAAAAGGAAACAAAGCAAGAAGGTGGCATTTGCAGACCCTCAGACTCTCCCTTCTAAAGTAATTAAATCATCCCAAACCCTTCATTTTAAATGACATAATACACGACATCTATTATATTCGGATAATCAACCACACAGAGTTAATAATATAATGCAACCCAAATTGGTTCAGTACATCCTACACTTAGAGATGAGATAATCAAAACTGACAAAAAAGTATCTGCATGCAGTATCTCACTGTATCCATGAGAATATGTGTTAATGAGAGAAAGAGGTCAACGATCAATACAGATACTTACTCATTGAATAAAGCATGAACATCAAGGTCATTCTCTCGCAACTTTGGGCCAGTACTATACCATCCGACAACATGCTCCTTTGCTGCATTAGTATCAATATCATATACAACGCCTTAGATACAATTAACAAGAATTTCCCAAAGCATCAAAGATACAACTAATTGTAGGAAGCACTACCATTAATTCTCTTGAACATGGAGAACATGGCCTCATGGTAGTTATGGTCAAGAAACCATATGCTTGGATCTTTGTCGTCTTCCTCAAAAGGCACTACAAAAGTAATTTCATGCATTTAGAGCCACTAGTAAAATTCCAACTATAATTAAACTATTATTAGGATCAGAAATTGTTAACTCGTCATTAATAAACAATTTCCAAACTTGAAACTCCCACCTCATTTCCAGATTGTTTTAAGCTTACATAATAATGCATACAACAGCAGACGGAAATAAACCAAACAGAAACCCCCAGAATCTATCACTCAACTAGATTAACCATAACAAGTTCAATCCCCCCGTCCATCCATCTCAGTCAATCGTGTCAATGCTAGATTCCTACACTCGACAAATCAAAATAATTCGTGCAGTTACCAACATTCCTAATTACTTTAATCCGCCTTCCTCACTAAAAAGGTCAAATTCTCGAAACCGTTGATCCAAAATTGCTTAACATAATACAGTCCTCACCCGAAAGCCTAACTACAAAATTTAACATTCCATTGCGAAATTCAAACTCAAGACAGCTAGGTCAAAACACTTATCATTTCTTAATGATTCAATTACAATGATTATAGTTAATTATAATAATACTATGAAAAGGGAGATAAAATAGATCTGGGAGATGATACCGGCGTAGCTATTGGTGACGTCAACGGTGCCTTTGAAAGAGGAGCCGAGAAGGACGCCGACGACGCGCTTGCGCGTGTCTTTGGCGACGCGATTGTAGTTGTCGACTATGCTGAGGAGTACTAGGGGATGGACAATCACTTTCTCCATCGGCCGAGATGATATTTGCTGCGATTTTATCACGTCCATCGTGAGCGAGCGAGATTTGCAGAGAGAGAGAGAGAGAGGGAGATTTGATTTGTGTAGAGTGTTTTGTTTTTGTGCTGCTTGGAGTTCTGCTCAAGAAAACTAGAGAGAGAGAGATGGTTTTGTGTATGTGAATAAATGAAATGATGGGCCGGGCTTGTTTGTTTGAGGCTCAATTTGGGCCGTCTTGGGTAAACTGTATTTGATTTTAGTATATTTTACTACACTTGTTATGTTGTAGGGCACTCTCATTGAGAGCCCCATCTTCAAATATTTGGAGATATATTTGATATTTGGTCCAAAAAACCCTTGCATCCGGATCCCCAAAATACAAAATAAATTTGGGGATTAACCTTGAACCCCCATATATGGGATTGCACTATGGATCCCCATCTCAGCAACAGTCTAAAAAAGCAAGTGTACCAGCACTCACTAGCTGAAACAACCCGGGTCAAATCCCGAGTCTTTTTCGAAAATCGGGTCAAGTCCCGACCTCCGAATCCGAAAATAAGCCCAAATATACTGGCCCAACTGCAACAACTTGGGTAATCCACAAGCCCACCACAGGCCCCCAAAAGATCATGATTTGTTAGTGCAATTGGTAGTAGTACTTATGCTTATAAACTGAACTAAAGTCCACACACTCCTCGATGTGGGACTGGGGTGTTACAAACTCCCCCACTTAAATTCCTGACGTCCTCGTCAGGCCGAAACGGATAGCCCATAGGCCCAGATCGAACCTCTCTAGCCATTGTGGGATAATACCGGCTGGCTTCGTGTCCCCGCCTCCGGATCTCTGTCCATTGCGGGATAATACCACCAGCCTTCGTGTCCCCACCTCCGGCAACTTGACGAATCAAGCTTTCGAGAGCCTGCTCTGAATACCATATGAAACAACCCGGGTCAAATCCCGAGTCTTTTTCGAAAATCGGGTCAAGTCCCGACCTCCGAATCCGAAAATAAGCCCAAATATACTGGCCCAACTGCAACAACTTGGGTAATCCACAAGCCCACCACAGGCCCCCAAAAGATCATGATTTGTTAGTGCAATTGGTAGTAGTACTTATGCTTATAAACTGAACTAAAGTCCACACACTCCTCGATGTGGGACTGGGGTGTTACACTAGCAGTCTTGTACCATACAAAAAAAATATTAAACAATAATATAATCTCAGCAACAGTCTAAAAAAGCAAGTGTACCAGCACTCACCAGCAGTCTTGTACCATACAGAAAAAAATATTAAACAATAATATAGAGATGAAGATAAGGAACTGAATGCGGGAACTTTCAACCAGAGTTAGGATAATTACAGAGAATTACTATATATAGTAAGTTTTTGGGGATAAGGAAAGGGCTTCCAATGGGAATGCTCTTACATCTATATCTGTATCTTATTTTATTTTTTCTCGTAGAGTCATTATAATCCCATGAAAGTTAGTACTCCCTCCGTCCCCCTGAATTGTATACATTAGGGGACGGGGACGCGGCACGGACTTTAATGCTCCTGTAAAGTATAGTTGTGTAATTTATTTTTAAAATTTTCTTTTTCTGAATTAAAGTTTGGATGTTCTATTTTTATTCAGAAAAAGAAAATCTGAAAAATAAGTAATGGAACTATATTTTATAAGAGCATTGAAATGCGTGTCGAACAGTTAAAAAGAAACGTATACAATTAAATGGGACAGAGGGAGTATTGATTTTTGTTCCGGTGACCGGGGCTTCCAAGGGAACCGGTCGTTTTAATTTTGAACCATTTTTATTACAGTAATTTTTAAGGGAAATCTACAAAACTACCTACCTTTTCTTTTATTGTTTTCAAAAATACTACCTTCCAGAATTATTTTTAAAAATACCTTTTCATAATTTATTTTTTTTCAAAAATACTGTTTGCAACTTTTGCAACCTCATTTGCAATATATATATATATATATATATATATATATATATATATATATATATATATATATATATATATATATATATATATATATATATCGATATATCGATTCCGAAAATGAGGTCGAAAATGACATTTGAAAACTGGAACTTGAAATCAGGATTTGTAATTACGGTTGCATATGGTTGTATTCAGTTGCATATGGTTGCATTCAGTTGATTCTATTGTAATCTAATGGCCCCGCCAGGGGCACACCATACATCTGTTGTTACTTACAGTTTTCAGTTGCATTTAGTTGCAACTGAGGTTGCAAATGAAGTTGCAACTGCAGTTGCAAAAGTTGCAACTGCAGTTGCAACTTCATTTGCAACCTCATTTGCAACTTTTGCAACCTCATTTGCAACTTACAGTTTTCAGTTGAACTAGTTGCAATTGCAGTTGCAACAGTTGCAACTTTCCATTTTTATTTGCAACTTTTGCAACCTCATTTGCAACTTTTGCAACCTCATTTGCAACTTTTACGGCTGCGCCGCCCAAGGTTGCAAATGAGGTTGCAAAAGTTGCAAATCGTATTTTTGAAAAAAAAATTATGAAAAGGTATTTTTAAAAACAATGAAAAAGATGGTAGTATTTTTAAAAAACTAATTTTACAGATGGGTATTTTTAAAAAGATCCCAATTTTTAATTGCCCAACATCTGCTGATGATTTGAACACAAGTAACACACGGGAAAATAGTGAAAGCATTACTACTATCACCTAGCAGACATCTCCCATTTGCACTTCAATTGTTGTACTTCGTATATTGGGTCTCCCAGATTTCCCATATATCCCAGGAAATGTTATTTCAGACATTCTCCTGAAATGGGAGCTAGCACATGATGACCATCAGCCTAAATGCTTCTGACCAGAATAGTGCAAATAATATATGGATGATAATCCAGATAAATGTAGTGAAAACGCAACAAATAAGTTCTTCAGAACTCTGATTTCAAGATTTGGTGATATATTTAGAACTGGCAGCTGATTACATACGACTCATATTACACGATTGCTACTGCAAAATCGGCATATGATACATATTTAGAACTGGCAACAGACTACATACTACCCATATTAAACAATTACTACTTCAAAATTGGCATGTGATCATCAATCCAGATACTCTACTCAATGAGGCACAATTCTTATGCTGGTTTGGCTAGACAGTACTTGAAATCTAGAATCAGACATGCAAAACTGTTAACAATTACTTAGCAGAGTCAATAAAGCATATAACAGGCCCTCTTGTAAACATCAAAAGAGATCCATGCAAATTGACAAGCATAACTACACAATTGCCTGATGCCGAACAATATTCAACACACATTTTCATATATACACAATGACCGGTAACATGGTATTTATAGAAAAGTGTTCTTTACAAAAGGTCTGCACCAATATCACATCTGTCGCTAGAAAAGGCCTTAAACTGTTCTACAACACCATCTGTCACAAAACTGGAAATAAAACCCCCAAAAAAGAAGGATTTTCGCCATACCTCTATACCATCAACAAAGAATGCATCACTATTTAGTATTTAGAAGTTGGCTAATCAGAACCATCCATACACTCAAACATCGACGAGATGTTAAAGCCTCATGATTAATGCCACAACTTCCTTAACAATGCATAAACTGAAATCAATCTGGTCGCATAAATAAATGGATCTATAACAGTAGTGGTGACATAGAATGCTCAAGTATCAGCAGCGATTTCCTGAGAGCGTATACACTGATTTCTTAAGCTTGAGTATAACAAGTTCAATAAGCTGCAAGTACTACAGATCATATAAGAGAATGCACACATTTTTTTGTTAAAGATAAGCTATAGCAACATCAAAGAGCTGCAACTTTTACAAATAAATAACTATCAAGAGTTACTGAAAAAGTGGAAAGGAATAGGTGTAAGTTGTGACTTTACAATATAACACAAGGAAAACTGATTGACTGCATATAAAGGATAGAGTCGGTAAGTTATATCAGTGAGTCCTCCATCATATGTTATGAATTAGTTCTGCAAGTTTATATAAGCATGAATCGAGTCTGCATGAAGGACTGTTACCCCCACAGGACTTCATAAAGTCCACATAACGTCATTTATTATCATAAAATGTGTTCAAGGATGATACAACAACATATTCTTTAGGGCGATTGGTCATAAAAGTGAAACTGAACCCGAAAAATTTGAACTTTGCCATACCTCTATCCCCTCAACATTATCTCTACTAACGAAAAGCCTATTCCCACCACCTTCAATCTTTTTTATAATCCCTCTCTCCGAGTCCTCCACTTTATCCACGAAATTTCTCCTATATGATTCTTCTTCACACACACTACTCCCTCCTTGCTCCTCCACCCTAGACCACACCTCCAATCCACCATCTCTCCCAACAAATGCTTGCTTCTTATAACAATGTATCACACTACTAACCCCTCCACCTACATTACTCAAACTCGGATTCTTATCCTTAATATACAACCACGGATCATCACTCAATTTCCGCAAATCAGCAATAGCCAAATCCCCCGATTTTGAACACACCTTAAAAAGATTCAATTCAAACTTATCAACGTCTACATCAGCAAAAGAATCCCCGTACCTGCTACTCCTACCCGATCCCGGCTCATTCGTCTCCCAAACAACTTTCCCCGACCTAACATCCCATAACCTAACATAACCAGAGTATCCAAACGCACCAGAACTAATTGAACTCCCGAAAATCAAACTAAGCTCACTCAAGTACGTTAATTTCCCCGGAACAACACTCTTGGACGAATTACCATTCTGCCTACCTATTTCCGACACAACTTTCAAACTCGACTTATCGATTTCCAAAACACAATTCTCTCTATGCTGACAATCAAATGACGCGAAAACCGACTCATCCGAGTCAGTCACAGCATTAACTCGCGCCTTATATATCCTCGGATCGGAAGAGTCACTCCACTCGACCGATCCAACTCTCCGTCCATTCGCGAAACTGTAGAAATGCACACCGGAATCGATCTCCGAACCAATCGCCGCAATCTCCGGCATGACACGTCGGATTGAGGTGATGAAATCGAGGTGCGTCCGTACAGTCCCGATATGAGCCAAATTCCAATCGTACACCGAGATCTGACCACCGTGCCCTACCCAAACCGATCCATCATCATCATCACTCACACTAAAACTCGAAACGACGCCGTCCGAAGCAGGCCGGATCGTCGAAACGACAGACGCGTCGATTCCGCTGAGTTGACTCGGCAACATCGCCGATTTGAGCTGCGATTCGATGCCATAATACGCCGCCTCATCAAAAAGCTCCTGACTTGTGAACCTCCGGTAAGTCGACGGCAGCCGGTTCGATCGGAGAAGCGAGAGAAGTACGGAAAATATCTCGGGATCGCGGTCTATGAAAACCGGGTTGGAGTCGTTAATCGGCCGGTTCGAGAGAGCGTCGAGGAGTGAACCGGCGCCGCCGGAGCGGAGAGTGGAGAGAGTTGTCTCGAAGAGCTTGCCGCCGACGTTGAGCTTGATCCTATCGCCGGACGGTGGTTTAGGGGTAGAATTGTAAATTTTGGCCTCCATTTCTATAGGATTGCAAAATGTGGTATAGAAGTGTTTTGTTATTTAGTTATTGTTTTTCGTTTCTTTCTCATCCTGTTTTTTCAGTTTATTTTATTCTTTAGATGTGTTCTATGGTATTTTCTTGTAATCATATTTAACGTGTTTGCATATTGTAGTTATCGATATAGTAAAAATTATTCAATAAATTTTTTTATCATAATTTGTTTATCATTGATGAATGCATATATTCGATTGAGATAAAGTTTTAAGTTAAAGGTTTTTGATTTACAATTTTGGACGAAGTCTCGAATGGATCTTATACTTATTTCAATAGAGCGTGGAATAGAACGGTAGACCGTAGACGCTTGAACTACTCTGCAAAGGATTGATGAAAATGTTGCAAAATCATCTGACAAAGACATGAATTCGGTCGCCAATCGATATGGGTCTAGACGATGTAACGTTTTTATTAATAATTCAAAACGCGGCACGATGTGGTGTTAATAAATAATTTTCAAGGTCATTTTCCCAGATCATGATATTTTGCACATTAACGATGGATTTTGTGATAATGAGGGTCAACAGCCTGCTTCCGACCACCATGATTTCGCCGTATATGGAAAGCTCTGCTGAGTTTTGTTGAAAAGGAGCCTGGTATGTGTGTGTTCGCAACAAACTATGCTTAGAGTGTATTCTGTTATGCACTCTCCATCTGGTAATTTTTTTATACCTGAATTGATTTAGTTATTTATAGTATACAACTTAAAAGTAAGAATTATAAACCAGCATGCTTTACTTTCTGTGTTCTTTTCCTCTTCTTAAATGTGCCTTATACATCCCACCACTTTGCAATTTACTTTACTCGTCGACCTTTGAGGAAGCACAAGAAAACTATTAGTACTTTACACCATACAAGCCACTCTAATGCGCGCTTTACCCTGCATTAGCTACTCTATATTATCGCGCTATAGTGATGCATTCATTTTCTATTCAAGCAAGCAAGGTATCAGAATCTTGTCGAAGACATATGTGGCTGAACATAGGAACACTAAAGTAACGATAGTGAGAGTTAAAAGTATAAGATCCATTTAGTCGCTTCCACTAGCACTAAGGTATCAGGATTTTTTGCTTGAGCTGTTCATCTAAAACTTTCCCAGAGTTCAGGTTCATGACATGTCTCGTATTTGAAGCCTCATACTCTTGATGATTTTAAAATTGCCGATACCTTTAACTGGGATTGAGCTCTAATAACATGTTAAGTGATCTATTCTCCTAAAACTTCAAGGTATTAGGAAGAGGGTTTATCAGGATCATATTATATTCTAACAGTACTTGGTGAGTTTGTACCCTTTAGCAGCGAGGGATGGTATAAAATTATAAGATCTATCCAGCGACATGTACTTGCACATTAAGGTTTTAATGAGAGTGCTTCCTTAGCAACTTGCAGAAAGGATCTGATTTGTAAAAATGGGCGAATCTCAAATGTTCTTCGCTTCTTTGTCTAGTGGGAGGGACCAATGATAATATGCGCTAGTGTACTATAGGTGCGCGACACTTTTGCAATAGTTGCTGCAGCGACAACAGTGATAGTTTATGTCCTTTTTGGAAAAGACATGAATAGTTCCTCTTTGAGATTTTTGGTCTATGATTCAGATTCTTACTTCAGAAGAACTTACAGAAATTTGAGGTTGTAATGAAGAATCTTTAAGCCCATTCTGAAATTTAAAGGATCACAATCAATGTTTTCCTTTAAAAAGATAAAAAATAATGCACTATTTCTTTATGTAAAAGTCGACCACTTAGAAAAGCATCGGATGATCCGATTCCAACATGGATTCTACCTTTTATCTTAGCTTTAGCTGAATCAAGTTCGATTCACTTCCACTTAGTTCTCGAAATTCCTCCTGATCAAGAAAAAGAATAGAATATCTTCATCTCTGTGCAATTCTTGAATCTGAGGAATTAAGAAGACCATTACTCAAGGACGTTATTATATATCAGAAGTTGCAGGTTTTTTACAATATATATTGTTTTAAGTTGTTTGTATCAAAGAATTCATGTTGGGAAGTTGGAATCATTATCGTAACCTGATGCAGTAGCTATTCAACTGCCAAGCATTTATCAGAATCGTCGTTAATTTTGCTGGCAGCTACCTAAGCATGTAATTTATATGCATTCTGGAGAAATAGAAAATCCTTCCGAAAATAACATGAGATCAAGGCAAAGAAGTGCTTAAAATACATAGTAGGTACTGTCTTCGGATTTTTAACATTAAACATATTTGTTACCATCATAGTTTAACACATTTCTCCTCATAAATCCTTGGTAGAGCACTGAAACGACAATGTTTAGAACAAAGTTCCCACCAGATTAATACGGTCATACGTGCTACATTGCTGCATTTCAGACAACGAATCATAATAACCAAACTGAGGTCGCTGAAGAATGCCTGTTTGCAGATTATAATCCTGCACACTAAGTGCCTGTGAAGAAGTATCAGGACGTGGGGTCGTCAGCTGGCTGCTATTTGCCTGGTTGAAGTCCATCACTGATCCCTTGTCCGAAAGGTTCCATTTGTGATGATCTTTGAGCCTAGCATTCGTATCTGAATGCTGCTGACCGCTGTCTGTTGAAGTGGATTTAGCTTCTATGAGATTGACCATTGTGATATCATGGATGCTTGATCTTCTCTTATCTTTCCCTCCCGAAAGCTGTCTTATATAATATTTTTGAGCATGACTGGCAACCTGAGTTGGTGTTCTTGAAGTCACAAAATTGCGAGAGATGTTTCTCCAGTCCCCTTTCCCATACTTTTTGAGCCCAAGCAGAAATTGCCTAGAGTTAAGGACCAATCCAAACCATTGTTAAACAATAATTAATTGAAAATATATGTTAAACAATATACGAAAACAAGACTATGTACCTGTGTTCTTCTTCCGTCCATGGGACACCTTTTTTCCTTTCTTGATCAGTAGGCCGAGTCAACGTGCTTCGTTTACCACATCTTACATAGAATTGGTTCATTCCATCAAAGCCTTGATGGTTCGTCCACTCAAGCGCGAAAGAATCACAAGCGTATTCAGGTTCTGGAATCAAGCCAGCTTCTATATCACTAACATCTTCTTCCAGTTCTCTATACTGTTTAATCACATCACTCACGGTCTTTCCTGGGATCATGGCTGCCACATTGTGCCATCGGTCTGGAGTATCCTTATCAAACAAAGCAAGTGCATCCTCAAACATCTTGTTCTCTTCTTGGCTCCATTTTGTGTCCTTGATTTCCTCAGGGAACCACTTTGAGTTTCCAAGATACGAACTACTTGAAAATATTTTGGTTCCTTTCATGTAGTCCGGGTACAGTTGCGTTACATAGGTGGACATGGTTAGAAGGGCAGATACTTAACAGGTAGTTCAGATTTTCTGTTGATTGTCTAGAGAATATCTGAAGAATAGAAGTAAGTATATAAGTAAAGAAGCATTCAATCAAGAAGCACTAATAAGGGAATCTGAATACTTTATTGTCATAAACATAAGATGAGGAATCTAAAAAACCCAACTTTCCCTAACTTTAGGAAATACTGAGGAAGTGCAGAAAAAACCGTCTTAATCTTAAAGCCAAACCAAACATACCTGGTATATCCACTCGTAGAGTATGGTCTAGGAAAAGTAAGATGTACACGGACCTTGAAGACTCTCCATGTTACGGTCTCAGCTGATTGACAGTAGAGCTTTGTATCGGATTTAAAATCCAGAAGCAATGAGGACTAGGACAACCGCGGTTCAAATTTGGATGGTAAGAAAATATCTGAGCTTTACTATTGCATAAGTTGATGAAACAAGTGAATATAGAACAAAAATCTGTATAAAAGAGGCAGCTTTAAATGAAAAAGAAATCAGTAGAAAGTGGACAAATTCAGAGAGAGAGCAAGGAAATGAGCTTATAGATGTGAATTCTAGTATGTCAGGAATATGTACTTGTTTTAGGAGGGTAGAGATTTGCTGAACACAAGCATTAGTATTTAGTAGGAGATATTTGGGAATCATGTGTTGTGATGTGATTGGCTAAAATGATGTTATGGGAACTGGTGACAGGTGATAAAGAATTTTTTTTATAATCATTGAGTGAGGGAGGGAGGGAGAGGGTGAGAGAGAGAGAGAGAGGGAGAGGGAGAGGGGGAGAGAGAGAGAGGGAGGGAGGGAGGGGGAGGGGGGGGGGGGAGAGAGAGAGAGATGGAGATGCCAGCCAAGATGCAAAAAGACAATCTGTCAATGCACATGACTGTTCTGGTATTTATGAATAAGAGAGGGAGTAAGAAAAAATGTTGATTTTTAGCTGTGTGCTACTGGCACTGTCAATTATTCAATCTTTTCTACTTAACACAGTAACATATGCTTGTTATATATGCCCTGTAATCAATGGAAATGTTGTCTTCTTCATATTCCATTTTAACAGTTCTCTAATAATATCAAAGAAAGTCTTCATATCTTGTCATTCGCCTCCAAGGATCAGCGTATTCTCGCGTTCCCTTTCATTTTTTAACCGCCATTTAAATCACTAATTTTGACTTTCAATAGTTGTTGCCTATCTCAGTACATTATTTCAGTTGATGCTTACACTAGTTAAGCTCATTTGTTATTCCAACCTTTTCTGCTGGTGCATGTTGTTGTCTGTCTCAACATCAACCGAAAATGACCGACTTATTATAAAACTACCAAAAATCAGAGACTTTCTTAAGCACTATACTTCTTTCTTGGGAGATTTGTTCTTAAATTTCGGTATCTTTGCACATTGTCTCACCATGTCTGATCTGCATTGAGGCAAGTATATTTCAGAAGGGTAGCTTTCATATATGTTAAAGAAAGAAATTCTTGTTATTGTAGTACTGTATTAGTCTTCTGCACTTTTTCTGAACTTGAGTATAAAATTGATTTCTTAATTGTACTTGTTAATTCATAATCATGAAGTTGGCAACAGAATATATTTCCTCTGTTTGAATTTGATTGGTTCATAGGACTGTGGAATTATTTAATAGCACACAAATCAACATCAAAGCTTGCTTTGCATTCTTTAATCTCATCATGACACAAGAACTGAGATGAAGTTTATTATTCATGATTCTCCTTTTTATTACTCCTTCTGTCCCAACCATTTCTTTACATTTTGTTACTTTAAATATCAACCGGTCCCATCATTATCCTCACTTTTGTTACTTTTTCCCACTACTTCTCTTATTTTCTTAACTTTCGTGCCTAACCCAAATGTTAACATATGGATGGGACGGAGGGAGTAATTTAAGAAAGTTCTACTTTTTATATGAAAGGCCGGGGCATGTAGAGGTCTCCTTACTCTAATCACCACATCTCTCTTCAGACTTGAACCCTTGATTTCCAGCAAGAGGGAAATAGTTTTCGACAATGACCTTTCATTTTACATATTTATTAATTTAAGTTCTGCAGTTCCTCTTCTATAATGATACTTTTCAAGAAAATAAATCAGATATGTGTAGAGAACAAGTCTGCGAGTATTCCATCTGTTGTACTCGTTGTTATATGCTTTAAAAATATAGAAAAATTAGAACGAGACTTATATAGTTATTTTTCGTTAAACTTGGTAGTATATCCATGACACTGAGTAATGTATACCAGATCTTTTTCGTTAAATTTGGGTATTGACATGGTCTAGGAAAAGTAAGATGTAGTCGGACCTTGAAGACTCTCCATGTTACGGTCTCCATATTCAAGTCTATTATGCTCGAATTAAGCAGATTGAAAGCAAAATTTATTTGACTCAAAAGCACTATATTCCCTACAATCTTTTGTGACTGAAATTTCACAAAAGTTACATTTGCAGCTTCATTGGTGTAGTTCTACAAAGACTCTTTCTTATTAAGAAGACTGATGTCATATTCAGTTGGCCTAATAGATGTATCTTGATATTTTTCTTCTTGTCTTATATCTTCTAACATTTCGGGAGATCGCTTGGAGGTGGCAAGACAGACTCATTTGGGCCCTTTCCATTGTCGACCAGGAATGCCATCTTTAGTCCCCATGTTGTGTGTACTTCCAAGTGACAATGCATGAACCAAACGCCTTCAAAATGTGACAGTGAAATCAAAGTTAGTTTTTAAGTAAAAGTAGATATCACATTGTTGAGCATGAAAGTGTGAAACTTGGAGACATGTTTTTGGTTACCTGGATTGTCTGCGCGAAATCTAATAGCTGTCCATCCCCCGGATGGTACACCAATTGTGTTCCTCTCAACAGGGTCAACAAGATTAAATTTTTTAGGATCTTTCTTCGGATTAAAGTTTCCGAGTCCTCTGCCAACTGCAAAGAAGTTGAATCCATGCAAATGAATTGGATGATTTTCTGGGGCTATTATACCCGTGTCTTGGAGAACCAGTTGAACTGTGGAATTGTAAGGCAATCTATAAAGTTTTGTTCCACTTGTGGTCCCTAAGTTCTTCGGGGGCGTTGTGCTTGTGTAGTTAAAAGCAAATGGAGGATTGCTCGGAAAATCTGTAGTGAAAACACCTTTGATATTGAAGTAATGTGCTTGAAGGAGAGCTGTGGTAGGCATGATGAAAGTGACATTGTTCATGGATGCTACTACGCGACTTCCATTACCCGCTTTACAGCTTGGACACGGATTTATTCCTAGTCCAACTGTGATCAAAAGCGCGTGATCAACTGTTAATGGAACCTTTGCAGGAAATTTCTTTGAATTTAAACTTCTTAAAGAGTTTGTGAAGTTGTCAGAAATTGAGGTGGCATTTTGAGGTGGTGGATTCGTGAGGGTAGTCGCAGAGCTTGACAGTGTTCCAGAATAATGTAATGTGGCTGTTGCAGTCACATTATCTACTGCAATTGGAGAATCCATAAATGGTGAGGCAGCCATAAGGTACTTGCCAGAGGATTTGTCTGCTGTCACTAAAACATTAATGGTTTGGCCCGGTGCTATCACGATTGTATCCGTTTTGAAAGGCTTTACATAGGTGGCATCAACTTCGACTACAGTTAGCTTGTGTCCAGCAATTTTAAAGAAAAGTTCTTCGTTGAGTGCAGCGTTGATGATACGTAGCATGTAAGATTTCCCTGCCTCAACATCCAGTTTAAATGCATCTTGTGCTGAACAGTTAGGGACTGGTCCTGGTTTGCCATTGATTGTATGTGCATCTGAGACGTTTGGCGCCAATCCTGATTTCTGTGCTTGGTTGATCACAAGTTCCGTATCTGCTTTCCAGTATTCAGCTTCACAAATTTACAACATTTAATCAGAACCTCCATTTCTTAATAAAGGCATAATTTTACTGTTATTTGATATTTGTCGCGGTTTTAATTACCTAGTATGACCACAGCTTCCTTGTCGGGTTTGGGAAATGGATATGGGACGCCTCTCTTAGGAAGTATCACGATGGCACCGTGTACTGTTGCACGTAGCCATAGGATATGTGCATGCCACAACAGAGTACCCCTTTGGCCTGTGATTGTGAAGTTGTAAATATAGTTTTGCCCTGGCTGAATAGGGCATTGTGTGATGTAAGCTGGCCCATCCGCCCACCCTGTTCTCAGCTGTCGAATTCCATGCCTGCATTCGACAACATTACAATGCTGTTCCATCCATAGTTCCAAGTAATGAGTTCAGAACTTGAAATAAGTTTGAGTTTACCAGTGGATTGAAACATTGTATTTGACATGGTTGACAACCTTCACTAGCACTGTGTCTCCTTCTCTGGCAGTTAAAGTAGGACCTGGGAATCGTCCATTCACCGTCACAATTGGCTTTGTTGAGCACAATCTGCTCGAATTTTTCATCACCACCTTCACAAAATTAATCAAAACCCCAACTGTTAGCTCTTTCTGTACTAAGAAAAACACTCTTAATAGTAAGTTCTTCTTTTTTTGTTTTGACAAATATGGCTTATAGCCTTATAAGCCAGGACCTGAATCAGGGTCAAACTCAGGACCTGTGACGACAGAGGATAAACTCTTAACCAGATAAGCTATCCCTTAACGGTAAGTTCTTAGTTTTATATACTTTGCATGGCAAATTGGCATGCATAAAATCATGCAAGCAGAGGTTGCAGAATTAGTATCATAACATATAAAACCTGTCTGAAAATTAGTTGGGAGATTCTTACGTTGAATTTGTAATGTCGAACTCTGCATTCGACTAAAACAGGAAACAGGCATGCTGCAAACATCAAAACTCGAATCCAGGACTCCATTTTCGACGTTGATTAAGTTGTCTGCAACTTAATCTGTTCTAAGTACTGAGAAATGTCTCAGCATTTCAGCCTTTATATGCATATCAGATAACTACAGAATACTGCTGCAATGTCGTTTTTCGTTTTAGGTGAATGAATAGAAATTCTTATTAAAAAAGCAATGAGAATTCAGGAAATTTTGCCAATCTTTCCTTGCTTGTTACATAAAGTATGCTAGTTTTATCTTCTTAACCACCAAATTCCAGTTCACAAAAGAATATAAATAACGAAAACAAATTAAATATCAATATGTGTTACAAATTTCTTAATCATATACTTTGTATTTCAATGTCTGGGTTAGAATTTTGTATACATCATGGAGAAGCTTTTCGAAACATCTACCATACTTGCTGTTACAACCTAACATAACACACATATCTCGTATTCACGAGGAAATGTTATTTCCAGCGCTGTTTTTTTTAATTTCGGAGTTTATGAAAATAATTTCGTTCTTAACACGTAAATTAATAAATTATGAACATGGGACAATACATTCTTTTGTTCGAAAACCCATTTTTAAGATTGAAGCGTGGACTACTAGAAGATCCTGTTTAGAAGATTTTTCTAGTAAAATATACCCGAAACTCGTTTTTTTTTTTTTTTTTTTTTATTATGATTGAAGCCCGTGACACGTGTTTTTTACGATCCGAAAGTTATAGCACTGTATCTTTGTTGAGATGCTGATGGTACTAAACAATCACCGTCAGAGTAATATAGAAGTGATATGCAAATTTTAGTTGTAGACTTGTAGTAGCTAGGATTTCGACATGCCACCGGTCTTCTGCATGTTGCTAACAAAGCGCTGAAAAAAATTCTTCCTGTTAGAAGATAGCAAGTACTTGGTCCAGGACCATTGATAAATTGTGACCTTGATTGACAAACTAGACCCAAGATTCGAGGGTAACGAACTGTACCTTAGAGGACGTCCCAATGAACCATCATATATTATAGGGTCCGGGTCCTGACAGACGATTGATGCAACTATCTTTAAGCGGGTTTTTCTTTTAATAGCTTTAACCCTATTTTTTTTATGTAAATAATGGGGCTACTTTTTTTTCTTTTTTTTTTTTATCTTCCGGCACGAAGAAGAAAAAAGCACTGAGACAATCGCTTGTGAGGGACCAACTTCCTGCCTTATCATGTTTGAATTGAACAACATAAGATGGGAAATTGCTCATATGATATATGTAATGATGATATTTGAAGAGTACATAGCTTGGTCTAAATAATGATTATGCATTGTTTGAAAGGTAAGATTTTAAAGTACATTACTCATTACAAGAGCAACTGTGGGTAACAGCTAACAAGTATCCACTGTCTTCCAAGTAGGTCTAACCACAGGATCTGAGGTGGACTATGTATCTGAATTTCGAAGTTGGACTATATGGACAGGATCTGAGTTGGATGATGTATCTGAATTTTGAAGTTGGATCATATGGAGGGGTGAGAAATAATAATCGGAAATTATAATGCTGACAACTTAAATGATCACTGTGATAATTTAAGAGGTAAGAGAGAAAACTAGAATTCTGCTTATACAGCATTTTATCAGCAATCGCCTAATATTGTTCATCGCGGATTAGAGAAGGTGTGCAGGTTGCAGGATTATATGCATCTCTGGACTCCGTATTTAAGATGATTGATTCTTTTTTATGCATCTTTTGTTGTAGTACAGAACAACGTTCCGCGGTTAGATGCTTGACTATATTGCAGGAATGAGGCGACTTCTGTCATTAATGAGTATCAAAGATTCGTGGAGGTTAGTTTGATCAGATTTCTTTGAAGTAAAAGGATTCGGATATGTTATATGGCAGCGGCACAACCAACTCCAGCATGAGGATTGAGGAGGACTTGGCCCTGGCCAGTGATGGAAAACAAGGTTGCATTAAGTACTTATTTCAATTCTGAATACGTGAGTTTAAATCAATTATCAAGTAGCAACAAAATGAAATCTTTGTGACGCCTTTGATTTTTAAGTTTTAACTATACAATTCGACTCAATCAGTGATCATTTATGTTCATCGGTTTTAGCTTAATAACAAAGTTACCATATCTGAAGTTACTATCAGAAGTATGATAATGAAGAAGAGTAGGATGCTGCTGGCTTACATAACAGAGGAATGAAAACAGTACCTTGCACCGTTGTAGCATGGCATGAAAATCAGCGAATTTGAGATGTTCTGCAACAACTTCCATACTATTTCAGGCAAGCAAAACAAAAGAGACAAGGCATGGAATAAAATGGTTTAAATATCGAGATGCTCACTAAAGTGAATAAAATGTCTCATTTAACTCATCAAAGTCCATGAGGGCTCACTAAAATCACTCAACTCTATGTATATATCATTCTGTTATCTTAAACTTCATGATATAACAGACAGTCTGATGTGGCAAGCAAACTTGATATTATGAATGATTAAGCTACAGAATATTAAAAATGGAACATTCTTCTCTCAACTTATAACTAGCTGCAAGTTATAGTAATAAAAACATAATTTACATGAGTGTTGTCACTGAGCTAGCTTCACCTCCTTGACATGGTTTATATCGAAAATTTAATTTGCAAGTTGCAACCCAAAATAACTTGGAAACACAACAAGCAGATAGGTAATATGAATCTAGTAGTACAAACCTGAAAAGTATCTTAATATTATGAAAAGAAACAATATAAATACTAGAGTTATAACATAAAATGAACTCTTATATCAAAGTTTATAGTATTAAACAGGGGAAAACATATTCATGTCATTAGATATAAATTATAGCAAATGGCACTTAGTATACAAAATTTATCAAATGGTCCAGGCTATGCAACATTCAATCAAAAATTCCAGGCCATACATAATCATTTAAATTCAATCAAATGGTCCAAGCCATACATAATTAATTATTCATTCTTTCTCACATAATCATTTAGTCTTCTGCAAGATTAAATGGAGCATCAAATCATGCCAATTGGAGTTTTTCTGCAAAATTGGATTTACGTACTATATGAGGCAGGTATAACAAAAATACCAAAGTAGGCCTTTTTCATTACATATCAGCATGATTAAAATTACTGACACCTGAAATCATCAGGGTGATGACTTAAGAGATAAGAGAGAGAACAAGAAGTTTTCTTATACGCCATTTTATCAGGAATCGCCTTTTATTGTTCATTGCGGATGAGGGAAGATGTGTGCAGGCTGCAGGATTGTTTGGTCTTTAACCTTTATAAATCTCTGGACTCCATAACTAATATGTTCTATTCTTTGTTATGCATCCTTTGTTTAAAATATAGAACAAGGTTCCGCGGTTAGATGTTTGATGATATTGCAGGACGGTCCCTGACTTCTGTCTTCGATGAGTATCAGAGAGTTGTGGACCATAGTGGGGACTGGTCTTACTAATTGTAGTGAGGAAACCTCACAAGAAACAAAATAAGAAAATGAATGGCCAACAATTCATTTGACATTCTACGCAATCATTGAGTGGTTGAGTGATACAGAAAAAGTCTCTGTTTGCAGCCTCACATTCATATAGGATAACAAACCTCGTACACTTATGTCATCCTAGTACATTCAAATGAATGATAACCACAAGAATGCTGCTAACTATAGTCTGATCAGATTTTTTGAAGTAAACGGATTCGGGTATCTTCTATTAGTAGTATACAAGCAATGACAGCTTATATGGCTTTAGCAGAGGCAGAAGAAGATATGTATACCAAAGATGGAACAACTGATTATCGTAACAACCCTACTATCAGAAACAAAACTGGAACCTGGAAAGCATGCCCTTACATCCTAGGTTCGTTTAGTCCTTTTCTACTCATATCGATCATTTCATTCTGTAATTTGAACTACTGTCTTGATTATTTGCTGTACAATTGTAAGCAAGCTAAGTTATCTTTAATGAAAGAGCAGTTAATTGAAGTCAAATGAGTTGGTAAGTAAGTTAAGTTGCAGGTTTGCCTAGTTTGAGTAGTCGATTAGGTACTTCACATAGTATTTCTTTCGGGTTTTGAGGGAATTGAGGTTCATATTACAGTTTCAGACAATTTGATCAAAAAAAGCACTTGTTCACCGCTTCTAAAATCTTCATGTGCAGCAATTATTTAACTGTTCAATTTTCAAACAGGGACTGAATGCTGTGAAAGATTGGCATACTATGGGATCAACATTAATTTAGTGAATTATCTCAAGTTCCAATTAAACCGAAGTAATGTTGTTGCAGTTAATACTGTCACCAACTGGTCTGGTACATGTTATGTCACGCCACTACTTGGCGCATTTCTTGCTGATGCTTACCTTGGTCGATACTGGACAATTGCTGCCTTATCAATTGTCTATGTTTTCGTAAGTAAATTTTAATTCTTAATTTATCATATTTTGTATAAGCAGCTGTTATGTTTGGGGTGACAGATTGTGCATCGTATTTACAGGGAATGACAATATTGGCTCTATCAGCGTCTGTCCATGGACTGAAACCCTTGTGTGATGACAAGCACGTTTGTCATCCGACAAGCCTGCAACTCGGGGTTTTTTACACAGGACTTTACCTAATAGCTCTTGGTACAGGAGGCATTAAGCCTTGTGTGTCATCTTATGGGGCAGACCAGTTTGATGATTCGGATGAGTCTGAGAAAAAAAGCAAGAGTTCGTTTTTCAACTGGTTTTATCTTTCGATCAACATTGGTGCACTTGTTGCTGCCACAGTGCTTGTCTGGATACAAACAAATGTGAGCTGGGGCTGGGGCTTTGGCATTCCTGCTGCTGCTATGGCTATTGCTGTTGTGAGCTTCTTTTCAGGCACACGTTTGTATCGCAATGTGAGGCCTAGTGGAAGTCCATTTACTCGGATCTTTCAGGCAGTCGTTGCATCTATCAGAAAATCACGTGTTGAGGTGCCTAGAGACAAGTCTTTGCTTTATGAGACAAATACAGTGGAAGCATCTGTTATTAAAGGAAGCCGGAAACTTGATCATACTGACAAGTTGAGGTACGAATGCACATAATGCAATGTAAAATTCATGTACAAACATCCTTGTAATTTTTTTCTGATCACTTAGACTCTGGTTCCAGTTTTTTCGACAAGGCAGCTGTAGTGACTCACTCTGATGAACCTAAAGATTCCATCAGTCCCTGGAGACTTTGCACCGTTACACAAGTCGAAGAACTCAAGTCTATTATAGGCTTGCTGCCCATATGGGCATCAGGCATCATCTTTGCTGCTGCATACACTCAAATGGGCACATTATTCGTTCTTCAAGGCAACACAATGGACCTTCAAATGGGCCCTTCATTTCAGATTCCACCAGCCTCACTATCCCTCTTCGACACCATCAGCGTCATATTTTGGGTTCCAGTCTATGACCGTGTGATCGTGCCTTTTGCCAGACGAATCACGGGTCACAAAAGCGGTTTCTCCCAGCTACAACGGATGGGAATAGGCCTAGTGATCTCAATTGCCGCGATGCTGTGTGCTGGAACACTAGAGCTAGTGAGACTAAAAATGGTCAAGAAGCACAAGTACTATGAACTTGAGCATGTTCCCATGTCCATTTTTTGGCAAGTCCCTCAATATTTCATCATTGGATGTGCTGAAGTATTTACATTTATCGGACAGCTTGAGTTTTTCTATGAGCAGGCTCCTGATGCCATGAGGAGCTTGTGCTCAGCATTGTCGCTAACCACAGCGGCCCTGGGGAATTATCTGAGCACATTACTTGTCAGCATTGTCACAGATTTGAGCACGAAAAATGGTGGTGAAGGGTGGATTCCTGATAATCTGAATTATGGTCATTTGGATTATTTCTTCTGGATGTTGGCTGGGTTAAGTTTGATAAATTTGGGATTCTACTTCTCAGTGGCTAAATGTTACACTTACAAGAAGCCAGTTGATCCCAGTAAATGAATAGGATATCCGAACCGACCCAATTCGATCTGAACCTATTTAAATAGATATGAATTCGTCGAAAAAATAATGTGATTCGACAAGAGTCATCCAATTATTTAGTGGATCGAAAATAGATATAGATTGATCCGATCCATCTATGATCATTTTATCATTATGATATATATATATATATATATATATATATATATATATATATATATGATAATCCATTCTCTCTAGAGTCCTTAATTAGAAATCCATTCTCTCTAGAGTCCTTGGAGTCCTAAACAACTGTGCATATCACAACTACTGATAAAACGGGGATTGTCTCGGCGGTTTTGATTTTTAAATTAATGGGGGCTGATATCCTGCAGATTCTTTGATACTACAAATCATAGCTTGACTGTACACTATAAAGTCCTACTTCGGTCTAGTTTCAGACGGCAGGACAACTGCGCGTGCAGAACAATTCATTGACTTCTAAACAGGATCCTTGTAACTTTACATAATCATAGCATACTTACATCCAGTGCAGAACAACATTGAATTAACTGATGAGAAATATTATCCTCACCTCAAAAACTACAAGGAAAAAAAAATAGAATTTTTATAATAAATACATGACAATGAATTTAACAAAAAGAAGAATTATAATAAAAGTTCATGAAAGAACAAACTAAAACATTCTCAACACGAAATCTTGTTTACACGGGATACTAAAAAAACTAAATAATATTTACAGAAATTACATAGTAGATCCTTTCTCATAGTGTCATGATTCCAAAAAGATGAGAAAGCTAAGAAAATTCGGTAATGATTCGATGTAAATCGAGAAGGAAATAAAGAAACCACCGTGAAACTAGAAAAGAAGTGAAGATGAATGCAGGACATGTTGAGTAACAAATAGCAGGATAATCTCTCTTTCACAAACTCAGCAACAAAATAAACTGACGCTACAATCGTGGAAGAGATGAGTGAGCGCTTAATTTGGAAAGATAATGTTGTTAATGATTTAGATGAGAGAAAAATGGAGGGTCAGGATTGGGACTCCGGGAACTCCAAATAAAGTGGGACTCTAAATAACTTTTGTCTCTCTTCTCTCTCTCTCTATATATATAATAATTATAATATTTATTTAATACTTATATACTCAGTATGAAATGGATTTTGGATGGGGAAAGCCGGTTCAAGCCACAATCATGGACATGTCGTTAAGTAATTACATTATACGGCAAATGGGGACAGAATTAGGGCTATTGTTGGTCCGAAAGAGCAAGAGATGGAATATTTGGGTGTAGGCCCTCACAGTCACATTAAATAACAATATGGCCCTCATAGTCATGTTTCGTTAAAATGGCCCTGACTGTCACAACAAAACGCAGCTTCATATTACGTTTAGAGTAAAACGCCACTTCAGTTGGCGTTTAGTTGGGCTGGGCTTTAAAAACGTGAGTTAAGATCACGTTTTCACCTCTAAAACGTGAGTTAAAGCCACATTACTTTTTGTTGCAAACTCAAAACGTGGGTTCGTCCCACGTTGAGAGTGTCATTTTTTTTAATTTTTTAAAATTTGATTTAATTTCAATCATAAATAAATCATTTTAAAACCCAAATATGAATTCTAAAGTATTAAAAACTATTAATCTATATTTTTAAGATTAATCTTTTTAATTTAATATACAGTACGAATTAATCATTCTGCAACCCAAACCTAAAACCTAAATGCTAACGATTGTAAATTTATTTATTCTGCCGGTTTCTCGACTTTAGGGCCTTCGGCCCTGCAGCCTCGCATTAATTACGGTTTAGGCTCGAGGGAGTAGGGCCTAACGGCCCTACACCCTCAATCCTATAAAATTAAAGAATTCTTGAACCTGAATTTTTTAATTATAACTATATTTTTCTCCGAAATTTAAGAAATAAAAATTAATTTGAACCGCGGTACCGTTTTAACAAAAAAAAAATATATTATAACATGGACAAAAAATTATTTTAGCCACTTTCCCGTCAAAACATAATACTAATAGAAAATTTATTATTATTTAGATAAAAATTAGTTTGGGCCGCCTCCCGTGCCCGTCAAACACAATACTAATCAAGAATCATTTACATTATTATAAGATCAATATATGATTCATATTTTATATATCTTATTTTATTTTGTAATTATTTTGAACCACCGTTTTAACAAAAAAAAATTATAACATAGATAAAAATTATATTAGCCACTTTCCCGTCAAACATAATACTAAATAAAAAAATTATTATTATTTAGATAAAAATTAGTTTGGGCCGCCTCCCGTGCCCGTCAAACACAATACTAATCAAGAATCATTAACATTATTATAAAATCAATATATGATTCTTATTTTATATATCCTATTTTTTTGTTAATTATTTTTATCTTATGATTCCTGTTTATTGGTTAAAACCTGCAAATAAAAATAGAAAGTTGCAACTGTTGCAACTGCAATTGCAACTAGTTCAACTGAAAACTGTAAGTTGCAAATGAGGTTGCAAAAGTTGCAAATGAGGTTGCAAATGAATATATATATATCGATTCCGAAAATGAGGTCGAAAATGACATTTGAAAACTGGAACTTGAAATCAGGAATTCGGTTGCATATGAAGTTGTAAAAGAGGTTGCAACACGGCTGGCGCCGCCTGTAGTTGCAGATGAGGTTGCAAAAGTTGCAAACCGTATTTTTGAAAAAAAAAATTATGAAAAAGTATTTTTAAAAATAATTCTGGAAGGTAGTATTTTTGAAAACAATAAAAAAAAGGTAGGTAGTTTTGTAGATTTCCCAAATTAAAATTCATAAATTATATATGATCCATTAAAATCAAAGATGAATATACTCACCATAGAGATTTTAAATTTTTTTGAAATTCCATTAAAATCCATGAGATTTTAAAATATTGTACTTAAATACTTAAAACTCTATAACAACTTTGGACATTTTATCAAAAATCCTCATAAAATCAAAATCAGATACAATCCATTAAAATTCATAAATTACATATGATCCGTTAAACTCATAGTCGAATATACTCACCGCAGAGTATTTAGGATTTAAACACAATGTATCAAAATCTCATAGATTTTGATAAGATTTAAATAAATATAAAATACAACAAAAATTTATTTTATGAAGTCAAAAAATTACATCAGTTTTTTAATATCATCATATTTTAATGAATTTTAAATAATTTTAATTTAATATTATCAGATTTTTGAGTATAGTTTAAAATCCTGATATCATCCGTCTGTCAATCACGTCATTTGAGAAAAAAATTGAAAACAGAATTTGGATACGTTACATTTTCATAAACTACTAGTTGAGAAACCGCGCGTTGCGGCGGCCTATAAATATTATATGAATTATTCAAAATTAATATTTGTAATTTTAATTTTAATTGTGTTTTTCTTTTTGAAAAGTAATCATGTTTTTGACTAACATTGTCATTAATTTTTCTAAACACTACTTCTTAGACATATACACCACTCACTACATATAAAAAGCATAACAGAACTGATTGATGACATCTAGGCATATACATCGATCACCCAACAAATTTTTTTTTGATATCTTTCATCTAAAAATTCCAGAAAATTTTAAAAAATAGAACGGAGCTATCTGAGAGACGCCATCTACACGTCTCTCGCTTCTCTTTTATATAAGTATAACCGAAATATAAATTTCGATTAATCGAACCGAAATTATTTTGGTTATTCGGTTCGGTTTTTAGTTAACCGAACCGAATGCACACCCCTAAATGTGATATTGAGAGAGAGTGTGGGTTGTGTTTACATGATCCAAAAGGACCAAAACCCTACAACCTATAAAGGTATTTATAGGTGCAGAGATACTTGTGTGCTACTCTTTTTCATAATTAAATAATCTGAAATAGAATCAGATTAATTTATACCAAGATATATACCATATCAATTAATCTGAAACAATTTTTTTTTGATATCTTTCATCCAAAAATTTCAGAAAATTAGAAAAATAGAATGGAGTGATGTGAGAGGCGCCACCTACACGCCCTTCGCTTTTTCCTTTATATAAGTATATTGATGATTGATATATGTGATATATTTTTTGATTTTATTAAATTTAAGTAGATTTTATTCAGAGTCCTGAAGTTGGTCATTCTTCTGCACGATAGATACGCCACAGTGAGTATGTAGTTGGACTTGCAGAGGTCAAAGTCAACATCAAATCTGTCAATATGGCAGAAACGGCTGTAAATATTTCTGATGTACTGTAATTTAATACTCCCTCCGTCCCACCAGGTTCTTTACAGTTTCCTTTTTTGGATGTCCCATCCAATTCTTTACATTCCAAAACTTACCAAAAATAGTCAATGGGTCCCACCACTTCCCAACTTTTCCTCCCTTTTCACACTACTTTTACTCCCTTTTCACACTACTTTTACTCCACTATCTCTCTTTTATTCATTAAAAAATTGATGGGTCCCACCACTTCATCCACTTTTCTTTCTCTTTTCCACTACTTTATACATATTTCTTAACCTCCGTGCCCAAACCAAACGTAAAGAATTGGCTGGGACGGAGGGAGTATCGTGCAAGCGGCTGTTAATATAATGTTAAGTTATTTCTTTTCCATACCCAATTTACAATTCACATAACCAACTACTCCCTCCGTCCCCCTGAGTTGTATACATTGGGGGACGGGGACGGGGACGCGGCACAGACTTTAATGCTCCTGTAAAGTGTAGTTGTGTAATTTATTTTTAAAATTTTCTTTTTCTGAATTAAAGTTTGGATGTTATATTTTTATTCAGAAAAAGAAAATCTCAAAAATAAGTTACGGAACTATATTTTATAAGAGCATTGAAATGCGTGTCGAGCAGTTGAAAAGAAACGTATACAATTAAATGGGACAGAGGGAGTACCAACCAACAAAATCTCTAGTCAACACTATGGGGCCGTTTGGTTAGGGGTATTCAGGAAAAGTAATCAGCCTGATTGATTCCCTTTGTACGTGTTTGTTTTAACAAAATTATCATTCTCTTTCCCCTTTTTTAATAGTGGGTTTACCCAATATTGCTCATTGCTCATTCCCCACCCCCAACTAGGTATTTGGATTCTCTTTCCTCACCTTTTTTCTATTTTAAGTTATAATTCATATTTTAGACAATTAAAATAATAGATTATCATATAAAGTATTTTTAAGAATTAAAAATAATTTTTAATTTAGTTTTTTTAGTTAAATATAATTGTGACATAATTCACATGTTAATTTATTTTACAAAATTAATAGTATGGTTAAATAAATTGTATTAATTTCTTAGAATGTAAATAAATCATCTTGTTATAGATATGAATACATTTAACTTTTTTGAAATTATATAATATTAAAAATATCGAATATAAAATTAATCACACAAATTTTCATTCCGTTTCTGCAACAAAACCAAACAGGTAAAACAATTCAGGATCATTCCATTCCTTTCTCCGCGTTTCCCTTTCTGAATTCCATTCCGTTTCTCCGAATCGAACCAAACAGCCCCTGTATGGATTTCCGTTTCTCCGAATCGAACCAAACGGCCCCTGTATGGATTTAATAGACTGTAATCCACTGAAAACACAAACAACAAAAACTCCTATTATAATACTTATTTTTCATAAAAATAATTATTCAAATTAAAATTATTAAATTGAATTACAATTCATTTTATTCAACCGTTGCTGAGTATTATATTCAATCTTAAACTGTTGCTGAATTATCCAACCGTACACATAGTATTATATTCAATCTTAAACTGTTGCTGAGTCTATTTTATATCTTTTATTATATATAAAATCACAATACAAATTTAGCTAATTCAGAATTAGAATAAAATAAAATCTTTAATTCGATTCAGCTGCCTAAATATAGTATTCCGTTGACAAATACAGATAATATTGATCATAAATTCGCTGTCAAATCTATCTATATTATAAAGCCTGTTGCCAAAATACCTTTGAAATGACTATATGACCCATGCTTATACACTTAAATCCCAAAAACAACACAGTGTACATACGATATACATACGCTCTTCCCATCAAAGCCGTTCTTTCCTTCGCTCTGTATTACACGTGCTGCTCATCCACTGTACGAAACTATCACCCTAAATTATCTGCATTCAAAATTTATACAGACTTTCCCCCGCTTCTCCATTATTCTCTCGCCGGAGGTAAAGCTTCTTCCCCTGCTTTGTTTGTTTCCGTTTTTCGATCTATTTCCAGATGTCTTAATTGATTATATCAATTCTCCAATTTTTACGTTTTTCAGCTGTAATCTATTAAAATTTAATTGATGGATTCTCTGGACAGTAGTAATCTCAAGTTGCCGGCTCCGGAGTTGGAACAGAGTACTCTCAAATTGCCGCCTCCACGGTTGGGTAATTTTCTGTGACCCATCTCAGCAGTGCTTGACAAAGCAAGTCATGGATTAATTTCCAATATCCCCTCTTTCCCCCTTTCTGAATTGATGGAGAAGAAGGTATGTTCAAAACTTTGTTTTGTGCTTCCATTTTATTTGATTAATTGATTGAATTGTTGAGCCTGATTTTGTCTAAACGTACACCGCTAGGTGTTTGACAAAATGTGCCACAGAATTTTTAGATCTTGAATTTCCAAATATTTATATGAACTTAATTTTGTTTAATATTGTGCAGGTTGTGTGTTATAAATTTGAGCATTGTAGTCAGGGTAATGACCTCCTCTGACATTTTTTCTACTATAATTATTATTGACAATTTTAAGAAATTCACGTGTTTTAGGATAATCTTATGTTATGATTTATGTTATGATGTGCCTCACGAGGAAGTAGAGAAGAAGGTTAGTTCCTGTCATTGAGTCTGGGAATTGTATTTTTACTCTTAACTGCTTAAAGTGTTGTTGGTAATATAGAACTAAAAGTATTATTATATTTGTACAAGTAATTTTAGGCATCTGATACAGGGATTAGTATCCATTAGTATGTCTGTTTTCCAAATGTGGCTGTGCTTTGTGTGTTCGTATTTGGCCTCTGCTCACAAGGAATGGTATGAACAAAGACGTAATGCTGACGTGTATGAGATTATAAGACACTCAATTCTCATCTGCTCTTGACATTCACCAAACATTGACGATCTCATCCCATGAGTAAGCATTCTGTTTGCTGTATCGCAATATATATGTTAGATGGTCAGTGCTGACCTGCATAAAATGTGTGTAATCCAATATGAAATTTCATTTTGGGATTAACTTTTAACTTTCTGCAATTAACTATATTTAGAAAATAATTTCTTCATCAGATGAAAAAATGTAAATTTCTTCATCAGTTTTGTGCATGTGCGAGTATGATCAGATGATTGTTAACAGAATGAATTGTATGCTTATCGGATGACATAAGCTATTTACTATAAAGTACACATATATAAACCAAGCAGTGAGGTTTACATGGCAAATTTTAGTTACCAATTTATTGTGTGGTTAGACTATAATTAGTCAGCTTAAGTTTCCGTTTGATCAACTATATTCACTTTATCAGGTAGCAGCTTTTCTAAAAATCCATGATATTGCTGGGCTGGTTAAAGGTGGTCATGAATGTCAAGGACTTGGAAACAATAACATGTCTGACATTCGTGCGGTTGATGGCATTTTTCATGTTTTACGTAAGATAGACATATTTTTCTGCATTATCAGTTTATGGATCTGATATCATGGATTAACTAGAATATTGATCTGCATTTGTTGGTCCTTTAGATGTGAAATACATGTACCAGGGAATATATCTCATCAGCTCTATACTATCTTTTGGATTATTTTGGAAAAGATGCATATTCTTCTTTCTCTTAGTATTATGATAATTTATTAAATGTGTGATAGAATCTCCCAAAGAACAGATAATCCCAAAAAAACATGCCTTATAATTTTCTCTTAGTTATTTTATTTTTCGAGTAGAATTATGTATATCTGAGATAAGAATCACTCATGTACAATCTCAATCTGCAGAATGTTTGTTGGTTCTTGCAAGCGCTTGCGCATAATGAAAGGAGCTGAAGCAATGGACCTCGGTAAGTACTTGGGAATTTAAGAAACCGTTAAATTATCTGTACATTCGATCAGATTTTAATCTTTTAGTGTCTAGATCAGTAATACTTTAAATTTCGAATAAATATTTAGCACCTCGAGCCATGGAGAAACGGAAAAACAGAACCTGAAGGTCCACAACAAGCAAGCTGAACAGCCGCACAGATCGATCAACTCTGGCAGCAGGTTGTTATATTATAGATATATGTTTATATGGTTTGTTATAGTTGTAATTAGTGTGAGAGACAAACAAATAAATCTTGGTTTCAAGTTTGTTTCTTTTTTTTTTTAGTTGATAATTATAAATTAAAGGTTGGCTTAGGTATTAAGAACTTTAAGTTTATACTATTTGTTTGTATTATTTGAACTTTGTTGGAAATTTGTTTTGTGTGTGTGTGTGTGTATCTCACTATATTGTTTTTAATAAGATGTCAACTTTAAAGGGGGCAAGAACATGCGCAAGTAGTAGATATACACATTATATATAAATCCATGGTTTGACTAAGCTGGCCAGGATGTGACTGATGCATTCATCGCTTTTCATCCCACTAATGTTTGGGGCCGTCTTGACAAGTTTTTTAATGGTTACCATATCAAATATTGTAATGTGTCTGATGTATCAAAAGATTACAGGAAACTTGCTTCTGTGCTGGTGAAAGCTGGGATGTTTGAGAAAAAAGGCCACACTTTCACCTATTTTCTTTATTTTGCTACTTTGTTGTTTATAGGATGTGTGTATGGTGTGTATTAATTGTGTATTCAGTATGATCATAGTCACAAGTTGAGTGCACTGTTGATTTTTATTGAACATAAGAGGCATCAGCTAATTTTGCAATTCTTACTGTTGTAATTTTGCAATTCTTCTAATGAATAAGTTGACTATACTTACTGTTGTAATTTTGCAATTCTTCTAATGAATATGTTGACTTAGTTGCGGAACATCGTTTGACTAAGGCTATTCGTCCTCATATAAATGCCTTTTTGGAGGGGTTAAATGAACTGATTCAAAGGGATTTAATCTCTATTTTTAATGATGAAGAATCAGATAAATGCCTCGGATATTGATTGTGAGTTCTCTGAAGATGTGCTTTATAATTCAGATATGTTAAGAGTACTATGTTCTGTTATACTAATTTTTTTATATAATCCTCTACAATGGATTGCATGAGAATGAATACCGAGTATTTAGGGTATAGTGCTGGATCTCCTGTTATACATGCTTTTGGGAGGTTGTACAAAGTTTTAGCAAGGAGGATAAGCACGACTCTTACAGTTTGTTACTGGCACCTCAAAGGTACATACTTATATTCTGTATCATCTATATGTGTATGCCTGCACGGAGGAATCTACTCTGACCTTTTATGGCAACTAACAAGTCTTGCTGGTTGAATGATTATTTGTGATTTGGTAAAGAATTGAATTTGGGTTAAAATATTGAATTCCCGTGTGCAATTTCAGGTACCTTTAGAAGGGTTCAGTGTGTTACAAGGAATTTCGGGCTCACAGAAGTTCCAGATTCACAAGTCATATGGCAGCGCAGATCACTTACCTTTTGCTCATATATGGTAAAGATTATATTCTATATATGATATTGAATGCATACGAGCAACCATTTTATAATACGTGCAATGGCCTGTTTTAGATGTGTGTGTTTCATTGGAAGATAGAAATGGTCCAGGTTTCGAATCCACATGTACCTATCCGAATCAACGTGATAACAAAATAGTTAAATTTAGGAGTTACTATCATAAGTGGGACTTAGACATAGTGACGATGCACACCCCATCCCAATAGATATCCATTTAAGTAAGAGGATGCCTGTAGCAGGATTTTGCAGCCAACCAAACACCTTGAACTAATTGCCCAACCATGAATAACATATAAAATATGACTGCTTATGAAAGGTATACGAATCCCTGATTTTGCTTCAAGTACTGTACGTAAGGTTTTAGACCATTGTCTCCAATTTCTTTTAGTTCTTTTTCTATCAACTGGTCTCCCGGCTCTTTTTTAAACTACTCTTCTACATCTGTTTTTTGTATCTCTTGGTTGGAAATTGCAGGTCTTTTCGGAAGACTGCCTGCAGACTGGTGTCCTGACTCTTTTGTAAAGAAACTGTTCACAGACTTGGAATGGGAACTAACATGTATCCTTCCTCTGCATTGATCGGCCAGCACATGGATATGTTCAGGTTGCAGAAATCTTGCTCCAAGAGGGTGCCAATGTTGGTGCTCCTGATATGTATGGATATCACACCTTGAAAGAAAAGCTTTCAGCAGAGACTCATTGCCAATCTTTCTGAAAGATGATGGACACAGCTGGAGTTGATATGTTGCCGTTACGTTGTTATAATTGTTGACATCTCCGGTTTCTTTAATTTCTGGATGGCTGCTCAAGTTGGCAAAGCCCGTAAAAAGGATTTATTTTATCTGTATACATCTCTTTCAGGTTTTTTTTCTATCATCAGTCGATAATGTGCATTTGATATTGTGAATAAAATTTGCAGGTATAAGGTTGCTCTACCTGCGATGTATGCTTTAGAATCAGAAAATGAAAATGCTAATCTCTTTAACTGTGTTCAGGTACTATTTCTCTTTTTCATGTTTGCAAATATATATTGTACTGTTTTCAACGTGAATGTTCTAAGCTTTCAAAATTTCTCATCGGGTCATTGACTGTGTTAAATGGTGAAGAGAGGTCACCAGAACTCCATGGAGTGGATGCCTTTGTTCTTGACATTCATGATGTTGGGAGGGATTAAGTACTCTGTCATCTCCTCAGTTCTTGGTGTTGTTTATATTGTTAGTTTTTATTTCTATTTAAAAGGATATTCCACTGGCGATCCTAAGAAGCCTCTATCTGTCGGGTAAATCTGAATGATTTCCACCTGTATAATAAGAAGATATATGCTTTGATTTGGTTATTTAAATATATGTTGAAATATATATACCTGCAACAATTATTTACCTAACATGCTAAATTATACAGGTTCATAATGTTAGTGTTAGGAATCTATGAGCCTTTGACATGTGTTATATCTATCTAATTTACATATCCTGTTGCCTCTTTTTGTATAAGAAGTCCATGCCAAGTTTAATGTGATCACTACTTTTTGGGGAACAATATTTTTTTGTGTTCAATTTTTGTGTTATCATAGGTTCACCTTGAGTGAAAAGATTTTAACTAATGATGTAGATTTTGTGCAGATTGCAGAGTGAACCTCATTTTACAGGCCTTGACTTCAACAACATGAAAGAGAAGAAACATAAGTGCCAGACAAACAAGAACGTGTATCAAGGCTTTTATGTTTCTTGATTAAAATAACTATTTTGTTTCATTTTTGAAATTATTTTGATATGTATAAATTGATACAAAACTTTGTTACAACGTTAATTTATTTTTAACTTTTAAACTCATTTGTCATTATATATGTCCATCACTTTTTTTAATAATTTTTTGATAACAATTATTTTTATAAAAAAACAGATAACAACGAAATTACATAATTGTCTTAATCATTGAGTAATATCAATGAGAAAAAACAAAACAACAAAAATAATAAAATATAAGCCAAAATTGTAAAAAAATTCTCTATTAGCAATGTTGAATTACAAATATATTTTCTTAAGTTGTTTAATTAAGAAAATTCATAAAATAACTTTTCATATAAATTCTTTTACGACCAACGTCGTCAAAGCGAAAAAACAGAATCCATCGCTGAAACAACGAAACAAGGATTAAGCGAGAATTATTCGAAAAAATTACCAAAAAAGGGATTATTAACATAAAAATTACTTATCAATTAAATAATTAATTCAACATATTTAATTAACATAGAAAAAAACTTTATTTTATAAAAATAAAGTTCTATTGTTATGTTGGGAACCGAATTTAATTGTTCCACCCGCAACGCGGGCAAACATACTAGTTTCTCTTTTAGCAGCAAATTTATTGTCCTGCAACACATTTTTCGAAATAAAATGTTACTACTACAGTTTACAGCTACAGGCCCGTTTCATTTAGTAGCAGAAACGTACCAGGTTCATCTTCTGAATCCTTTATACACAAGGATTCATTGTCAGCAGAGTTTTTATTTTATAATTATTCTTCCTTTGTATGTATGCTTAAAAAGTAAATAATAATAATAATAAATGTTTTAGTTAAAATATACCAGATTCACCCGATTTTTGCTGTCACTCTTTTTCTTGCCAACCAGGGTTCTGCTGAATCTCATCTTCTATCCCATCAGGATCCTCATTTTCTTCAAGGTATCTTCCACTTCTTCATACAATTGTTTTAAATTAAATTTATTTATATATTTATTTTAATGTTTTTGATATTTTTGTAGTGGTTTAACACTGCAACTCTGCAAGGTTGCACTGTTTCTCTGTGTTGGCTTGCATGCATTCTTCTTATGTAATTTTTTTAATGTTTTATTTTTGGGTTTTTGATTACGGTTCTTTGATTTCTTGGAGGCATGGTGAAGGGTTGTTAGATAAATTTATGATTGGCCCTTTTATATACTGATTTATTCTGATATTTGATTATTCTGAGTTTTTAAAGGCTACTTTGGGTTTTTTTTCTCCCTGGTTTGCTTAATGATTTCATTGAAAAATGAATAGAATCTGTTGAAGTGTTTTTTCCCTTTTTTCTTTTGTTGGATTTTCTGGTGAATTGTTGATCAATTTGAAAGGGGGGTTTCTGCATGCTTTTATGGTCTCTTTGTCTTTTGTCTAATACTAAAGTGTTCTTTTTTCTATGTTTAAGGTGGACAATTTGGGTTGATAATTAATTAGTTGAATATATTTGAGAAAGGAATGTACTTTTCCGAGGTTCAGTGGCGAGATATCAGAATATTACAGTTTACTAAACTACGGATTCTGCATTTTCTAAGGATTTTTATTTGTTTTTCTGAATCTGCTTTTGTTCCGTGGGCAATTGTTTTTTGGTTATGTGCTTTGGTGTAACTCACTATTTTTGCACAAAGTTTGTATCCTGTGAATGATGGTAAAATAGAAAAAATGTTCTAAGTTCTGTATATTATCGATCCAAGTACTCTAATTGTGCAATTGAAATTTTAGTATTGAATTAAAAGAGTACAAATTGTTAACATAGCTTTTGTGGCAGCATGGCAGCCGACGACATATACACGAATGATGGGACCGTTGATTGTCACAAGAAGCCCGCTATTAAGAAGGAAACTGGAAATTGGAGAGCTTGCAAATTTGTCCTTGGTATGTTTTGAGCCAGTATTGCTTTTGTCTTCAGAAATACATTTTTGCTTATCTAAAATATAAATCTGTTTGTGCAGGAACTGAGTGCTGCGAGAGATTGGCATACTATGGAATGAGTACCAATCTCGTTAACTATCTACAGGAGCGTTTTAACGAAGATAATGTCACTGCGTCGAATAATGTTACAAATTGGTCTGGTACATGCTATATCACACCACTGATAGGTGCCTTTCTAGCTGATGCATTCATGGGAAGATACTGGACAATTGCAATTTTCTCAATTATCTATATTCTTGTAAGTTTTTTCTTGCTTGATCAGCAATAGAAAATGTTACTGTTAGTGTTTTGTTCTTAACTATGTAAACTTTTAGCTGAGTATACTTGTGGCGCCTTTTTTGTTTCTCGGAATCATGCTGAATTTTTTCAGGATTACTTTCTGACTGCAAACTGGTTCTAAATAAAGACCTTCATCCAGTCTGCATTACACTATTAAGAACTTTGATGATTTATACTTATTTTACTGATGAGTTCAGAATTTATTTTTAATTTATAAAATGTAAAAAACTAATTTTTTTAATGTTTTTTAGGGAATGACACTCTTAACATTATCGGCATCTGTCAGTGGCCTTAAGCCGGTATGTGATGAAAATGGTAGTTGCCATGCAACATCAGCTCAATCCGCAGTCTGCTTTCTAGCACTGTACATGGTTGCTCTTGGAACGGGTGGCATCAAACCATGCGTATCATCCTTTGGTGCAGATCAATTTGATGAAACTGATGAGAAAGAGAAAAAGAAAAAGATTTCTTTTTTCAACTGGTTCTACTTTTCAATTAACGTTGGTTCACTTGTTGCCTCTTCAGTTTTAGTCTGGATACAAATGAATGTAGGTTGGGGATGGGGACTGGGCATCCCTGCAGTTTCCATGGCCATTGCTATTGCATTTTTCTTTGCAGGCAGTCATTTATATCGGTTCCAAAGACCTGGAGGGAGTCCCTTAACTCGGATTGCCCAGGTGCTGGTTGCATCTGTGAGAAAATCTCATGTTAAAGTTCCTGATGACAAGACTCTTCTCTATGAGATAACAGACAAGGAATCAAATATTCAAGGAAGTCGCAAGCTCGAGCACACAGGAAAGTTCAAGTAAGCGTGTTGGTTCTTACTTGTCCCTGATAAAGTATTGCTGTTATACAGTTCGTTATTTGGACTAATACATAATATACAGCTTTTTATGCATTCAATGATAGATTTATTACCAGCCTGGCTTTATGTCTACATATACGATATTAGGTGTAGTTGCAGTACTAACATCACTGACCTGCAAAACAGGATTCTTAGAGACTATTCACAAAGATCCTTAAGTGTTCATAATATCATTTTCAGATGCACATTTTTCACCTTATTTACTTTCACTTTAGTTCAGACCTGTGAGGATACGTGGTCAAAAGGGGTGATGTATTTGTTACAACTTCTATATTGAGTGATGCATCATTCCTATTCATCTCTGGAAGATGGACAGTCTAATATCTTGATGGTTGTATGTTATATTCTGGATATCATGGTCGACCCTTAATGTCTAGTAGTCCATAAATGCATCTAGACTTCCAGTATATACGATCATGTACAGATGCATGTGTCCTTTATCTTGTAATCAGGAAGTTGTTTCCAGGCTTATAAATAGACTTTACCTCCTGTGCATTAGTTTCAAATTAATAGTTTGTTACTGAATTTATATAATTTGAACTAGCAATGTAATAGATTCCCTGATGAGTTTCAGTGTGTATGTAGGTATCTTGATAAGGCTGCTGTGCAAACTGAATCCGACTATGCAAAGGATGCTGTGAATCCATGGAGACTCTGCACCGTTACTCAAGTGGAGGAGCTGAAGGGTGTTATCAATTTGCTACCTGTATGGGCATCTGGGATAATTTTCTCGACTGTATATGGTCAGATGGGCACCATGTTCATTCTTCAAGGAAACACGCTTGACCAACACATTGGCCCGAACTTCAAAATCCCATCAGCATCCCTCTCCCTGTTTGATACTCTAAGCGTCCTATTCTGGGCACCTGTTTATGGCAGCTACATAATTCCCATTGCAAGGAAATTCACAGGCCATGAACAAGGTTTTACTCAGCTCCAAAGAATGGGCATCGGTCTCGTCATATCTACCATTGCCATGCTTGTTGCAGGGGCTTTAGAAGTCGCTCGGCTTGACTATGTTAGGCGGAATAATCTTTATGACCTTGAGGTTATTTCCATGTCAATCTTCTGGCAAGTTCCGCAGTACTTTCTTGTTGGTTGTGCAGAAGTGTTCACTTTCATTGGACAGATAGAGTTCTTCTATGATCAGGCACCTGACGCGATGAGAAGCTTGTGCTCAGCACTTTCTCTTACAACCATGGCGGTCGGTAGTTACTTAAGCACCCTTCTTGTCAATATCGTAACTGCAGTGACAACTAAAGATGGAAAGCTTGGTTGGATTCCAGAAAACTTGAATAAAGGCCATCTCGACTATTTCTTCTGGCTCTTGGCAATCCTTAGCTTCTTAAACTTTCTTGTGTATCTATGGATCGCAAGGTGGTATACATACAAAAAGGCTGCCGTGGATCCTTGAGAGATCAACTAGCAAGTCTGGCAATCCTAATGTTTAATCTGCTATCTTCATACAAATTGTTTCTTAAGATGATGTGAATGATATATTAATTTGGGTACAATTGTTTGGATTTTCAGATATCTGCATATTAAGTTTAGGCTGTCTAGTAATTAAGCTTCTGAACTTTTTTTCTACTGCTTAGGGAATACATCTTCATATAAATGTGAAATACAGCTCAACTCTGGTAACTTCAGAACATAAAGTAGCCTTGGAGCCTGTAATGGTTCACATATCCGATCCAACCTGATCCGATTTGAAATCTAATTTAAATTCATATCCGATCCGTTTACGGGCCCTGGTGGGTTGTAAAGAGAACACTTACAAAATCTTTACCCAGGTGTGAAGATCACAAAAGAGAAAGCAAGATTAGCTAGCTAGAGTAGAAAATACATCTGGGATAGTTGCTAGACTTTTGACTAGAAAAAGGCCCAGCAATTTGTATGTAGTATTAATAATTTGGCTCCAATCCCATCAAACAATAGGAAAAATCAACCACAAAGCCAGCACCAATGATTGTTTTACCAAAGATTGAAACTTTTGTTCCTCCAATGGCCTAATCAAATACTGATTACTAAACAACTCAGTAAGTTTGGAATGATGTTTAAGACCTTTTACAATTTTCCAGTCCTTGTAAAAAGCCTCATGATCAATATGCTTGCTAGTTGGTACAAAAAGTCAAAAAGTTAAAAAGGAAAAAACATCCCCAACTTGGTCCTTCATAACAAGGTACATGTTGAAAAGAAGTAAAGATGGAGGAAATTTATATGGAAGTAGGCTCCCAGACCAATGTTGTGTTGAATAACTATGTGCATTATTCTCTTGCATACTATTTGAGGAGGGACAATAGAGCAAAGATCTTGCAACAAGATCATCTTTTAATGTAGAAAATACATTCAGGTGTTTTCACAAAAGGAATGAACATAATCCTCCGTAAACCGAAGAAATCAGCATATCTGCAATCGAAAACAAAGAGAGGTTGTTTCCGGGAAGACCTCCAACTCGAAAAAGAAAAACAAATTCTGCTAAAAAATGGTTCTTAGAAAATGACAACCAAATCTTGGAAAGAAAAGAAGGTAGGTGTGCAACACTAATATGACTTAACCTTAATTACTCACTGAATGAAGATCAATTTAAGAAAACATGACTGGCTCACATGCATTTGCAACATGTGGGGTTTTTCAATAGGCAACTCCTTTCTTCTAGATTAGGCAGCATGGCTACAAAACAAGGAATAAGGACTGCTCCCTTTGTGACCAAAAGCATCTCTTTGAATCTCAAATAATTGCTACAATTTCCTGCTTTACTTATAATTGTTATGAACATTTGCAAACAAAAAAAAAGCTAGTTATTTCCTTGCAGACTTTACAAGACAAAGGAACCAAAACCAATAACAGTGTTCATTCGAATAACTCATACATTTATCATATACCAATTACAATTACAGACCCCCAAGTAAAAAAGAAAGTAAGAAACAAATAAAAGATGGAACTAGATTAGTTACTGGCTCGCAGGACATCTGTAATCTAGCTTCTTACAACATTTGCATCTTCCTTTGTAAAGCTTCAGAGATACCACACATCCATTCAGCCTACCTTAAGCAAGTAATGCTTGATTGCTAACATGATCGAGTAAAGCATTTTCAGGGATAAGTAAGTCTGCAGGCATACTCGGAAAAAAACTATTTGAGAAGTTACACATCCCCATTAGCTCCGGGGGGTGGGGGATTGTGTTTGTTCTGATGAATCCTCTAGTTCCCGTGTGTTTGTTTGTGCAAATTGGTTTATTTCCAAAGGTTCCCGTACTATATTATATAAACTTCAGCATAATCCCTCCGCCTTTCAGTGATGGGGAGTGCATAAATTGCTAATCCTGAAATCTGCTTCAAGAAAAGAATAGTAAGACAAGTACATCAGACAGTGATCGAACTGCAGGTGAACCACTGCATGTACAGATAGCGCCCTTCAACACCAAGAGACTGAAGTAATAAACACAACATTATAGAAATTTTTTAAGGACATAGTGAAACATCTGCACTCAAATATACAGCCGCATTAAACCAGTGAACGGAGGTATCGGCATGCTCTAATAAACAAAAACTTATATCAGGACAAGGGAATTACATGAGCAACCAACTACACTGAAGTTCACTTCTAGTGATACAACTTCTATAAAGATTGATTCTGTACAAAAAGTTAATTGCTTGTAAAATATAATTAGGGAGTGTCTTTACTTTCTCCATGGTATCAGATTTAGTAACAAAACTTGGACAAGAATCGCTAAGTTGACAAAATCGATGATTCTGGAAGTGGCTGTTAATGAGAGTTACATCTCAGTAGTAGTTTAACAACCACATACTCTCAGATTAAGATTTTATAAGTTCAGACATGACAGAAACCAGTTATAAATTCCCGTATTGTATTGATCGGTAAATTAGTATACAACAGACAACATGAACAGTATGTTCTTTTAGCTTTCTCTTTGCAGCCTTTTGAACAAATATCAATCCTGGAAAATAGGCATGCGCGAATCAAACTCAAGAACCAAGCACATATTAATCACTCACTGAGAATGTAAATGAAAGGTTGGCGATGATTGAAATTAATACAATAACTTACAAACATGCATTAGATTCTACTTATTAGATCAATTGTTGATCAAATAGGCATGTTACTCAAACAAAATTAACAAGCATAAGCACACATACATTATGTAGACAACAAATATATTGTGATAATATAACAACCAATCAATGTATATGATAAGGACCTTGGATCTAGTAGAGCCGCAGAACGCTTCTAGCAATTGATTGAGAGTTGCTAGACCTACTTTTTCCTAGTCCACCCCTTCGACTTCCTCTCAATGGTGTCAAGTAAAAACGTAAGAGGCCATTATCAATGTCACTAGTTGAATATCTCGCACTTTGATTCCTCTCCAAGACAAACTCTTCTTTCTTCTTCTTCCCGTTCCCATTAACCTCAATACTTGATTTCCTCATACTACCAAACGATCCAGCCACATTATAAGAGTTCCTCCAGCTCACACTACTATTACTACGAAATGCCTTCCTATCAAAAGCCCCCTTACCCTCTCTGTTACCATCCCTCCTAAGCTCTTGCCAAGACCCTGAGAGTGACCTCTCAAACCTACTTGGTCTACTATTGCCCCTTTCACCATCCTCCTCCTTATTCCCTCCACGAGGGAGTATAAATCCCAAAATTTTCCAATTCCACCTCCTCGACTTTTTCGACTCTTTTCCCTCCCCATTGTTCCCGATAACCGAGGCATTATCTCTAGATCCCAATTCAAATGTCCCCGAACAATCATCTCTCAGAGAATTTAGATTTAACTCCCTCAAATGTCTATCCCCATTCAACTCTCTTCCCCCATTGACATAATCTATGACTGCAGGTGTCACTTTAGCATTAGAAACCACCTTCACATCATCAATATCTGCAAATGCAGCAGTCTTCCTAAGCGAACCAGACCTATCAAGACTTTTTCTCCTCTTCGATGAAGAATCTAAGTAATAATCCCTAGTCTGAGCAGAACCACCAGGCACATCCTCATCTCCATTCCCAAAACCATTCCCAACAAATGTATCCTCTACTACCGGAATATCAGTATCAGTTCTCGATACACTAACCACAGGATCATCTTCCACCATAGGAGGAAGCCGGGAAAAATTCTTTCCGATCAAATAACCATCCCAAGAAGCCCTAGGCTCTTCAAAAGAGTATCTTGGATCATCAAACGACATTCGACCCACATCAAGCGAAAACCTTGGATCAGTATCGCAAGATCGCCTACCAAATCCATAATCTGCGATCTCTGATTGAGTCTCTCGTAATTGCCTCGAAATAGGCTTCTCAACAGGCAATGTAGCTAAGCCAGAAGAGCCATTTCCACTCCTCCCCTTTTTCGTCTCTTTCCTCATCCATTTTTGCCATTTCTTACTAAAAACTGAAGCTGCTGACCAGAACTTCATGCCAGATGACTTCTTCGGTTGCGAATCAAGATCTATATGATCTTTAATACTCTTCTCCACCACAATTTCCTCACTAGTAACAGCAGAACTAATAGTATTCGAAGAAATTACATTCAAATCATCCTCCAATACTGTAATTTCATCATTTTCTTGATCTTCAATTTCAAGAACTGGATTTTGGGCTTGCAAACAAATGGGCCTATTGCAATCTTGCTCAAGATTAAAACTTTTTCTACCCTTTATCTCTAGACCTTGATTTTGAGCTTGTGAGCAAATGGGCTTATTATTTTCTTGCTCAAGACTCAAACTTTTCCTTCCCCTTATCTCAAGACCTTGATTTTGAGCTTGTAGGCCAATGGGCTTATTATTTTCTTGCTCAAGACTCAAACTTTTTCTACCCTTTATATCAAGAACCTGATTCTGAGCTTGTGAGCAAATGGGCTTATTACTTTCTTGCTCAAGACTCAAACTTTTCAAACCCCTAGTCTCAAGACCTTGGTTTTGAGCTTGTGAGCAAATGGGCTCACTCTTATCTTGCTCAAGATTAAAACTTTTTCTCCCCCTAATATCACAAGAGTGTCTCTGTGGCTCAAAAACCCCAGAAAAAGGCTCGTTTTTCGAGGCAGAAAAGGAGTGAGACCTCCTAAGCTCAGGAAAAAAAGAAGGGGTTGCTTTATTGATCTTGAAAATGGACTTAAGAGTAGAATTTGAGGTGTTTGGTGGGCGTGAAGAAGAGGCTGATGAAGAGGGCTCAAGTGTTGTGAGGCGCTCACAAAGACACAAGGGGCAAAAGCCAGTGAATTGTTCAAGAGGGTGAGTGTCACAGCTGAAGGAAGAGCGTGGAGGTTGCGGTGGCTGAGGTGGTGGTGGGTCGGTGGTGTTGGGATTCATCACCGGTGGTGTGTGTAATAAAGGGCGAGTCTCATGTTAATGGTGAGTGAGAATGTAGTTTTGTTGTGTTTGTGTGTAATAAAAGGACAGTGTGTTTTTGTGTCTTTTTATTCTGATTTCTTGCTTACTCTTCTTTGAGCTATAAACACCAGAAGAGTGACTCATGCTACTGTACTGGCTATATTTTGCAAAACAACTAAAACTACTACTATTATTCCTCAGATTAGGACTGAGCAAAAAAATTGGAAAAAACTGAAACCGAAGCGAAATCGGTAAAAACATAAAAACTGATTCGGAAAACTAAAAATCGAACATATGATATGAATTAGGTTCCGGTTAATGGTTATTGGTTAAAACCGAACCGAATAATTATTTAAATAAATAACCGTAATATATGGGTTAATTGTCTAGTTGGTCACTAAAGTGAGTTTAATGTATGAAGTTTGCACATTATTCTTGAATGACAGCATAACCAAGCAAAAAGTAATTACTATCATAATATACCTATATGTTATCAAATTTATTTATTATTTATATTAATTAAATAATAAATAAATTTGATAAAAATTTAAAAATCTGAATATTTAATCAGATTTTCGACTTCTCATATCCACTTTCAGAAATCTTAGATTTCCGAACAGTTGCGTGAACCTGATTTTATTAAACCGATTAAAACAACTTCCAACGGAATTCCGGGTTCACACGAATAAATTCCATCTACATTATCCGGTGTTTTTCGTGTGAACTGTTCATGTCTAGTTCTCTTAACTTTATGACATTCAAAGATTCCGGTGGATGATAAAAAGCAAAAGTAAATCACGCCATCAGCGACGATGGAGCTGGACTGTCCCTCTAAACACCGCATACAAACATGGAGTACAATAAAATACATTTATTTTAAATTTCTACACACAATAATGCAGAAGTTGTACTATGTTGTCTCGCTCTCTACATCACTTGCATTCTCACTTCGCTTTCTTCTGCTTTTTTTGTTTTGGTAACTTTGCTTTATGCTCTTCCCCTTTTTTTCTTGCCTCCTGCTGTCTCTTTTTGTTTTTCGGCTTTCTCTTTTTCACCTCACTCTCCGTATTGACGGAATCAAATCAAAAATCAAAATATGGACGGAACCAGGAATTTGAATCGAGATGAGCTTGAAATGTCAATAACGAACAAATATATATGAAAAAAATATACTCACTGCACTATACTAAGGAACAAAAAAATAGAACTCTATCTAATTACTTAGCATTCTTTACTCTATGTTCAGTATCTAGTTGATTATATTGATGAGTTAGACCTAATTGATAGTGGGCTTGAATTGACGTAACACATAAATTGCATAATATATATAATTACTAAATTTTTTTAAAAAAACTACCATGGGCTTAAGGCCAGGTAAGCTCGCAAGTACTTCCGTCTCTGAATCAAAGCAATTTTGGACCGAAATTTAAAATAATAATTTTATATTAAATATATAAATATGTAAAATTAATCCGGACTTACATGAGAAGATGTGTTTGTTTTAATAAACAAAATATAATTAAAAATGAAAACGTATAAAATCCAGAGCGACGGAGGGAAAAAATATTAACGGAAGTTCAATTTAGATTAGCCTCACGATTTCATTTTTGGTTCTCCTTGTTTTTTCTTCATTTACATTGAGGATAGTTGTATTTTTGTTATTCTATTTGCTCTGGACACAGGAGCTTGTCCTTTGTCTGGACAAAAATGTTGCACCTCTCCGAACAGCGGACATTCATGGCAGAATTCTTGATATCGACCTGAAATACGATTTTATCCGTTGTTGATGTGATTTACGAAAATAACTCTAGAACATGACACAAACATCCCAATTTACTCTATTTTATTTGTTTAATTAAATTTATATATTTTAATCAACACAAAATTATGAATTCTCGTCTCATTTTTTTTTATATAGTCATAGTATCGGCGGTAACCGTATGCTTCTATCGATACCTAAATTTGATATAGGTGATAATCGAATCCAAGCCCTTGAGATGTATAGTTTTACCACTAAGGTACTCTCAACCCATTTCTTGTCTCATTTTTATTTTAATCGACAAGTGTGCATAAATTTAACATTTTGATATTCGACTCGGCTCATTTACGATTTATTTTTTTTACGATGCATGCTTTTATGCCTTACAAATTAGTATCTGTTCTAATAAATTTCAGATTGAGCCAGAGTCGAACCCGAGTATCCCGGGACAACAGAGGATAAATCCACCACTTGGGCTATCCAATCGTGCTCGGCTCATTTACGATATTAGTTATACGTAAAATTCTTTCTTGTGATACTGATAAATTCATTCTGCATGGCGAAGAGTTATGGAAGAAAAAAAGAGGTAACCCTATTTAATGATACCGGGCCGCCGCCGTGGGTCACGGGACGGAATCTCGCCGGACGGACTTTAATCAGCGGTGCATATACTCATATATCACGAGGGCCCATTCATTTTACATTTATGACTAATTAATTCCCACGCCACGAGCTAGAGTACGTACAAACTCCACTTCAATAGTACTAGTACACGAACTCAGATACGATGATGATGCATGCAGTTGTTTTAAATAACATTGACTGAACCGGGAGAGCCGGACCGGATTAAATTCCGGTCGAGTCAGAAAAATTAATTATACTAAAAAATTTGCTCATATTAAACGATTTAGAAAATATTAAATATTTTTACATTTTAATTCCTTTCTAATCATTTCAATATCTGTCTCGGCTATTAAATACTCCCTCCGTCCCACCGGATTATTTACGTTACTTTTTGACACGTATTTTAAGGTTTATATAAAATATACTTACATTATATATATATATATATTTTAAAAATTCTGAAAAAAAATTTGAAGTTTAAACTTTTATTCAAAAAATAATTAAAAATATGTTATAGAATTATATTTTACGAGAGTTTCAAAATGCGTGCAGACAGTGTAGGTAAACTTCATGGCGAGACGGAGGGAGTAATATTAGAAAATTTGGACATTAAACTCAAATTCAAGCACATAAACAATTTTAGAAGTCATGGATGAAGATGACCGTTCTTATAAATCACATTATCACGCTATGTAATTTGTATCAACAGACAACTATGATTTGTGCGAATTATAAAACTTTGAATTTCGATTCTAGTAATTGCATATCTCATTAGTGGATCACGAGGCGTAAATAATAATTACGAATCTAATGATTTTATTTTTCTCAAGAATGTGACAGTTAAAAAGGCAGCTGCACAGAGTTGGCAATGGGAATGCAATATGCATAGAATGGAATAACAAGGAAATGAATCAGCACGCCTGCACTTAGATTCCACAAATTTCGCCAAACCCATTATTTTCGCTATTATGTTGTTCTTGATTACTGCTAGCTAGGATGTATAGTTCGGGGGTCGGCGGTTGTTTGATGCGGGAGTTTTGTATTCCGGATATTATTGCGGGAGAATGTATCGGAGTTTGCCACTGAGAACACGTTAAATGATACTTTTTCGATTGAATTTAGAACAAATCAATTATTAAAATGCAGATGGATTCATGGTGAAATAAAGGAGAAGGTGGTAGCTAGCATGCATGATGTTTAAGATATTAGCAAAATGAATGCTAAACGACATTAATCTTTTACGTCGTTCGGCCCACCTACGAGGGCATTTGTTTTCTAATTTTCGAAATTTTGAAAAACAAATTTTAATTTTGATTCAAATTTGTGCTCAAATTTCATTTCATTATCTATATGTCAAATTTTAACCGCTACAATGATACAAGTAGTCGTAGCAGGAGATAGTATTCTAACAAATGTGAACCAGACTTAATCGACGATGACATGAGACAATGATTAATCAAATTATTCAAAAATTAATTAGATAATCAGAAATTTAATCAAATTAATAAATTATGGAACAACGATTAATTTGCATGTAGCAAAATAATCTAGGCGTTTGAGTATTTGGCATGTTATAACCGAAGCAGGACAAAGGAACAGAAGTGTAGAAGAATACAAGAAAATGATTTACAAACATGGGGATTTACAAATGTTCGAAACAGATCTTGAGCTGGGATTTATTGATAAATTAATTAAGAAAATCGATTGTATACTGACAAGCCTCGAGTTGAGGGAGAATAAAGGGTGAAAGTATAATTTTCAAGTAATGGAAATGCATGGAAATCATCACAGAAAAATAGGTGTTTGCAATGGTGAAAGGATATGGAGAAAAGCAAACATATTCATTGCATTGCTTTACTTTTTCTTTACCATCGCTAAAGTTGATAGTAGACCAGTGGTTGGCTGCAAAGGATGAATGTGAAACAAAAGAGTGTCCATACAACACACACTCTCTCCCCAGAAGTCTCTCCCTCCCTCCCTCTCCCATCTCTCTCTTTCCCTCCCTCTCTCTCTCCCTCTCCGTTATTATAAATATAAGGGTTTGGCTGTCTAAACGCTTTGATGGGTGGAGTTTCTGTATATGCCGGAGGTCATCATTATTAATACGTAACCAATGAAAATGACTTAAAATACATGCTCACATGTGTATATCGGACTCATCACAAAAAAAACCGTTAATAAAAACATTGAAGTGGCCCAATATACTATCTTGCTGGACTAGCCTTTTAGCCCATTAAGCTTCACAGATATCAGCAATATCTTCGGGTTTCGCTTAGTTTTGGCCCGAAAGAGATTTATACGGAGCAGATTATATTGTTGTTTGAAAGCATAGTTTTAATTTGATTAATCGCTACAAAGTAATGTATTAATTTGATTTTTCAAATTTAATTAAATTTAAAATATTTAAAAAAATTAAGTATTATTATATTATTTTAATATATCCGATATCAATCATTTTAATTAAGTTTTTTTTTGAATAAAACAATGACTTTTATTAATGCGGAAAATCCGAAATCACATTCGGATTTTGCGTATTTGAAGTCTTGTAAACCACATACCTCATTCCGAATTTTCAAATCTTTACCAAAGTGTGTGCGACGACAATACAGGGATCTAGGATAGTTGAATTTATAAGGGTGTGTCTAGTGTGTGGGAATCGGACTTAATCGGTGAAGTCATGAGAAAAAGGATTAATCGGGGATTAAATGAATTAATCGAAGATTAATCGGATTGATCGATGATGAATCGGAGAATTAATCAGTTCGGTGAGCTATGGAACAAGGATTAATCGGTGACTAATCGTGATTAATCACCGACTTTTAGAACAGAGAGTGTGTGTCATGGGCACATGCTAAGCGCTGGGAGATTTTGATTGGTGTGGTTGCTTGGAAAAACCGAATTTATAAAGTGTAAGTTCGAAAATCAAAACAAATCTACATGGGGAATAATAATGAGTACGGGACACTTTTAGCATAGTCCGGACCCGAGGGAAAAAAATTTCAAGCCAGGCGGATGAAACAAGAAGACGGAGGGACTAACAAGAGGAACGGAACTGTTTCTCGATATTTAGTTGTTTAGATTTTGTGTTTTTAAAAATTTGAGGTTTCTTGTATGTGTTTGATAAGCCCAAGAGTCAGCTTCTGAACCAGTCTTGACTATGAATTTCCGCAACATGGATGAGTTCTGGCCTTTCTACGTGAGCCAACAACAAGAATGTGGCATTTTGCAGGCACACTTGCCAGTCTTGTGTGTTTCATGTACTGCATTATGTTTAACTGGTGCTACTTGTTTTGCGTGCCTCTGGTTGGCTATGGTATGGCCTGGTATAGTCATTTCTTCGTCGAAAGGAATGTTCCCGCGACGTTTGGTCATCCGGTCTGGTCTTTTTTATGCGATTACAAGATGTTTGGATTGATGCTCACTGGTCAGATGGACAAAGAAATCAAAAGGCTTGGTAAGAGACCAGTGCTCCAAGCTCATTGATATTTGTGGGCGTATTTTACTAGTATAGTATTGGTTGAAGTTGGGTATTGGCCCTTACTGTCACAATTTTCAAAAAAAATGACCCTAAATACTACTATCGGAGAAGATGACCCTGACCTAACATTTTGCAATCCAAAACGCTAGATCATGCGACGTTTATCCTCTTTTCTTTTTTAACGCTACACAATCTAGTGTTTTGAAACCCTGAACGCTTCATGTAGCGTTTTACTTCTAAAACTCTAGATCGTGTTACGTTTTGTAGTATCCCTTCTTGCCAATCTGAATCATTGTTCAGTTTCAGTTTGTCGTGTAGTTGAAATATCCTTTGCTCCAGCGAAATTGAACAGGCGAGATAGGAACAGGTTAAGCACGCGCATCCATATGAATCTAATACTTTGTGGTTCTGTTTGTAGGCGTTATGGAGAGGGCGAGATGATGTTATAGATGAACAAGTCGGCTGCTCAGAGATCTGGTGTGTTGATCTTAGCAGTACTGATAAGTAAGTTGAGCTCCCGTATCCTTTAAATGACTATTTTCACCACCTTTGGCTTGTTGTGTCGTTTACTTCAATCGAGAGAAGCAAGGTCTGCGTACGTCTTTGCCTCCGACATTTATGCTATAGGAGCAGAATGTTATGAATAATTTTCGGTTTGGTTACTTATATTTTGTTATTACAGTATTTCTTTTTCTGAAAATGTAACATTCTCACATGTTTTATACTGTCATACTATTTTTATCTATAACCGAATCTGACAAAAATATTCAAAAACAAAATTCCAAACCTTTGAACTCCGGTCAGATTCGGATATACCCGAAACTCGAATTTTTTCTGGATTAAATATGGGAATGCCTAAAATTTCAATTTGTATTGAAATAAAAGTTCAACTTAATTTCTTAAGAAACAGTGTAGAATTGTAAATTTGGGCTCAACCCGTTAAGAAAAAACTGTGTTTATTTGAAACTCACCTCAATTGGTTAATAAACTGTGTCTCATATGCGAAGTACAGCTCGATTTGCTGAGAAAGAGCTACAAACCAGCGAATGCTTTAATATGCGATGAATGTGTAGCCAGCCATAACAGATTCAGCTATTCATTTACATGACAGAAGTCACATTCATGCAACTCGAAAAATTATCAGCTCATTGCAGTAAAGGGCAGAAAGAGCAGGAAATGAAACAGCATGAAAAACAATGACATAAGCTCAACAAAAGTATCACACTGATGGCTAGCCTAAATTCACTGCAAAGCTTACTACAGTAACAATTCCAATTTTGAGTAGACGCTGGATTCTATACGTAAAATATACTAGAAGTAAAAATAATCCAAATGAAGCTGATATACATGATGATCCTAATACTAATTACTTTCATTTGACACGGTAAAAAAGAACTTCAAACACCAAGGCTATTTAGGTGACAAATGGATCATACAACTCACCAGTTGGCATACTTGCAGCACTACAATGGGCTACTACTTGCACCGATAACTTGTTGCCACTACTTTGCTATAGAACTTGGCTACCAGCCAGTATTGAAGTGCTTAGTAACTCCCGATTTTCTTTTGTGTAAAGCTGAAACGTACACACGATAAGGTAGGGTTGTACTACTGCTCACTTCTGTTTCTGTCGATGTGAAAATGATTTTCTCCAGTCTTGTGCCAGCTCATCACCTGCGTCGTGTTAAATTAGCTGCTGCTTTGCTATCACTCCTTATCCTATCAGCATACATTGGCAGGCGGATGATTTCATTTATTTCATTCAATAAAACTTCCTCTGTGATATTGTCCTTTATACTTCTCAAAACCTGTCTCCAAGTTATTGTAAAGGTAATATTCAGGACAGTTAAAGATCGAAATCAGATTCAGAAAAGATTTCAAAAGAAATACCAACAGGCTGACCTTTCTATAGGTGTTGATATCATTGGGGGTTGATTTGTCTGGCCTGATTCGCATAAAGACCCATACGTCTTCTTCAAAATTCCAAGAACACTCGACAATCTTACCAGAATACGAGGAGGGATCGGTATCATCTGCAGTTGCAAAAAAAATAAATTAAGAGATATATAATAACACACTGCCACAAGAACTCAATAATAGCATTGTCAAGGCTATTTCTTGACCAGTGCTTACAGATAAATCAAACAACAATCCCAAAAATATTCATATCTAAGGGACTGCACTGAAGTATCAGACAGGGCCCTTTGCTGCTTAATTGAATGCATATACAATTTTAATTCTGTTTACACTGATCTGATTGAACATGGGGAGTGTAGCTCGTAAAATGTAAAGCTGTTTGTAAAATGAAGACAAAATTGGAGTCCGCTGTCACTAGAGCCGGCCAAACGGGCGGGCCGTGCCGGTTCGGGCCGGTTCAACTACGGGCCGAGCTCAGTTTTCCGGGCACGGGACCGGCCCGGCTGCGTAGACGTGCCGGGCCGTGCCGGGCCGGGTTGGCTAAAACAGAAACCATAACCAGGAAGTACGGGTTAGCGTGTTTGACGTGCCGAACGGTTGGCGGTTTCGCGGTTCACGGGCTGTGCGGTTCACACGTTGAATTCAAGCAGAGTGGCATTGCACATGTGACATGTGTTCATTAAACTTATTGTTCTGACGTACTAAGTCAGTGAAGTACTTTTTATTTTATTTTTCAAATTTAAGTTTTATTATATTTTTAAATAATAAGCGTATTGTTAAATTTTAATAATTTTCTATAAAATTGATGATGAATTTTAATATGATATTAGATATTAAATAATGTTTTGGAAATAAATAATGTCTTGGTAATCAAATCAAACTAAAAATTAAGTTATAATTTGCAAAACAAAATCAAACTAAAACACAATAAAATCAAGTTAGAACTGTAAACTAAAATCAAATTAATTTATAATTTGCAAAACAAAATCAAATTAAAACACAATAAAATCGAATTAAAACTGAAATCAAAATCAAAATCAAATTAAAATAAAATAAAATAAAAAAGCAGTACAAGAAATAAAAAGGCAGGGTTTTGGTTTGTACAGGTGTGCAGGTGAACTAAAAAGGCAAGACAGTGCTTTAGCAGGTGAACGTAATTCACGGTTCAAACCGCGGGTCGACGCGGGCTGGCGTGCCGGTCTGTGCGGATTCCCAACCGGGCCGTGCCGTGCCGGTTTGCGAATTGCAGTTCTCTGAACCGTAACCTTTCACGGTTTGTGCCGGTTCGTGCCGGGTTAAAACCGGCACGTTAAATTACGGGTCAAATGGCGGTTCGGTCCGGTTCGGGCCGAGCCAAACCGCCCGTTTGGCCACCTCTAGCTGTCACGTCCTTCAGTGATTGTTGAAAATGAAGTGGCCAACAAGTTGGGAATTTTTGCACTAAAAAGCTCACCCGACATGTTAGGCCACAAATTTAGTGACCAAAATTTGAGAATTAATATTTGCCACAAAAATAAGTGGAAAATTTAAAGTTTATTCATAAAGTTAAATCCAGAGAGCTTAGATGATCAAGCTTAGTGTAACATGGACTCTTCATCATGCAAGTAAATGCTCCCATTACTGGTGAAATAGACGTAATGAATGCAACCTTTCTATACCTAAATCAACAAGATCACTCGTATATAGCTGTAAACTAGGACAGATTCCAGACTTAAAACACAAGGATTCTAGACAACCACTATTTAGTATCACACATAGAGTGGTAAAACTTCTTTTTGCCACGTCAAGTATCATTTCCCTATGGGGGCCTACTCAACGTCAAATTCCAGCCCTTGGGAAGTTCTGTGACTTGTGAAGAAGTCCAAATAGACGCCTTAAAGATGTTCTTTCCCCAGTAAATCTTAAAAAATTTCATAAACATTGGACCGGGGGGGGGGGGGGGGGGGTTGACATTACCACACAATCATTCACTCTATCCAGTAACCAGGTGCACTAAACAGGCCAACTTAATCAAATCCCAACTGTGCAGATATTGCAAAATCTAACGAACAATATGTTGGCAACAGGAAAATATGTAAACAGGAGAAACACACCAACCATTGAAAACAATCTTATTCCCTTCCATCAGCTTTTTCTTTCCTCGCTCATAGAGATATAGTAGCTGGCGCGTGTCAGCCATCTGTCCACATAAGTAGGTTCAGATATTAACTAAGACTTGTAGTAAATTTTGAAGATTAATCATAAGTAACCAACTCTCCCAAAACCTTAGGGTGTTATGAGGTGGCCTTGGTTGAATTATGTTATATTCAACAATAAACACTATCTACTAAGACGAGTTGTCGATAAAAACCTCAAACAGAAAGTCAACTGAGTTCATTGTTGCATATTTCCACTTCAGAAGTCCTTCATGTGTACGAGGGACATAAGGATCATCCCAACCCTAGCATATGAAGAGCATAATAAGTCATCGTTTATAATAAAATAAAAAGCCATAATCAGATGCAACACCCTACAAAGCAATCCGATATATTGAAAAACATTGCACAAGAAGTGTTTGCCATTTCAGGATACAAAATATTGCAAACAAGCCATTCGGTATGGAAAAAAACCCTCATTCAAGAGACATTGGGCTTAAAATAAACCACATCACATTAACAGACACTATTTCAAGAATATTGTTAGCATTGATGCCGCATCATTTTCTAGAGTGGAAGATTTTCCACCTGAAAAACAAGGCCATCTGCATCATGTGAAAGCTTTGGAATAAATCCCTTCAAAAGTTTGGTAACAGTTGAAAGCAACCAAAAGTCCTTCCTTCTAACCTGCCAACATTAACAAACCATTAAGCCATCCTGAAACATTATAAATTTGGAGATTGAACAACAGTCACTTTAACTCAATATACCCTGAATGGTTCTGAGTCATATCTGTAGTTAGGATTTCTACTATGATATATGTTATGGCGCTCATGGTTCCGGGGTTCAATAACTTCTTTCTCAAGCATCTTCCAACGTTCGTAAAAGGGACGCTGCATAAATTTTCAATCAATATACATTGTTCAATTAAAGTATACTATACTATGTAGGATAATCAAATAGCACAACTGAGAAAGACAGAAGTCATATATAAATTATTACGTGTTACATTGGCAAAATTGGCAATCAAAGGTTTTTTATATACATATATTTTTTTTTTTAAAAGGACACCTGTGCAACTGAAATATGAAAAACATACATGCATTTCTCCTGCAGAGCTCTTCAAAATAGAGCATATAATTTGGTCATAACTTTAGCTTTATAATTCTAATAGTTAAAATACTAAAAGTACAAGGGCCCAAGAAACTCAGCCACTCAGGTGTTCGCACAAAAAGAGACAAGGTGGACACCAAAGTGAATTGTTTAAAAAAAAATATTTTTACACAGCAACAAAGTAAATGAAGGCAAATGAAGAATAACTATTGTTGTCACATGGAGAGTTGTGCCTACCCTTAAGTAAATATGAAATTCTGTCTATGCTTACCTCTGTGATAGAGACTTGATTGATTGCCATCATATCATATATCAGATATCTTCTTTCCTGCTTATGTGAGTCCGGCAAAGTATCGATAATCATCTCCCCATCAAGAAGAGTGAAGTGGTGGGTCTTATCTGCTAGCCCCTGCATATAATTCAAGGTCAAATGACACTGAAGTCTGAACATATATCTATAAGGTTCTAGGCAACAGACAGGAACTTTTTAATATCTTATAACCTATATGCCCACACACCTCACTAGTAGGCTTGCAAGGAAACCTCATTTGGACCCGTCGAAAAGTAAAATTCCTGTCCACTAGGTAACACCCATCCATAGTAATAAGCATCATGTAACGTGTTCCATCGGCTTTCCATGTAGCATAATAATACCGTTGCCTTAACAACTGTAAGTTGTCACTAGAAAAGCAAAGTAGGTAGAGTTATAAAACAGATGAAAAAGTTGATAAACAGATATAACAATCAGAAAGACCTTAAATGTAACAATTTAAAAATCTAAGATGACCTAAAGAGCCAAATTCATGTAGAATCTGATCAGTTGTTCCATAACTCCAGAGTATGGAGAAACTAAAATATCTGAACAGTCAAAGCGATCCAATTCATGTTGGTACATGAGATCCTATGTAACAGCTTAGCGTAACTCTTTATACAGTAGATAATTAAGAAATAGTCCTTTCAATTTTTATCTTATCTTTTAGACTTAAACATGCACCACGATTCCCTCTTGAGAACTTCTATGAGTAGATTCTTCTCTCACTAAAAAAAACATATTGAGGATGAAACAGAAGCAATTTAACAGCTCCAATTGTAATTTTCTGCAAGATGAGCAATACCAATTATAGCTTCTTAATACTATCAGACGCCGTAAATCATATTTTCAATCGTCTAACTCATAATTTATATTCCTAATGGTCTACATGTGACACTAAAGGAAACATTGCAAACCCATCAATTCCTTTTGCACCAATCAAACTGCGAAAATATGCAATCAAATGCAAATCTTTTGATATATATTGTAGAATTCATCCGATGTAATACAGGGAGTACATTAACTTCATTTAGCTCCTCTCTCCTAGCGAACCTTGGTTCAAGTGAAGAGATTATATTACATAACATATTATTAACTTAAAAGATAAAAGGACTTCCAGTTAATAAAAATTTAAACAGATTTACAAGGTTAAAGCCAAGTAGACCTGTTGAGTGAAACTGGGTGTGATCCTGGAAATTGTGAGTGGCCTCTTACCTGCAAACAAAAACATATTATAGCTTCCTTGAAACTGGCATGTTGGGCTGCAAGCACCTAAACTCCATAATAGTATGATATTATCCGCTTTGAATCAAGACCGCACAGATTTGTTTTTGGACACATCCAAAAAACCCTCATATTATTGGAGCCTAGTGGCTGCTCTATATACAAGAAAATATCTCTTGCCTCAAAGTGGTACTTGGGTTGACACCACCCAACAAGGCAAGCACATAACAACATTGCAGCCAAGATATTACGAGCAGTAAAATTAGTGAAAAAGTCAGAATGTCAGATGTCTGATAACTGAGTTCTGATAATTGAGCTTTTTGGTGCAGTTTAAAATTGTCAGACTCATTCAGCTACAGAATATACAATGAGATATCATGTACATTTGACTCTTTTAACTTTGAAGGCATAAATTTGTTACTGAGCCTGGTAAGAAAAAGTGACAAACACCTAATTTTATCTTACAAGATGAATACTTACCATACACCTATAGATTGAAATATTTAGACAAGGACATATTCTTTTATCACAAGTTCAAAAGATACATTTGAAAGTTCAATCAACGTTGAAGCTTTGAATGTTATCACCACTTCTGTAGAAACTTAAAAATGCCTATCTTTAGAAGGATGCGAGCTTGTCAAAAAACATACAGCATAGCCTAGTGAGTAGTGAGGGACATATTATAATCTCACTGAGTAGTACAAGCTAGAATAAATGATATCATTACACTCCCAAACACTTGGCATGCAACTTTGGCTGTTGGGACATACCAAGATAATTATTCTTAATATATGTATAGGACATTGTGTGATGGATCATTTGAGGGAAAGAGCAGAGTCGCAAGGAATTATACAAGAAAAACCAGGAAAGCTATTAAATACATTCTAGGATATATAGACAATTTGAAGAGTCAATATGCCCCAAATGCAATACTGAAGATAACAGCACACCCTTGATAATTTTAGAAGCAATATGCAAGGTGAATAATTACAAGCAATGACATTGACATACCCTGATCAAATTCAAAGTATATTAAGATTGAATAAAGCTCTTACCCCAGCACCCAATTTCAGCGACTGATAGCAAAACTGCCTCATTGCTTCTTGCTGGTCAGAAGGGATACCATCTCCCAAAATATCATCATTTGTCATCGATCCCTCTATTTCATGATTTTCCTGAGACAGATATTGAAAATGAGAAAGTGTAAAACGATGTGTAGCAGTAGTACATCAAGTAAACTGAAGCTACTCCATGATTCTCCTGAGACAGATATGAACAGAGCAACATGCAAAACAATGTGCATTATTAGTACATCAAATAAACCGGAGAAATGAGCACAATTAAAAACCTAAAAAGATCAGACTAGTGAAAACATTTAAGTTGTTGGCTAAAACTCCATTTAATAGGGTGGAGGGACAACCACAAAAAGTTATATTCATTTGGTAGGGTGGAGGGTGATGCATTCAGATTACTATAAAATATGACAAAAAGTTTTATCTTGACATGGTATTGTGGCAAAGACATGCAGCCAAATATGACAAGTCCGTAACTGCTTTCGCCACATACATGTACTGGAGAAGCAGGGCCACCATCATCATCCTCATCTGGCATTGCATCACCATTCAGATCAAGTTCAGATCTTTTCCAATCTGGGGTTGAAGGACAAACAACGACATCGGGCCTCCTTTCATGATAGAATGTATATAAAGCATCAATATAGTCTGGTTTGTATATTCCTGGCGGACGCGCTTCGGCAAATATTCTGATAGCCTACATCATGCAAGTGAATCACTCCAAAACCTAGGACTATTTACATGAGGCAAGCAACATAAAAAAATTGAAAGAATTAAACAACCAACCTCAGTGACAGATATAGGTAGTGAACGCATGAGATAGTGAACTATCATAAAACCTGTACGGTTATGCCCATGGGTACAGTGAACAAGAATATACTTCTTTGACTGCTTTTGCCGGACTAAAAATTGTGAAACCTAATAATTGGACAAATAAAAATGTTATGAGCAATTTTACAAGGTAGCACATTTGTGCTATGATCTACCTTCTTGGAACTCGAAGGGCAGGATAGCTAAAAGAAAGCAGTGAAGGGGTGTGATTGCAGGTGTGCACATGCCTTGGCGACACTCTTATATAGTCCTTATAACTTATTCATAAAAATTTCAGTAAAATAGTTATGGTCAAATTGGTTAATAGAGTTACTAACACAAAATTACTCTTTTTTAAAAAAGGTGAAAACAAGAAATTTACCTCATACACAAACTGATTTACAGCTTCATTGTCAGGAACAGAATCACGCCCCTTGCAGGAAATCTGAAAGATGAGCAACTATAAGAATTCCAACTACAACAGAATCTAGTGGGAATAAAACTGGTGAGCCAGACGTGCCCGGGGCCACTTCACGCTATAAGATGGGAATTAAGATGCTTCTTTCGTGCTCTTTCTTTCATCCAAAAACAAAGAAAAATAATTGGGAAGAGAAAGAAGGAAAGATTGAAACACAAGTGCGACAAGGAAGTCGCCATTACGTACCTTAACATGTTTGATGCCTTCTTTCTTCCAATCAGTCACCAGGTAATAACGACTGGTGTTCGTAAGATCAATTATTAAACCAAGCTGAAACAAGCAACTAGCTTAGTATGTATGACAGATGTTCAGCTGCATTTCAGTAGACTTTCTTGTGCAAAAAACTATTCAATACTTAGCAAATTACGCTAATTAGCGCAAGCTATTTCACTACTCAGCTCTGGGCTCTGCAGGCATATGTTGGCTTACGATAATAAACAAGTGAGTAATATTCATTTATGACAATGGTTTGATTCAACTCAGGTATTTTAAGTCAAAAGAAATACTCTCTTGTAATATAAGTAATACGATTATCTTAAGCAGGGTCACAATGCTTGGCTTACAAGTCATGAACGATATTTTACATGCATAATATTACCCAACAATAAATAGACATAAAAACCATAATGCCTTGCCAATATTCAAAATATTAAGGTAGGAAGACAGAAAAAGACCAATAGCACAAATAAATATCTCATAATAATATTCGAAAGTCAATACCAGATTCTTTGTCAGGAAATGGTATTAGTTTTCATTTAGAAGAATAAAGCTTCAAACTTCACAGATACTTTCAAGATGCAGAATAAGAAAGTGAAAGAAAAACTCAGTACACTTGCCTTTCTTCCTAAAACTCTTTGTTGATGGATCACTTGCCTAGAAGAGTATCTTTTACCAGGAAGAACCGAGTCATTAAAGGCTTCCCCAAGTGGGACTTTTGAAGGAATAATGCAACCAATCTCATGACCAGCTGCAGGGCAATCCAACCAACCTACAACAAACAAAAAAGCAAGTTATACAAGAGTGTGATCAAGATAGCACACAAATAAAAAGAGGTTAGAATGTCAGACATCTTATCAAAAAAGCAAAACTTAGAACCTAAACGCATTCAAGATAAACACTGATCTTAGCAGTAACACGTATTCTAAATACTATTTAAATGATAATACCAAGTACAACCAACAAAAACAATCGATAAATAAATGCATACTCACCTGGAGGAAGCTTGTTTCTATCAGAAGGTTTATGGTGCTTTGCTTGAGACATCTGGTCATTCCTTGCAGTTTGAGATGCATTACTCGCTCTTTCATCTGGTCGTTCTCTTTTCATTCGCTGACGTCTTTCTTCACGCTCCTGATAGATCGAGCAAGTATAATTAACACAATCAAATCACTCATATACAGCTAGCCTGATGAGAATAGCTACAGAGGAATTCAGTCATAAAACTGCATGTTTATCAAAATTCGAACGATGGTACCCAACATACATTTTATTTTAGTTATTAGGACTTCTTTTCCTATACTTCCTTGTAAAAGAAATGTAAGACTCAAACATGTATTTTCTGGATGTTTCTCATTCTTTGAATAATAGTTTACAGACTTCCGAATCCATTCTCCACCTGTAAGCTTTAGTTGGATTCCTTAAAAGGATAGGCAATCAGGATCCCCAACAAAGCATGTTAACCACAGGAACAATCAATGTAAAAGATTCCAAAGAGAGGGGGTGGCGTACCCTGCGTAATATATCAACTGCACTCTCAACATGTTCTGCGTGATTTAAATGTTGCTTTCCTGATGCTCTGTAATCTTCAAAATGCTGTTCAAATGTATCATCCTCGTCATCCGGCAGTGGCACAACATTCAAATCCATGCTGCTGATTATTGACGTGCACCAGAAAACATTTGCCAAATCTCAAAATCTATGTCTGTGCATTTACTAACAAAAAAGACGATATAAAAAAAGTGTTGACAATGTTCTAAAGCTCTGCATGTCAGAGAACAGCAACCTTTAGCAGTCCTCGCACTGAAGTCCAAGGCAACAAAAATGCATAACAGCATCATTAGCACAACAAAACCAATATCTACCACTCACACAAAATATAAAACATGCAAATTAGGCTCTTTGCGGATAAATATACTACATACAGAAAAGCATAGGACAACAAAGAGCTAATTTTGAGATTTTAACAAAAAAGTGAATTTTACTAATTTATATTTGCAGGTGGGAATCTAAGACAAATTTGATTTATAATTTAACAGGGACTTTACATGAGTCAAATAGCTTCTCAACACGAGCCATTAGGATAAAATCAAGACCTAAAACCACCAATAATTACACGTAACATTATCATATATTTTAAGACATAAAGGTAAGACAATCAAATCAAGCTAGTGCACCGAAAAATTCAACACTTCCGAGTTCAACATAAATTGAGCGAACTTACTGAAACCATAACCGCATAGTATAATGTCATAGGGATTAGCATATAACATTAATTCGTGGATGTCAGCAAATACGATACATGCTTTTAATTCGTGGATGTCAGCAAATATGATACATGCTTTGGAGTTTGGACTCTATAGTATTCATGGATTATAACACTGTCTACTAGAGCGTGGCTTTGATTTACAAATAGAATTCAAATGTAAGACGAAATAGATACTGAATTAGAGGGCGACTTTCAAATATGAACATAATATTTTAGACCATCTAGGACTTCAATTTTTTTAATGACATCTTGGTGCACAGCCAGCCACCAAAATAAAAAACATTCTAAAATTTAAGCACACATTTGTGGAGACTTTCTCAGACTTGAGCAAAATGTGTCCTTAACTTTCAAACAGTTCGTTTTCCACCATTTCACAAACCATCTTGATGACAAATCCATACAAACTTCTGATGTCAGTTTTCAGTCTAAAAAATTTTGTAGCCTCGTAGAACCTATCTTTGTTAAGAGCACTGCCTACAGAGCCTAAGAGTTTGTTGTAAACATATCCGTCAACAAGCAAATTTAAGACCACATCGTAGTGTATTTCAAACACAGGTGTTTATTAGCTTGGAGAAAAGTGTTTTTCTTTTAAGGTGATGGGATTATGGACATAAATTAAACAAGAATATAGGCTATGAAAATATTCACAATGCTAACAAGTGGCCCATGTCCGTATAACAAAGATTAGAACCTCATAAGAAGTCTAAATCCCCGTGTGCTATTGTTGTCGCAGACAACAACGTAAAAAAAGTGTTTTGTAAATCTAAAAACAGTTTTTCACTTCTGCCGATATTATTCTTACACCTGAATAATCCATTCAAATACATTATTCTCAAATAAAAAGGGTCAAAAACACAACCATCTCACATCCAACTCACAAAAGAAAATCAAGAAGGCTCATAGACTTCTCATTTGGCGCTATTGATCTACTGGTTCATGTACAACTTTTCCCCCTTTTTGACAAATATTCAACTTTCCCCCTTCTATCATATATACATGTCCTTGTCTCCACAAAACTATAACAATACCAAAGTTTTTTGGAAGAGCAATTCTACTATTTAGAGTGAAAACAAATTGCTGACAAATCATGGCAACTAAATATCCCTGTTTTGCGCCAATTTAACCCAGAAACTCTTTAGTAACTTATATTTTTGTTTCATCTACGAACAGTCCCACCACTCCAAAAATCAATGTGTATATTAATAGTACCTACAAATAATCAGTACTACAACGTCGAGTCAAATTTTCCGGTCTACAATTATGTATAATGCAAACTCATAGGCTTAGCGTAAGAAGAGACCATTGATGAGGCTATCAGCCTGGTCAGAAGACAACCATCAGAACTACATGTGGGTTGCCATCTAGATAGATCAGCTCAAGGAATCGATACAAAGCAAGCGGAACTAGTTACAAAGTCAAGAATGAATGTTGCTTAAGGCAGCCAATTTCACCACAAACATGTGTTTAACTTTCACAAGTTTTTTTAAATATGAGTTCAGATGTCACTTACAGAACTGAAATCCCAAAAGGGCTAAGATTACTATAGGTTGTATATAGAGAGCACACCAAAATTAAGATTTAATTGTCTAAAACTTAAGTAAAAACAAGTTTGTAAGGTTCTGCATATTAGAGAACAGTATTATCAATCCAATACAATCCAAGCACTTGAAATCTAAGGCAACAAAATTCCAACAAAATCACAGGTAAAAAATTTAAAATTGAATCTTTACTACTCAAAGAAAACCAAAGGACATAGATTATAATATAAAGAGCTATTATTTTAATGAAAGCAAAAGGTGGGATTTATTAAATATAACTATTGTGAGAATCCAGGACAAATTTATTTTATAGTTTGATGATGAATTTTTACAAGTGAATAAGCTTAGAAAGCTCGAGTCAATAAGATAAAATCAAGAGTCAATGCCACCACCAACAATTAAGAATGATGTTATCATATAAAATAAGGTACAAAGGTAAGTGACTAATGAAGGTAGCACACAGAAAATTCAATACTTTGAATTTAGTGTAAACAGATTGAATTGCAAGCATAACTGATTTGGAACTTTCTTTACTATAGTATATACAATGGCATCAGTAATATTCAGTATTAATGAATAACGTTATCCTGCAGACGCATAAGCTTATAAGGAATTTGAATTTTATTGCTCTACCAAAATGATGACAGTGTCTAGTGCATAACTTAAGCATGACTTAATTCAACGTACAGATAAAATTTTTATAATGGCAGAGGAACTGACTTGAACGGCAGCTTTATATTTTTATTTGAATTCGCCAGCAGCGAAAAAAGATTTATCACTTTTAAATTGAATGTCAGAAATCTCTCTCTTTTTTCCTATGTCACACAAAAAAGAAATTAAGTTTGAATTAAATGCACCAATGCAGTGCATTAACAGAATCCCAAGATTCAAATTCGTGTTAACTCAAATACTTCAGACTCGGATAATATGCAATTAGTAATTATATATAAATAGGCATTCCTGAACATGTTCAAAATTCAAATGCTGACCAATTCTGTGACCCATCATCCCGATGATTCAGTCTATAAAATACAAGCTAAGACATGACAATTTCTCCACAAGCTGTCTATGATTAACAACTGTATTCACTTAGGAAAAAATACAAACACTAAACCCAATATTACAATAAAAACGAAGACCTCGGACCTCAGTAACCAAGTGAACAAGCTGCACACACAAACTTAAAAATACTCAAAACCCATAAAAAATTCAACCTTTAAAGTACAAGAATCTCAAGAATCCTATAACTGAAACTGGGTAATCTTCAAAATTGAAACTTGATAGTGACCCAAGACACAATTTTCAAAGGGATCATTGTATTGATCAAACCCTAGACATACAAGTGATAACAATTAGCTAGCATTAAAGAATACTTGAAGTCACATACAAATCAAAATCAAAGATTGAATCCCATAATTACACATAAATACAAACATATACATATAGATGTATGTATTGCTGAGAAGAGTTAGATACCTAGAGAGAAAAGGCTGAAAGAGGTGACTGTGAGAGAAGGGGTGATTTGGCAAATGTGGGGAGGTGAAGTGGGTTAAAATGAGTTTTTTAACGGTGATGGTAAATTGGTAAGGAGAAAATGAAGATCAATTTCTTTTCTTTTCTTTTTAAAATAACAAAAAAAATAATAAAGTGAGAGTTTTTATTTTTAAGGGAACATAGATTTTTTTTGTCACCAAACTTATTATGTTTTTAGAAATTTACCACTCAACTAATTTTGTTTTCCTTTTCGTCACTGATGTTAGGTTTGAATTTGTTTTTAGTTACTAATATAGGTTCGGATATGGTTATTAGTATTACTAGCCTTTAACCCATGCGAAGCACGGGCGGGTATATAATTCGTAATTTATTATTTATAATTTAAATTTTAACATCATTTTATTAGTATTTTAGTATTAATGGATTGAACTTTAATTAAATTATATTATTCAACTGACTATATTTTCTCCCGATTATTTGAAAATGGACAAACTCTGATAAATATAGCGGATCGTGTAATACCTTTGAAAGATTCAGTAATCTAATCAATCGAATTTCAACATAATTCTGTAATCTTGGTTTTTTTGACAACAATAACTTTTAAAATTAGAGTTAGAAAGAGTTATGTAATGTTTCGTGTTAGTTAAAAAGAGTTATATGAAGGTTCTTGTTAAATATCTTGTATATTTATAACATTATTATAATTTTTTTAATGAAATATTATATGATAATGGATTGTTTGCAAAATGAGTAACGTAGTTTAGTTTGCAAAATGAGTAACGTAGTTTGACAAAATTTAGTTTGCATCCTCGTATTTTTCATCACGTAACAGATTGCACCCTTTTCGTGTATTTTGATCTTTACCATTAGTCAAACAAGGGTAAATCAGTATTTCTCATTTGCGTTCTTGAGGATCAAATCAAATTTCAACATATTATTGACATCCAATTTTCAAAATGAGTAACCAAATTGAATCAAACAACCAACTATTGATCAGAAATTTAAAAGCGAATAGTTGAAAATTTAATATAAAACAACCAACTTGTTTAACTCTTTATCGGATTTTTCCGTCTTTTTTGACAACCCTAATCTTGTGTTATTATTACTCCCTCTGTCCCTCTCATTTGTTTACAGTTTTTTCTACTACTTATCATGTACTTTAAAACTCTTATAAAACAATAGTTTCATAATTTATTTTTGAGAATTTTTTTCTGTATAAAAATTCAAACACTAAATTTTTATTCGGAAGGAAAAAAATTAAATAATTTGTGAAACTACAGCTTTTAGAAGTCATAAAATACGCTTCAAACTCTTATCACCCAAGATAAACGATCTTGGGTACAAAAAACCGAAATATAATGCTAATAATCAAAATCGAACCTAACTTTAGTGGCAAGAAACAAATCCAAACCTAACATTAATGAGTAAAAGTAAAAAAAAAATTAGTTGAGTGGTAAGTTTCTAAAAATATAATAAATTCAATGACAAAAAAATTTATTTTCTCTATTTGTAAATTGTGAATTGAGAGTACAAAAAGAATCAAACTCGTATGTTGTTGGAATTTACATCGTCGGTGTTTAGATTACTTTCCAAAATTTTAATTTATAATATATGTTAATAGATTATATGAATTATAATTAAAATATTTTTAAATATTTTTATTAAAAAATAAATTCTAAATGAATTATAAAAATTTTGATGAATTTAATTATTAAATTGTTTAACACTTCTGGCAAGAATTTGCTAACTTAAATAGTCTATTAATTAATTTAAACTTATTTGAACTAAAAATATATTTTCTAATATGTATATCTTTTAAAATAAATTGACATCAATATAAAGGAGAAGCGGGGCGCTGAGGTGACGTCTTTTTTGAGAGTTTAGTTATATTTTTCAAATTTTTTGAAAATTTTGAATTATTTTGAAATAAATTTCAAAATTACCCATTTTTTATTTCAGAAATACTTAAAGAGGAAGCGAGGTTTGGGAAAATATTCTTAACTAAAGTTGCAGGAAATATCCGGGGACATCTATGGTGGACTTCGATGAATGAAATTTCTCGCACTTTTCTTCATCTTCGGCATTGTTTTGTCTTTCTGAGTGTTTTTTTTTCGACATTAAGGGGATTTGTATCTAAATTTCCGAAGATATCTCTGCACGCTTTTCGGTTAAATAAAAACTTTCCTTGATGGAAAGAAACCATTTCATTAGGTTATTGTATTTCGGTACAAATCATTCACGTGAAAGTATCTTATGACAAAAAAGAAAAAAGAAAATTGTAGGGAATTTAAAGAAACAAAAAATAAAAAATCATCAAATTCCAAAAAGTATTGAATATATTATGAATTTTAGAAGATAGCTGATTCGAGTAAATAAATCTTATAAATTTTCGTAACAAAAATAAAAAAAAGATTACGTGTCTCTGAAAAATAATGCAAAACAATGAGGAATACAATCAATATAAATATAATTATTTATATAAATTACTTTAAAATTCTAACTCTGGGCCTACCAGTTATGTGAATAAGTCTATTCATGTATGCTCATTATTCTACTTTAATTTAAGTTCTACTCCTAATCTGTCTAGAACCAAAATTAACTGTAATTTATTTAAAATACTCATTATTCTAATTTAACTTGAGTTCTAGTCCTAATCTGTTTAGAATCAAAATGAACTCCAATCTATTTAAAATTCTTAACTATTACTCCCTTTCTCCCAAATTACTACAAAATCCGGATTGTATTAAATTGTTTGGCCATTGTAGCTCTGTCAAAGATATCACAACCTGCCAAGATGTCAAACAAAAGCGGTGCTGAACTCGTTGGTTTCGAATTCGAAACTGATGATTTGGATTACTTGATGAAGCGCAAGGCTAGCAACAACATTACTGAAAAAGAAGATGATCATTCTCTCCTTCCAGAGATGTATGAAGAAATTCTTGTGAAACTCCCTGCTCAGTACCTTTACCAAGACCTTAGACTCGTCTGCAAATCATGGAACAATATAATATCTCGTAAGAACTTCATTCTCGACAACTTTTCTAGGACAAAACCCGTTTTCCTCGTACAATGTGATACCTTATGTAGACGATCCTACTGCATGGAAATCGATGAACAAGATCTTAGCTACAGAATGCCCGAATTTGGATTTGACTGCGTAGGGCGGTTTAAGGCCAGCTGTTATGGCATGCTCTTGATGGAATCCAGGATAGCATGGAATGTCAGGGAGCCAGAGCTACAAGTCTTGAATTTGGTGACCAAGTGTTGCTTGACACTCCCCGAGTGTCCTTCAGGCTGCGCGCATAAGGAGTGTGGATCAGGGCTTGGATTTGATCCGTGTACTAATTTTTTCAAAGTGGTGCACATTTATGATATGAAGGTAGGCTTTGAGATTTTCACAATTGGAGGTTCTAGTAACGAATGGAAGACGGTTCCTGGACCTTGGAAAGATTTATCTAAGCGGAGCTTGTTGAGCTCTGGATGGGATGATCCGGTGTCAGTAAATGGGAGGTTCTTGCACTGGAATGTTTTGTCGTATGAGTACATTGTTTCTATGGATGTGAGTGATGAAAAATGCATCAAAATTAAACTTCCTTATAGCGTTGAATCATTTACAGACGAGAGCGAATTTAATCTGGTAGAGCTAGGGGGATATCTTGCCTGCATATACTCTGCCTCGAGGACTCAAATGGAGATATGGATATTGCAAGATTTTCAGAGGAAGTTGTGGTTGAAGAAACATAGCGTTCATGCGAAGATGATCATATCATCTATAAACCCGGTGCCAAGTTTTACACAAATTTGCCCGGTTGGTTGTACAAGCAATGGAGTGGTGGTGTTCACGCACACTAAGAGGCAGAGGCGGATGTATATCTATGACATGAAGAGGAAAGCGATGAAGAAGCACGCGGCTAAGACTAAAATTGACAAACTCATAGTTCATAGAAGCAGCCTTTTCAGATTGCAGAATGGATCATGCTACAAAAGTTAAATTCTGTTATCTAGTTTCAGAAACTATTTCTTTTAATCTTCTTTATATATATATGGATTGCAATTTTGGATAGATTCTGACATTCTGTTATAGTTATAAAGAAGAGGAGTTTTTGTTTTGTTTTTTTGAATAATATGGATTCTATGCGTTACAAATAAGTATTAGCTTTAACAATCTTAGTGTGAGTGAGAATCAAACCTTCATAATTGGATATTCTAGTAAGGCCTGAAACAGATTCCCGGACCTTGGAGAGGCTTGTCCTTGCAACCTTCAGACTCGTCGGGCTCTGGATGGATTAATTCATTATCAATAGACCGAAGGTTCCCGCACTGGGATGTTTCTTCACCAAAGTATATTATTTCTATGATCCTCTATACATCTGTTGTCAAATTTTACAAAACTTTCACCACTTGCTGGTACAAGCAATATTCCTAAGATTTTAGTATATAAATTCCGAAGCAGCCTCTTCACATTGCAGCAACGATGAATTTGTACAGCTTCTCTAAGATTTAATCATGTTAAGAAAGTTAATCTTCTTTTCTTGTTTGTTAGTATTCGAACTTATATATGCAGACATCAAACAAAGTTGCGGTTGCTTCTAAATTTTTGGTCATAAGTACCAAATATAAACTTCTGAATTCTCAGATATTCTCTTGTGCAAATCCATTCTTAGTTATTTTCGATCCAGCTGATGTTTCTTTTCTTCGAGGGAGGTTTAGGATTCGATCACAAGTTAAGACATTGGTGCACAATTGAATTTTTAGTGTTCTTTAAGAAATGTTACTTTTTTCGCAGAACTGATCAGTCACACATATGCATTATCTTTGCTAATTACTGAAACTGAACAAATCAAAACTTGAACTGTACATTCCATTCTCTGCATGCTACATTCTTAGTAGTACAACATAAACTGAAACAACAAACAAAAAGTAGAGGCGTAGAGCACGGAGCGTTGTCCCGGGTCTTGGTTTCGAATCTTGGTGACCGAGTTTTTAAAATCTATTTACTTTTTAAAGAAGGGCGCCCCAGTAAACATATAAACGACGTCGCTTAATGCTTATCCATTTAATTGGTCTCCATTAAAAATTTTCACCTTGAAGAACACTCTGTTTGATTTAAAGCTCGAAACTTGGCATACAAAACACACTTCTCACACATAGATTACACCACAGTATCATATTCCATGGTGGGAAATTCATCTAAAGGTATCTTTTCAACACCATCTTCTTAAATTTCAATTTATTCATCTACACATGTTGTAAGTATTGTGTGTGTATATGTTCGATTTGAGCTCTCTATATGTATGTAATTTATGTATGTTTGTTGTACAGAGACTATATTAGAGCAGCTGAGACATGGGTTCGCTAAGTTTGAGCTGGTCTCTTCCCCTGTGCCATCAGTTTCAAGCTATAGCCCTGTGCTTAATAGAACTATGAGTCACAGTAATTATAAGAATAATTTGTTTTTTGCGAGAATTGGGTATGTCCCATTTCCCCAGTAATTTTGAATTTTCTGTTTGTTGGCATTTTCGTGTTTATTTTCTAGATTTCTCGTATGTTCTTGGATTTTCTTGAAATTCAGGGTTAATGAATGTATGATTTGAATTTGATGAAAGTTTAAATCTTTTTGAGAGAATTGGGTATGGCCCATTTGATCCGTAATCTTGAATTTCTCTTTGTTGCCATTTTCTTGTTTCATCTCTTGATTTCTTGGATTTTCTTGAAATTTAAGGTTAATGAATGTATGACTTAATTTTGCTGGAAGTTTGAATCTTTTTTGGGTGTTAGTTGGAATTTTGACGTCCCTTAGTTTTTTTGACGGGTTCAATTGTTTTGATAGTGGTGATGGAGGAGGTTCACCTGCAATGAAGAAAGTTGAACGTTATTCGGTTAAGAAGGTTACTGGTGATGGGCGGTGTTTGTTTCGTGCCCTGGTACATTTTCTTTTTGTTTCCTGTTACTTTTTTTAGAATCGATAGGTAGGCAATAACATTCAGGATATGAACCACAATGGTGAGTAATTAAAGTATGAGTAAATGACAAAGTGGTGGCTATAGTTTACCAAATTTTACAAAATGTTGGCCGGTGTTCAAAAACTACAGATTGGTGGCTGAACTTTACCTCCGCCTTTTAATAAGGTGGCTGCCGTCAAGCTCCGTTAAATCTGGCCGTTAAATCCAAAAAAAATAATAAAAAAAAGGATAAAAACGAATTAACTACCCATCAATCTCCTTTTGTCTCTCTATCGTCTCATCCCTCTGTTTTTCGTCCTCCCTACTTCAACCTCCTTATTTCTCCGGTGAAAATCGTCCTGCCAAAACCCTAAATCAACAACTTTAGTCACGAACTCATCACACCCATTTAAGTCCGACGGCGGCGACCCATTTAAGTAATTTCTGTCCAGAATTAATGTTCTAGGTCTTTGTTTCTTGTTGTATTCAAGTGGGTAGAGAAACCCGGATAATGAGTTGGCTTAGATGGCAATTTGGTGGAGGTTTGGGGGTAGTTTTTGATTGACCCGGTAAGTTTGTTGTAACTCAAGTCCAGAGGAGTCAGACTCGTCGCCGAGTTCAACGTGTTTGGCAGTGGTCCTGAGAGAGAATTATGAGACAAGTCTACTAATTCTAGTTTCTCAAGAGCGAAAACTGAGGGTGGGACTCAGCCGGAGAACGAGTTGATACTGCAGACTTTTGTAATCCTTTCATTTGATTCAAAACGAGCTGTTGAAGACGATGTAGATATATATACAAGTTGGATAGGATTTGTTTGCGGCAGAAATTAATGATCGGCATTAGACCAAGCTCACTTGTTGATTTTTTGATAATTGATTTCAGTGTGATCTTGTCTATATTAGATGGGCAGCTTTTTTCTCCTAAATTTGTGCAAAAACCCATTTTTAACCTTTTTTTAATTATTTTTTTTGGACTTAACGGCCAGATTTAACGGACCTTGACGGCAGCCACCTTATTAAAAGGCGGAGGTAAAGTTCAGCCACCAATCTGTAGTTTTTGAACTCCAGCCAACAATTTGTAAATTTTGGGAAACTACAGCCACCACTTTGTCATTTACTCTTAAAGTATTCCAAAAGGTTGTCTTGGATATGGCTTTAACCAATTATACTTTTTTTAAAAATACCTAGTCAGTAAATTCTAATAGTTTGATCTATCTCAAGATACTTAAGATTCTATATTGGCTGGCCCAACTATGCGATGTACCTGCAAGAGAGTTGTCTGGTGCTCAGCTTTACAAACTATCGTTTAATGACATTAAAGTTCATTGTTAATACTTAAAAGTACTATTGTCAAAGTTACCACACTGCTATCTGACCTTGGTGTATGTTGAACGAATGAACGTGAAACCAGGTTAAAGGCATGGCAATCCACAAGGGCCTCTCTCTGAATTCTCGTGAAGAGACAGAGAATGCAGGTACATACATATCAGTTCTGTCACAGTGATAGAACTTGTTTCTTTATTCTGTTCATAAGGTTTTACCTTGTATAATTTGTTTGCTGCAAATTTTAGTTTTATTAAAGATAATATGGGCTGTGATGTAGCCTTTGGTCCTTTTTGTGACACAGTGTTTTTATAAGACCAGTTTTTGAAACTCATGAAGCTTATGTTCCACATAAGTCTTCAATTGCACCTGACTTTTTACCTCTTTATCGACACCCTGTATCTCAGTAATCTGTATATCATTAGCGGGGATCTTTAAACTATCCTTCTTTCTGCTCTCTTTGATATTCTTTTACCATACATATATATAATGCAGATGAATTGCGGACAGCTGTAAAGGAGGTCATATGCGGTAAGGATAACGAACGCACAGAGTACGCAGAGGCATTAATGGCAATTACTGTTGAAGAGTCATTAAAACGGTTTGCCCTTCAATTCAAGTCAATTCCTATACGTATCCTATCATGCTGGATTTGATTTCAGTTTTATATATATGTGTTATTTCTAAAGCAGTTTGTGTTGATTGTAGCTATTGTCAACGCATTGGAAAATCAGATTTTTGGGGTGGAGAGTCAGAGCTACTGGTTAGTGTAGACTTTAAAGATACATAGTTGTTTTTCTTGCTTCCAGAGAATCTTAATTTGTGATTATTACAACTCTGTTTGGTTGGGAGTGAAGGGATGGGGTGGAATGGAAATGAGAGAGAGAGTGCAGATTCTTCATGGTAAATGTTGTAAAGTGAGTACGAAAGAGAATGCAGCATATTTTTTCATATTGGTGGACTTGAGCTTTTGTTAAAATTAGTAGAATGGAAACTGCAAATATATCTCCACAATGTAGCATAAGTTTCCATTCCATTTCATCCAGCATCCAATATCATTCATTCTAATATCTAGACAAACGGAGCACTAGGCACTTCAAGGTCTCTTTCTTTATGTTTAGGGTCCCACCACATAAGCTTCTATAAGTGACAAACCAACAATGATGAAGTAGAAGAATCACAAATAAGTACATTGGTAATTTTCTGTTATTTAAAGTTTATTAGGATGTTTCATTGAATCATTGTAACACCTTGTTCCGCATGGCAACATGTATGAATCATGATCTGGGCCATTAAATATGGGTCAGCTGTAGCCGAGGGTGGACAGTGTTTACTGCCTTGATAATTTCACAAATTTCAAATAGACCCGGGGGGGGTGGTAAGTTTTGCCCTGTAAAAGGGGAGACAGTCACTCAATTAATGGTTTTTTACTCATTCATTTTACGTATCATGTTTTATTGATCGACTATAAGCTCAGACTCATTTTCAGACCACTTTTATCAGGCACACAAGAAAAATGGTACAGTTAATATTATGTTCAGTATCAAACTAGAAGGGAATATTCAGAAGTTCTAGCCATTATAAAATACAAGCGGGTAGACAAATTCAGCTAGAAGAAAAAAGAAGTGCTTCTATGCCCATAATATATTTGCTGCACTCCTGGTTCCACTTGTGAGGAGCAAAATAGTGGAGGGATAGTTAGTTAGACAGTGTCACATTGTCTGTAATCAGTGAAAATACCATAAGAAATTAACAGGGAAAAAAGCTTCATGCATGAGGTGTTTTTTCAAGTTCTTATATCTGACCAAGTAGTTATACTTCTTACTTAGAGCTGCTGCCATTGCTGTGGCCTACCTTGTTGTCGTATAATACTGGGGCCTAGATTTCTTATTGACAGCTTTTGAGATTTGTAAATAAGGAGAAGAAATCAGCTAAGAAGTAAAAGCAAAAATGCAAATTGCTTTTGGTGCAATGGTATCAGCCTGGAGGCTCTAGGCGTGAAAAATGCAATTAAAGTGGTCATCTTAGTGCTTGCCACGGTGTCTGTATCAAACTCATCATAGGTTCAAATGCACATTAGGTTGTTCTTAATTACATGTCAGGCGCTGATTCTAGGTTGTATATTTTTTAACAGGTACTGTCAAAGTTGTGTCACCAGCCGATCATTGTATACATACCTGCACATGAGGTATGTCTTAACAAAAAACTGACGTCAAATGAAATGTAAATATATAACCTCTGATACGGGTTGTTGCGAATCAGGATTTAAACTATCGTGTTTGATGATCTTTTTCTCTCGGTCACTCTGAAATCTGATAATGTATAACCCCCATTTCCTCTTCTTGCTCTACTACTATTAAACTGGAGTGTTGATCTCTCCAGAACAATCTCTTTGTGGTCGAATCTATGCTTTAACAGTGCCTTGAATAAGTGCTTAAGTTACATATATTATAGCAAGTCATTGAAATAAATTAGTAATAGAAGGATAACATGCCTTTATGTTACATACATTATGGCAAGTCATTAAACTAAGTTATTAATTTATTGAAATAAGTAAATAATATGGATCTCTTTACGCCTTACAGACTAGCACTTGTTGGAAATCATAGTAAAGATTGTGTGTTTGGGGGGGGGGGGGGGGGGGTGTTAATAGGTTAAAACTAGGGGTGTACACGGGTCGGTGAAACCGACTGAACCAACCCAAACCGACCATATTTCACCCGAACCAATTTGAACTTTTTTGACCCGATTGATAATTGGATTAAAAAATGAGTAGCCCTATTTAATTGGGTTGGACACGGGTTTTGGTTTTTTTAACCGATCCAACCCAACCCGATTAAAAAATATTAAATTACATACAAAATCATTCACCCCACCCCAGTAACCCATAATATGTTAGCCTAGTCCATTTAACTAATTGTTGATTTGTTGTGCTTTGCTAATTGTTGATTTGTTGTGCTTTACTAATTGTTTCTGTTCAACTTGATTTTTAAATTTATTGCTATAATTCTGAAGCTTCTGGTATCAAGCTTAACTTAGTATCGAGCTTTAATTGTTTTGGTGAGTAGTGTAGGTTTTTTAAGATGTTATAGTGCTTAACTCATATTGTATACACTTGGTATTTCACCTGCTTGCTGTAGTACATTCAATTAAAGTTTTATCTTTTGATGTGTCGAAATTTAGTTTTGCTAGATTATGGAAAAGAAATTATTTTGTATTTCATAACCCGATCAAACCGATCCGAACCGAAGTAATACAAATTGGTTTGGGTTATGAATTTAATTTTTATGGTTTGGGTTAGGAATTTGAAAACCCGATTTAATTGGGTTGGGTCATTAAATTTCTTTAACCCGCCCCACCCGAACCGTGTACACCCCTAGTTAAAACAATATGATTCTGGAGCGGGGATCGATTTTATTTGCCGCTAACTCGATGGATCACACCTCAGACCTCACAGCGTTCTCTCTGGGTGAGATCGAGACTTATCAGTCATCAACTATCCAGCTGCACATTTATCCAATGGATGAAAATATCTTGACAATGAGGGATAAGTATGCACAATTTTTTCTAAGCTCCTCTGAGAAAGAATTAATTCAGCCCTTGTGCCAATATAATTCTATAGGCTAAAGTTGTTAGCTAGTGGACATAAAGTTGTGGCCATAGAGTAATTAATGAATGGACTATTGACTCTGCGGTATCTGTCCAATAAACACACACAAGTCTTGCAAAGCTTTATGCATCTTTATTACTTTCTGATTAAGATATGAATTGCATTCAACTGCAGCATGCAAAGGGAGGTTATGGGTCTGGTTTCATTCCAATTGCAGAGTATGGAGTTGACTATAGCAAGGCTTCTTGGACAGGCAAAGCTAAGAAAGCTGTGAGGCTTCTGTACAGTGGTAAAAATCATTATGATCTTCTTGTGTAAGAGTTGTTACGGATCATTTTTATTCCCGATCATTTAAATGCCGAGGCCAGAAGTTCAATTGTTTTAAATTCTTACCATTCATATATTGTACGTTGAGTACAGTAATGTTTAAGTGAGTGTTGCTTTCAGCAGTAATACTTTTGTATGATGTGGCGTTCATACATATATAACCATTCATTTATCCTCCAAAATAATATCATTTAACGACATTGATATTTAGTGAAAAGAAGCGTTTTTTGTTTATCTTTGTTATACTTGCCTCAGATAGTATGCAAGTTCGATTCTGCAGAATATATCCAACGCAGATGATTTTCTTTACATGCTGTTGTCTCTTTTGTTTTGCTTGCCTGAGATAGTACAGAAGTTCAATTGTTGCAGAATATCTCCAATTGGGCTGATTTTTATTCCATGCTACAAAGGTGTAAGTGTAATGAACTGATACCACTTGTAATGAACCTGGCTCTGATACCACTTGTAATGAACTGAGAGCTTCAATTAAGATAAATAGTACTGGATAATTACTAGAACAAAAGATAACAGTACTGGACTATTCGAGACGCCCAGAAATCTCCTCTTTTCACTCTACAATTCACTCAGATAAGATAAAACCCTAGCTCCCTTTCCCTTTTATACTCTACTTGCTTCTTCCCATTCTACCCCTTGACTTTCCCTCCTTGACCATCATCTGTTAATTTACCCTTTTGCCCTGACTTATTCCTCCTTGTAAATGTCATCAGTTTCTTGCCTCCTGCTCGAGTCATTACAGTAAGGTACTGTTTTCATTCTCCTATCTTGCCGGCTGCCAGTCAGCAGCCTCCTCTTTTTCATTATCATACATTGATACTTGATTGTGATAGTAACTTCTGATATGATAACTTTAAAATTACTATAAAACCGATGAACATACACGATCTCTGATTAAATCGAATTTTATTTTAACAAATCAAAGGCGTCACAAAGATTTCATTTTCTTGCTACTTGATGGTTGATTTTAATTTGGATACAATTTCTAGACTCTAGCAGTAGCTTGAGTATAGAACTACAATGACATTGGTACGAGGGAAAATTTCAAATCACAAAATCAGTATTTAAAAAATACGGAAAATATAAAACTATAAAGTAGCACGTACTCGCATTCAAGCACTCCAATTTTAGATAGAACAATAGTCATCTGGAGCAATTGAAAAATATACTGCGAAATACGAATAGTGCATACTAATACTGATAAATTTCAGGTATAACTAATAGTTTAATGGAAAAGATGGAGTAAACAGCCTGCAAAACTTAGGTCCAGGATGCTGTTATCTTCTATGTTAAACACACTATAACTGCAAAGTGCATCATCTGATTCATTGAAGAAATAGATGCAATTGGGTTTGTAGGTGTTAATGTGGTTACTGTCAGAAAAATTAACAGATATAGAGACAGAGTCCATCCATCCAAGGTATAGGGCTTCGTTTTCTTCGAGTGTATTTACCTCTTTCCAATAGTAATAGCAATTGTTCTTGTCGCTCCCCAGTTAAAGGATGTAGTCGTATCTCTGTATACATTATCGAATATCTATTCAACCATCAGCAATTCTCCGTTTTTGGATTCCACCAGTCGGAACAAGTGATATACATTCTTGCTATAGGTACTTAATGCAACCTTGTTTTCTACCACTGGCCAGGACCCCTCGTTCCAGTGTTGGTTGTGCCGCTGCTGTCATTCATAATGAAGTCAGTTATGCCAGGGTGGACATAAAGAGCACAATCAGTGCCCATGGTGCAAAAACTTTCCTTGTGGAAAATCATGGATACAACGTAAAATTTAGAAGAGCTAGGCTTCTCTGATAACACCCATGATGATGATAACGAGCATCCCTCGGAAGGTTTACAGAAGGCAAGGATGTTCGAAGCTCTCCTGACGCAAATGATGCACCTCGGATCACCAGGAGAAATTTGCAGTTCATTCTTTTGCTAAATGGACATTTTGATTAGTCTCAAGTCCATCACTTCATTATATTTTTAGCCTCTATCCTAGGTAGTTCCATTCACTTTCGAATTTCATTTGCCTATCCTGCAATTGTAAGCAACTCAAGTGAATATATGTGCAAAGTAAGTATAATAAGATGATTTAGCAAATACAAGAAGAGGGTTCTGTTATTAAATAGTTTATTTTTAAGTTGTTTATAACTGCGTTGTAAAAAGCAGAAATTAGAATTAATCGGTAAAGACATGGAATGAAGATTAATCAGAGATTAATTGAATTGATCAGAGATTAATCACACAATTAATTGAAATCAGAGATTTAATCAATTCGTCGATATACGAAATGTGAATTAATCGGTGATTAATCGTGATTTTTTGTGTTATCATACTATTCAATGCTCAGAGTTCAAAAAGTTGTTCACATAATAATTCTGATAAAAAAAGTTTTAGTATGCATTTAAATGCAGTTTGCGTTTAAATTTTCATATTAACAAGTAACAACTCATCACATACTAAAAGTATATGTTTATGGAAATATATTTTCACATCTATGCTACATCAGTGATTGTCTTAGGAAGAAATCATTATTTTCTAAAAATTATTTTTCGCCAACTCAATTATAAGTAATCGATTTTAATCATGGCGATGGGAGTAGCATAAAAATTCCTGCATTTATTATATACGTAGACTGTTTCGATGCTTATTTTGTGAAAGTTAGTATTCCTTCCGTCTCCCTCCGTTCTTTACATTGGGGATAGAGCATCGGCCCACATTTTAAAATCCTATAAAGTATAATTTCATAAATATTTCTCTTTACAACCAAAACATCCTGCATAACATTTCTCTTTACCTGGCAAGCTTGAACCAGTTGACTCACCAAATAATCAGTCCCGGCTACCACAATATATTCCATGGGACCACGCTCGACTCCATCCCAAACCTCTGAACTGATATGGTAAGAATTATCCAAGATAAATGCTTGATTAACAGGACCCGACAAAATATCATCCATCTTGAAAGCCAAATACAAACTATGCTTAGCAAGTGCCATACAAACTACATGCTTTACACAACACACACCATCACTTAATGAATTACAAGAATGTAACATACACCCAGTGGCGGAGCCAGAACATACATCGTGAGGGGGCACTCTAAAAATTTCTATCGAAATAAATCATAGAAAGTATAAAATCAATCATCACACTGTGTTCTTTCTTCTTTCTCTAAGTGTAATATAAATTCTTTCTCCTAAATTAATACTGGGTATTTGATATCTGGGTATTTGGAAGGGGGCACAGAGTGTGAACCAAGTATGTGATTGCTGTCAAATGTGTGGGTCCCACATAATTTTTATTGTTATGTAAAAACCAAAGGGGGCACGTGCACCCAGAGGTCTCTACCTCGCTCCGCCACTGAATACACCACACAAACTACGTGCCACAACAGAGTGATCGAATCTAACAAAAGTAACACCAATCCAACAATCAATAAACGGAAAACAAACCAAAATAAACGAAAAACAAAAAAAAAACTAACAATTTCAACTAGCAATCACAGCTAACAAATACCAATGATTAATCTCAACTCAAAAGTGTCATACCAATCCAACAACCAATAAACTAAAAACAAACCAAAATAAACGAAATTTTTTTTGAGACATTTTCAGAAACACTTAGCATACAATCTAACATAATCCCACACACCAATCGATTTATCAAACCAATACCAACCAACAATCAATTACACATAATCCCTAACAATCCCAACATCCAATCGAATCAAAACTACAAAAATGATACGTTGCAATCCATACAATCACAAAAAATACTAATGTATATACTTACACGCACCTGAAGAGTTGAAACGCGAGGGTTATGGTTCGTGATCACAAAGCGAGGATGGTTGATATGAGTTTGTAAGCGAGGGTTATGGTGTCGTGTATATGAGTTTGTACTTTGTAAGTGATATGAGTTTGTTTTGTATACGCTCTGTTGTGTTGATCATATACGGGAGTTTCGCAGTTTTAAAACAATCTATCCGCGTACATTAACCGCGGATACCCCGATGTGTCCGCGTGACAATCTCGCGGAAAACATGCGGAAAAAAAAGCGCGGATAGTTAAAAAAAAAATTATTTTGTCTCAGCCGTTGAATCGTCAATCCAATGATTGGAAAGCTGATTATTAAATAAACGTCCCTTACAATCACTTGTCAGGAACATGACCCAAATATATATTGGGTTAATAATCAAGTGAGTCATCAAAGTGGGTTGGATATATCAAGTTGGTCACCGAACTCAAAACGGTCTCAAATGGGTCACTTAAGTCAGATACATGTATCACTAAATACGAGTTCAAGGAGTAAAGATATTATTCACAGAGTTTTACACATTATTCTTGAATGTTACCACAACTAAGTACAAGGTTATGACTTATAATATTTATCATAATGTACTTAGAATTTATCAAGTTTATTTACTATTTATTTTTAATTAAAACAAAAAAAATAACTATATAATAAAAAATAAATAAAAAATAAACTTGATAAAATCTTATTATATTATCGTAAATACTAGAAGTCATAAACTCGTACTTAGTTGTGGTAACATTCAAGAATAATATGTAAAGCACTATAAATAATATTTTTACTCCATGAGTTCATATTTAAAGATACCTCTAATTGACTTCAGTGACCAATTTGAGACGGTTTTGAGTTCAGTGACCAACTTGATATTTCGACTTCACTTTGATGACTCACTTGATTATTAACCCAATATATATTTCCTGATTACTGAACAAAACAATAAAATTGAAAATATTTTTTTTGTTAGAATAAAATTGAATACTTCGAAATTGCATGAAATTCTATATTATTTTAATATTATTTTATCTATATAAAATATAAAAATAGGAAGCACAGCAGAAATGAACGTCCGAGACCAACCATAAACAGCAACATGTACACACCCCTCTCCAATTTCTAGGGTTTTGCTCGCGAGAAAGATAAAAAAATCTCGATTTCTCACGAGAGAGATTCAAATTGAGCAATGGAAGGCCCAATTAACGGCGGCATGTTGTATCACGAAGTTCAAGAATCGAAGCTCTGCGCTGTACATTGTGTAAACACAGTTCTACAAGGCCCTTTCTTTTCGGAATTCGATTTGGCGGCTCTCGCTTCCGATCTCGATCGCACGGAGCGGCAGATGATGCTCGGAGGAGCTCAGAGTGACGCGTTTGTGGCGGAAGAGTCGCATAATGTGTCGCTCGATGGCGATTTTAGTATTCAGGTGAGAAATATTGAATCTTTATGAAATCTATGTGTGTGTTTGTGTTAGTTGTTTGGTTTGAGTGCGTTGTATATTGGATTGATTTGATTTTGGTGCAGAATTAGTAGAAAGTTTTGATTTTTATGGAATTATGTTTGAAGAGGTTAGGTTGTGTTACTAGAATGTGTGTTTAGTTTTGGTGTTAGTTATGTGCTTCAAGTGTGCTGAATTTGGGTTGATTTTGATACGAAAGTGTTTGATTTTTCTGCAAATTTTGTTTAAAGAGGCTACGCCGTGTTGCTTGGATGTTTGTTTATTTGTGGTGTCAGTTGTGTGATTTGATTGTTTTGGGGATGGTGAAATTGGAATATAATGATTTGGTGGATGTTTTGAGGAAATTTTGATTTGGACGGGGATTTTGTCTGTAGCGGTAGGTTGGATAGCTGGATCTGAAGTTAATGATATAAATTCTATAAATGTAAAGGTATCAGTGTATTGCTTAAATTCGATTTTCATGTTTTAGGAATTTAGTGCTCCCGGAAATTAAACTGCTTCAGTGCTTAAGTTTTAGGTTCAATGCTTTGATGAAATGCTGGTTAGCTCGATATAGTAAAATATGATGAGAAGTTATTGATTTGAGGGATATTTTTTCCCCAATTTAGAGGGTCTCTCTCTCTCTGTTGTTTTTTTTTTAATGTGGATCGGAAACTTTTGGTTGAAGTTTTACTTAATTGGGAATAGCACAAAATGTCGAAATCTGTTTGTTTGCAGACATATCCTACTATCTGTCTGATGATATCTGTCATTGTGTAAACCACGAGCTAGTCAAAAACCTTTGCCAAAGGATGTCAATTTCCGATATATGAGCACTCTCTCATGATTAAATGCCTCAATAGTAAAATTGCCAGATATATTAGAGGCTCTACAGTCTACACCTAGTGTTACAGAGTTCCCTTGCTTCAAGTAACTCTAAACTGTGTGTCTCGAGTTGTATATGTGTATTATAGGCTCTCCAGGGTGAATGTCATTCTCCATGCTCCTAAGGTAAGATGTGTGATATGCCATTGGATTATAATGCCAGTGATTCTATGATTTTAGAGTTTCATGGCTTTAAGCCTACTTGTTCTATTCCGATAGTGAATGGATAATATTATATTAGAACATCTGTGCAAATTGAAAGTCGTCATCTTTCGTGCTACTGTGTACTGAAGGGAAACATGATGCATATTTTCAAGTAATGCTGCAAGTAAAATGCTTTGTTATTCATAAGGCGAGTTGACATTGGTGTGTTTGTGAATAGTAATATTAACCAATGTGATTGGTTGACCTCAGAGAAGAGGTACATACAAATTATTTGACAATTTAATAGTTGTTACTTAAGTAACAAGAAACGTTCAGAAGAAGGATTTGAGACGTCATAGTTAAAGTGAACCATAACTTGTGTATAATTGGTAATTATCTGTCAAATTTTGACTGTGTTGTTTGAGCATTACTCTCTCCATCCCAAATTAGATGAGTTCGTTGACTTCGGGCACATAATTTAAGGTCCATTGACCGCATAGCTACATTACATATTTTTACAAATAAAAATTAATATATGAAATTTTCATTGACAAAAGAAAAATTAAAAAAATAAATTTTGAAACTAGACGGTCAATGCATCTTAAGTTACGTGCCCAAAGTCAACTAGCTCATCTAATTTGGGATGGATGGAGTATTATCTGATGCTTCTTGTGAATTTGGGTATATACTTATATACAAGTCTAGGTAGTTGAGTTGGTTTAAAGCTTTGTTTTCTTGTCAATTGATTGGGTCTTGAACAATACTACTAAGAATCAGAAGATTAATGTTTTAAGTTACCCTGAAATTGTAGGCTAGCTAACTGTAGCAAGGAGATTTTATACACATCCAAAAATGGACAGTAAATCTGCTAGTATCTTACTGAAAAGTTTGTAATTATCTTTGAAATCAAGTTTTCGATTTGAGTGTTGATAATTGTTGTGGATGTACAAGAAAAAAGACTGTCCTTACTGGAGGTTTTTTCTTCCGCTGGCCTGAGGATACGCTTTTCAGCAGTATTGCCAATGCACACAAATAAATTCAGATGCTTTAATACTAATAGGAACAAGTCAATTTGAGTCATTTGTCTCTTGTTAGTTGAGAAGACGAAGACAAGTAGAAACCACTTTGCGGTGCTTCTAAACTTGCTATTTTGACTGTATTATGAGCTTGAAATAGCTTGTGACTCATTAAATACATTACACATTATTTTGATTTTATGCTCATCTTGTGGCACCGACCTTATCAATTAGGTCACTGGGTTAATGGATATTATATTTCTTTTGCAGGTTTTACAAAAAGCTTTGGAAGTGTGGGATCTGCAAGTAATTCCTCTCAACAGCCCTGTGGCCGAACCTGCTCAGATTGACCCAGAGCTTGAGAAGGCATTTATTTGTCATTTACAAGACCATTGGTTTTGTATCAGGAAAGTGAACGGAGAGTGGTACAATTTTGATAGTCTCTATGCAGCGCCAGAGCATCTTTCCAAGTTTTACCTTTCAGCCTATCTTGATTCTTTAAAAGGCTTTGGCTGGAGTATATTTTTAGTGAGGGGAAATTTCCCAAAGGAGTGTCCCATTTCATCCTCAGAGGCTTCTAATGTTTTTGGGCAGTGGTTATTACCCGAAGATGCGGAGAGAATAATAAAATCCTGCAACACTGCACAAAGAACGCCTGACAGAACTACTCGAGTCCAGCAGCAACAGGATCAGTTTCCTCAATACGGAGCAGAATCACCCTCAGATGCAGAGGACGAAGATCTAAAAGCTGCAATAGCCGCAAGCTTGATGGATTCCTTGCCTGCAACAGTTGCTCCCAAAGCGGAAACTGGTGCCTCCGAGACGGAAAATAAGGACACCGTGGAGAAAAAGCATGATGACTGAGTTACCAGTCCGAATTTTAATTCTAGATGAAAAGGTTTAAACAGGGAATTCTTGCAGATGTTACTATTCAAGAATGTCATCTATTCGTTTTGGTTTGATCAATTCTTAAGTTCTCCTGTGAAATCCTTCACTTGGCTTTGATTTTTGCTGAAAACTGTTTATTATTGTAAACCTGAATGCATGAATACATCATTCTGAGTGTATGATACCGAAATTTAAATTTTTGATTAAAAAAAATTCCGCTTAGAAGTTAATTTAGAATGCTTATATCACTGTAGTTAGGAGACTCTTGTTTTACCAATCAGTTCTACTAAGTTTACATGTTGAACCCCATGACACAAATTTCATAATATGCCAATATTGAAAAAAAATGTCAAAAAAAATAATATCAAATCAAATGCTACACCAAAAGAAAAGGGAAAGTATAAAAGCAGCCAGCTATCCCCACTGTCCCACATGATCACTAATGGGATACCAGTCAATATTCACAGATGGCCATGTCTTTATCTCTATTTTTTTAGTATACATCACATACTGTGACTGTGCAATACACAATTTAGACAAAAGGTGAGCATAGAAATTTACTGGAAAGAACTGTTCTTTACTTGTGATTAAAATGACAGAGAGAAATAAAGAAGATTCTACTTTCATCTGCAGATCATAGTAGATGCAGTCAGTGAAATAAGAGCTGCATTTCAAGTTCTTGGAGTAATTTTGTTTTTGCTAATATGGGTTCATCGGATCGATTGTTTTGCAGGGAAAGAAATGTTCATGAGATCCTTGGAGGAGGACTGGGTATATTATTTAGCATACAGTTAACAGTTGTGTAGAATTGTTTATACTTATATGTGTTTGTATCATGAATTTCTATGCTTATATATGTGATTATGACTTTAAGTCTCAATTAGGAGTTTTCGAGTTGAATGATTAGGCAATGAGTTAATTTCGATATGGATTCGTACACATGTTCTGAATTGCTATATTTAGTACCTTAAATGTATCCAGAATCTGTTATTCATAGGCAATTAGCCTAAACTAGAAAAATAGAAACCCTACTCTTGTTATTAGTCTAGTATATATGATTTGCATCTCTGAGGAAAAGGAACCGACTTATCGTTATGCTCGTTTTCTGTAACAGCTGCTGATTTGATGCTATGGAGACATAAAAATCTGAATCAGGGAATACTGATAGTTGCTCTTGCGGCTTGGGTGCTGTTTCAGAGATCTGGATATACACTAATCTCATTTGTTTCTGCTGTTCTCTTGCTCCTGTTTTCGGTTCTTTTCATTTGGGCCAAGTCTGCTGCAATTGTAAACAGGTAAGAGGAGATGTTTGTATGCTTCTTGGCCTAAGTTGAGAATTTATTTTCCGGGGAAATAATTTGCTAAATTTGCATATCTAGTGTATGCAACAAAGGAATGTCTTGTATATTGTCAAATTCCCATCTTCAGATGTTGCAACATTCTGCAATTTCATTGTGTCCGTTTTGATTTCAAAACATTGTATGAGTGTCGAGTTAGCAAACATCTTTACTGTAAAAGACTGATGCATCATGAAAACGTCTTATGTTAATAGGCATAAGTTTACATGATTACAAGCTCTTACAAATTAGTTGAACTGCTATCTTATTATCCTCCTGTAAATGGTTATGAACAGACCTGCTCCACCTTTACCAGATTTTTACCTATCTGAAGAAACAGTGAGTAAAGCAGCAGACTTTATCCGAAAGCACATTAATGCTTTGCTCTCTATATCCCAGGATATTGCATTGGGTAAAGACACACAGATGTTCATGAGAGTTTTCACATACCTGCTCTTAATATCTGTGATTGGCTGCTTTATGGACTTCCTTACGATGGCCTACATTAGTAAGTTTTTATCGGTTTTTTGATTTCATGTTGCATATATCTTATGTGAAATTCTTGAAAACTTCTTCTTGATACGATTGCATTTATACCAAGTTAGAGCTTGATATCTAAAGCACACCAACTTATACAAATGGCCATTCTGGCAGGCCTTTTCGTTGTTCTTACAGTTCCAGCACTTTACGAGAGGTATGAAGATCAAATTGACAAATATGTGTTAATGGGGTACAGGAAATTGATGCGGTTGTATGTGATCCTCAACCAAAAGTATATATGTAAAGTTAAACCTTGGATTATGGAGAAACAAAACCTTAGTTGATCTACCTACGTACATCTTATCGTCCACATACCCCTGTTACGAGGAACTAGACTTGCAGGCTGCAGGATTTTTGAACAAGAATTACGAGGCTGGTGTGCATGTGGTCTGATCCTTCACTTTTGCGACAGTTTTACTGCGACTTGGCATATATAAAGTATGGTGGTGATCTTAGCTGAGATCTGAGGAGGCTTTGTCGATTTTTGCAGTTTTGTTTTCCGCTAAATGTATAATCTTCTCCATCAGTTGTTCTGCAATGAAACTTCATTATACATTCTTTCAACATATTTAACTAGTTACTCATTTATTTAAAGATTCCAAGATAGACGCACTGTTAAATCCTGAAAAAGACATATTTGAGGAGACCTTCTAAGTTAACATTCAGTTACATTCACAAAAATAATTTTCTACTAATGGTCCTTATTATCAAGTTCTTGAAGCACCAATACAATTATGTATATATAACGATAATTAAAGAGTAAAACATATTTGTAAGCATGAATGCTGCACCAAAACTTGCAATTGCAAGAGTAAAGAAACAACAAAGAATCTGATTTTTCTTAATTCTTAATTTTAAAACAATATACAGAATAATGGGAAAAAGAAGAAAATACCAGAAAGCAGTGACTTGATAGAATGAAGTGGTGGTGACCATAAAAGTGATTGAAGCAACTGGAAAGAAGCTCTGCAATATCTTAAGAAGAAAAGCAGTTGGTGTCCCAGCAAAATCCATCATTTTTCTCAAGAAAACACTAACAATTTCTTGACAACTTAATGCAAAACCACAAATTCTACCACAATCACTCATCAAAAGACACAAGGCTACTATCCGCTTAATCAATCCAACCCAAGCTAGATTTGATTCCAGGAAGTACAATATCTAATCTCGTCTAATTATATTAGACTCAAGTACGAGCCAGTGAAAACTAATGGGAGCCCCCCATAAAAAATCCCAACTAATCTTCGAAAATAAGTAGGAATTATTTTACGCTCTGAGGGGGGTGTAAATGAGTCAAATTGTTCATGATTACTCGAGTTCAGCTCATTTGATATTCGAATTCAGTTCGACTATAATCAAGTCAAGCTCTAGCTATTTGAATACTTGATCAAGCCGAGCTTCACCTTCAATTACTTGGCTCGCGAGCCATTTATTTCCTATATTTATATATTTTATAAATATATTATTATTATTTAAATACTTGAATGATTTTCTATATTAAATTGATTTAAACTCGAGCCTCACATATAAACTTATCAGAACTTAAATGTGTTATGTGGTTCAACATGTAAACTTTAACAGAACTGATTGGTAAAACAAGAGTCTCCTAGCTACAGGCAGTCTAGTCTCTAGATAGTCAAACTGTTCGCGAGCTACTTGAGCTCGGCTCGTAAAATAACCACATTTGATTCGGTAATAACGAGTTTCAAATTACTCGGCTCGTAAGGTGAACAAGCCTTATTGAGCCTCTATTATTTTTAACTTTTTTAATTAGAAATATAGTTTTACAAAAATATTTAATATTTTATTTATAATTTATATATTTAATCAAACTCGAGTCAAATCGATCATATTTCGAGTTTTTGTCAATATTTGGTGACGCGATTTGAGTTTTCTAGCCGAACTCGAACCTATCAAACTGTTCACAAGCCAAACTTCGAACTTGAAATTAAAGGCTCGGTCGAACAAGCTCGAGCCCTAACCCTGAATTTTCAATCGAGCTCGAGACGAGCCTGACAGTGTTGGACTCGGTTCGACTCGATTACACCCCAAGTCCAGATTAACTTCTAAGCGGAACTTTTTTATAAAAAATCTAAATTGCGGTGTCATATACTCAGAATGTTGTATTCATGCATTCAGGTTTACAACAATAAACAGTTTTCAGCAGAAGTACAAAAACAAGTGAAGGATTTCCCGGGAGAACTTATGAATTGATCAAACCAAAACGAATAGATGACATTCTTGAATAATAACATCCACAAGAATTCCCTGTTCAAACCTTTTCATCTAGAATTAAACTTCGGACTTGCAACTGAGTCATCATGCTTTTTCTCCACGGTGTCCTTATTTTCCGTCTCGGAGGCACCACTTTCCGCTTGGGAGCAACTGTTGCAGGGAATCCATCAAGCTTGCGGCTATTGCAGCTTTTAGATCTTCGTCCTCTGCATCTGAGAGTGATTCTGCTCCGTATTGAGGAAAGTGATCCTGCTGCTGCTGGACTCAAGTAGTTCTGTCAGGCGTTCTTTCTACAATGTTGCAGGATTTTATTATTCTCTCCGCATCTTCGGGTAATAACCACCGCCCGAAAACATTAGAAGCCTCTGAGGATGAAATGGGACACTCCTTCGGGAAATTTCCTCTCACTAAAAATATACTCCAGCCAAAGCCTTTTATAGAATCAAGATAGGCTGAAAGGTAAAACTTGGAAAGGTGCTCTGGCTCTGCATAGAGACAATCAATATTGTACCACTCTCCCTTCACTTTCCTGATACAGAACCAATGGTCTTGTAGATGACAAATAAATGCCTTCTCGAGCTCTGGGTCAATCTGATCCGGTTCGGACACAGGGCTGTCGAGAGGAATTACTTGCAGATCCCACACTTCCAATGCTTTTTGTAAAACCTGCAAAAGAAATATAATATCCATTAACCCAGTGACCAAGTAATTAATACGGTCGGTGCCACAAGATGAGCATACAATGAAAAAATGTCTAATGTATTTAATGAGTTACAAGCTACTTCAAGCTCATAATACAGTCAAAATAGCAGTTCAGAAGCAGCAAAAAGTGGTTTCTACTTGAATCGTCTTCTCAACTAACAACAGAAAATAATTTAATTTCGAGCATTGGCAATACTGCTCAAGAGCATATCCTCAGGCCAGTTGAAGAAAAAACCTCCAGCAAGGACAGTTTTTTTCTTGTACATCCACAACAGTTATCAACACTCAACTTGAAAACTTGATTTCAAAGACAAATATAAACTTTTCTCTGAGATACTAGCAGATTTACTGTCCTTTTTTGGATGTGTATATAAAAACTCTTTCCTCCAGTTAGCAAAGCTAGCCTACGATTTCAGGGTAACTAATAACATTAATCTTCTGATTCTTAGTAGCATTGTTCGAGCCCCATCCACTTGACAAGAAAACAGAGCTTTAAACCAACTCAACTACCTAGACTTGTGAAAAATGTATAGTTAACATACCCAAATTCACAAGAAGCATCAGATGATAATGCTCAAACGACACAGGCAAAATTTGACAGATAATTGCCAAATATACACAAGTTATGGTTCTCTTTATCAATGACATCTTAAATCCTTCTTCTGAACGTTTTCTGTTATTTAAAGCAACAACTATTTATTTGTCAAATGGTTTGTATGTACCTCTTCTCTGAGGTCAACCAATCACATTGGTTAATATTACTATTCACAACACACCAATATCAACTCACCTTATGAATAACAAAGCATTTTACTTGCAGTATCACTTGAAAATATGCATCATGTTCCCCTTCAGTACACAGTAGCACGAAAGAGGACGACTTTCAATTTGCACAGATGTTTTAACATAATATTATCCCTTTAATATTGGAATAGATCATGTAGGCTTAAAAGCCATGAAACTCTAAAATCATACTAGAATTCACTGGCACTATAATCCAAGAGGATATCACACATCTTACCATAGGAGCATAGAGAATGACATTCACCTGGAGAGCCTATAATACACATATACAAGTCGAGACACACAATTTAAAGTTACTTGAAGCAAGGGAACTCTGTAACACTACTATTGAGGCATTTACGCATGAGATAGTGCTCATGTATTGGGAATTAACATCCTTAAGCAAAGGTTTTTGACTAAGAGTCTAAGACAATGCAAAAGCTGTAAAACTAAGACAATGCAAAAGCTGTAAAACTGCCAAAAATTATCGCAATCACCAAAAAGAAAAACTAGATCATATATAGATCTTAATAAGATAAGCTACACATACAAAACTTGGGAATTAGCATATAGAGCATCAACTTCATATCTTATTGCTAACAACATTTATCTTCCTATATATTTTACAATTGAAATATAATATTCAGAGCTAACACAAACAAGTTCAAAAAATAAAATGAACCATACGGTATAGCTCTAACCTCATTGCACTCTGGTTAAATCATTCTACATCTATGCCATCAGTGATTTGCCCTTTCCCATCGCACGCTTTTGTTGCACACTATACTCGTGAAACTGCTTGGCTCTTTCTTTCATTTCAAAAATTAACTCTTCTGTCTCATCATGGATCTTTTTTGGCAAATACACCTCCAGAAAATCAAACCACTCCCCCAATGTCATTTTCTCCAAATCTGGCTCCACTTGTAAATTAAAATCACCATTTTTAACCCCGGACCCCTCCTTTTGCTCAATATCCTTCATTTCCAAAACATCATCAACTCTCGACATATCAGCAAACTCATTTATCGTACTCTCTTTGACAGCACGATCAAGAACCAGTTCAGGCAAAGCCTTTACCAAATCCTCCTCAACCTCTATTTCAGGCTCCTCCTTGACAACCTTCTTCTTCCCCCTACCCTTGTGCATCTTCCTCTCAACCGCAGCCAGGCTCTCCAACTGCTTCCCAAAATCCTCAAACTTCCCTCCTTCCTTGTTAATGGCATTCCCCGTAACCCTTGATCTCAATTGCCTCCCTTGATTCACCTCAACAGCCACCACATTCTCATTCCCCTTCCCACCCCCAATCTCCTTTTTCCTCCCCCGCCGTGGTTTCGGTTTCTCCACCACATTTTCCACCTCCCCAAACCCTTCAATCCCCTTTCCCACAGCCACCTCATCACAAATTTTCACAAGAATCAAAGTAACCTCGCCCAATTTAACAACATCATTATTCGAAAGACAGACAGGCACTTTAACATCAATCACACTACCATTCAAAACAGTACCATTAGAAGAACCAAGATCAGTGATGACCCACTTACCCAAATCACTTTCAAACTGAATTTCGAGATGTTTGGTGGAGATACCAGAGTCTTTAATGGCGACTGAGTTGCCTCGGACAACTCGACCCAGACGTATAATGGATCCGGGTCGGAATTCTAGGGTTTCGCCTTGTCGGGGACCTTTCTGAATTACAAGCTTCAAGTCTCCCATTGTTTGTGAGATAGAGACACAGATAGATAGATATAAAAAAAAAAAGGGTCCAGGTCCGTGGCAGTCGTATGCCAGGGACTGGTCAACCAACACACAGATCCTGGATCGTTGGATGCTGTGGACCGCTACCCTGAAAAAAATACCTCATTCAAATTTTTTCTGTACAACTTATTTACAGTAATTGTTTTCTTCATGCCACAAGTGCCGACAAATTTAAATCCCTCTATATTTGTCATTTTCTCTTGGTTGCGCACAACCGGATTTTCATAATCATTTCGAAATTTCAAGATGAAACAAGTTTCAAGCATATAATCATATTTGTTCAAAATCTTAGTCGGCAATTTTTTATGAAATAAAAACAAATCAGAAAAGGGAAGACATAATAATAATCAGTAGATAATATTCAAAACTAACCATCTCATTTGAAGTTGTATCCGCAGTTGTGATAAATTCGATGAATTTCCCTACAATTACACTCGAAGATTTCATATTTCTGTATAAATCACAACATAAAAGTTCTGATTTTATCGCATACAATCACTGAAATAGGTATAAAAATTGAAGAAATAAGTGGAACACAATACCTAAACAGAGTTGAGCTTTAAGCGGCTTCAAGCAATGAAAAAGCTGTGTGCAATGTTACAAATAAAGGGATGTTTTGATATAACGGTTATCGAGATGCAATTGACAAGGTTGAAGATGAAACAATTGATCACATTTTTCTACGATGTACTCAAGCTAGGGATGAGTGTGCGGTTTGGTTCGTTTTGAACAAAAAATCTAATTTGGTTTCGAAAATTCAAAACCAAATCAAATAAAATTGTTGCGGTTTAGTTTTCTTGACTCGGTTTTGATTTGAAATTCTACGGTTTCGGTTTTAAAATCAAATAATAAAAATTATCAAGATAATATAAAACGAACAAATATGTAGAATCTAACCGCGGCAAATAATTTAGAACCTAAAGCTAAAGGAAGTTAAAACAAACATACGGATTCTCCAATCGCTTCGGCTTTGATATTGAAAATGATATGTTATCGTATAATTCATTCCACTAACATTAGTCACAACGCAGAGAACAACCATGTATGACTACAAATTTTGCAAGGCCACACAATCACCGATTTCTTATGGGATTTGCCCAAATTATTACATTATTTCAATAAAATCACTCAAAAAGCATAAAACAATAATACATATAATTGGACTAGGTTCAGAAATTTATAAAACAATCTATAAAACTAAATTAAAATATTATTATACATATAAATAATATATATAATTAATTTTATTCGGCTCGGTTTCTATTCGGTTTAAAAAAATTAAAACCAAACCGCAACCATATTATTGATTCAGTTTTTATTCGGTTTGGTTATTAATTAGTTCAGTTTGTAATGGTACGGTTTCGTTCGATTTTTTAGGATTTCGGTTTTTTTAGAATATTTAATTTTTCTTGTATAAATTATTCACCCGATTATATTCTTTTGACTCTTCAAATATTTTTCAAATAATATTATTTTGAAAATTTTCAAACTAATTAATATTAAAGAATCCTGATTTAAAAATTATAATAATATTTAAAAGAACACTTCAAGAATCCTTCAAATGTTAAAAGTTATAATTGAAATACTTAATAGAATCTTAATTTTATTAATATATATAGAAGTTTCTCTAAAACATTTTATTAATATATATAGAAGATTCTCTAAAATATATTACAAGATTCTCTAAGATATTTTATTATAAATATTATATGTTAAATGTTAAATGTAAAATGTGAAATAATAATTTTTAAATCTTTTTAAGGTGAATCTATAAAATTTGAAATTCAAATTGAATAGACATTAAATGATTGATTAAGATATGGAGAATCATTGATTTGTTTATATTTATGTTATAAAATTAGATTTAATTGACATAATTAAATATTAAATATTAGAATATAGTATATTATTAAACAATAATACGCCATCAATATCAACATTGATGGGTGATTAGAAGGGTTCTTCACTTTTTTTGATAAGCTGGATTCTGAACGAAGGCCCTCCTCAACACCAAAATTAAGAATGAGAAGAAGACTATGTGTGTGTTTGGCACGGGCTTATAAGCCCGACTTCTGAATTATAAGTTAGAAGCACTTATTTGTACCGTTTGTGTAAGAAGTCAAGAAGTACTTAAAAAAAGCTACGATTATTAGCTTTTGTCTTACGGCTTCCACTTATTTCCCAAACACTTTTATCACTTATAAGTCTTAAATTACTTCTAACTTCTACTTCACTTTATTACTTTAAGCAATAAGCACTTATTTTAAATTCACCCAAACGGCCCCTATGTTTCAACACTGAAAGAATGAAATAAAGTAAACACTCCAGAATTCACACCGACCAAACATACATTAGTTTTCATATCCTCAAAAGCTGGAGCCTATCCTAGTCCAAGCTAGAATTCGCCCATGTCTGTTGGTCATTATGGAAAGCTCGAAATGAAGTGGTGTGGAATAACAACATCACTCGAACTTATGTAATGAAGTGGTGTGGAATAGCAAAATCACTCAAACTTATGTTATTATTATTATTGCACATGCTAAACGATATCTTGAACAATGGGATACGCCCAAATTAGTATAACAATTCCTCGGTTTCCTCTGCTTAACGAAAGAGATGAAGGTAGTTCTTGGGTCAAGTTTCATGCAATGCAAATCAAAGTATCGATCGATGCAGCAACTTTATAGGTATGATTGCTAGAAACGAGATGGGTAAGAGTTACTGTTGACTCGAACCTTGTTTCTTTAATATATGAGCTCTCCGGAGATGGCTGAAACTTTTGTCATTAAAGAAGCTTTAAGTTGGATAAAGTCTAAATCTTGACAAGAAGTCACACTAGAATCAGATTGTATGATTGTAGTACAAGCAGTAAGGAGCAAAGTCTAAATGATTTCTCCTTATGGCCATGTTGTTGAGGATTGCATATAAGAATGTTAAAAGGTCAGAACACAGTATCACGGTTATTTATTAAACGGTTTGTTAACATGACAACTCATGTATTAGTGTAGAGAATGCTTTAGAAGTTGATTCGTATTAATAAAATCTTTCTTGTTCGTCAAAAAAAGAAAGTGTAATAATACAAATTAGGTAGGAAGTTCAATAAAGATAACACAAGTCAATGTAATGACCCTTTATTTATTAATATTATATTAATCATACTTTTTTAATATCAAAGCTACTCATATTAAATAAATTATGTCGATTACAATTCATATAAAGAAAAAAGTTAAGTTTGAAATATAATTAGTTCTTAATTAATTCAAAAATATTTATTTATATTTGATTTATAAATTCTAAATTAAAATATTTAATTCTAATTCATATAAAGAAAAAAGTTAAGTTTGAAAGTCTATTGTTTGGTGTACCCTTATTTTGTTATAGATAGAAAGCAAGTTGTTTGTAAATGAGGTTAATTATCAAGTTGATCACTGAAGTGGGCTTAATGTATCAAGTAGGTTACTGAACTCAAAACGGTATCAACATGATCACTGAAGTGGCCATAAATATCAAACAAGTACCTTGAAATATGAGTTCAAATAATAAAAATATTATTTATAAAGTTTTACACATTATTTTTAAATGTTACCACAACCAACTATAATGTTATGACTTCTAGTATTTAAAATAATATATTTATATTTTATCAAGTTTAATTATTATTTATATTTTATTATACAGTTATTTTCTTTGTGTTATTTAAAAATAAATAATAAATAAATTTGATAAAATCTAAATATATTATCATAAATATTAGAAGTCATAACCTTTTACTTGGTTTTGCTGACATTCAAAAATAATGTGTAGAACTTTATAAATAATATTTTTATTGCTTGAATTCATATTTTAAGGTACTTGTTTGATATTTATGGCCTTTTCAGTGATCATCTTGATACTGTTTTGAGTTCAGTGGCCAACTTGATACATTACGCACACTTCAGTGATGAATCAGATAATTAACCCATGTAAACGCAAACAGCAACATTACAGGAAGAGCAAAGTTGGTAGATAAAAGCAGACAGTGAAGGAGGGAAATTGAAAGATGATGATTTTGAGAGTGATGAGGGCTTTGGGTCCATTGAAATCTCAGTTACTGCTTACACGTTCTTCAGGTAATTTCACCTGCTGCTTTCATTTTCATTCAGTTTCTCGCTTCTCCACTAACCCTAACCCTAATTATATCCCTTATTCCTCCAATCCAACTCATGCTGGACTTCAACATTTACTCCGTGAGAAATCTAAGGTCGGTTTCGATAAACTCGATGATGCTCTTCGAGTGTTTGATGAAATGCTCCTTATGAAACCTCTGCCTACTGTTATCCACTTCGCTCAACTATTAGCTGCCCTTGTTAAAATGAAAGAGTACTCTGTAGCTGTGTCTCTCTTTAGGGATATGCGTGTAAATAGCATCCCTGTTAATATAGTTACCATAAATACTATTATCAACTGTTTTTGCCATTTGAATCATGTCGATTTTGCCTTTTCATTACTGGCTGGAATCATCAAGCATGGTTTTGTCCCTGATGTGGTTACTTATACCACTCTCATCAGGGGCCTTATTTCCCAAGATATGCTTCAAGAGGCTCAGCTTTTGTTCCAGAACCTCATCAGATTTAAACTTATTCAACCCGATGTTGTTACCTATACAACTATTATTCACGGCATCTGCAAGAGAGGGAATCCTTCTGTGGCTGTTAAGTTGTTCAAGAATATGGTGAAGCAAGGTTGCAAGCCTAATACTGTAACTTACAACACACTTATTGACTGTTTATGTAAATATAGGTTAGTCGATCAAGCATTGGGTCTTCTCCATCAAATGACAAGGAAAGGCATATCCCCAGATGTTATAACCTACAACTCAGTAATTCAAGGTCTGTGTGACTTTAATCGATGGCATGATGTCAAACAACTGCTCAAGGAGATGGATTTTAGGAACATTTCTCGAAATGTTTTTACTTACAATATATTGATTGATGCGTATTGCAAAGAAGGAATGATTAAAGATGCAGAGGATGTGATAGAGATAATGATTCAAAGAGGCCATTGTCCTGATGTAGTAACATATAGTGCACTCATGGAAGGATACTGCTTGCGGGGAGAGGTTGATAAAGCATTAGCAGTGTTCGAAAGCATGACGAGAGAGGGAATATTGCCTGATACTCATAGCTATAGTATCCTCATCAACGGATATTGTAAAAAGATGAAAGTGGACAGAGCAATAGATCTTTTTCTACAAATGCCCTCTGAAGGTTTAACCCCAACTATTGAGACTTACAATACTATATTGCAAGGTTTTTTTCATGCTGGAAGACATGTTGAAGCGCGCAAATTTTTTAAGGAAAAGATGTTGCTGAACGAAGGTCTTCAGTTGGATAGAGTGACTTGCGCTATTATAGTGAATGGTCTTTGTGAGAACCATTATGTTCGTGAAGCACTGTCCTTTTTTCAAATGATGGAATGCAGTGGGTTAGTTCCAGATATATGCATCTACACCATTCTGATTGATGGATTAAGCAAAAATGGACAACTTAAAGAAGCAAGAACTCTTTTTAACAACCTTGCTGCAAAAGGTTTGCGACCTGATGTCAAGACATACACAATGATGATCCAAGCATATTGTCATGGAGGGTTATTGGATGAAGCGAACGAACTATTGAGGGAAATGGAAGCTAATGATTGCTTGCCTAATGATGTCACATACAACATGCTAATCCGTGGTTGTTTACACAATAAGAAGTACTATGAAGCAGGTGTATTCCTAGATGAAATGCTTGGTCGCTGCTTTGCAGCAGATGCATCTACAGCATCTGCATTACTGAACTTACTTGAAGTGCAAGAACCGGATCCTCCTCTCCTTGCCTTGCGTGATAAGTACTCTCCATAGGTGTGTGGAAGGAAGAGAGTGCCCGGGTACATAATCTTTTCGATTTTGCTAGCATTTTTCACAAATTTGCAGGCAGTAACAATCATGATGGTATGTAGTGAGGACAGGCTCTACTACTATTATGTTTATGTCATTCTTGTAAAGTTTGCAGTTCTCCTACTAAGTAATATATTTTCTTCCATGTACTGAAATTACAAATTTGCTTGCTTTGTGTAAGAGGTTCTTGCCATAGTTACTTTTTTCTGTTTCAAGTGATGAACATTAATTTTTTATGGATCAGTTATACATCTATTAGATTACTTAATGTATGTGTTGTAACTGTTGATTAGTATGAGATAACAAGTCCATGAACCTCATGTGCTATTAAACTTGGAATTTAACAACTGCTCTTGGATGAGTTTGTCCTATGAAATATTGTTTAAGTTCTATTTCAGAGAGTTCCTCTATTCCTCTTCCTGTTGCTCTGGTGATTAATCGAGGAAAGCAAAGAGTATTCTTCTTAATGAGTGCAAATGTGGTGTACTGGTGTTTACAAATATATTTAATTGCCTTTTTGATTGTTTCCTCTGTATATAATTTGCCTTTATGATTGGACTGGATCAGAACGGAGCGCTCATTTAGAAGAGGTAGTTTTGATGCAAGTATATTCAGGATGAAGAATTCTGGACTTGCTGTCTTTTCTATTCAAACAGCTGTGACAGAGTTGAAGTAGTATATCGGCAGATACCCTCTACCACCTACATGCCAATGGACCTACTCAGATCCAATTCTCCATGCTTTGCATAGGAAGTTCTTGCCCCAAGTGACCAGTGAGCTTCAGTTATGACAAGATTTTACAGTAATAGTATGCATGCAAACTCATTTCAGAAAGCATGATCCTAGTATGTTATCTAATCAGTAGGCCACAAATGTCAGAAAATTATCAAGTCCAGTGCCATAAAACCTTTTTAAATATTCTGCAAGAAAAAATTTATCCATGGTTATTATGCAATGCAGCCACAGTGTTCTAAAGATCCCCGATTTATTAAAATCCCCGATGAATCCTTAAAATAAATTCTCCGATTACACTCTAATATGACTAAAAATCCTCGATTTATTCAAAAAATCTCCGATAAATCTCGGTCAAGTCCTGATTCCCCGTTTCTACAACCATGGAAGGAGGATATGGTGGTATATATCTAATCCCCATACAGAATTTTCATGTGGTCTTCATTAAGTATTTAACATACAATACCTTGGATTACCAGCAAACAGTAGGAGAATCATGCAACATCTATCACCATATTTATGCACCTAAAAACTAGAGAAAGCATATTTCATCAGAGTACCGAAAACTTACATCACTCGTAAGGATGTAAGAAAGAGCTGCAGCAGCAAGGTTGCTAGGTGGATCATCAAAACTGAGTCCCATGACAGCATCTACAATTGTTTTTGCTGTCCTGAAAATAAATAAGAACACGTGATAGAATATGAAAGGATAGCAATTCATACACTGAGCTGAGTTTTTTGTGGAAGTGGTAACAGATACTGTAATAGTTCTTATTTCTCCATACAAACATTAAACTTGTAACACCCATGCCTCCCTGTGATCAGCTCGTAAACGACAACTAAAACAGAAAACATCAAAATTACGAACAATCCCTCGAATGAATTAACCAATCAAACAAAATCTTGAAAATTATGTAGCATCAAAATATCAGCAGCCGAAGATGCTTGCACATTATACTTTACCCCAGTACTAAGTTACAGAAAATCTTGAAAATCAACATACCCAAAGTTATGAAGTATAATAAGCTTGGTAAATGGTAATCTTGTCAATCTATTGATATGTTAGACCAATGTTGGCATGCTTAATGGACTTTGCTCGAACAGAACTTCACTATTAAGCAAAGCAACTACTTCAGACATTGGTGGCCTCTGAGAAGCCGGCGACTGAGTGCACATTAAGGCAAGATGTACCATCTTTTTAACATGTTCTCTACTATACTCATTTGGATCAAGTTTCTCATCCACCAAATCAAGATGCTTGTCATCTTCGTACAACTTCCAGGCCTGTCACATTATGACATGGAAACCACACTCAGAAGATAACCAAATAAAGATTTGAGTCTCACTTTAAGTCGTAAACAGACTTTGCTTACATGTTCAAGTAGTGAACCGTTGACAGGATCAATCTTCATGTCAGTGCAGTGAAGGCCACTTATGATTTTAAGTACAACAATTCCGAAGCTGTAGGTATCAATTTTCTCCGTCAAGTGTCCATGAATTGCATATTCTGGTGCTGTGTAACCCCTGATATCGCGAATATATTAATTGAATGACGAGTATATTTTAGAGAGTCTTGACAGATTGTTGGTTAACTTACAATGTGCCAGCATATCTAGTACTAAGATGACTTTGATCCTCACGTGTGAGTCTTGCCAACCCAAAATCTGCAATTTTTGGTTGAAAGCCCTCGTCGAGTAGAATGTTGCTAGATTTGATATCTCTATGTATGATACACAAATGAAATTCTTCGTGAAGATAAGCAAGGCCCCTAGCTATGCCAAGAATAATCTCAACACGTTGTTTCCAGGTAAGAGTCCCCTGCTTTTCACCTGCCAAATAGGGACAGATATGAGCACTGCCTTTAAGGTGTTCACAAGAAGTGGCTCGTTATATGCTAAGGTCAAGTTACCATATAAGAATTTATCAAGGCTTCCATTCTCCATGTATTCGTAGACAAGGAGTAGCTCTGATCCTTTGTGACTGCATCCCAGTAATCGGATGACATTCCGGTGATGAATATTACTTATGAGACTAACTTCACCCTCAAAATCTTCTTTTGCTTTCTTTGAAGTCAGAACATGTTTCTTTACTGCTACTACATCTCCATTGTTTATTATTCCCTGTACAGTGAAATAATCACATAGCATCTATAAGCTTCCATCAATATTCGACGACTGTAAGTGAGAGATCAAAGATTACCTTGTATACATCTGCAAAACCTCCTTCTCCTATTTTGCAATCATTGCTAAAACTCTTTGTTGCTGATTTTAAATCTTTATAACTGTAGATAATTGTACCCTGCAGCTTGGTTACTTGTAATAAATCACCTAGTACACAGAAAACAATCCATTAAAAAAATGGTGAGTGAAAAATAGATTTGAAAGTTCACTTAATCATGCTTTATCACCTCTTTCAGCTACCTTCGCCTTCTGGAAACGATACCATAAAACTGAAGCGATTATAAGGAAAAGAAAGCATAAACCACCAACAATTCCAATGATGGTTTTTCTTGAGCTTGAACTTCCTGAAATATCATAATTTGAATCAAATGCGGATGTGGTCAAACTAGTCTCAGTTTTGCAAAGAAACAATGGGGTAACAGTCATAAGTCGGAAAATAAAAAATACACCTGGAAAAGTCGAGAGTAGGTGAATATAAATAACCCTCAAGTATATATGAGAAGAGCTCAGGGTAGATGATCATGTATTACCTCCTCCTGTGTATGGTGTGATATTGGTTATGTTGCTATCAGCGAAGAAAGATCTGTCAGAATATCTGAGAAAACAACCTGGTTCTACAGAACTTCCCCCTGGTTGCGGAAGACATGTTTGCAAGTCTGTATATACCCTTGCCAAGCAATTTCTGCAGTCACTCGGGCTTATAGTCTCCAGACATTGGGCAGCAGCATACACTGTTGGTGCTGTACTGCTACTGAACGCTTGCCTTTTTGCTGCTGCAAAGTAATTTTTAATCTTTGGTGTGGCAGCAGCAATCTCTGTTAATAATTCTTGCGCTATTGAATTGAAAGCAGTTGGCTCGGCTACACTATGATTGTAGCTACAAACCAATACAGGGCTTTCAAATGTTATCTCTTTGTAGAAGTTGTAAATTCCGTACCTATTCAAATAAACAAGCCATAAGTATATTAAGTGCAAAACAGGATTCCTGGATTGCATCAGAGATTATGGCTTCAGATTCCTGGATATGACTTTTACTTTTGATTAAAGAAAAGTTAATTCAATACAGTAATAAACGAAGAATGCTGATGATCAGAATTCAACTTGTGATCAAACTTATAGAAAAAAAATGGCAGATGAAAGACCTGAGGAAGCATCCTTGGTATATAAAGTGCGCTCCATCCATTGTAGCATCACACTTACGTCTAATTTGAGTGACTCCAGCATCAAAGCAAGCCAAACAATCCACAGTTGAGAGATAGTTCCTGCACTGAGCCATCCCGAACACATCTGTTTCATATGCTGTCGCAACGTGTGCATTAAACAGCTGTTTTCACATCTCTCCAAGGGTCTTGTTAACACTACTCAAGAAAGTCGACAGGTCTGTTGTTACTTCAAATCTACTGCACCGCTCTAGGAGCTCTTCCGCCTGAGAGTCTGATGCAATTCTTGTCATGATCATCGATACAATCACAAAAGTAATGCCAAGCATGATAGTACTGCTCATTCTCATCCTATTTGATAGTAATTACCAATAGATTGCAAAAAGAATCTTGAAGGAGGAACCTGACATTCTTTGTTCTGTCTTAAAACAAAGGCGGAAGGATTCACCATAAGATAAATTTCTAAATCTTCTTAAGATACTCATGGAATAGAAAAGCAATTTCTAAATCTGTATTTTCATGGAATATGCAAGATATAGAAGCCCTGCTGTGCTTGAGAAGTTGGTTTTATCCGTCTGAAGGTAAATTCATAGATGCTTGCGTACCTGTAAATCGTCTTCTCATTCATTCTGAATTACATTTATGTTACATGTAACTGAAACTTTCTTCTTGTAGCTACTAGATATGAAGAACAAGATGATCATTTGATCGTGGACATTGAGTCGCTGTCTCTAGTTGCTGCTTACTATTTTCGACATGGTTTTTTAGCCTTGTCTTGTACTAGGACAATGGGATGCAATCTGTATATAGCGAATTTCATAACATAATAATAATCATGTTTGCAGATTTTTATACGTCAGTAAACTCAAAATCATAAACATTCACCACTCCTGTTTTTGAAATCATAAACATATTAAAATTTCACTTCAATCCATGAAGTTTAATTTCTCATATTTTTACACTTCAAAACACTGTCATAAGCTGATATGTTTACAGAAGTTGCAATTAACTCACTCCTACGGGCCAATTTGCACTATCTTTTGCTGAACATCATTAATTGGAACTTTGAAAGATCACTGATTATATAATGGTGTCGCAATAAAATCATCTCTTACCATAAACTTTGCAGGTCTAGAAATAAATCCAACTCTTGCTACTAATGGATGTTCGAGAACCTTGCAAGAGTTCCGGAGCAACTTTAGGATAGAGTAACTAAAATTTGAGAAACCATAAAAGAGAAGTAATTATAAGGAAAAAGAAAGCATAAATCACCAACAATTTCTACGATGCTTTTTTTCCGAAGAAATAATAAGATCTAAATTAAATTCTTTTTTAACATCTTAAATTTTGTATTTTTTTTTTTGAAAATATCTTAAATTTTGTAATTGAATATGATCTTTTTAGAGAAAATAGATTTTTTTACCATCCAACTTATTATTTATTTAGAAACCTAACACTGAACTATAATATTTTTCTTTTTTGCCACTAACGTTAGGTTCGGATTTTTTTTGTCACTAACGTTAGGTTCAGATTTCATTATTAACACTATATTATTAATTTTAGTATTATTAAAACATAGTGATAGTCTGCAATATAAAGATATAGACACATATCAGATCACCATAATATTACAGATTAACACTATATTTTAATAATGCTAAAAAGAATAATATAGTTTTAATAATCAAATTCGAACCTAACGTTAGTGATAAAAAAAATCTGAACCTAACATTAGTGGAAAAAAAGGAAAAAATTATAGTTCAGTAGTAGGTTTCTAAATAAATAATAAGTTGGGTGGCAAAAAGATCTATTTTCCCATCTTTTTAATGTCGAAATTATAGTATCAGAACAATAATCATAATATAATTCCTGATCATAATATCAGAATAATAATCATAATACTTGTTAAACTAATTATAAATGATAAATTATATATGAAATTAAATAATCAAAGATATTATTTATGACTAAACTAAAAATTATAACCGGTACTCCAATACTCCACTATTTTTGTGAACTCCATAGAATTTGACTCACAATTTTATAAAATTATGTCTTAAATTAAATTATTAGAGTTTAAAAAATTAAAATAAATAATTTTTCTGGCAATGTAAGTATTCTATCGGTGAATATTGCAAAAGCTCACCTTTCACAACAATATTTTTTCCTCTAAATTTTGGGATCGGTCGTTGATCTAATATCAGTTGATGTAACTCATGGGTCTAAACATTGTGCACATGTTTATATGTGGAGGTCTATTGCAATACCACTATGTTCATAAGTGATGTACGTTTGATTGCTCGAGATTTGATTGTAATACTTTTTACATTAAAGAATAAAAAATCTGCGTGTTAAATAACAAAACGGTTATATGTTTAGTTCGTTTTTTTGTTTCATAATCAGGTTGTAATTGACAGTTCAAGAATTTGTATCGGTTAGATTTCAAAATTTTAATAAATTCGTCACTTTTCGTTTAAAAAAACCGATATCTTCTTTTTAAAATACTAGCCTTAAAACTGTGCAAAGCACGAGCGATTATATAATTTTAAATTTATTATTTATAATTTAAATTTAATGAATTTGAAATTTTATTAAATTATATTAACCAACTGATTATGCTCACGCTTGAAAATTTACCTAATTATAAATTATATTTAAAAGAATAATAATGGATTTTTTTATCTTGCAGTACATCACATGTGTTTATAATTTATGTTTAAATTATAAACACCTGTGATGTACTACAGTCTACAAGATTCCTGGCCAGCTTAAGTGCGGTTTACCTTGGTTCACGTGGTTTGCAGGCTATTACGTGAGCTCGTGGGTTTACCTAATGTGCATCCAAAGGGTAGCGGCTGTGGGTTCCTACGTTAAAAAAAAATTGAAAAATTAAACGATATGAATCTGTTTAGTGATATAAGAGTAAGAGAACTCTACTTGTTACAGACTTGTAGTTATAAAGGGACATGATTAAACCAATTTTACTAATGTTAGAGTATTAATGAATTGGAAATTTATTAAATTATATTAATCGACTTATTATATTCACTCTTGATAATTTAACTAATTAAAAATTATATTTAACAAGAAATTATGGAGTTCTTATCTTTTAGTATGCCTTCCGTCCATTTTCAGTTGTCACATTTCTATTTTCATCGGTCAAATTGATTAATTTTTGACCAAAAATTATAAGCCACTCTTTCTTTGTTCGTCAATTTGACCGGCAAAAAATGAGACGTGACAAAAAAAAGAGATATTGACAACTAAAAAGAAACATACGAACACTTATAATCGCGGACCAGCAAACTGGAAAAACAGCAATTGCTATCGACACCATATTAAACCAAAAGCAAATGAACAAGTGTTTTGTAATTTAAACTGTACGTAATGATATAAGAGAGTAGGGGTGAGCAAGAAACCGAATTGAAACCGAAACCGTAACCGAAATTGGTGAAACCGATAAAAACCGAACCGATCCGAAATCGAAAATTTAAAAACCGAACGGATTATAACGGTTGCGGTTCCGATTTTAGGCCAAAACCGAACCGCAAAAACCCGAACCGAACCGATTATTAAAATAAATATTATTTATATTTATATATATGTATATTACACATAATTTATATAAATATTTATATATAATATGTAAATGTAATGAACAAAGTAAAATGGAGACAAGGGAGGTTACTAGGAAGTGGGGTTGAAATGTGGTGAGGTTGTTTTGTTACAATTGTTTTATCTGAACGAGTTGTTCCCCGAGCGCTTTCTTCACCTTTTAATTTATATGAAAAAATTAGCTTCAAAAGAAATTATGTACTACAAACACCTCTAATTCGAGCACCAAATATGATTTCATGTAACAAACAAATATGATTTCATGTAACAAACAAAGAGAAAACACATATTTAATTTAATTAACAGTAGCAGAAGTGAGTATGCTGTTTAACTAAAAGCAGTTTCCGCAACTTAAAAAAGTCACTATCCATTCAATTAAAATTACAATTGCTTTCAAACTATATAAAATCATTCAAACTACATAAAATCAGTGAACGATACACAATCAGAAAATCAGAACCATAAATAGAAACACATTTGTGATATGATAAAACATGTAAAAAGTAACTATATTCTACCAAAAAATTATCTTTCCCAAAGTTTATTCAAGCAAAAACTTATAAACAAAACATAATCATGATTAGTACCGTTTAAAACTTTTCTCTTTTAAAATAATTTCTTCAAAGATGTCTCCAACCTGCAAAAAAAGAAGGAAGACATGTGTCAAATCATCACATAAATTTGATAAATTTATTGTAAAAGACACTGCAGAGCTCATGATCATTTTCATACATTACAATTAATGTGATACTATAAAATAATTGAACATTAAGAAGATAGATTTTGCTCTTCACCAAAAATAGAAATTTACATTAAAACATATCCTTTTCCAGCCTCTTGCACACATATAATGTAAACAGTCAAATTACAATGCACCACTCCAAAAAGTATTACCCACAATAAAAGTTATCGTTTTATCTCTTAAACTTTTCTTAATTATCTAACGCCTCAAATAGATTTTCATAAAAATATTAAATAATGCAAGTCAAACCAATAAGCAGACATGTTTAAAAAAACAAATGAAAAATCATATATAATACATAAAAATCGTGTATTAAACTCATGGAGAGTGGAATGAATTAAATCAATATAGAAACAAAAATTTGAGTGCAAAAATTACCTTTTCAAGCCTCTTGCATATATATGATGTAATCTGAACTCGCAAAACAGCAAAACTGTAAAAAAAAAAAAAACTTAAAAATTAAGTTAGGACTTCTATCAAACAGTTGCAAAGCAAACCAATAAAACATGATTATACAAAGTAATTATGTCTATAGAATCACAAAACAATCATATCCACAACAACTTCTGATTAAAGATATGACCGGATTAAATAGAAGATAATCAAAAAGAAACTATCTTACATCTTATAATTTCAAAGAAAGCATACGGAGGAAGAAGCTGTAATGAGATGTGAAATCAAATGTGGTAGGTGCAATTAACAGCTAATTCGCAGGGGGGAAACATATGTTGTTTTTACAACAAATTTCAAATTCAAATTCTGGGAGATGAAGTAGAATCAGGAGGGGGGCTATGTATGAAGAAACAGTACACATAGAGGGGATACAGTGAGATGGGGTGAGAGATACCTCTTCCATAATGAAAGCAAGGCTCGGAGAAGAAGATGAAGAACACGGCGGAAATCTCCAGAGCTCACGCGGGAGAGGTTACTCGGCTTTCATTTTAATTTTGAACCCTAATTGTGTATTGAGTTGTGTACATGAGAAGATTTGTGTATGAGCTGTGTACATCAGCTGTGTTGTGTGGCTGAAAGAGATGCCACGTTGTTATACCGTATAAAGCAAGTGTATGGAGTGGCAAAATACAGTAGATACAACAAAAGGTGAGGGACAAACTGGACAATTCATACCCAAATATGTAGTAGGATTTATAATTTAAATAATTTAAATAGATAAATAGATGTTGCAGGTAGAAATTATACTCGTGTTAGGTTATTGCAGTACAGTGTAGATTGGTATTTTGTTGGTAAATAAAAGCACACAGTGAAGGAGAGAAATCGAAAGATGATGATGAAGAAGAGATTGATGAGTGCTTTGGGTCCATTGAAATCTCAGTTACTGCTGGAACGTTCATCAGGTAATTTCACCTGCTGCTTTCATTTTCATTCACTCTCTCGCTTCTCCACCAAACCTAACCCTAATTATTTCCCTTATTCCTCCAATTCAACTCATGCTCGACTTCAACGTTTACTCCTTGAGAAATCTAAGCTCGGTTTTGATAAACTTGATGATGCTCTTCAAGTGTTTGATCAAATGCTCCTGATCAAACCTCTGCTACCTGTTATCAACTTCGCTCAACTATTAGCTGCCCTTGTTAAAATGAAAGAGTACTCTGTAGCTGTGTCTCTCTTTAGGGATATGCGTGTAAATAGCATCCCTGTTAATATAGTTACCATAAATACTATCATCAACTGTTTTTGTCATTTGAATCGTGTCGATTTTGCCTTTTCATTACTGGCTGGAATCATCAAGCACGGATTTGTGCCAAGTGTGGTTACTTATACCACTCTCATCAGGGGCCTTATTTCGCAAGATATGCTTCAAGAGGCTCAGCTTTTGTTTCAGAACCTCATCAGATTTGAACTTATTCAACCCAATGTTGTTACCTATAACACAATTATTCACGGCATCTGCAAGAGAGGGAATCCTTCTGTGGCTGTTAAGTTGTTCAAGAATATGGTGAAGCAAGGTTGCAAGCCTAATACTGTAACTTACACCACACTCATAAACTGTTTATGTAAATATAGGTTAGTCGATCAAGCATTGGGTCTTCTCCATCAAATGACAATGAAAGGCATATCCCCAAATGTTATAACCTACAACTCATTAATTCAAGGTCTGTGTGACTTTAATCGATGGCATGATGTCAAACAATTGCTCAAGGAGATGGATGTTAGGAACATGTCTCAAGATGTTTTTACTTACAATATATTGATTGATGCGTATTGCAAAGAAGGAATGATTGAAGATGCAGAGGATGTGATAGAGTTGATGAATCAAAGAGGCCATCATCCTGATGTAGTCACTTACAGCTCACTCATGGATGGATACTGCTTGCGGGGAGAGGTTGATGAAGCATTGGCTGTGTTCGAAAGCATGACGAGAAAGGGAATATTGCCTAATACTCATAGCTATAATATCCTGATCAACGGATATTGTAAGAAGATGAAAGTGGACAGAGCAATAGATCTTTTTCAACAAATGCCCTCTGAAGGTTTAACCCCAACTATTGAGACTTACAATACTATATTGCAAGGTTTTTTTCATGCTGGAAGACATGTTGAAGCACGTAAATTTTTTAAGGAAAAGATGATGCTGAAAGAAGGTCTTCAGTTGGATAAAGTGACTTGCGCTATTATATTGCATGGTCTTTGCAGGAACTGTTATGTTCGGGAAGCACTGTCCTTTTTTCAAATGATGGAATGCAATGGGTTAGTTCCCGATATACGTATTTACACCATTCTGATCAATGGATTATGCAAAAACGGACAACTTGAAGCAGCAAGAACTCTTTTTAACAACCTTCCTGCGAAAGGTTTGCGACCTGATGTCAAGACATACACAATGATGATCCAAGCATATTTTCATGGAGGGTTATTGGATGAAGCGAATGAACTATTGAGGGAAATGGAAGCCAATGATTGCTTGCCTAATGATGTCACATACAACATGCTTATCCGTGGTTGTTTACACAATAAGAAGTACTATGAAGCAGGTGTATTCCTAGATGAAATGCTTGGTCGCTGCTTTGCAGCAGATGCATCTACAGCATCTGCATTACTGGACTTATTTGAAGTGCAAGAACCGGATCCTTCTCTCCTTGCCTTGCGTGATAAGTACTCTCCATAGGTCTGTGAAAGGATGAGAGTGCCCAGGTACATAATCTTTTTGATTTTGCCAGTGTTTTTCATAAATTTGCAGGTGGTAACAATCATGACAGTGGTATGTAGTGGCTATAAAGTACAGAGTTATATCCAAAACATATAAACTGTCATATATATATATATATATATATATATATATTTATATCCAAAACATATAAACTGTCATATATATATATATATATATATATATATATATATTTGTAAATATCAAACTAATGATATCTTTAAAAATGTGTTTTCCTTTTTATATAATTTTTTGGCATCCTATGATAAGAGTATTTAGGCGTTAATTTTAATTTATTTCATGTTGACGACACTCTTATACGCTGCAATTTTCTTTTGCAGATACATTACACCGTTTTTGGAAAAAGGAGCATGATTGGGGTTGGAATTGATGCTGGCACTCTCATAATCAATTTCCAAGTGCAAGTCATTAGGTTTGATACTGAACACTCATCATTTCTTACTTGTATGCTTGCTTGCTTGTTTGCATTGTTGTATATATTGTCAAATATTACATATATCACATGCTTCAAAATTGTAGAATTCTTTATTATAAGTATCATTTATATTTTTAGTTTCCTTGTGAAATAGTAATATGTTTTTTAAATACAAATATTCCTCACATTTTTGTTCTGTCTTTGCAAACTTTTCCATTGTGTTCTTACTTTTTGAACTACTCTAGGAACCTTGTTATAATTGTAATAAGTCTCTATTGTCTAGTCAGCCTTATTAATGCTGATATTATATTGTTGTGCAATGATATGATATATAACTATATAAGTTACTTCACGTGATAGGTTTTCCGTTTGATACTTCACTAGGGTCAACAGTTGACATACATATCCATTTATTAGTGCACGTTATGTTGCACCATGCTGTCTTTGTTAAAACGTATCACAAAATCATATCTAACTTCATCTGGACTGGTACTCTGATTATATAATAAATGTGAACTCATATTTAGTTTCTACTGATCTCTTTCTCGTTTGGTATTATTGTGATCGCAAAATGATACTTATCTTGAGGAAGGATATTTAGTACTCTGAAATATGACCCTTTCAGAAGTTTTTGCAACATTTCCCATTCTCTTGACACAAGCCCTACTTTTCAACCAGCAATAGTTTACATGGAAATTTATTTATGCGTGCCACAATTGGAGGCTGGGATCATTCTACTATATACTCCCTGCTGAAACCCTTTTGCCAGTGCCCCCTTCAAATCTACTGTTTTCCACGCCATGTCATCCACATGTAGTTTCATCCTAACAAGTCTTAACAACTCCTGGACAACAATAGCCTACACCCTTAATTCATGGACACATCTCCGACTGGGGCAAGTGAATGCAATCTAATTGTATTCAGCATTGTGTTTCAGTTACTGTAGTTTGTGCCAAAATCTTGCCTTATCCTTGTGATTGGCCTATTGGTAGCACACGGCCCATACTATGAATATTTTCTTGTGTAATGATGCCATATTGCCATAATCTACCATCTGTCATCCCATCGTGAAGCTACTTTGTGCATCTGTCGCAAATGATTAGCTAAAGTCACGGTTAAAGCTTAAATATTTTTTTTCAAGGACTTGTGGAAATGCTTGGCACTTAAGATGCTCTATAAGGGTATTTAGAGTAAATTTTACATTTGAGGCACCAAAGCTCAACAGCAGGCTGGACTATACTCACTGGCTGTTACATTTATATTTCTTTAGCACTAGAAAAATAGAAGTTTCTTCATACCGGCCCAATGCCTTTCTGGCCTATGTTACTCGGACTTGGGTACGGAGTATATCGGACATGACACATATCCGAGTGTTGGACTTGGGAACTTTGAAAATTGGGGACACGGGGACACTGTCCTATTTTTGGACACGGGTACGGGGACACATCGTAGTATACTAATAAACAAGTATGGTAAGTTTGACATCTTAACAAAAAGTAACAATAAAACTCAAACTAGACATGATTTTGTAGGGAACTTTGCAAATAAGGTGTCTTCTGTACTTTAATCCCATTCCAAAATAATTCCTTCCGTTGTCCATGTAGTTGTGTACTGTCATTCATAAACATGTTTATATGTTAAATCTATGCACCTTCACCATATTTGCTAACGACCTTTTCTTTTTTACAGTTTATTTGACTGAAAAATCCCTACTTTCCAGAATGGATATACTTCAAAAGAACATTCTGTATGGTCAAAATCAGGTAAGCTGCATACCCTCACTGATTTGAACTTGTAATCAAAATTAAGTAGAATGGGCAGCTGCTTGTAATTGTGAAACGATGCTTGTGTAGTCTTGGAAAATATATATCCAGCAACCATGATATTAACTTCAGGGCACCTACAGAGATTAATCGTTAGCAGACTAGCTTTAAATTATTAGAAAAGAATAATTTCAGGCAATAAACTCCGAGCGAAAGAGCCTTTTATAGTTTCCATCACCTTCCCTGGTCAATCCCAACCCCTACCCAAACAGCAAACTCCTACAAGACATGACCTGGCATCTAATTATCCTATAATTATATACTATGTTCTTAGACATCTGTAAGCAGCATTGAGCTCCTGCTAATTTTTATAAGGTTACTTCATTTTTGTGATTTGACTATGTCCTCAAACTTATTTAAACTAAATAACACTGTGTAAGCATTATCATATAAGGATGTCGCAAAAGTTTCATGCAAGTCAAGTTTACACTATATCAAAATCAGTACAATAAACCTGAAGGAAAGCATCCCAATGACGAATAGATGACAATTGGAAATCACGCAAGTCAAATTTCCACTATTTCCACTATACACGATGTATCTGTAATTCAAGGGATCAAATAGTAATAAATTATACTAAACAATACAAATCAGAGCATAAAGATTAGATATGATTATAAAACAAAGGTATTAATTTAAAGAGAGATCTCTAAATCTGTATAATTAGGAAAAAGACACGAGGTGGAATTAAATTTGCAGCATTTTAATAATACTTACAAATGAGCAAGAGCTTTTATCTTTTTTTACAATATCAAAAATTTGGTTTTGTTGAAAGCTGCTGGTAGTTTTTCGAGCTAGAGGTCAGTAAATTAGTAATATTCCAATTTTGTAGAGCGATTCTTTAATCATAATTTGTATATAATGATATGTAACACGATAAACTTATATCAGATACAGGCAGATGCCGAGACCCAAGGAAAATTAGGCAAGTTTTAAATAAAAAGGCCAATTATATGAAGTATGCCATGGCCTTCAACTTTTGGTGACTTGTGTTAGATGGCTGGATGATAGACTATGATTGTTTTGATTATTTTCGTGAGACTGATTATTCATGTTTGTTGATGATGGATGTTTTCTTTCACAGCTGGTCAACTATGGCAAAGGCAAGCTCAAAAGGATTTGAACTTATGTGACTGAAAAAGTCTGCCTGAGCGCTTGGAGTGGTAAACAGGTGAGAGAATATCCAGCGAGTACAATGAAAAAACATTTTATATTCCTTGAAAACAATGATTGAAACCCCAGACACACACCTATCCTGTAAATAACTGCATATTATATCCTTGCAAACCTTCTAAATTATCTTACAAGACTTATCAAGTGTGTTGCTTTCTGTTTTTCTATTGCAGAATTTTCATATTTTTGTTTCTTGAGTGGCTTAGAGTTGTTAGGTTGTACAAAAGGAGAAATATGATACATTACATTGAACTTGTATTCTTTTTCTTGTTTAAATTTCACATAACTTGAGTATTTAGAAGTTGAGTTTCAAATAAAAAGATATACAAAGAGGTTCTAGGATTGAAATGTAAAGTCTTGTGCCCATCATATTACAAAGAAAACTAGCAGTTACCCAAATGTAGGCAGGAGGCCAGTGAAACAATTGAAGAACAATTTACAATTGCAGTTGTGAATAAGGATCTAAACAAATCTAAGTGTTCTGGTTAGTTGGTGCAAACTAGATTTTAGTTTATTTCATGTTGACGACACTCTTATACGCTGCAATTTTCTTTTGCAGACACATTACACCGGTTTTGGGAAAAGGAGCACGACTGGGGTTGGAATTGACGCTGACACTCTCAAAATCAAAGCTTAAGTCCAAGTCATTAGGTTTGATACTGAACACTCATCATTCCTACATCATTTCTTACTTGTGTCATTGTATGCGTGCTTGCTGCTTTGCATTTTGGTATATATTGTCACATATTACATATATCACATGCTTCAAAATTGTGGATTTCATTAATTATGAGTGCCATTTATTTTTTTCAGTTGCCTTGTGAAATAGTAATATGTTCTTCAAATACAAATTTCCTCACATTTCTATTCTGTCTTTGAAAAACTTTTCCATTATGTTCTTATATATTGATCAACTCTGTTAGGAACCTTGTTATCTGCTAATAATAGGTCTCTATTGGATAGTCAGTCTTAATAATGCTGATATTATATTGTTGTGCGATGATATGATATATAACTATATAAGTTACTTCAGGTGATGGGTTTTCTGTTTGATACTTCACTACGGTCAACATGTGAAATATATATCCATTTATTAGTGTACATTATACAAATGAATTGCAATATAAGATGTAAATATATTTATTAATTTTTGAGCTCACAATATTTTTTAGATTATGACAAGTACGTATATAATATTATACATATTTGGTATATAAGCTGTTATATGTATTTTGCCCCTCGACTTTTCTATTCTGGCTCCATCTGTTTCTTCGTTCATCTAGTTAGGCTGTTTTACTTTGACATGTTTCTGATGAGTGAAGACATACTAATTCATCAATAAACCTTTTCTCTTCTGATTTATTTGATTGTGAATTTTAGTAAAAGGTATCCTGGTGCAGTTTTTTGTTTTTTGGATTCCAATATTTAGTTATTTTGATTTGGGAATATATTTTCATGGACAAAACAGCATGATTGCTTGTGCTATACTTGACTTTTTTGCTGAATTTGTCAGTATTAAAATGGCTTATTTGACTTTTAGTGCCCTCATTACGTGATGCAGTTTATGTCATATCAGACTCGGCAGACAAGTTTGTCCTCGGCAGACAGGCATATTCTTCTTTGCACGCATATCGTTCAGGAACAATAATTATATCTCATCTGTTGGCTTGTCATTCACGTAGGCAGTTGATAAATTTTCAAGAGCACGACCACCGAATATATACAAATTGGACTACATAGATGATCTATACAACTTCGATCAGGAAAGGAAGCCTCAATCTCTTGTTTGCCCCCAAACTCCAGAGTGGAGAACTTTTTTAACCAGGAGGATAATGGAGCTACTCATTTGCAAGCATGTACTGTGTTTTCATCTTCCGAAGTAAATATTTTTTAGATGAGAGGTGTGTTTGATTTGCGATTGGTGGAAATATTGTACTAGTAGCTATATCTATTTAGTTGTTTAGAACCAACTATAAGAAACAATTATGTAGGAGTTATCTCTTTTAAGCATATCTTTATTTAAGTTACAATTATCTAGGAGTTATCTCTTTTAAGTTTTAAGCATATCTTTATTTAAGTTGAAAGTTTTTTCATTTTTCTATCGGAGCTTTATTATTCAGTTTCGTCTTGAAGAAATCATAATATAATAATATAATATGAGTTTTTATACGAGGCATGTGCCTTGCAAGGGCACTAATGCTAGTTATTCATTTAAAAAAGAAAAAAGACCAACACGGAGTCAAAAAAAATCCTCCCGCATTCAAAGTGATTGGTGAATGTCATCGTAACACAGCAAGCTTGGAGACTATACATTTAATTTAGTTTGTTTGCGCAATGGATTTAGTTTGCTTCTTTTTGTAATTGCATTGACTATATTTTCAGTAGGCAAAGTTATGAAGTATAATAAGCTTGGTAAATGGTAATCTTGTCAATTGATATATATTTATATATATGTTAGACCAACGTTGGCATGCTTGATACACTTTGCTCGAACAGAACTTCACTAGTAAGCAAAGCAACTACTTCACACATTAGTGGCCTCTGAGAAGCCGGCGACAGACAGAGTGCACATTAAGGCAAGATGTATCATCTTGTGATTGAGGGCGTAAATTTTGCCTCCTGATTGAGGGCGTAAATTGTGCCCCCTGATTGAAGATTTTAATTGTGCCTCATTTGAAAGCGTTAATTGTATCTTAACTAACGGTGTTAATTGTCCATTGTATGCATGGGTATAATTGCACAGGCCACATGATTGCACGTTTCCTTGTGGATACCAAGTCATTATCGGTCACTGAGGTGGGCACTTCGTTTGCGCTTGCAATAAATTCTTCTTTGCACGCATATGGTTCAGGAATTACAATTTTATTTCATCTGTTGGCCTATCATTCACGTAGGCAGTTGATAAATTTTCAAGAACACGACCGCCGGATATATACAAATTGGACTATATAGATGATCTATACAACTTCGATGAGGAAAGGAAGCCTCAATCTCTTGTTTGCCCCCAAACTCCATAGTGGAAGAAATTTTCTGACTAGGAGGATAATGGAGCTACTCATTTGCAAGCATGTACTGTATTTTCATCTTCCGAAGTACTAGTAGCTATATCTATTTAGTTGTTTAGAACCAACTATAAGAAACAATTATCTGAAGTTATTACTTTTAAGCATATCTTTATTTAAGTTGAAAGTGTTTTCATTTTTCTATCAGAGCTTTATTATTCAGTTTCATCTTGAAGGAAATCATAATATAATAATATAATATGAGTTTTTATGTGAGGCATGTGCCTTGCACGGACACTAATGCTCGTTATTCAATTTAAAAAAGAAAAAGGACAAACACAGAGTCAAAAAAATCCTCCGGCATTCAAAGTGATTTGTTTTATGAGTCTTAAATTAAGATTGGTGAATGTTACTCCCTCCGTCTCAATTTATAGGTCCATTTTGGAATAAACACGCATATTAAGAAAAAAGTTGGTTAGATAGAATCTTATCTCATGTATCATTAATTAGTGCATTGATAAGTGAGAATATAGTTGAGTTTCAAAAAAATCACAATAAATATAGGGATTTAGTGCATTGGGAAATGAAATAATGATGAGTTTCAAAAAAATCACAATTAATATGTAGATAAATTTGTATTGAAAGAAGAGAGGGACAAATGTTTTGGGACAAATTTTTTTTCCAAAATGGACCTATAAATTGAGACGGAGGGAGTACTAAATCTATTCTATCCATAGTAATAGCTGGACAAAGATGAATTAAGTGAGACATTTAATTCCACGTCACAAGCTCAGAGACTATACATTTAATTTAGTTTTTTTGCGCAATGGATTTAGTTTGTTTACTTATTTTCGTAATTGCATTGACTATACTTTATGGATATAGTTTGTTTACTTATTTTTGTAATTGCATTGACTATACTTTCAGGAGGCAAAATTATGAAGTATAATAAGCTTGGTTGATGGTAATCTTGTCAATTTATTGATATGTTAGACCAATGTTGGCATACTTAATGGACTTTGGTTAAAGAGAACTTCAATAGTAAGCAAACCAACTTCAGACATTGGTGGCCTCTGATAAGCTGGCGACTGAGTGCACATTAAGGCAAGATGTATCATCTTTTTAACATATTCTCTACTATACTCATTTGGATCAAGTTTCTCATCCACCAAATCAAGATGCTTGTCATCTTCGTACAACTTCCAGGCCTATCACATTATGACATGGAAATCACACTCAACAAATAACGAAATACTGTAAAGATTTGAGTCTCACTTTAAGTCGTAAACAGACTTTGCTTACATGTTCAATTAGTGAACCGTTGACAGGATCAATCTTCATGTCAGTGCAGTGAAGGCCACTTATGATTTCAAGTACAACAATTCCGAAGCTATAGGTATCAACTTTCTCCGTCAAGTGTCCATGAATTGCATATTCTGGTGCTGTGTAACCCCTGATATCGCGAATATATTAATTGAATGACGTGTATATTTTAGAGAGTGTTGACAGATTGTTGGTTAACTTACAATGTGCCAGCATATCTAGTACTAAGATGACTTTGATCCTCACGTGTGAGTCTTGCCAACCCAAAATCTGCAATTTTTGGTTGAAAGCCCTCGTCGAGTAGAATGTTGCTAGATTTGATATCTCTATGTATGATACACAAATGAAATTCTTCGTGAAGATAAGCAAGGCCCCTAGCTATGCCAAGAATAATCTCAACACGTTGTTTCCAGGTAAGAGTCCCCTGCTTTTCACCTGCCAAATAGGGACAGATATGAGCACTGCCTTTAAGGTGTTCACAAGAAGTGGCTCGTTATATGCTAAGGTCAAGTTACCATATAAGAATTTATCAAGGCTTCCATTCTCCATGTATTCGTAGACAAGGAGTAGCTCTGATCCTTTGTGACTGCATCCCAGTAATCGGATGACATTCCGGTGATGAATATTACTTATGAGACTAACTTCACCCTCAAAATCTTCTTTTGCTTTCTTCGAAGTCAGAACATGTTTCTTTACTGCTACTACATCTCCATTGTTTATTATTCCCTGTACAGTGAAATAACCACATAGCATCAATAAGCTTCCATCAATATTCGACGACTGTAAGTGAGAGATCAAAGATTACCTTGTATACATCTGCAAAACCTCCTTCTCCTATTTTGTAATCATTGCTAAAACTCTTTGTTGCTGATTTTAAATCTTTGTAACTGTAGATAATTGTACCCTGCATCTTGGTTACTTGTAATAAATCACCTAGTACACAGAAAACAATCCATTAAAAAAATGGTGAGTGAAAAATAGATTTGAAAGTTCACTTAATCATGCTTTATTACCTCTTTCAGCTACCTTCGCCTTCTGGAAACGAAACCATAAAACTGAAGCGATTATAAGGAAAAGAAAGCATAAACCACCAACAATTCCAATGATGGTTTTTCTTGAGCTTGAACTCTCTGAAATATTACAATTTAAATCAAATGCGGATGTGGTCAAACTAGTTGCAAAGAAACAATGGGGGTAACAGTCATAAGTCGGAAAATAAAAAATACACCTGGAAAAGTCGAAAGTAGGTGAATATAAATAACCCTCAAGTATATATGAGAAGAGCTCAGGGTAGATGATCATGTATTACCTCCTCCTGTGTATGGTGTGATATTGGTTATGTTGCTATCAGCGAAGAAAGATCTGTCAGAATATCTGAGAAAACAACCTGGTTCTACAGAACTTCCCCCTGGTTGCGGAAGACATGTTTGCAAGTCTGTATATACCCTTGCCAAGCAATTTCTGCAGTCACTCGGGCTTATAGTCTCCAGACATTGGGCAGCAGCATACACTGTTGGTGCTGTACCGCTACTGAACGCTTGCCTTTTTGCTGCTGCAAAGTAATTTTTAATCTTTGGTGTGGCAGCAGCAATCTCTGTTAATAATTCTTGCGCTGTTGAATTGAAAGCAGTTGGCTCGGCTACACTATGATTGTAGCTACAAACCAATACAGGGCTTTCAAATGTTATCTCTTTGTAGAAGTTGTAAATTCCGTACCTATTCAAATAAACAAGCCATAAGTATATTAAGTGCAAAACAGGATTCCTGGATCGCATCAGAGATTATGGCTTCAGATTCCTGGATATGACTTTTACTTTTGATTAAAGAAAAGTCAATTCAATACAACTTCATTCAGAACACAGTAATAAACGAAGAATGCTGATGATCAGAATTCAACTTGTGATCAAACTTATAGAAAAAAAAAAACAGATGAAAGACCTGAGGAAGCATCCTTGGTATATAAAGTGCGCTCCATCCATTGTAGCATCACACTTACGTCTAATTTGAGTGACTCCAGCATCAAAGCAAGCCAAACAATCTACGGTTGAGAGATAGTTCCTGCACTGAGCCATCCCGAACACATCTATTTCATATGCTGTCGCAAAGTGTGCATTAGACAGTTGTTTTCTCATCTCTTCAAGTGTCTTGTTAACGCTGCTCAAGAAAGTCGACAGGTCTGTGGATACTTTAAATCTAGTGCACCGTTCTAGTAGCTCTTCCGCTTGAGAGTCTGATGTAATTCGTGTCATGATCATCGATACAATCACAAAATTAAGGCCCAGCATGAAAATACTATTCATTCTGCTTTGAAGAAAAGTTGAGTTCAGAGTCTTGATCAATGTATCATTTGAAGTCCAAACTAGATACAAATGAGAACTCAAACAAGCCTGCATTCTAATTAACTAATTATTAAAGGACCAGATAATTTGCTTGTGTTACTAATAAATCTTTGTGATGGCCCTCATCATATTTAAGTCAACTGGTTTTGGGTTCCAAATTTCAAAGTTATCTGCTACAACAAATCGAATAAAAAAGTCAATTTTTTATAAGTAGTTATGATTGCAATTTGCACTATGCAATATCAGCCCACAAAATAATATAGTCAACTAAGACTATGTACCCATTACCCTCCCAATTAGCTGTATGTGTCCTCTGCACCCAATATACATATTCTAAAAGTGATGGAAAAGAGAAAAATTAATTTAAGAGTTTCAGAATATTGCTTTTCATAATTCTTGTTTTATAAATAATTCTCAGATAGTTCACATGGTTTCTAACAAGCTAAAACATCTGTACTCATTGCTTTGCTAGACCAAGATTGGCATGCTCAGTGGTCTTTGCTCGAAGAGAGCTTCACTAGTAAGCAAAACAACAACTTCAGACATTGCTGGTCTCCGAGAAGCTGGCAGCGGAGTGCACACTAAGGCAATATGTATGATCTTCTTAACGTATTCTCTGCTGTAGTCATTTGGATCAAGTTTCTCATCTACTAAATTGAGCATGCTCAGTGATCAAGATTGGGATGCTCAGTGGTCTTTGCTCAAAGAGAGCTTCACTAGTAAGCAAAACTCTTTGTTGCTGATTTTAAATCTTTGAAACTGTAGATAATTGTACCATGCAGCTTGGTTACTTGTAATAAATCACCTAGTATACAGAAAACAACCCATTAAGAGAGTTGTTGGTAGAAATAATTGGGAAAACTAATTCTAACATCCCTAAACTATTGGCACTTTTTTTTCTAGGTCCCTGAACTATAAATTAAAATGGATAAGTAATTGAACTTTTGAATTTTTCCTATCATAGTCCTTCCGTTAAATTTTTGTAAACGGACGTTATATTTTGCTGATGTGGCGAGTTATAAAATAAATCGAAAATATATTTTTCCGTGTAAGCAGCCCACATGGATCGGAGGAAAAATTCCGATGGCTCTTCATCGTCGCCCCCCTTCTTTGCTAGTCTCCCTCCTTCCCTTTCTCTATACCATTCGTTTTCTTTCTCTCTCTTGACCCTCTCTGCCATAAAACACCCACAACACTCAAAATAGCTCTAGCCACTCTTAATCCTCTCTATTTGCCGCCGCAAGTCACCGTCGGCGAGCATCGCCCGGGGGCGCTCCGACAGCCTCGTGGCGTAATTAAAACCTCCAATCATTTCCTCCGAGCCATTTAACAACAACAACTTCCAAGCCAATTATAGAATCCGACACCGCAACTATAAAAGACCCAATCTTATACCAAGAACCCTAGTTTACTGAAAACCCTAATTTACTATTTCACATGTGTCATCCACGTGAGCTGCTTACACAGAAAAGACATATTTCTGATTAATTTTATAACTTGCCACATTAGCAAAATCTAACGGCAGTTTACGGAAAATTAACGGAAGGACTATGATAGGAAAAATTCAAAAGTTTAATTACTTATCCATTTTTATTTATAATCCAGGGACCTAGAAAAAAAAAGTGTCAATAGTTCAATGATATTGTTAGAATTAATTTTCCCCGAAATAATTTAATCGATCACCTCTCTCAAAGGTTAATGTTAACTTCTTCTTTTTTGACTAAAAAGGTTAATGTTAACTTAATCATGCTTAATCACCTCTTTCGGCTGCCTTCGCCTTCTTGACTAAACGATACCTCAGAAGCGAAGCAATTACAAGGAGAAGAAAGCATAAACCACCAACAATTCCAAGGACAATTTTTTTTGCACTACTTGAACTACCTGGAATATATATATGAATTCACTAATCACTTGATCTTCCATATATAATAGGGAAAATTAATTTAAAGGTACCTGAGCTATTGGTGTTTTATTGTCTGGGTCCGTGAAATAATGATTCCAATATCCGGGTCACTTACGTTTTCAGTTTTCTTATTTGAGTCCTTCCGTCAACTGAGATTCTAACAGATGTTAGAATCTCGATGACGTGGCAGAATTGTTGACACGTGTATATGAATTTTATTTTAAAGGTCCCTGAACTGTTGTTAATAATTTTCTTGTTTGAGTCCTTTCATTGATTTAAAATTTATTATGTATTAAGATACTAACATTTAATCGGCTTAGAAGGTATTCAGTCTTTAGTACAAATGTTTTTGCACTTGAACTACCTAGAATATATAAATTCACTAATCACTTGATATTCCATATATAATAATATGAATTAAATGTGGATAACAATAATTACCTCCTCCTGTGTATGTTGTGATATCAGTTATGCTGCTATCAGCAAAAAAAGAACTGTTAGAGTATCTGAGAAAACAAGCTGGTTCCACACAACTTCCCCGTGGTTGCAGACATGTTTGCAAGTCTGTAAATACCCTTGTCAAGCAATTTCTGCAATCAGTCGGGCTTATAGTCTCCACACATTGCGCTGCAGCATACGCTGTCAGTGTTGTACCATTACTGAACACTTGCCTTTTTGCTGCTGCAAAGTAATTCTTTATCTTTGGCGTGGCAGAAACAATATCTGTTAACAATCCTTGCACTACGTACTGATTTAAAAGCAGTTGGCTCGGCTACACTATGATTATAGCTACAAACCAAAATAGGGCTTTCAAATGTTAACTCTTTATAGAAGTTGAAAATCCCGTACCTACATATATCAACATGAGGAACCAGATCAGATAAAAACCTCTTTTAAGTTGCAAATTTACAAGTTCCTGACGTGTTAGTCTTTAGTGATATAAAGTGTCCATGAAGGTAAGAGACGAAGGCTATAATGTGTAAGACCTGAGGGAGCATCCTTGGTATATAAAGTGTGCTCCATCCAATGTAGCATCACACTCACGTCTAATTTGAGTGACGCCAGCATCAAAGCAAGCCAAACAATCCACAACTGAGAGATAGATCCTGCACTGAGCCATCCCGAACACATCTGTTTCATATGCTGTCGCAAAGTGTGCATTAGACAGCTGTTTTCTCATCTCTCCAAGGGTCTTGTTAACACTACTCAAGAAAGTCGACAGGTCTGTTGTTACTTCAAATCTACTGCACCGCTCTAGTAGCTCTTCCGCCTAAGAGTCTGATGTAATTCTTGTCATGATCATCGATACAATCACAAAAGTAAGGCCAAGCATGATAGTACTCTTCATACTCATCCTATTTAATTGTGCTGTAAAGAAAGAGTGTTGGGTATTTGAGTTAATTGCTAATAGTGCTGAGAAGATAAAAGAGTATAAAATATATGTAAAAATATATATCTCTTCAACTTGATTACAACAATTTGTATGAACCTATTTATACTTACAGGATAGAAATACAAAATTAGAAAATAAATTATACATCATTACTATCTAATGGTAGTTAACAAATAATCTTTTTAAACCATATATAAATTAGTGGTTTTTATTTAATATTAAATTTACTAAAAATATGGATGTTCTTCATTATTCAATACTCCTCCTTGAAGAACTTCCTTTGTATGCAGAGCTTATTCCTGAGAATTTCGAACTTTGGTTTTGAAAGTGCTTTAGTGAAAATATCAGCCAGTTGCTCTTCAGTGTTGCAGTGAACTAGACTGATTTTTCCTCTATTTTCAGCTTCTCTCACAAAGTGGTACTTTATTTTAATATGTTTGGTCTTGCGATGTTGAACCGGATTCTTTGCAATAGCAATTGCTGATGTGCTATCACAGTATATTTTAGTTGCTGATTTTTGTTTCTCACCCAATTCTGAGAGTATCCTTCTAAGCCAAATTGCTTGGTTAACTGCTGCACATGCTGCTATATATTCTGCTTCAGCTGTTGATTGTGCAACTGTATTTTGTTTTTGACTTAACCAAGAAAAGACACCATTTCCGAGTGAAAACACATAACCTGAAGTGCTTTTCATATCATCTATTGATCCAGCCCAATCACTGTCTGAATATCCAATCAGTTCAGGATTTTCAGTAGAGTTGAACCATATCCCGTAATTTGTGGTTCCTTTCACATAGCGAAGGACTCTCTTTACTCCTTTCATGTGAGCTTGTGTTGGTTTCTGCATAAATCTGGAGAGAACACTTGTGGCATACATCAAATCTGGCCTAGTAGCAGTTAAGTACAATAAACTGCCTATTATACTTCTATAACGTGTGGAGTCAGCTTCCCCTGAATCATCATCCTTACTCAATTTTTCATTTTGAGCAAGTGGAGTTGAGATTGGTTTACACCATTCCATGTTGAACTTCTTTAAGATGTTTCTTGCATATCTTTCTTGACAAATGAAGATTCCTTCTTTAGATTGATCAATCTCCATTCCTAGAAAATAGTTCATCAGCCCCAGGTCCGTCATCTCAAACATTTTCATCATTTGTTGCTTAAATTTTGTAATCATTGAAAGATTACTTCCTGTGACAATAAGATCATCAACATAAAGAGAAAGAATTAATATATCAGGTCCTTCCACTTTGATGTATAAGGTAGCTTCATTTGGACTTTTCTTAAATCCTTGTTGATGAAAATATTTATCAATCCGACTATACCATGCCCGTGGAGCTTGTTTAAGTCCGTACAAAGCCTTTTTTAATCTTAAGACTTTGTCTTCCTTTCCTTTTATTATGAATCCTGGTGGTTGCTCAATATAAATTTCTTCTTCCAGGAATCCATTTAGAAATGCCGATTTCACATCAAGCTGGTAAATGTTCCATTTACGCTGGGCTGCGAGAGCAAGTATTGCTCTAATTGTGTCCTGTCTGGAAACAGGCGCAAAAGTTTCATTATAATCTACTCCAAACTGTTGTGAGTAGCCTTTCACTACTAGCCTTGCTTTGTATTTTTGTATTGAACCATCTGGATGTTGCTTGGTTTTGTATACCCACTTTACGCCAATAGTATCCTTGTGTGGTGGTTTATCTACTAAAACCCATGTATGGTTCTTTTCAATCATGGAGATTTCCTCCTTCATTGCATCTCTCCATTCTTTGTGCTGAGCTGCACGCTCATAATTATTTGGCTCATCCGAGACAAAGTAACAAAACTGAACTTGCTCGGGATTTAGATCAGGTATTCTGTCTGTATTTTCATATATATCTGATAGTCTTCGAGTTTTTGTTGGTGGTGAATCAGAAAAACTATCATATTCATACCTTGGTGAGTCTGGATCATCTGAAGTACTCTCAGACTCCTCCTGAAAATGTTGTTCATGTTGACCAACTATTTCATGTGTAGGTTCTGTATTAATTGGTTGAGTCACAACATATCTTTCCTTGATATCATCATGCTCCCAATCCCAAGAAGCATCTTCGTCAAATACAACATCTCTGCTGACTTGAACTTTATTATTTTGTGGGTTGTAAACCCGATATCCCTTGGACTGTGAACTGTAGCCAAGAAATATTCCTTTTTCAGCTTTACCTTCTAGTTTATGACGCTTTTCACTTGGTACATAGATGTAACATATACATCCAAATATTCTCAAGTGACTAACAGATGGTCTATGCCCAGACCATGCTTTAAGAGGTGTTCTTTTATTGACTGCCTTTGTAGGTAGACGATTCTGAAGATATACGGCTGTGTAGACGGCTTCTGCCCAAAACTTATTTGGCAAATTTTTATCTTTCAACATTGATCTTGCCATCTCCATCACGGTTCTATTTTTTCTCTCACTTACACCATTTTGTTGAGGTGTATACGGAACGGTCATTTGTCGATGTATACCTTCCACTTCACAAAATGCTTTAAATTTTGATGAGGTATACTCTGTCCCGTTATCGCTCCTTAGGCACTTGATTTTACAACCACTCTCCTTCTCAACATGGCTCTTAAATTTATTAAAGATATTAAATACTTCCGACTTTTCTTTCAGGAAGTATACCCAAGTCATTCTAGAGTAGTCGTCAATGAACAGTATAAAATACTTGCTATTATCAAGTGAGGAAGTCCTCATAGGTCCGCAGACATCTGTATGTACCAATTCTAATTTCTTTGATGCTCTCCATGCTTGTCCAGTAGGAAAAGATTTTCTAGACATTTTCCCAAACTGACATCCTTCGCATACACCAATAGTTTCTGAAATTAGAGGAAGACCTTTGACCATATTTTTGCTCGAAAGAAATTTCAAGCTTTGTAGATTACTATGTCCAAAGCGCTTGTGCCATAACCATGTTAACTCATTTGTTTTTGCCTGCATTGACTTTTCTTGTATCTTGTATTGCCATTGAATAGGGAAACATTTTTGTAGCATTTTTATGCAAGCAATGTTATTCCCTTCTGGATCATAAATATCACATGTGTCTCCTTCGAAATGAATTGAATATCCATTCTGCATCATTTGAGGAACACTGAGTAAATTCTGATCGAGATTAGGAACGTATAGAACGTCCTTAATGTGTTTTGCTCCTTTCTTTGTTTGAATAGTGATGGTACCTTTACCTTCAGATTTCACCATTTCTCCATTGCCCATTCTTACCGGTACTTTAATAGAGGAGTCTATTTCGGTGAAAATGTGAGAGTGTTTGGTCATATGATTAGTACAACCACTATCAACAAGCCATGCATCCTTCTGATTTGTTGAATTTTGACATGCATAAAATAATTTATTCTCGTCCTCCATTGTCTCTGATCTACTTGCTTGCTGATTTTTGACTCTACATTCATCCTCGGTATGGTTGAATTTCTTACAATAAGTGCATTGAGTTTTTCCTTTGTACCAGCAATTCTTTTCAGCATGATTTGTTTTCTTGCAAATCGAACATGGAGAAAATTTGGCTTTTCTCTCAAATTCTTTGAAGTTGCTAGGAATACACTTTCTAGGTGCTCCTCCTCTTTTATTTTGTTTGAATGATGAAGCTTTATGTTTTGACTGAAAAGCTCCTTCACCCGATGTTTCATTTCTTTTTGACATCCTATCCTCGTGGATTTGTAAGGATGCTATCAACTCCGAGATAGTTAACTGCGTGAGATCCTTAGATTCTTCTATCACAGTCACCATTGTATCAAATTTCTCGGACAAACTAACCAGTATTTTTTCAACAACTCTTTGGTCAGTAATATTATCACCATTTGATTTTAATTCATTCACTAACTTTATAATTCGAGAAGAGTAATCCTTAATTACCTCTCCATCTTTCATCTTGAGATTCTCGAATTCACGTCTCAAATTCTGAAGCCTTATTTTTGTCGTTTTCTCATTTCCCTCGAATTCAGCTTTCAAGATGTCCCATGCTTGTTTTGCTGAGGTAACATTCATTATTCGGGGGAATATTGTATCTGTTACTGCAAGATGAATTTTGGTTAATGCCTCTGCATCTCTTTGTGGCCAATCAACCTGTGTTGATGCCTGTGTCGATGTGGTGGTGGCTTCAGTTGCAACATTTTGAGGTATGCCAGTTTCTACAACATTCCATAAGTGTGGGCTTGCTTGTAGAACCACCTTCATTTTAATACTCCAGAATTTATAGTTTTCTCCATTAAAAATGGGAATAACTTGTTGTTGAGAAAATGACATATTTATATATTATATTGCGGAAGTATGATATAGGCCTTTTGATCTTGAGGCTCTGATACCAAAATGTTGGGTATTTGAGTTAATTGCTAATAGTGCTGAGAAGATAAAAGAGTATAAAATATATGTAAAAATATATATCTCTTCAACTTGATTACAACAATTTGTATGAACCTATTTATACTTACAGGATAGAAATACAAAATTAGAAAATAAATTATACATCATTACTATCTAATGGTAGTTAACAAATAATCTTTTTAAACCATATATAAATTAGTGGTTTTTATTTAATATTAAATTTACTAAAAATATGGATGTTCTTCATTATTCAATAAAGAGCTACTAGTCCATAGTCTTGATCAATGTATCAGTTAGCTGTCCCAGTGATCATTTATATATAGTATCAAAATATCATATAAATCCAAACTAGATACTAATGAGAACTAAAAATAGCCTGGATTATAATTGATTAGTTATTTTATTAGTAATCATTATAGAGGACCAGGTGATAACCTAGCTGCAGACGTCTATTGCCCTTTTTATATAAGAACTGTGCTTCCCTTACAGTTACATCATTGTAATGGCTCATCATATTCAAGTCAACAGGTTTCGGGTTCCAAAATGTCAAAGATATATGCTACAATGAATGTCAAAGGCATATACTACAGCAAATCTAACAAATGTATAGTAATTTTTTATTGCAATTTGCAAGATACGAACCACAACAAATCTAGTTAACAAATTCTGTATCTGGCGCCGCCAGGCAATATTCTCTTGTTTCATTTGATTAACATTTTCAAGAAAAGCTCCATTTGTATTTGTATCTCTATAATTAGTTTTTCTTCTCTTGTATTCAAAGTCAAAGGCAACCTGTTTCTGGTTGATGAATAATTTAGGCCGGTGATTAAACAACTACTGGTTTCTGAAAGGATACTGACTTTTATTCTATCAGCGCGATAACAAATTTAGTTTATGTCGTCAACATAGCCAACTGAGAGAACAAACTAATAGATAGAGATGTGTATATAGGCCTTGTTATTTGATGTTACACCTTTAGTAACCCGGAATATTAAAGTAACCCGGAATATTAAGTTCTTTTACCAATACTTTGCAAGAAAACTCATGAATGAGGAACCTGACGTTCTTTGTTCTGTCTTAAAACAAAGTCGGGAGGAACCAGATGATCATTTGGTCGTGGACATTGAGTCGCTGTCTTTAGTTGCTGCTTAATATTTTAGACATAGTTTTTTAGCCTTGTCTGGTACTAGGACAATGTGATGCAATATGTATATAGCAAATTTCATAACATAATAATAATCATGAATGCAGTATCTGAGATTAGATATTCCATGAGATAGCAGATAAAAAAGTAGTCTGAACTTTACAGTTTGTTAACCTAAATAGCCTGTCATCTGGGAAAGGCTGGAGTAAAGATCTCTGGTATTAGTTTTATACCGCAGGAGGGACCTGGTAATAATTTCAGGGTTTAATGAAGAACGGCCAAATCTGAAGTCGAGTACACCAATATTGGTCAAACTCAAACCCAATTTTTTGATATATTTCAAAAAATATGATTCAAGTCCTTCCGTCAAAATTTGACTAACGACCATTAGTCAATGCTAACGTGGAAATTGAATAAATAAAAGAAAAAAACCAAAAAAAAACCGTGTGGTATATTGAAATTAAATTTTGATATCTATGAGTGATTTCAAGAATAGGTGTGTTGAAAATTTCCGATTTTGAGTTCACTCACGTATAAAAATCTACATTTTAATAAGTTTTTTCTTCGTGTTCTTGAGATTAAAGTGCAGATTTCTATATGTTAGTGAACTCAAAGTCATAAACTTTCACCACTCCTGTTTTTGAAATCACTCGTACATTAACATATTAGAATTTCACTTCAATCCATGAAGTTTTAATTTTTCATATCTTTACACTTCAAAACACTGTCGTAAGCAGTAGTTGCTGATATGTTTACAGAAGTTGCAATTAACTCAGCTCCTACGGGCTAATTTGCACTATCTTTTGCTGAACATCACTAACTGGAACTTTCAACGATCAACAAGTTGAGTCCAGAAATGCTTGAGGTGAAAATTATGTAATGGTTTTCACAACGAAATTATCTCTTACAATAAACTTTGCAGGTCTCAAAATAAATTAATCCAACACTCTTGCTATTAATGGATGTTCCCCAACCTTGCAAAAGAGTTCCGGAGCAACTATAGGATAGTGTAACTAAAATTTGAGATAACATAAAAGATAAGTAATTATAAGGAAAAGAAAGCATAAACAAGCCTCAATTGAGGGATAGTTCCTACATTAATTGAGCCATCCCGAACACATCTGTTTCATATGTTGTCGCAAAATGTGCATTAGACAACTGTTTTATCATTTTTCTGATGGTCTTGTTAACACTTCCAATTTAGTGCAGTGTTCTAGTAGACCTTCCATTTGAAAGTCCGGTATAATTCGGTGATTTTTATAATGTAGAACATCATTATAGAAGACATGGATAGAGTCTAGTGGCAATCACAAATGTTTTGTTGCCTTCCGGCTTCCCCCTCTCCTCATGAAAACGTCATGGATTCCCTGAGATATTGTTTCAAAGTTAAAGAACAGACCAAGGTGGACTCTTGATTATTATTTGTATTTGGATATTATGGAATCAGAGACTGTAATTGGTTGCGATGATCCAGCAATGATGGTAGGAGCTGATGAGAAGCTTTATGGTTTCCGTGGCCCCTATAGACTTTTCTGTAATCAACGAAAATGCACAAGACAATCTTCTCATATATTTGTATCACACAAGTCTGAAACTGTAAAATGAATACAGAGTTATGCTTTATAGCAGCTTCACTAACAAACTTCTAACTGAAAGATATAACAAGCTATATAATATGTAAATGACTATTCTGTCCTCATTACTCCCCCTCAAGTTGGGAGGCAATGAAGGCTGAAGAACTGAAAGCCTGAGGTGCATCCAACTTGACTAAGGACGCAGAAGTAACCGACTGAGATTGCACTCCAAGTTTTCTGAGCAACTGAGTTTGTTGACCAATAGAAAGCTGCTTGGTAAAGACATCTGCTAGTTGAGCATATGTAGGTACATACTGAGTAGTGATTTGGCCAGCTGCAATCTTGTCACGCAGAAAATGACAATCGATCTCCACATGTTTAGTTTTCTCATGCTGAACTGGATTTGCAGAGATGGCCAATGCTGCTTTATTATCACAGCACAAAACAGTAGGTGGAAGATTCGTCAACCCCATATCCTTGAGCAGTTCATGAAGCCATGTCACCTCACATGTAGTCAGAGCCATTGCTCGATACTCAGCCTCAGCAGTGCTTCTGGACACCACAGTCTGCTTCTTAGATTTCCAAGAGATCGGAGAATCACCCAACAAAATACAGAAACCAGTTGTGGATTTGCGTGTCATTGGACAAGATGCCCAATCACTGTCACAGAAGGCAGTCAAGTATGCACCAGATGATGAAGCTAACAAAATACCCTGTGAAGAAGTTCCCACCAGATAACGAAGAACCCTTTTTGCAGCTTGCATATGCACAGTGGTTGGTTTTTGAAGAAACTGTGTAAGAATATGCACCGCATAAGAAATATCTGGCCTGGTGATTGTAAGATAGATCAGCTTACCTATGAGTTTCTGATAAGGCTGAACATCTGGAAGAGCATCACCTTTGTCAGATGTCAACTTAAGATGACTATCCATAGGCAATTTTAATGGACTGACATTCTTCATATGAAATTCTTGTAACAGATCAAGGGTATATTTTCTTTGTGAAACAAAGAAACCAGCAGCTGATCTGTCAATCTCAAGACCTAAGAAATACTTCAGGGTACCAATATCCTTCATGTGAAAATGAGTGGAAAGCATGCCTTTAAGATTATCAATATGAGACTGTGAATTACCAGCAAGAAGCAGGTCATCAACATACACCAATATCAAAGTTATGACTGAATCAGATGTTTTGGTGAATAGGCTATAATCTGCCTTGGACTGAATATACCCATCATTCAACAAAGTTTGAGAAAGCTTGCTAAACCACTGTCTTGGAGCCTGTTTAAGCCCATATAAGGACTTAAGCAGAAGACAGACCAGTGTTCTTGCAGTAGATGCCACAGAATCAGTAGTTGTCACTTCAATTCTGGAACCCCAGCCACTGTAACCTTGAGGAAGAGTCATGTAGACTTCCTCATATAGATCACCATGCAGAAATGCATTGGTGACATCCATTTGATAAGTCAACCAATTCTGCATAGCTGCAACAGCCAACAATGCCCTTACAGTTGTCATTTTTGCAACTGGGGCAAATGTTTCTCCATAATCAACCCCATATTGCTGTTTACATCCTAAGATTACCAGCCTTGCTTTGTATCGTTCAATTGAGCCATCAGAATTATATTTGGTCTTGAATAACCATCTGCTACCAATTGCTTTCTTTCCTGTTGGAAGAGTAGTTACAAGCCAAGTGTTGTTGAGTTCCAAGGCTGCCAACTCTTTGTTCATAGCATCCACCCAATGCTGACTTTTAACTGCTTGTTTAAATGAAGTGGGATCAGCAGATTTGGTAATGGCAGCTAAATGACAGAAGTAAGATTCAGCAAGTGAAATTGGAGACACTGTAACAGTGTTTGCTGCAGAAGTATGTAGAGAGCTAGTCACATATTCATCCAACCAGGATGGTTGCTTCCTTACCCTACTTGATTTCCTGACAACTGGTGAAGTAGAAGCATCAGTAGCAGCATTATTATTCTCTGTATGAGTCTGTGACTGCTCAGGAATATCTTCAGATGTTCCAGGAGTAAAATCAAATAAGAACCTATCATGATTGCTGGACTTGAGTAGAGGTTCAGGGATTGGGAGCATATATGGATTATCCTTGGATGTGTTAAAAGGATATACTGTTTCATGAAATATCACATCTCTTGATATAGCAACAGTGTTATCAAGGAGATTGAGTAGTCTGTATCCTTTGTGAAATGGAGGATAACCAATGAAAACACAAGGTGTTCCTCTAATCTGAAATTTATCAGATACAGGACCTTGTATAGCAGCAAATGCTAAACAACCAAACGATTTCAGAGTAGAATAATCAACTTTGTCCTTGGTAAGTACCTCATATGGAACTTTATTATGCAGTGCTTCTGAAGGCAGCCTGTTAATCAGATAAACTGCTGTTAAAACACAATCTCCCCAATGAGACAAAGGCAATCCTGACTGAAAACGTAAGGACCTGGCAACTTCAAGAATGTGCCTATGTTTCCTTTCAACCCTCGCATTCTGTTGAGGTCTATAGGAACAAGATTTTTGATGAACAATCCCTGTAGCAGCATAAAATGTCAGACATTCTCTGTCACAAAATTCCAGAGCATTATCACTCCTGATGGTGAGAATGTTTCCGGTATATCGAGTCTTGACATAGTTGTAAAATGTTTTGAACACACTTATAAAATCAGATTTATGTTCCAGCAATTGCAACCAAGTCATCCTGGTGTGATCATCTACCATAGTTAAGAAATACTTGAATTTCTGCCTTGTAACTACTTTGTATGGCCCCCAAATATCCAGATGAAGTAATTCAAAAGGAGCAGAAGCATGTGACTCACTCTGTGAAAAAGGGAGTTTTGTGAACTTTGCAGCAGGACAAGTAATGCAGATTTGATTACCAGCCTTCAGAAATGGTTTGATACACTCTATGTGTTTCATTTTGGAGTGAGATGCATGTCCTAGACGATTGTGCCACAAGTTGAGTTGAGTAGACAAATTATCACCAGAATCTGATTGTACTGTTAGACAGTGAGAATCAGGAATGATATCATTTTGAAGGTAGTACAGGCCATTCTTGAAGCACCCAACACCTCTTGTTTCTTTTGTTGTAGAACTGTAGATAATGCACTTTTGAAAAGAAAACATCACCTCACATTGATTGTTCTGAGACAGCTTATGAATAGAGATGAGATTGTGATTGAATTTTGGCACATATAATACATCAATCAACTTTAGTCCACAGTTCAAATCAACATCACCAATATGAGTAATCTGCACAGTATCACCTGTTGGAAGATTGACTTTAATATTGGAAGGAGCTAGTCTGACATTTTTTAGCAATTGAAATTCAGCTGTCATATGATCAGAAGCCCCAGAATCAATAATCCATGCCAGAGGTTGAGGAACAATCTGTGTGCCTGCCATGCCAGAGAAAGGACTGTCTAAATCTTCTTGAGAATTCTGCAAGGAGGAGGAGGAAACTTGTGTAGGAAGTAGTTTGAGAATCTGTTCTAGTTGTTGATGTGTGAACAACACCTCTGAACTAGTATTATCCTCATAAACTCCTTGAACATTATTAGCACTCTTTTTGTATGTGCCTCCTGCAGTTTTGATAAAGCCAGAACTAGTGTAGCTACTAGTGACACTGTCAGCTCCTGGTGATTTAACACCTGTCTGTTTCTTGTATTTAGAATGCCACTTAGGCAATCCAACTACTTTCCAACATTTATCAGCTGTATGTCCTTTTTTACCACACACATTACAGGTAAAAACTCTGTCTCCAGTATTGACTTTACTATAAAGTGCAGACATATCAGGAGTAGAGATTTTCAGAAGATCTCGCTGTGATTCTTCTTGTTGAATCACAGCACAAGCAGATTCTACACTAGGTAGTGGACACATCATTAGTAACTGTGATCTCTGTGAACTATAGTGCTCATCTAATCCATTCAGAAACTGAAAGAGTTTGAGTTCCTCACGTTGCACACCAATCGCATTTAACAACACAGTAATCTCAGCAGTCATATTAGTTACAACAGGCAAGCAATTCATTGACTCAATCTCTTCCCAAAGTGCACTCATCGCAGTGTAATACTCAGAGATCTTAGTTCCATCTTGTTTCATACTATACAGATCCTTACTCAATTTATACTTATGAGATCCATTAGTTTGGAGAAAACGTTTTTCTAATTGAGTCCATATCATACTAGCAGAATCAAGATACAGAATAGATTGCTTGATACTATCAGAAACATTGTTATGAATCCAAGAGATTACCATAACATTGCAAGTATCCCACTGAATGCTGTCAGTTGCATCTGTTGTACTGCGAATTGTAGTTCCAAGAACAAACCCTAGCTTTCTCTTAGAGGAGAGTTGAATCTGTAATAACCCGGATTTTAAAAATATTCTTTTGTTAATATTATAAATGATTTTCTTAAAAAGAAAGGAATAAGATTTAATATTTTATTCCAGTTTAATGAGTTTTCAAAATTTTATATTTAAAACCCCGGGTTATTGTGTTATTGATAAATGATTATATTTTTAAAACTGATTTTCATATATTGTTTTGAAAATTCTGTATGAATATTATGTGAATATATGTGGGATGTGACTAAGTGTTACTTGTGGTATTGCTCGTTTAATTATTTATGGTGATTTATGATTATTATGTGATTATTATATATTTTTTTGTGAATTTTGTGTTATCTAGTTTATTGAGCTGAATGCTCGTATGTGTTTATATTCGTGAGATTTCAATTTCTTTATGCTCAGGAGAAAATATAGTTTATTTGGATATTTTTATATCGATTTATGGAATGTTAGATGATTTTATAATCGGTTTACGGATTTAATGGCGTATATTTATATTTATTGATTAATTATTTGATTTCCGTAAAAACCGTCCACTCGTAACGAGGTAGCAAATTTTCTTCCCGGAAGTTTCAACAAAACTCACCTTTTGCCTAATTTGAATATTCCGGACATTTTTCGTGTTTTGACTTTTTCGATCCGGAGTACGGTTTTTCCCGGAGTCGGTCCGGCGGAGTTTTGCGGGTATTTGAATTGTTGATAATTATCCAGTTTGTCTCGATAAGCGTGAAACTAGATATTTTGATTATTATATTAATTCTTATCTTGTAATAATTGCGATGGGACCCGCATACTAATGACTGATTAAAAAGTCCTGTTTTGATGATTATCTCGAAAACCAGTACCGATTGGACCCTGCTTTATTAATATAAAGCTATTAAATACGTATTTTCATGTCATAAACGATCCAAAGGGGTACCAATTATTTGTAAATATAAATAGACCTTTCTAGAGCTTATTTTCAACCGTAAATCATTTTCACCAGTTTCTGTTCACAAATACCGAGAGAAACCGAGCTGCGTTCTTCGTGTTCTTCGTAATCAAACAAGGTTTTGAAGGTGTTATTTGAATCCGATGGAGGCGTATGAATAGTCAAAACGAAGCTATCGACGCGTAGAATCTAGTACAATCATCCGTTTATGTGCAGATTTGTCAGGTGATTTTATATTTATTTTTCAAAATTCGAATTTATATGATTTAAATGATGAATTTTTGTAAACGTGTTTGTTTGATTGTTTGGATGATTCCATGTTGTAGAACGTGTTTTTCTCGTCGTTTTGGTATATTATATGTTGATTTTTGAGTTCCATAACACCTAGAAAAGTGGGTTTGATTCTTGAGGGGTGTTCTTGAGTGTTCTTGAATGTTTCAATTCGATTTTGGGGCTTTTTAATCGGGGAAGTCTGGGTAAAATTGAAGGGTATTGGCATGTTCTAGGGGTTGCAAGGAATCGATTTCAGTGTTCAAATTGTATGTGGGATTCGTGGGTCGGGTTCGCCGGAGTTCTTGAAGAACTCGACGACGGCCCCTCTTTCCGGACAAAATCCGGCTAAAACAAGTGTGGTTTGGTGAAAGTGATTGTTTGTACGAGTTTATGGATGTATATACTTTAATTCTGGAGAGTTTGGATGAAGGTGGTGGCTCGTATGGTCGTTTCCGGCGAGTTGGGTGGTGGCCGGCGGAAAATTTCCGTTTGGCCACCCATCTTTTGAAGATGGTGAAGGTTGGGTACTATAGTTTCGGTTTTAACGATTCAAACCCTGTAACTTTGAAAAGTTGCAGTTTAAACCTTGCGACAAAGTTTTAAACATTGACACTTTAAACCTTTTTAATTTTAATTTTCAAAAATTGTTTTATTTAATTATTTTAAATTTCAAAAATAGTTTTTAATTATTTCTTTATTCAAAAATAAATCTAATTTGATTTATTAATTAATTTTAATTAGTAATTAATTATTTTAATTGGTCAATTAATTTAAATATTAATTGATTAATTATTTTAATTAATTATTAATTGATTTTAATTGATTAATTAATTGGATTTAATTAATCCTTTTTGATTTAAAAATTCCGAAAAATAGTTTCGAGCTTTAAAATATTTTTCCAAATTATTTTCAAGGCTCGACAATTGTTTATGAATGATTTCAAGTCCAATTTCGAATATCCGGACTTGATTATTTATTCAAAAAGTGATTCTTTTATCCGTTTTAATTCCGAAAAATGTTTAAAAATTCTGGAAAATTCCCGAAAAATCTTTTTTAACCCCAGACTTGACTTGACATCAATTGGGATGGGAGACTTAATGTGTAATGTGTTGACTGCTATCGGTGTAAGGTATTATATGTTGAGAGCGGAGTCAGAAAACGGTTTTGGTCATAACTTTTGATCCGTAAGTCGGAATCAAGTGAAACGAAAGAGAGATGAAAGCTTATAAAGTCTAGTTTGATATGACATAATAATATGATGGAGTCGAGAATGTGAATAATTGTTGTTAAATGTGCTGAATGTGATTATATGTTATTGGATTGTTATTAATTGATGATTACGTGATATATATGTCTATTCCTGATATTATATACGTGATAAATGACTTATATGACATAGTGTCATGATTTGATTAATATTGGATAAGGATATATGGATTATGATGACTGGAGTTGGTTGATTGGTTGTTGATTGAAATAGGTTGACCGGAGGATAGTCTAATAAATAGACGAGATGATGTCAGATTATCGATAGGATTTATATGATAAGTGATTGGTAATATGTTATGTGGAATATGACTTGACTATATGATAGAGTCAAAGCATGATTATGTGTTAAGTGATATTTGATGAGTTTAAAGGGTTGTATAAGTGGGTATCGGTATACGTGATATGTATATGCGATATATTATTTAGTGACTATAGTATTATCTTATTCTCGTAAAGGATTTGGAGGAGACGTATACGCTCGAAGACGTCAGAAAGTCGGAATGGTATTGAAAAGCGAATAAGGGATGAATCGAGTAAGCGAAGCGATGTGGCGAATAGAGTATAGCTAGAGATGGTCTAGAGATTATGAGATGGATAGATTGTGAAAGTGGAAAGATGAGGTTGAGCTATGAAACTGGAGTCAGATTTAAGGCAAGTATCCTATACCCTTCTTTTGGATATCTTGCGATTATTCTGATTCATTCTTTTCGTATGTGTTGCAAATATTCGTTCCTCTCTTTTTCATATTTGGCAAGTGCAAATATTTTTATCCATCCTTTTCTAATCCTCAAAAATTCAGATAATTCCAGTTTTACAAATTAATTCGAAGTTCAGATTGTCATTGAAGCATGTGTTGCTCAGTGATGATTAGAACCTAGAATGACTTGGGATCTTCTTGATTATTCAACCCGCCATTGTCATGCTGGTTTAGCAGGCTAAATTCAGTTGCTTAGCCGATAATGGAGGATACTGAATAGTTAAGGATTTCCTGAACTATGATTTATGGAAGGATGGACTCTGGTTTATGAAAAGTTGATTATCAAAGTTTGATTTGGAATTATTCTATCATTGATATTGATTGTGTTTATGTTCTGTTGTTATACGTTGACCTGTTATTGAATTATAGAATTGGATTATTGTTTTTATATAAACCTGTGGACCAGATTCGTGGTCATGTTAGGCCAATGAGTGCCTTGGATCCAGTGATAGAGCATGGCGGGGCCTGCTCGGGGTTAGTGCGGAACTGATCAGCTGCCTAACCTTGGTTTTAATTAAAATGTGATAGTCCAATTCAATAATTCTTTGGAAAGATTGAATTTCTCAGTTTAAATGCTGCAAGGTATTGTAAATCATTCTATACAATACCATGAAACTCATGAACTCAGGTTGAATCCTCTTATATCTTGAACTCGTGATCTTCTGTTATATCATTTCAGAACTATCATTGTTTATTATTACTTGCTGAGCATTGTTGCTCATCCTTGCTATTCCTTTCTAACCATTTCAGAAAGGCTAAAAGATGAGATGATTGATTGAGATTGTGGATAAGGCTAATGCTAGGCGAGGAGACAGAGTTGAGGATCCAGTGGTCGAGGAGTGTTCAGGAAAGTTAATGAGGTTGATGCAAGCTAGAGCTGTGCTATAAGGATTCAAGTGTAAATCATAGCTGGAATAGTTGACAGTGATTCTTCTTATCGAAGATGATCTGATTTGGTAAGAGATGTTGTGTAATAATAGTGGTTGATTCTAATTTCAATACTGTAACCTGGAAACGATCCTGTTGTTTTGGGGGTGAAGATGTTCTCTTTTAAATCTTTTATTTAACGTCTTTCAAATCTTTTATTAAATGTTTTCAAGTTTTAAATTCTATGGATTTCATTATCTTTAAAAAAAAAAAAAAAAAAAAAAAAAGAAAATACAGGTTTTCAAAAGTGTTTAAAAATGGGTTTTATGTGGTGACGTCAGAATCCAGACCCCCGGATTCCTGGACCGTCACAGTTGGTATCAGAGCAACAGGTTATAAGTATTTGAAATTAGAATATAGATCATAGTTATAGGTTTTCTAGAGAAAAATGTGGTGTAACCTCACATAGAGGTATGGTCGGACTATTTAGGAATAGTCTAGAGATGTGAGTGAAGCATAGAGTTTAGTTAGATGATCAAGTTAAGTGTGGATATTTGAAGAGATTAGGATTCTTAAGTTTAGACATATGATTTCTAGTATGTTGACTAATTGAGATGGTGAATTGTGGAAAAGGTCAGTATTTGACCTATATAGAAGAGTTTGATAGTGAATGATTGAGTTGAGAATGGTGAAAATGCAGAGTTCAGAGTATTCTGACTATACTGCATATTTGAAACCGGATTATCATATTGATTTGAGGATGATATAAATGCATGGTTCATAATATGTTGACCATGTCAGATATTTGGAAGATGTATATTGTTTTGAGTGAAGATATGAAGAGTAAGTGTAGAGTATGAGTTGTATTGGATTAGAAGGAGAGATTGGTAGATAGAGGTTGATAGGTGAGAAGTGAATGATAGAGAGTACGTGGAATGGAGTCCAGTTATTAGAGATGATGTCTACGAGTAAGTTAGAACGTTAGTCCTCGACGACAACGCTTCGAGCTAATCGGGATTTCAATTGGCATCAAGGTGGGCCCATAACCCACAGGTTGATGATCCAGATAATCGAAGATATGCTACGTGCTGTGCTATGGACTTCAAAGGCAGATGGAATGAAATAGAAAAAAAAAAAAAACGAAGACTACATGGGCGAGAGTTATTACGAACGATAATGTCGACGATGAAATTTTACAAGGTTATTACGAGTCAACATCGATTGATTATCGAGAACGTGGAGAAGAAGACATACGACGAACAACGATTTATTGAAGCAGAGCGAAAATCTGAGAAGACCTTGGCAATACCTCTCTTCAACTAAAGATTCTTTTGATTGTTTTCCTCATCAGCGAGTTATTATTATGATACCTATTCTATAAAAAGTTCTGATAAAGAAGATCTTCAATTTCTCGAATTCTATGATGACAATGATATTGATTATTGGTGTGAGTTAGTATTGAATCGGTGTATGATAAAGGCGTGTTTATGAAGAGACAGTGGAATTTCTTGATATTATTTGATATTCTTTGATATCCCTTGATATTCTTCCATATTCTTTGATATCCCTTAATATTCGTTGATATTCTTTGACACTCTTTGATATTCTTTGATATCTTTTCGATATTCCTTAATATATTCCTCGATAATCCTTAACATTCCTTGATGCTCATTGAGATTTCTTGGATTCTTTCCATCTGATTGGGATGAACAACCCTATGTATAGGGGACACAAGGTATACCTGTCTGTGTGATAGGAGTTGGATGGGACGCCATCACTTGTGTGTGTTGTGATTACAAGAAGGTTAACAACCTTTAGTAGTGTCTACTGTGGACACGCAACATTAAGTTCATTTGATCGTATTGATCTCCCAGTCACTCTTATATTCCCATGTGACCTATTTTGAAAACATCTTGTTCTATTCGAAAATTCCCAAGATTGATTCTTGGGAAATGAATGTTGCAATCGCGAAAGTTTGATTTTCCTTTTCCATTAAAGTTAAAGGTATGCCAAGATCAATCAAATGTGGATGACGATATGATATTACGAAGTGTGTACGTTTTAGTTTCTTCGGAGGATTCCGAGGACGGAATCCTTATAAGGGGGGTAGAATGTAATATCCCATATTTTTAAATTTAGATTTGATTATTATAAATCTATTTGTCTAAATATTATTGTTGGCTTTAGTTGAAAAGTGAATTGATTATGTGAATAGTTTTATATGATTATACTTGTTCTGTGAATTAATATGGATTATACAGATTATGCGTCCTCCTTCTTTCTCTGATTCCGAGGACGGAATCCCTATAAGGAGGGTAGATTGTAATAACCCGGATTTTAAAAATATTCTTTTGTTAATATTATAAATGATTTTCTTAAAAAGAAAGGAATAAGATTTAATATTTTATTCCAGTTTAATGAGTTTTCAAAATTTTATATTTAAAACCCCGGGTTATTGTGTTATTGATAAATGATTATATTTTTAAAACTGATTTTCATATATTGTTTTGAAAATTCTGTATGAATATTATGTGAATATATGTGGGATGTGACTAAGTGTTACTTGTGGTATTGCTCGTTTAATTATTTATGGTGATTTATGATTATTATGTGATTATTATATATTTTTTTGTGAATTTTGTGTTATCTAGTTTATTGAGCTGAATGCTCGTATGTGTTTATATTCGTGAGATTTCAATTTCTTTATGCTCAGGAGAAAATATAGTTTATTTGGATATTTTTATATCGATTTATGGAATGTTAGATGATTTTATAATCGGTTTACGGATTTAATGGCGTATATTTATATTTATTGATTAATTATTTGATTTCCGTAAAAACCGTCCACTCGTAACGAGGTAGCAAATTTTCTTCCCGGAAGTTTCAACAAAACTCACCTTTTGCCTAATTTGAATATTCCGGACATTTTTCGTGTTTTGACTTTTTCGATCCGGAGTACGGTTTTTCCCGGAGTCGGTCCGGCGGAGTTTTGCGGGTATTTGAATTGTTGATAATTATCCAGTTTGTCTCGATAAGCGTGAAACTAGATATTTTGATTATTATATTAATTCTTATCTTGTAATAATTGCGATGGGACCCGCATACTAATGACTGATTAAAAAGTCCTGTTTTGATGATTATCTCGAAAACCAGTACCGATTGGACCCTGCTTTATTAATATAAAGCTATTAAATACGTATTTTCATGTCATAAACGATCCAAAGGGGTACCAATTATTTGTAAATATAAATAGACCTTTCTAGAGCTTATTTTCAACCGTAAATCATTTTCACCAGTTTCTGTTCACAAATACCGAGAGAAACCGAGCTGCGTTCTTCGTGTTCTTCGTAATCAAACAAGGTTTTGAAGGTGTTATTTGAATCCGATGGAGGCGTATGAATAGTCAAAACGAAGCTATCGACGCGTAGAATCTAGTACAATCATCCGTTTATGTGCAGATTTGTCAGGTGATTTTATATTTATTTTTCAAAATTCGAATTTATATGATTTAAATGATGAATTTTTGTAAACGTGTTTGTTTGATTGTTTGGATGATTCCATGTTGTAGAACGTGTTTTTCTCGTCGTTTTGGTATATTATATGTTGATTTTTGAGTTCCATAACACCTAGAAAAGTGGGTTTGATTCTTGAGGGGTGTTCTTGAGTGTTCTTGAATGTTTCAATTCGATTTTGGGGCTTTTTAATCGGGGAAGTCTGGGTAAAATTGAAGGGTATTGGCATGTTCTAGGGGTTGCAAGGAATCGATTTCAGTGTTCAAATTGTATGTGGGATTCGTGGGTCGGGTTCGCCGGAGTTCTTGAAGAACTCGACGACGGCCCCTCTTTCCGGACAAAATCCGGCTAAAACAAGTGTGGTTTGGTGAAAGTGATTGTTTGTACGAGTTTATGGATGTATATACTTTAATTCTGGAGAGTTTGGATGAAGGTGGTGGCTCGTATGGTCGTTTCCGGCGAGTTGGGTGGTGGCCGGCGGAAAATTTCCGTTTGGCCACCCATCTTTTGAAGATGGTGAAGGTTGGGTACTATAGTTTCGGTTTTAACGATTCAAACCCTGTAACTTTGAAAAGTTGCAGTTTAAACCTTGCGACAAAGTTTTAAACATTGACACTTTAAACCTTTTTAATTTTAATTTTCAAAAATTGTTTTATTTAATTATTTTAAATTTCAAAAATAGTTTTTAATTATTTCTTTATTCAAAAATAAATCTAATTTGATTTATTAATTAATTTTAATTAGTAATTAATTATTTTAATTGGTCAATTAATTTAAATATTAATTGATTAATTATTTTAATTAATTATTAATTGATTTTAATTGATTAATTAATTGGATTTAATTAATCCTTTTTGATTTAAAAATTCCGAAAAATAGTTTCGAGCTTTAAAATATTTTTCCAAATTATTTTCAAGGCTCGACAATTGTTTATGAATGATTTCAAGTCCAATTTCGAATATCCGGACTTGATTATTTATTCAAAAAGTGATTCTTTTATCCGTTTTAATTCCGAAAAATGTTTAAAAATTCTGGAAAATTCCCGAAAAATCTTTTTTAACCCCAGACTTGACTTGACATCAATTGGGATGGGAGACTTAATGTGTAATGTGTTGACTGCTATCGGTGTAAGGTATTATATGTTGAGAGCGGAGTCAGAAAACGGTTTTGGTCATAACTTTTGATCCGTAAGTCGGAATCAAGTGAAACGAAAGAGAGATGAAAGCTTATAAAGTCTAGTTTGATATGACATAATAATATGATGGAGTCGAGAATGTGAATAATTGTTGTTAAATGTGCTGAATGTGATTATATGTTATTGGATTGTTATTAATTGATGATTACGTGATATATATGTCTATTCCTGATATTATATACGTGATAAATGACTTATATGACATAGTGTCATGATTTGATTAATATTGGATAAGGATATATGGATTATGATGACTGGAGTTGGTTGATTGGTTGTTGATTGAAATAGGTTGACCGGAGGATAGTCTAATAAATAGACGAGATGATGTCAGATTATCGATAGGATTTATATGATAAGTGATTGGTAATATGTTATGTGGAATATGACTTGACTATATGATAGAGTCAAAGCATGATTATGTGTTAAGTGATATTTGATGAGTTTAAAGGGTTGTATAAGTGGGTATCGGTATACGTGATATGTATATGCGATATATTATTTAGTGACTATAGTATTATCTTATTCTCGTAAAGGATTTGGAGGAGACGTATACGCTCGAAGACGTCAGAAAGTCGGAATGGTATTGAAAAGCGAATAAGGGATGAATCGAGTAAGCGAAGCGATGTGGCGAATAGAGTATAGCTAGAGATGGTCTAGAGATTATGAGATGGATAGATTGTGAAAGTGGAAAGATGAGGTTGAGCTATGAAACTGGAGTCAGATTTAAGGCAAGTATCCTATACCCTTCTTTTGGATATCTTGCGATTATTCTGATTCATTCTTTTCGTATGTGTTGCAAATATTCGTTCCTCTCTTTTTCATATTTGGCAAGTGCAAATATTTTTATCCATCCTTTTCTAATCCTCAAAAATTCAGATAATTCCAGTTTTACAAATTAATTCGAAGTTCAGATTGTCATTGAAGCATGTGTTGCTCAGTGATGATTAGAACCTAGAATGACTTGGGATCTTCTTGATTATTCAACCCGCCATTGTCATGCTGGTTTAGCAGGCTAAATTCAGTTGCTTAGCCGATAATGGAGGATACTGAATAGTTAAGGATTTCCTGAACTATGATTTATGGAAGGATGGACTCTGGTTTATGAAAAGTTGATTATCAAAGTTTGATTTGGAATTATTCTATCATTGATATTGATTGTGTTTATGTTCTGTTGTTATACGTTGACCTGTTATTGAATTATAGAATTGGATTATTGTTTTTATATAAACCTGTGGACCAGATTCGTGGTCATGTTAGGCCAATGAGTGCCTTGGATCCAGTGATAGAGCATGGCGGGGCCTGCTCGGGGTTAGTGCGGAACTGATCAGCTGCCTAACCTTGGTTTTAATTAAAATGTGATAGTCCAATTCAATAATTCTTTGGAAAGATTGAATTTCTCAGTTTAAATGCTGCAAGGTATTGTAAATCATTCTATACAATACCATGAAACTCATGAACTCAGGTTGAATCCTCTTATATCTTGAACTCGTGATCTTCTGTTATATCATTTCAGAACTATCATTGTTTATTATTACTTGCTGAGCATTGTTGCTCATCCTTGCTATTCCTTTCTAACCATTTCAGAAAGGCTAAAAGATGAGATGATTGATTGAGATTGTGGATAAGGCTAATGCTAGGCGAGGAGACAGAGTTGAGGATCCAGTGGTCGAGGAGTGTTCAGGAAAGTTAATGAGGTTGATGCAAGCTAGAGCTGTGCTATAAGGATTCAAGTGTAAATCATAGCTGGAATAGTTGACAGTGATTCTTCTTATCGAAGATGATCTGATTTGGTAAGAGATGTTGTGTAATAATAGTGGTTGATTCTAATTTCAATACTGTAACCTGGAAACGATCCTGTTGTTTTGGGGGTGAAGATGTTCTCTTTTAAATCTTTTATTTAACGTCTTTCAAATCTTTTATTAAATGTTTTCAAGTTTTAAATTCTATGGATTTCATTATCTTTAAAAAAAAAAAAAAAAAAAAAAAAAGAAAATACAGGTTTTCAAAAGTGTTTAAAAATGGGTTTTATGTGGTGACGTCAGAATCCAGACCCCCGGATTCCTGGACCGTCACAGAATCTCCATGGAACGCCTCCAGGATCGATAATCAGCAGCACCTTGCAACTTCGACACTGTTATGGACGTCGGTCCATCTGAAGGATGTAAAAACAACGGATTCTGCATATCCGCAAACGAAAATCGACTACTAAACGCCATGAAATCTCACTTCAAGCTCCAGATCAAGTATGAAGATCGAGATTTTAACAACGACAACAATCAGTAGATGCGATTCATTGTGATTGATACACGAGTGGAAGATTATAGATCCTGAATTTTCTAGAATTACAGCTCTGATACCATATAGACTTTTCTGTAATCAACGAAAATGCACAAGACAATCTTCTCATATATTTGTATCACACAAGTCTGAAACTGTAAAATGAATACAGAGTTATGCTTTATAGCAGCTTCACTAACAAACTTCTAACTGAAAGATATAACAAGCTATATAATATGAAAGATAATACTTATGATTGTTCCGGAAATGGTTGTTGTCAAATACAATTATCAAAAGGTCTACGGAACTATCGGGCTGAATTTGATTCAGGAAACCATACTGAGATTATGTCATTTGATCATTGTAGTTATGCTTTTTTTAGGTGAAAAGGCTAGTTTTAAGTTTTTTGGGGCTTCAGATTTGTCACTTTCTTTAATAGAACATTACAGCATCTCCACCAGCTTCTATGGCTGGATTTCGTCTCCGCTTTTCAAAATAATGGCCCCTATTAAGAACGTTAGGTTTACACTATTGACTTAATTAAAAAACGTAAACCATAGAGGTATCTACGTAAAAGAAGATATTGTATAATTCTGATAAAGAAAAAGTGTGCCTTATAATCTCTCTCTACCCCTACACAACCCTCCTTGTCCCTTTTTTTTTCTTTTCTATTTAATCCTGCGGCTGAGCCGCCTGTTTCCTTCCTCCGGCGTGGTGCCGCCGCCGTCCACAACCCAACCCTTCGGTACGCTTCATCCCTCCTTATCCTCATCTCGCATTCACCTTCAACTACCGCACACCACGTACCGCCTTCAATCCACTCGCAGCCACCAAACACAATCATACTATACACACAGAAAATCCTAACTACCAACATTTGAAATCATTAATTTATGTATATATATCTTCACATAGTTTCCTCTTTGATGCATTGGTTTATGCGAACTAGGAGTAAGATTCACAAGTATGGAGTGGTTGAGTGCCCTAATCATAAAGCTAATCCGTTCGATGCCCTAATTTACTTTGTGTTGTAGGAATATTTGTTACTTTACATGATGTAATAGTAGAATATTGTCTGCGTGGTCCCAAATTTGTTTCAGACTTATAGAGGTTATATTATGGTTAAGCGGTAATAAAGGCTGTTTATAAATACAACATTTTTTGTTGTCGCAATTTCAAGGGATACACATATACTATTTATTATGTTACATCCGTTAAGGCAAATTTAATAGGAGTCAAAATTTTGAAAGTAGTAATAGAATTTCTGTCATTTTTCTGCTAATTTTAAAATCCCGGCACATTTTTAAAATTTAGTGTAGAATTTAGCCACACCCCTGAATTTAACCATATAGAATCTTTAGCCACACCCCTGAATTTAATCATATAGAATCTTTAGCTAAAAGTAATTATTGCATACTATAAAAGATATAGAAATTATGTAAAAAAAAAAGAAAAATCAGCTCCAGTCGGATATTCACCTTATCCATAAATTTAGCCAATCTCTTCAAGCAGAATGTATTTGACCAACCTCTATAAATTTGTAGCAATATTTCACATTATTTATTATCATATTAAAGTGTTATATTTTATTTATAACAACATGAAATGATAATAACATATTATTTTTAAAATATAGTCAATCAGTATAACTATTATCATTGAAGTACAATATCGTACCGGTTCGACAATTTTTATGAAAGTTTTACAGGTCCAATTTAGCCAATCATTATTAGTCAATATTGTTTGAAATTCTCTTACAAATTCAACAAATTTACAAAATGCCCAATTAATCATTTTAGCCTAAAAACAGTATAATGCAGGCTACAAATTTTTATTCTTGATGGTCATAATAGGCAGGGCCGACTCAATAGTAAAAAGAGGATTAAATATCAAAGTGGTCACAGAAGTGGAGGTCATGTGTATTATTTATAGAGACACAAAGATGGTAGTTGTTTCCCAAGAACTCTAATGACGGGCACTATCAGACCATTGAATTATATATATATATATATATATATATATATATATATATATATATATATATATATATGTTCCTACTCCAATACAAACTATTAAAATACAAACTAAATATAAACCAACGGGATTAAGTAGAATGGTAAGGGTTTTGGGACGGGGAATCGACCTTGAGATGGGCCTAGACGGGGTCTAAGTGGGGACTAATAGGGTTGGGGCAGGTCCTAATGGGACCATGGTGGGGTCAAGTTTTGGCTTTAAGGCTGTCTGGAGCGTGTCCAGGGCCTGTGCGGAGCCTTGACAAAGCCCTAGCGGGCCCGGGATGGATTGAGAGGGGGTGGGGGTGGGCCCTAGGTGGGTGATGACATATAGGGGGTGAGTGATGACATATAGGGGTAGGTGATGTCATTTATGTATAGTTTCTCTTGGTTTGTATTCTAGTTACTTTAAATGAGAATCAGATGATTTTAAATATTCTGGTGATATCTGTATTGGTAAGTACTTATTAAATGTAATAAAATATACAGATTTATTAAGGTTAATATGAATATGGTAACATAATTATAATTGCATGGAAGATATAAAATAAACTATTAGGAATATGGTAACATAATTATAATTGCATGCCAAAAATATATTTTTGCGTCGATTAAAGGTATAACCGGCGCCTAAAAATATTAATAGCATTGGTTGTTAGCTTAATAGACACAAAATGTCATTTGTGAAGTTCTTTTGTGTCGGTTAAATATTTTAACATACCTTTAGATACTTTTATGCCTTGATCAGCATAATGCCGACGCCTTAACGTATTTTTAGGTCGATCGGATTTAATGCCGATGCTATACTGTTCACTTGTTGCATCAGTTATGATAATCTCAATGCCTAAAAGTGTTTTTAGCATCGGTTGAATGATAGCCGACGTTATAGGGGTGTAGGTCAAGAGAATGGCGACCCATCCCAAATGTGACACACTCAATTCCGAACACCCTATTCTCTCACTTTCATTACCTCTGTTCTGAGAACCCACTTTCTCTTTTTTCTGTTCTAACTTAATATCAGTTGTTAGTTCATTTTTTCGCTGGTAATGGGGTGCTAATTGAAGATACTGAGTTTGATTGGGTTCACTTTCTTAACTCGATGTTCACTGGGTTCGAATGGGTTACTGAAGAGATAGTGGAATAAGATTTATATATATCAAGTAACACACCAATAGCAATATATAGTAGATTATCAGAGAAGAAAATTATGAGAAATCAGAAGGAAAAGAGATGAGAGATTAGAACGGAATTATCTTCATTCATATCCATAATAATATTATTACAATCCATCCTAGCTATATACTTTAATATAAAAGGAATGTATCAATTACATGGATATGCAAGCTGGACATGAAATATCTTAACAACTTTCCGAGGATACTTATTTTACTAATAATCTATTTTGTTGATTCAGCTCATGCTAATATAGTAATGTACCATAGCATAATCCCCTTTAGCAGAGTTGCCCCAAGTTTGAGTCAATTCCTATAGCCATGCAGAATTCCGTAAACTGAGACACAAAGACAGCAGCTGTTTCCCAAGAATTCTCATGACTCGCACTATTAGACCATGGAATTAAGTAATGGACCTCAGCCTTATTATGCACACTGACCATTCTAGTATCCAAAATAGCTAGCGGTTGCTTCAAGACAGGATGTTGTTGACTACTCTAGTTAGGTAAATTACCAAAGGAAAACTTCCCCGGACTGGTTTAAGTTGTGACACGTGAAACACATTTTAAATTTTTGAATCAGGAGGCAACTGCAATTTGTAAGCAACCTTCCCTGTTACTTCTAACACCTTAAAAGGGCCATAGAATTTTGGAGAGAGCTTATGGTTAATACTTTGTTGCACACTAGATTGTCGATAAGGTTGTAACTTCAACCACACAAAATCACCAACTTAAAAAACCCTATCAGACCTGTGGAGATCAGCCTGTTGCTTCAACCGATGTTGAGCCCTCACAAGATTAAACTTAAGCCTAGTAATCATTTCTTCCTTCTTTTGTAATGTTCTATCCATTACCTCGTTGCTAGACTCTCCAAGTAAATATGGAAGGTGCAAGGGGGAAGCTTGATTATACACGATCTCATAAGGAGTTATCCAAGTGTGAAAATGGGTATTGTACCACCATTCCGCAGTAGGCAACCAAGCATTCCAATCTTTCGGATGCTCCCCACACATATATCGAAGATAAGTCTAGACACTAATTTACTACTCCAGATTGTCCGTCTGTTTGTGGGTGATAGGAAGAAGAGAGTTTGAACTCCGTTCCATGTATACTAAATAAGCCTTTCCAGAAGTTGTAGAGAAAAATAGGATCCCTGTCACTAACTATACTCTTTGGCCAACCATGAAGTTTAAACACATTATCTAAATAAGATTGGGCAACATCTACAGTTGTAAACGGATGAGATAATGACATAAAATGGGCGTACTTGCTTATAATCTATCGACAACAACAAATAGCACCTCTTTACCTCCAGATTTTGGAAGACTGGTTATAAAATCCAGATTTTGGGAAGGATACTTTCGAAAAAATGGTGGTGTGTTACTATAGCGTCGGCATTTCAGATAACCGACGCTGTTATCAGGCAATAGTGTCGCCTACTTAACCGACACTAAAGTCATATACCTATAGTGTAACCTACATTTATTATGCCACTTGACTGATGCTTTAGGGGTTATTTGACCGACGCTGAAAGCCAACAATAGTGCAGTTAAATAGCTGAAAATGTTTATTCTTGACGGTCATGATAGGCAGGGCTGACTCAACAGTAAAGCCAACTAAGTGATCGCTTAGGCCCTCAACCCTAAAAGGATCCCGAATTTTTTAAAATTACATATTGTTAGGTCCAAAGTATCGTAGAAGGGGGGGTTGAATACGATACTCACTACAATTTAAGATTCTTTCGAATCTTGCGGATAAACAAATTGCAGTTCTGTAATGGGTTTCGTGTTCCGGATATTTATTGGGTCGGTTTCTGAGGATATGAAAATATTAAACCAACACACAATATTTTTCAAGGTATATCTGTATATTGATAAATACCTCGAAGGGTGCTATAAATCCAAACCCGAAGGTTGGCTACAATGGCTACTACTGCGTACACTCACAAACCCTAGCTTCTAAATATATATATATATTACAAAACTAAGCTATGATTTATTTGTGTGTAGTAGTGTGCAAGGCACAAAGCCATTCCACCATAAAGGTGGTGGAGAGTGTGTTAAAAATTATGAACCCAAATCTCAAGTATTTATAGGCTTCTCATTAACTAACCCTAGTTAACAACTAGTCACCTTGTGCCAATATATATACAAGTATATATATGTATAACAAACTTGCGCCAAGTAACTTGTGTTGGCGCAAGAATATATACAAATATATATATATATATTGAGTTTGCGCCAGGGGAGAGAGTTTGCGCTCCAGTGTTCCACTTCCACAGTAGAGTTTACTTAGAAATAAATCTAAGTATTTGAATTTGCGCCACTACAATACTCATTGGAGAAGTCAAAGCTGCGCCTGGTCAATATTTGCGCTTGACTGTAGTTGTGCCAACAGAGTGAAGAGTGTGTATACACTTAGAAATGTTTCCAGTAACATGAACTTGCGCTAGAGTGTACCAACTCTCCCTGTTCTCTCTCCTGGTTAAGAGTTAACCAACCTGCGCCTTGACTTGTGGTCAATTGTTGCGCCATCAGGTTGTACTGATAGTTTTACTTAGAATAAAACTATCTTAACCAAACTTGCGCCCCAACAGTGGTGACTCCCCACTGTTATCACTCCTTGGACTTCTTCCAGGTCAAATGTTGCGCCATGTATGCTTCCAGTGTATTCACAGTATAAATGACTTAGAAAAAAATCATTCACAAGTGTAATGTCTTGTGTGAAACCCTACATGCACATGCAAACCCTAGAGTGCCCTAGACACATGACATCATCTCCATGCATGCATATAATATATAATATAATATATTATGTTGTGATTATATTAATAAATAAAAGTATATATAAATATATACACATATATATATATATATATTATTTATATGAACATATAATAATATATGTACATATATTTAAATATATTCTCATATATTCAAATATATATAATATATAATTATATGTAAATACAAATATAATTATATATAAATATATATATAGAGATATATATATATAGTTATTTATAAATATAAATATAAACATAAATATATAAAGAAAAGTATATATGAATATATACATATATATAATATTTATATAAACATATAGTAATATATATATACACATATATTTAAATATATTCTCATATATTTAAATATATATAATATACATATAACTATGTGTAAATATTAATATATATATATATATATAAAGATATATATATATAGCTCTCTCTAAATATAAATATATTTATGCACATAATATATATATATATATATATATATATATATATATATATATATGCACTTAATTATATAATTGCTTATGTAAATTATAGATACATATGCTATATACATATATATTTATTTAAATATACATACATATAAATATACATATACATATGTTTAATAAAAAACATATATACATATATATTATATATATTATATTTAATTAAATATACATATATACATATATATAAATATATTTGTACATATACAAATATATAAGTGCACACACATAAAGATAGGTCACTTCCTCATATGGCTTTGTGTGGAAGCTTTGACATATGGCCTTTGAGCAGTAAGCTTTGGCATAGCTTGCAGAGGATAGACATGTGGCTTGGCTTGGCTTTGGAACAAATGACTTGTTATGACTTGATCAATTCTTCGATTGATAAATACTTTGCAAACTCCATACGTGCTGACGCTTAGTGCACTGGTCTGGTTCACAAGCGACTAACACTGAAGTCAAACATTGTACCGTCTTTCTCAGCAAACATTGATCAGTCGGTTCCGGGTTAGTTTATGCTTCAGTTTGTTGATTATAAATAACCAACCAAGATATATAGAAATATCTTGCTTCCGGGGTTGCACTGAAATCTTTCGAGTACTTGGACAACATCTTCATTGCTTCCACAATCTTGAATACTTCAATCTTTATTCTTCACTGAGGCATGAACATATTAATGAACTTCTTCCAGTGAACTTATTCCTTCAAGACTGTAGATGGCTTCTTCAACCTTTGTCTTCGTATCTTCCGATTCCGGTGCAGGCGTAGTGTTATTTACTTGTCCTGTTCTATTGTTGAGTTATCATCCCTATGTAACAGATAGAGTTGTCTTTACATTTAGACTTACACATATATATAGGTAATAATAGTTACATTTTTATTTATATTTATGAAAAGATAAAATATCGCACAGTGCCTCAAATTTAGTCGAGACGGCACGGATGACACGATCAAAAAATTATGAATATATGTGTAATGATCTTATAAAAAGAGGTGTATGCGTGGAAAATGCTGACTACAATAATATAAATAGTGTTTGAATCCGAGAAAATGCATGAACCAGAATATTAACCTGACTGAGAGAGCTTAGTTGTGAAATATTTGTCTGTATTACATCATTTTAGTTGTGAAATTTTAGGCTCTATTATCTCATTTTCTCTATCTAATAGCTTTTTGCTAGATATTCATAAATTACATGTAAAAATGACATTTGTATACTAAAAATAGTATTTTGTGTGGTTAGACATAAACCAGTATTTTTTCAGTTAATCATTCTTCTCATATTTGGTAAGACGGAATTGTTGGAATGAATGTGGTTTACAATCTCTTTGACTAAATTTGGTAAAGTTTCATATTACATGCAGTGCTGGTCATAAATACAAGGAAAGTGGATGATTTCAACATTGAAATATATATCATTGAAAGATAGAGATACGACACACACATATTTTGTTATAAAATTTATACAATGAGGATTTCTGATCAGAAAATGATCATTGTAGCATTAGTGCTTTACCTGGCTCTATATGGAGCCGTTGATGTTGTCAATTCTACGTCGCAAACATGCCATGACTGCATTGATCAATGCCTGAAAGATGGCAAGAATGATCAAAAGTGGCATGGCCTTTATGCTAATATGCCTGCATATCACAAATGTGAAGAGTCTTGCTGCAAACCACAAGAACGTCGAGCCTCAAGTGGCTATTATTTTCAAATAAATGAAGACTTTTACAGATTTATTAAGGTTAATATGAATATGATAATAACATAATTATAATTGCATGCAAGATATGAAATAGACTATTAAAAATTATATACAAAATTATACAACTCAAATGCAATATATTAAATTGTTATAATCAACAAATAAAACGGTCAAATCATATATTTGTGAGAGGGGGGGGGGGGGGGGGGGGGGTTTGAGAGAGCTAGAGAGAGACTTGTTTGCCATTAATTCTAACTAATGCTGGCAGGATCAATCATTGTTTAGCTCCATGACTCATCAGGATCTTTTTTTCATCGATTTTTATCAGGACATGCAAGATTATTTGCCATTATTTCTTATAACTTCTAGTTCAACTGCCACTTCATACATTGTAGGCCTTTTCTCCCCATTCAAGCTAAGACATCGCCTCACAAGTTCGCCAGCTGCTTTTAGCTGTTCTGAGCTCCCTTCCCTCATGACTCGTGGCTCAAGAATGTGAAACAACTGATTTTCTTGAGCTGCCATCACAAATTGGGTGGCTAGGGTTTTGTCCTCTTCACTTTCCAATAAAAGCGGCATTCTCCCGGTTAGAAGCTCAGCAAGAACCACACCAAAGCTATAAACATCGCTTTTAGGTGTCAACCTACTTGTATGTAGGTACTCAGGATCCAGGTAGCCTAGTGTCCCCTGAACTAACGTCGTGACTTGTGTTTGGTCTATGGGTACTAGCCTTGAAGCTCCAAAATCTGAAATCTTTGAGACATAATTTTCATCCAACAAAATGTTGGTAGACTTCACATCTCTGTGGATAACAGGAATGGAAGCTGCACCGTGAAGGTATGCAAGTGCACCCGCAGATTCTGTGGCTATTCTCAGACGATTTTCAAGTGATAGCCACTCGAGTCCTCTATTATTATGAATGTGGTGGAATAAGGTACCATTCGGTACAAATTCATACACTAAAAGCGGAATTTCATTCTCCAAGCAGCAACCTAAGAGTTTCACCACATGTCTGTGATTCACCTGAGAGAGAATTACAACCTCATTAATGAACTGCCCTACTTGCTTCTCATCCACTATCCTTGCCTTCTTGACCGCAACCACGCGATCATCAGGCAAAACCCCTTTGTACACCATGCCAAAACCACCACGTCCAACAATCTTATCAGCAGCGTAGTTATTAGTAGCTTTCTCCAATTCTTCAACTGTGAAAATCTTTGTGGACGACTCGACACCTCTGCTACTTGAAGCCATTTGTTGTGCTAGTAACACACCACCATTTTTTCGAAAGAACCTTTCCCTCTGCTTTATGAGTTTCCTCCTTTTAATGGTGATATATAAAATACCTGTTCCCATCATTATTGCCAGAAAACCAAATCCAATGCCTGCACACAAAATGGAATAATTTGCATGTGTTATTACTATTTCTGTTTAATATACATATTTTCAGCTATTATTAACATTGAAAAATCTTCTGTACTTTTAACAACGTTAAACCTGAAGAATAATTATTAATTTTTACACCTCAATACTAAATATTCTCTTCAACGACACAATTATATTATATACTTATTACATACTTATATATAATAAGCGTGAGGGAGATAATTTGGTCGCTGGTCTTATGGTCCAAAAGCTTATCATCCGTTGAATCGTATATTGAACAAATAAGCACCGTTAGATTAGAACAAAATTAAATTTTGTTCTATAAGGAAACTGACATCTATTTGCATGTTTATAATTCCTTTTCTGAATCCAAAACAAATTCCGTCTTTCATGTGTTTTTGGTTTTTATTAATACAAAAAATAGATTTCCTACAAATTTTAATTGTAGAATCATATAAATCGCACCGTCACAAAATTAGATTTATCCATCGGATCGTATATTGAACAAATAAGCATCGTTAGATTAGAATAAAATTAACTTTCGTTCCATAAGACAACTGATATCTACTACTACTTGCATGTTTATAATTCCTTTTCTGAATCCAAAACAAATTCTATATTTCACCTGTTTATGATTTTTTTAATCGAAAATAAATATTTTCTACCAATTTTATTTGTAGAATCATATAAATCGCGTCGTCACAAAATTATTTTTATCTAATATATTTTAAAATTAATAAGCTCGATTTATGTGAGGAACGAATACAAAAATTTTTTCTTAATCCAAAACAAATTCTACAATCTTATTACATGTTTATGATTCATCGTCTTAATTCAAAACAAACTGTGTTTATCAATTTTAATCTCGAACCATAAAAATTTTTTAAAAAATATTTTAATCACATAATAATTCTAATATAAAATACATTTATAAATATAATCTAATAAGAGTTGGCGTCACATATTTTACTTAAAATAATTTAAAAATTGATAATAATTTAATATTTTGGCATGATACATACAATTTTAATTTATTATTTATAAATTAAATTTTTTCACACCATTTAAAATATATTTAAAAGGTTTATAAATAATTAAAAAGCTCCCGTGCCTTGCACGGGCTATAAGCTAGTATATAATTAACAAGACCAAGGGAAATAATTTGGTTGTATGGTTTTTTCAAGACCAAAATCTTATCATCTGTTGGATCGTAGATTAGAACAAAATTATCTTATATTCTTTAATAAGACAACTGATATCTACTAATTATGATTACTTTTCTAAATCCAAAACAAATTCTACATTTCACATGTTTATGATATTTTTTAATCCAAAACTAATATTTTCTACCAATTTTAATTTAAGAAGCATACAAATCGCACTGTCAAAAAAATATTTTTATCTAATATATATTTTATTTTATTTTATTGTCATAATCTAATATATTTTTTAAATAACCATACAAAACAAAATTAATATTATGCACAATATTAAAATTAATAAGGCGAATTTATGTGAGGAAATTAAAAACACAAAAGAATTTCTTAATCCAAAACGAATTCTACCCTCTTCTTGCATGTATGATTCCTTTTCTTAATTCAAAACAAATTATGTTTATCAATTTTAATTCTGGAATAATACAATTTTTTAGAAAAATAAATAAATCACAGTAAGTATCATAATTCTAATATAATATACATTTATAAATATAATCTAATAGAAGTTGGTGTCACATATATGAAACTTTCCTACACAAATTCATATCAACAAAAACAAATTAAGTGAAAGATGAGAAATTATCGTAATAGAATATTATCCGTTGGATCGTATACTGAACAAATAATAACCGTTAGATTAGAACTAAATTATCTTATATTCCATAAGTCAATTGATATCTACTTGCATATTTATGATTCATTTTCTGAATCAAAACAAATTCTACCTTTCACATGTTTATGATTTTTTTAAATCCAAAATAAATATTTTCTACCAATTTTAATTGAAGAAGCATATAAATTGTATTGTCACAAATATATTTTTATCTAATATATTTTTTAAACAACGTAACATACTAAACAAAAATAATATTACGCACAATATTAAAATTAATAAGCCGAATTTATGTGAGGAACTAACACAAAAACCTTTTCCTAATCCAAAACGAATTCTACCTTCTTCTTGCATGTTTATGATTTCTTTTCTTAGTTCAAAACAACTTATGTCTATCAATTTTAATTCTAGAACATAAAATTTTTTCACATTAGGTATCATAATTATAATATAAAATAAATTTATAAATATAATTTAATAGAAGTTGGCGTCACATGTATAGACTTTACTACACAAAAACATATCAACAAAGAAAATTAAGTGAAAGATTTGAAATTATGGTAATAGAAGTTAATATTACATACAAAATTCTCTCGTACTAATATAAGTTAACAAAAACTTTTATACATAGCAGAATCTTCAACCGTCGGGACGACACTAAAATCTTTCATATATAAAATTGGCCAAGATATTGAACATAAATCACTCCACATAAGACTCATAATTTCTCCTCTCATCTTTGTAAAAATCATTTTGTAAGATTTTGTTAATATCAAAATACAAATATATCATAGGGATAAAAAAACATAAAAGATTAACAAAGAGGTGATCGAAATAAATTAATGATGTCAGTGTAACAATGTTACTAAATAAGCACGAAGACAAAGGTCAAAATTAAGACGTGACCAAAAGAACCGGACAAGAGATATTACTGCACAAATAGTTTTGCTTTAAAAAGTCATATAATTTCATTTTATATTATTTTTTAATTTAAAATTATGATTTATTATTGATAAATAATTTTTCCATCATTTTAAATATATTAAGAATAAGATTTTATAAAATAATTAAAAAAGTCTCGTGTATTTGCACCGCTTAGTATACATATATACACATATTCATGAAGAAAAAAGATAGTACCTAGACCGAACTTGATTACAGGAAATTCTGAAGTCTTGGCAATGCAACCTTGGCTATTTTTCTTGCCATCCCCGTAGTATCCATGGGGACAAGAACATTTATAACTCCCTAGAGTGTTGATGCAAATTTCCTCGCACACATTTTTGTTTGGGTCAGCACATTCATCCATATCTGACAAAAAAAAAATAATAAAGGATTATACACTCACAATCAGTAAACCGTTTGCTAAGTGCACAAGTAACTAAATATTGCTCCTGAGTATATGTATTGAACGAAGAATACGAGTTTACCTTGGCAGCCAGGACTTAGATACGGATTACCCTCAAAACCCTGGTTGCAACTACAAGTATACCCTCCACGACCACTGTCTGAATCTACACAGAATGCATTGGACTGACATTTACTAGTGTTCGACTTTTGAGTTTCACTGCAGCTTTGGTTTCTGATGACCCAGTCAAGTAGTATTGGAACACTCTCCACTGTTCTATTCAAGAAGGTGGGATCAGAGAGATCTGAAGCCCCAAAAAACTTAAAACTAGCCTTTTCACCTAAAAAAGCATAACTACAATGATCAAATGACATAGCCTCAGTATGGTTTCCTGAATCAAATTCAGCCCGATAGTACTGTAGACCTTTTGATAATTGTATTTGACAACAACCATTTCCGGAACAATCATAAGCATTATCTTGGGGGCACACGGAAACACAACTGAAACCATAAAGCTTCTCATCAGGTCCTACCATCATTGCTGGATCATCACAACCAATTACTGTAAAAGTGTTTAGATTTGAAAAAGTGTATGGACTAGTTTTGAGATCAATATAGATTGATGTTAGAGCGGTTAAATCACCAGTTGGACCGTAACACTTGGAAACAATGGAAGTGGCAATGTGCATATGAGACTCCGATATTTTATAAATTTGAATATTTGTAGTACCCAAGAAAGCCCTGGGAGGGTCAAAAGAAGTGTCGCAGTTAACATCAAACCAACTAGACAATGAGTTGTCTGTAGAGCAACCGGAGCCTAGTCCTATACCAAATGGATATGGCACGATTAAGTTGCCGCACTTGCTCTTGCATCCTGGCTTAGTAATGGCTCCAGCTTTGTCGAGCCTGTTGGTGTTATCACTGTCAAATGTGGCAGCTGGCGTCAGTAGCATCACCAGCATGATCAAAAAGATTGACTTCATTTTGTTTTACAAGTGTGTAATACTGGCCGGCCGGGAGTGTATTACTGAGATTGAAAAACCTCAAGGACTAGAAATTGAATGTATGTAGTCCGTTACTAAAGTGTCAAGGTGCAGTCGCTTTAAAATATAATATAATATCGGCTCTCTTAATGCTAAGACATTGAAAAAGATGACAACTTTAATACTCATGTTTATACTTGCTCTCTAATATTCATATTTTATTCATATAAATGAGAGAGAATAAAAAGTAAAAAAAGAGGAAATTAATGTTACAGGTAGGGAAACTAACATTATATTTATAAATAAAAAATGAAGAGCTACTTAGATGCTCTTTAAAAAAGAGAAGAGATGACGAGCTCTTAAATTTTTAAAGAGCTTGTAGGAGCTATTGAAATTCTAATTTTTGCCTTACTCTTTAAATTTGAAATTAACAGTTTGTTTAAAGAGCCGCTTGGAGATACTCTTGTGCCACGAAAAAGTTGTAAAGATTATGTATTTTCCACAAAATTTTAATAAAAAATTCATTAATATCCACTTTATTAATGTAATATATTCGTTTCGAATGGTGTTATTTTTTAGTGAATTCAATTTTCTTTTTGTGATTTTTTAAGTATAAAGTAATCTTTTGATGAAATACTGTATGTCCTGTATTACAGACTTTTTAATTCAGAGAGTGTACGAACGTACTGGTTTTTGGGAAAGAGTGAAAACAAATTGCGGGAAAATCGTAATAAGAAAAAAATAAACCTGCGTTACAAAATTCAAACACATCACATAGTATTATTACCTAATTGTTACATGCATGTATCATGCTCGGACATACCACATGCATGCTTAGAGTTAGAAGTTAGAACTAAATTTCTTAACCTAATTACCAGCACTCCATATGAATTTGACTTTAAATTTTTCGTTTATAACTTACCTCGTTAGCAGAACTAAGATTGTCTCCAAATCTTTGGAACCTGAATTGAAATTAATTAAAAGATATTATAAATGAAAATTTATAGAAATTAATTCAACCTCAACGAGACATTGTTGTTGTCTTTTTTTTTTTTTTTTTTTGTTGCATGGTTGTTGTCTATAGAATCTTTAAGGAGGTTGGCTATAATGATTGACTAAATTAGACCTGTAAGATATAATCTAAAATTTGTTGAACTTGTAACATATTTTGTTTCGATGGTACTCGCTATATTGATTGTATTGATGTTTTAATATGGTAATTGATAACGTGACATTTGCTATATACATCTGTAGTGGTTCGAAAAATATAGTCATCTATAAGAGCTTGGCTAAATTTATGGAAAAGTATGGTTGGAGTGTGATATTTTTATGAGATTATCGATATTTTTTATTTTTGGTATGCTAACTCGTTTTTTATTAAAAAAAATTTTCATGGTTCGACTTGCTTTAAAAGCATCTCCAATCATGTGGAACCCTTAGCAAAAAATTATTAATAAATATTATAAGAAAATAATATGGAGATGATATACAATCTTTCAACTCCAATAGTATATTTTCCTTGTTTATAAATATAACCAACATCCTCGTATTGGCTATATTTGTCGAACCTCTAAAAATTTGCAAAAAGATTTCATGTCATTTATTATTATACTATGTGTTAGATTCTATTTATAACAACCTAAAAGTATTAATAACATACAATTTTTAAAAATATAGTCAACCAATATAGCCAATACAATCCAGACAAATATATATATATATATATATATATATATATATATATATATATATATATAGAGAGAGTTTTACTCCAATAGAAACCTCCTTATCCTAGAAACTAAAAACCAAACTGAAATATCACTAAATCCTAAAGCAAATACCACTAAATTTTTAAACAACCCCATCTCCACCTCCATCTTCATCAAACCCACCTCCATCTTCACCAACCCCACCTCCACTACCACCACCTCCGTCGTCGCCTCCTTCATAACCACTACCACCTCTATGCCGCCCACCCCCTCCATAACCACCACCTCCATCTCCATCTCCACCTCCACCTCCATTATTTCTTTAACAACACAACCTCCACACCTCCATCTTCACCAGGCCCATCTTAATCGCCGCTTCAACCTCCTTCAGATTCGTTCATACTTCTTTCTCCACCTCGACTCAACTTCAAAGGCGGAGCCGCCACTATTCCGGCAACGCTCCAACCCCCTACTTCAAGCCGCCCAAACCTCCGCTACAATCATCTTTCCTCCATCTCCACCTTCACCTCCACCATCTCCACCACTATCACCACCATCTGAATCGAAAACATGAACAGATCTGGAGATTCTAAGCTGGTTAATATCTGGAGATTGAGTTTTCACTAAATTCTGCAGCACAGATCACTAAATCCTAAAGAGATAATCACTAAATTGTACTGAGAATATCACTAACTTGTATTGGTTTCTAGTTTTTATTTTAAAATTGGTTTCTATTTGATCATGAGCCTATATATATATATATATATATATATATATATATGCTAAAATTCTAGGGAGGACATCTTATATAGAGTTACATGGTAAACCATTAATTCAATCTCCAGCATTCATTTGTATCTTATCCAACAGCTGGTAACATTTGAATAAAAACAGAAATTTTGGTGGTCGACCGTTGTGCCAAACACGGTCTTCTTTCTCGCACTTTCTCTCTCTACTCTCTCTCTCTTTCTCTCTCTACTCTCTCTCTTTTTATAGGTCAATACTTTCGGATTCATCTTATTTAAACGATTTCTTCATACATCGATCTCCTTTTCACTAATTTTGACTATGATTCGGCTACATTTAATAGAAGTTTGAATCTTTTATGATCTCAGCGATTGTATGTATAGCTGGATAATACATACAAATCGATTTCCGATCTCTCTTGGTGATTTGATATGCGATGATGACATCTTTTATGAATCAAGCTGAGTTATGTAATCCTTTTCCTGTAAGTGAAACTTTATCATGTTCAATTTCTGTATTAGTGTTTATCATTAATATTCTACTGTAGAATCTAAATGTCAAGTTTTGTGATTTTGCTTTATATTATCGAGGTTTGCCTGCAAACGTTTATGTAAACATTTTCATACAATAATATAATAATTAGTGGAATTACAAAATGATATGTCCTATAACTTTGATTCTGCCATGGAATTTTAATACTACAATCAGCTTACTAGTTTGCATTTCTTAATTTGCTTTAATATCACATAATAATAAGGAGAGTAGTCAATTATATCATAAATTTTTCTTAATATATTTGTTTTTGACTTGATTCTTTTATTTGGTAGTGAATGTTTGTTATTTGGCTTTATATTGTTGTTGTTTTACATTTGATTATACTATAATTTTTTCAATAATCTTTTGATTTTATAGCAGAATAATTAGCTGCATTACTAAATTATTGCACGCAAATCATCGTTTCTTCTATGAATCAAATTGAAATTAACAAATCAGTAATTGAAATTAACAAATCAGTTTTCATATTCAATATTTATCAGGTTTTTATCTTTAATCTCAATATTTTTAGCTATTCTGATTTTCAGATTTGTTTCATTTGTTAAAACTATAATTTCACAAGAACTAGTTCATGTATTGGTTTTGATCATAATGTTGATTCTACCCTGGAATATAAACACTTTTTTTTGCATCTATTGATTTGGTATATTATTTCTCAATATTTAGGTTCTGCTGTAGAATAAAAGTATCGGGAACTCGTTAATAAATTCTTTCTGAAGATTTAAATTTTATTGTGGAACATATGTGTTTTTTATATTTTAGTTATTTTTACTATTTTCTTAATTATGTGTAATTTTGATTCTATTATCAAACATGACAGTTCTATTGCTTATTTCATTGATTGATTTAGTATATCCTTTAGCAAGTTTTAGGTTATATTGTAATATAAAAGTACACAGTAGCTTTCCTGATTTTCTTCTTTTCCCCATAATTTAATTACGCTATGGCATAAAAAAAAAATCTGTAGTGTAAAATACAAGTATAGCTTGTCCATTTACTGATTTTGATTGTGTTTTGATTCTATTGTTGAATATAAATCCTCAATTTGTTGATTTATTATTTGATTTGTTTTTGTTCAACTGTAGAATATATATGAGCTCTAATTAATTTGTGTTAATTGGTTTTGGTTCTATTGTAGAACTCTATCATATATGAGCTTTCCTGGGTTGTATGGTTTTCAATAATTTTGATTCTACTATAGAATTATAAATTTTCATCATGTTGTCAATTTGTTCACATGTTGCTTTGAATGATACTATGGAGCAAGCCTTTCGAGAACCATGCCAATGATGAAATTTTATCCAGTCATCAATCCTGCAGATGCTAAAGCTGTTAATGCATTTGTTAACAAAGAGTAAGATCAAACTGTATTCTTTCATGAGAAGTAGTAGTTAGTATCTTAATGTTTGTTGTACTCAATGTGCACTATTTGTTGCACCACTGATATTCTAGAAACAGTTTACTAGCGGCTACTATTACAATGTGGAATATATTAATCATGTTTACACGTGTGTTCCTTCGTTAATGCATGTTTTGATGCAGCATGAAGTGTTTAAGGATGTCTGGTATCAAAATTATTTTCAACGTTATGTATTCTAGTTTGATTTGTGAAGCCGAATTATTGGATCCTAATAAGGTAAAGCAAAGATATTAATTTGCTTAAGAGGTGAAAATGCTAGAACTGCTAAAAGCATAAATGCTTACCAAGTTGGTGTTGTTGGGATGATTCTATGTTTTGGTTGATTCCCATATTATCGTTGTTTCCCATCTTACTTACAAAGATGGTCAAATTCTCTATGCTTAACTCAATTCCACTAGATATATCACTCTCTCCTGGGTAAATTTTAAATTCTGTTATTCACATATAAATATGCCATTGTTTTAACAAATATCCAGTTGGATACATTGCGCTTCCATATTCACAACTTGGCCAAGTTGGTCCTCTTTTCATGATTGTTTTTTCCTCCACGGGTCTAAACACTATTATACCAAATATTCTTAAAGTTATAACAAACATATTTAAAATGAGCAGGACACTATATTTTTTTTCTTATGGATGGTGCTTGCTTTCTTTTGTATGATTGTAATTTAATTATATAACTATTAGTTCATTTTACTGTGTTTTTCAGCCTATTATTGCACTAGGAATGAGTATTCTAGCAGCATTCTCTCAAAGAGTATACCTAGATGGAAGGGAAAATGAAAATCGTCTAACTCCGTTTAGAATACTACCTGATACCTCTATGTCTTGCCATCCTGTTTCTGGAATTCTTGGTCTAGTGAAGAAATTCCATCCTAGCTAGAGTGTTGTTGCCATAAATTCTGCAATCATCGCTATTGGTAAAAAGCCTACATAATCTTATTAATAAAATTATAAGATCTTTAATTAGTTCTTACATTAGATGTTTGTCAAGCTTTTTGATCTTTAATCCCACCATTTTTAGCCTTCTAAATCTCAGACCTACTTAATTTATAAAAAATATGATTTTATGATTCTACATCCAGGAACTTGCTCATTTATTGATTTTGATTGTGCTTCTGATTCTATAATGGAACATAGACACTCAATTTGTTATTTATTAATATGTTTGATAAATTATGTTTGATAAATTTTTATTCTATTTTAGAATTATATAAATTTTCTTGATTGTTTATGAATTGTCCAAGATTTTACTATGGACAATATATACTCAATTTATTGTTCAATTAGTTGGTTTAGTAAATAATGACTAACAAGCTTTTTGTTCAATTGTAAAATTATAAGAGTTTTACTATATTATTCTACTGTGTAATATTAACACTCAATTTTATATTCCATTAATTAATTTAGTAAATTATGGTTATTAGATTTTTATTCTACTTTAGAATTATAATATATATGAGTTCTCCTGGTTGTTATCTTTTTCATTGATTTCGATTCTGTTCTAGAATTAAAAAATATATATATTCAATTTTTCTGAAAAAGTAGTATTGTTTGATAGTAATTAGTATTCTGAAGCATTAATTTCTCAAATTTGGATGTATGTTAGATGTTTTTTTTCCTTTGAACTATTAATCATTTTGTTTTATGATTTCAACCTACATATTTTGGTTTTTTTTATTATATATGTTATCTTTAATTTACAGTTTTATTATTAAGTCAAAAATATTCATTGAATATTAGATGGCAAGTCATAGTTCTTTTATGAGTGTTCTTGCTATGAATGATATTTTATTTAATACGATAAACGGATCAGTGGTCAAGACGAAAGTTGTTTTTAGGTAATTGTGTAAAATTAATTGTCATAGATTATTGGCTACTTAAAATCTAAAATGACTTAAATCTTTGATGTTTTTTTGGCTATCAGCTGTGCTTATAATGAGCAATGTGTATTTTGAATTCTTTGATGAAGACTGATGGGATAATAAGCTTAACAGGGGCAAGGTTAAATTGCCTTCTCAAGCCAGAAGATCATAAACAATGGAGTCATCCTTAATTCTACCAAAATTTATCAATTTAATATTTAAACCTGAATGTTGTGAATGGAGCATTGGTTGGAGGACGTGATAGAGATGATAATTTTAGAGATGGCAGAGGAAATTATATGTCGACTGAATCCTGCACATATAATACATCACTGCTTGTTTGTATATTTGTGATTTTAAGGAGCTAAATTAGTTGTCTAATTTATGGTCAGCTGCTTCCTACTAGGTAGACATGATACATCTCAATGGTACATATATATAGAAAAATTACTATGCAGCGAGTTTCAAATTTGATTGTATGTGCTTATGAACAGTTGTTAGAGCTGTAATTTGAACAACAACCCTAACACATGCTTTGATATATTATCACACTTCTGTTAATACAGGAAATAAAAGTATATTCTGTTCTGAACTTGTATCCTGTAGCTTTCAAGTCCTTCAAGAATCTCTGTTTATGAATTAAACCATTTAAATTTTAAAAATAAAATAGGAAGCCATTCCTGCATGCAGATGAAAAGTAAATAACCACCCTAGAGTAAGAAACTGAAACCATTTTATTATTTATATTAAAAAATTTATATGTAATTTGAAGGTCCGAAGCAAGTACACGTTTGACCATAACACCGACCTTAAAAAGTTCTAGGATGAATGCTCTAAATCAAGAGGTTGTGCCAATTTGTGGTCTGTAAAAAACAAATCAGGGACCACAGCATGCATGTAGATGCTTCATTGCTTAAGAAATCATACACTTTGATAAAGCGATGAACAACAAGATACTTAAAAGTATCACACTAGATATGTAAACGTGTAAAAGCTTATAGGTTGATCTAAATTTTCTAAACAAATACGATAATATCCTGGATTATCATTTCACATATATAGGAACAACGTAATTAAAAGGAGCAAATGAAAACTAATTAGCATATGTCCTTTACACAGACTCTTCATCTTGCGAGACATTCTTCAAAATATTTTCAAGTCTGAAACTTGGACTTCCACGTTGGACACTTCCAGTGGAGTTTGAGTAACAAAGGGTTGTCTGCAGAAAACAAATAATATGTGTGGCACCAGCATCATACAGTCTAAGAGCATCCCTTGTCTTCAAATTTCTTGAAACCAATTGTGTGGCTAAGCATATCAGAGAACTTTGTCCTAGAAGCAAAATGCTCATTTCTGAAATGAAATCTAATATAGAACTTAAATTTGGCTAAAATCTAACACAAACTCAATAATAAAATCCTATATGAATCTCAAAATAGAATCAGTTTTGTTCGATTAAATTTTTACTTTCTACAATTTGTGACTCAAACCTTTAATTGGTTCTTCAAGCAAGCTAGATTTGTTCTTCCGAGCTGGTTTCTTCGATCTTCGTGTGTGTGTGGCAGAATCTGTTCTGAGAATGTGTAACATGAATATACACGGATGCCATCACTGAATAGCCTTTGATGCCTAAAAATAACTCTACCAAAGAATCAAGTTGTGTAACCAAGTCAAAATTTAATTTGAAAAAAGAAAAAAGAAACCTCTGATTGGGTAGACAATGACGTTTCTTAGCATCATTTATCTCATGTGCTAGTTAAGAGTTTCCACTTTCCCGCACTCGATTTTCATTTCTTTTTGTCAAAAGACTAGATTACTAGAATTAGGTGATGTTCGAAGTAAGGCAACTCAAATCAATATACTTATATAAAGGAGAAGCGAGGGGCGTGTAGGTGTGTAAGTCTAAATATAAAGACAACCCTATCTGTTACATAGGGATGATAACTCAACAATAGAACAGGACAAGTAAATAACACTACGCCTGCACCGGAATCGGAAGATACGAAGACAAAGGTTGAAGAAGCCATCTACAGTCTTGAAGGAATAAGTTCACTGGAAGAAGTTCATTAATATGTTCATGCCTCAGTGAATAATAAAGATTGAAGTATTCAAGATTGTGGAAGCAATGAAGATGTTGTCCAAGTACTCGAAAGATTTCAGTGCAACTCCTGAAGCAAGATATTTCTATATATCTTGGTTGGTTATTTATAATCAACAAACTGAAGCATAAACTAACCCGGAACCGACTGATCAATGTTTGCTGACAAAGATGATACAATGTTTAACTTCAGTGTTAGTCGCTTGTGAACCAGACCAGTGCACTAAGCGTCAGCACGTACGGAGCTTTGCAAAGTATTTATCGATCGAAGAATTGATCCAGTCATATCAAAGTCATTTGTTCCAAAGCCAAGCCAAGTCAAATGCCAGCTATGCCAAAGCTTACTGCTCAAATGCCATATGTCAAAGCTTCCACAGAAAGCCATATCAGGAAGTGACATTTTATATATGTGTGCACTTATATATTTGTATATGTACAAATATAATTATATATGTATATATGTATATTTAATTAAATATAATATATATAATATATATGTATATATGTTTTTAAACATATGTATATGTATATTTATATGTATATATAATTAAATAAATATATATGTATATAGTATATGTATTTATATTTTACATAAACATTTATATATTTAAGTGTATATATATATTATATTATGTGCATAAATATATGTATATTTATATCTATAGGTAATTATATATATCTCTATATATATATTTATATTTATATTTACATATAATTATATGTATATTAAATATATTTAAATATATGAGAATATATTTAAATATATGTATATATATATTACTATATGTTTATATAAATATTATTTATATATATTTATATGTATATCTTTATTTATACATATATTTATATAATATTATGAATATAATATAATATATATAATATATGATTTGTGCCAACTCAAGATTTGAGCTAATTTGGCTAAGTAGGGAGAGGAGCAAACTCAAGTCAATCTCAGTCAAAGGAGTGATAACAAGGGAAGCATTACAATGGTGGAGCAAGTTCATATTTGCCTTAGAATTTCTCTAAGTCACCAAGTACCTCTTGTACACTCTGTGGCGCAACATTTGACCCGGGCGCAACATTTGACCAAGGCGCAAGGTTTGACCCGGGCGCAACATTTGACCAAGGCGCAAGGTTTGACCCGGGCGCAACATTTGACCAAGGCGCAAGGTTTGACCCGGGCGCAACATTTGACCGGTCAAATGTTGCTCCTCTACCAACAACTCTTGGCACAAACTCCTTGTAACTTAGAATAATTTCTAAGTCACAAACTCTACAAGGGAAGCACTATTTTGGAACAACATTTGACCGGTCAAATGTTGCTCCTCTACCAACAACTCTTGGCACAAACTCCTTGTAACTTAGAATAATTTCTAAGTCACAAACTCCACAAGGGAAGCACTATATTGGAACAACATTTGACCTGGTCAAATGTTGCTCCTCTAATCAACAGCTGTGGCGCAACTTTGTTTTGGAGTTAGAGTTATTTTGGATATCTGAATCCGTCCAGGATGAACTCAATCCGTCCAGGACGAACTCGTTAACCATGGTTAGTTTATGAAAGCCTATAAATATGTGATTGTGGTTCTCACAATTTACAACATCCTTCGGGATGGATGGCCAAGTGCTATGCACAAACTCTCTCAAATATACACACACCCTAGCCTAGTTTTGTACCATAAATATTTGTAGTGGATAGGGCTTGTAATATTTAGAGGAGTGGTCATTGTAGCCAACCTTCGGGTTTGGATTTGTAGCACCTTCGAGGTATTTATCAATATACAGATATACCTTGGAAAATATTGTGTGTTGGTTTAATATTTTCATATCCTCAGAAACCGACCCAATAAATATCCGGAACACGAAACCCATTACAGGACTGCAATTTATTTATCCGCAAGATTCGAAAGAATTTTAAATTGTAGTGAGTATCGTATTCAACCCCCCCTTCTACGATACTTTGGACCTAACAATTGGCATCAGAGCCAGGTTGATTGATATACAAATCAGGATCCTTATCGTACGGAAAATCAAGAACCTAGTTTTCGATATTTGATTACGGGAAATGTTCTTCCGGTTTGTGTTGCTGAATTTGTCTGTAGGCGTAAGCAAGGATTATCCGTCGGATACTGAACTTTGGACTGGGACTTATAAATTTATACTTTAAATTTTAATAAGTTTATTTTATAAATTTGACTTAATTTATTTTAAACTTATTAATTGAGTTTATTATGAATTAATTAAATTTATCTTATAAACTTAATTAAATTTATTTTATAAACCGTATTAAATTCATTTAATAAATTTGTTCAAATTTATTTTAGACTTGTAAAGTTTACTCTTAGACTTTATTAAGTTTATCATAAATTTTATAAAGTTATTATTTAAATTTGTATAGTTTATGATTTAAATTTAAGTTAAAATCTTAAATATAAATTTTAGAGGATTTAACTAATTATGGATATAAGTTCAAGTTCAAGGGTTCAATTTAGTTTGTTCTGGAAGCTATGATTTAATTGGAGACGAGACACTTGAATATTTTCAAAAATTAAATCTATCTAATAAATTATAATATATTTACTAAATGAATTTGAAATAAATAATAAATTTGTTCTAAACTTATTCTGTTTATTATGAATTTATTTGAATTTATTTTTTAAATATAATTAAATTTACTTTATAGATTTAACTAAGTTTATTTTATACTTTATTTTCTTTCATCTTTTAAAACTTATTTTTAAATTTATTTTTTTTATAATTTAAACTTCGTTTAAATAATCAAGTGTCCCGTAGCCTTTTTAATTATTCTACTCCAAGACAAATCAGATTGACATTTAGTTGAGAGAGATCAGGCTGACAGATTACAAGACAAACACCGGGCTTTCTAATACCATATTCTCAGAACCGGTAATGGAAGTACATTGATGACCCAATCCAATTGATTACTCAAAGGATTATTAGAAGCAGTTTTCTATGTTTGACAAAGTTGATTGTGATTCGAAGAAGATTCTATTGAAGACTGATTGGACACTGCTGACAGTGAATTTTGAAGAAGGTACTTCAGGCCTTGATCTGAGTAATTACTCCGACTTGATTATCAGATCACCAGATCAGGATGGGAATTTGTTACATCTACAATGAAGCATCTTTCCAGGGCTCGGAATGTCAACTTTGAATGGCACCACTAGTAGTAGGAAAAGAGAAGTTTTTGCAGAAGAATCTTCAAGGGATTTCAATCTAACTCAGTGATTCAGGGATATACAATTACTCAGTGAATTGCACCAATGCTAAATCCATCCAGAATCAACTGAACCAAAGGCAGAGAACTGTGGAGGTTTATGGATATAATTATTGAGTTACTACCGCACCAAATCAGTTTCGTGCATTAATGTCAGAGCTTAGGATTGAACAGAAGAGTTTATAGCTGCTGAATCTGAGGAAGCTCAAGTCAATGAAAGTTTAACACTTTTAAAAGAATGTGAGGACAAAACTTCAAGGATTAGCATAACACTGTCTGAGAGGTTTAGTCATGTCAGATTCAGATGGAATCTATTGGTTTCAAGTGGAGACTCTTCGGGGTTCAGTTCGACAGGTTGTTTGAAAACTGAGTTGGTTAGTACACACAATATTGACTGGTATCTTTAGCAAAGAAGGGTTGCTATATATATTGAAGCCTCGACAAACAAGGATGATAGGGCTTGTCTGAAATTCAAGTGGATGTTTTGAAAGAAACATCACAACAAGTTCTTATGCTATTTTAGGAAAGGTGTGAGCTGGATCAGTTGCTGATGAGAAGGATGATTATGGTTATCTGGCTATCCTAGCATTCTCTGAAGATGACTCAACTCGCACATCTCAGGTATGAATTCTTTCTAACTATGCAATACATATTTCTTTATATTTAAAGCATGTTATAAATCTCTGAGTAGAATTGTTTAACACACAAGCACAAGCATGATAGCATCACAATAGATAATGTTGAACTAGTATGCTAGATCACTGTTCTGGTAACTAAAATTGATGATAATCTTGTGCATGTGTCTTTAGCAGATTCTTAACATGTGTATGAATATTTAGGATTTGATTATTTGCAATGGTGAGATTAGAAGCTTTCCTTTGGAACACGACTCTTAGTTTTAGGGGTTATGATCCTAGCATGTATAACTTTGTTAAAACACTTTGTTTCAGATTCCCTAGTACAATTAGACTTGCTTATTTATCTGAATTGTTTGTTAAGGAATTTATTTGTTCTATGATGGAATGTCTACCTTGTGTCAGTAGAAATTTTAGAACTTCATGTTAGATCTAAAACTGACTTAGGTAATAGAGATAGTATAATGCCATATAACAACAGATTGGGATTAGTATGAATTGATAATGTGATTATTAATTTCTTGTGTCTAATCCATATGATTTTCGAAGATTATTGAATATATGTAATTCTACTTGCTACCTGTTGCACTTGTGTTAATTGGTTTAAGTAGAGAGTACTGAATCTTTTGAATTGCATAACTGCCTGTCTTGCTCTTGTCTTATCTTTGATTGTTTGCCATGTGTATTCAACATCATGTCTGCTTATTTTCATGTCATGAATGCATGTCTTTGTACTTGCATTGATTTTAGAAAAGCATGTTTGAGAATCACATTAGGGCAATGTCTAAATAAGGATTAGCATGTTAAGGTTGCTTCTGTTGTTACCACTGTTAAAGAAAAATCTTTAATCCATCCGGACCCAGTTATGATTGGGGACCATAGAACTCTTTCCATTTGTGATTGCAGGTTACATATGTTCTATATGATTTTTGGTGCACTCTGTTTGCTGAGTAGCTGAAATCATATGATTCACAAAAAGTACCCTGTTAGCATATGTGATTGTGTGAGCAGTTCCGTCAATAATCTTTGGAAGATGACAACAAAGATTCTCTTACGGGACATGCTTGTTTTGATGGAATGTCATCATGGAAGCACACAAATTCTTAGTATCAGACTATTCTCTGACAAAGGACATCATGTCATTTCACGGAATAGTGCTTTATCTCAAATCAGGTTGAATGTGGAATTTCCTCGTAGCTAATATGGAACTTCAACTAAATATGGAGTGAGCTGTTTCGATAGTAAAACTTCATCAGATAAGTGTTAGCTATGGCATCTAAAGCTCTCGCACTTGTATGTCAAAACAAGGAGCTCTTTCTATTCGTAAGAAGAGAATTGGTGAGAGGACTACCTCATCTGGGATTCTATATGGATGAAGCTTATAAGGTATGTCAATAGGGAAGTCGAAGGAGCATCGCACAGAAGCAAAGATATGATCAACATTACTGAGCCGCTTCAGATGATACGTATGGATCTCTACGGATCAGTTAATGTCATGTCTATAACAAAGCCAGATATCTTTTTGCGATGATCATTGACTACTCTAGATTCTTTCGTGTTGTTCGTATGTGTTCGAAGGACAAGACATCACAAATGAAGGTTGATCAAGATGAACCCTGCTCATTGATAAATCCAGAAAGGCACCATTTTTGCCAGTGGCCAATCAGAAGCAAACACTAACTCTTGGTATGTGTTTGGAGGAAAATGCCTCTTTGCAAGTCTTGCTTTTAAAGATCAAAGAATATTTTCCTCGGCTACTCAATGGAGTCTACAGTCTACAGGGTGATTGTGATTAATCAACAGAAGGTGATTGTAAGTATGGACAGGGCATTGAACGACACTTTGCTCCAAGCTGTTAAAGGTAATAGTATTAGTTTAATAATGATTCAGATCCAAGCAGAATCTCTTTGCAAGGATAAGGATTATTTAGGAGATCCCAGCAACAGCTTAGGGGGAGCATTTGGTGGATCCACTAGTCAAACTCAACACCACATTGAAGATGAACAGGACATATCAAGAACGTATCTGCTTAGACAAAGGGTTTGGAGTCAATATCATTCCCGGGTTCTAGTTCTTAAATGTTCCGAATGGTGAAGTGAAGACTAGGAGAGCTATTGTAAAAGGATGTTATTTCTTTGGGTTTCAATCTGAAGTGAAACTTAAGGAAGATTCAGAAGCTCTTAAAGGGATCCAGATTGAGTGATTGCACAGCAAGATGATCTCAATCAGTTTGAAAAGCAGATTGTGCGGATTCTGATACCCTGACCTAAAGACAATTCTATACCTAGTACTTGTCGGGTATTCAGATTCCAACTGGATGTTTTTGGCTCTGTTATGAGTAACAAGCCAATTTGGTTGCTTAGGGTTATTACAAAGGAGAAGGTTATGAAGATTATGGAAATAGAATCTTCAAGTTCAGGACTCTACATCTTAAGGGACTCAACGACCTTCATGATTGAAGTAAAGCACCATTGACAAGACTCGGGTTCAGGATATTACAGTGAGCTAGAAGATGAAGCTTCATGCAACATTTCAAGGGCTTTGCAGTTGCAGATCCAACAGAATTTGTATGCTCTTTCTTCACCAGCTCTCTATGAGTTCTTATCCAAGACCTGATGATAGTCACAAACATGGTATGACTTCTGACTAGCATATTTTTTGAATATCTATTTGCTAGAGTCATATTTGGTATCCAAATTATTACCTCTCATGATACAAGGCACACATAATATAACTATCTGTGCTGTGATACCATGATTATATTATATGTGGACTAACGTCACTTGTGCAAGATAATTGCTAAGTGAATGCAGATTAGTGATATGATGAATTTGTTGGAAAGTTGCAATTCTTTATGGTCTACTAGTTAGCCTAAAGAATGATGGCAATAAGAGGAAGTCAAGGATCTTTTGAATATACGCATTTTGGAAGATTCTAGACCTGCCAAGACTTATGCCAACAACCACTGGACTTGATCAGCACAAGAAAGGTACATCAACTGAAATGTCAAGTCTCAGAGGTATTCAACTTATCACTTTACTTAACTGCAAGTAGATGATATACTATATTTTCTATAAGGTATTACTTCTTTCATGAGCATGTCTATCGTATTTCTTAAATGAATTCATGAGTATTAAATTGTCTATACATAGGACTTGTGAATTTATTTAAAATCCAGTACCTCGTGCTTTTTGCTATTATATGTGATTGCCATGTTTATTGCTTTGCATGCTTAGATGGTGATTATGTATTTTAGCATGAGTATTTGTTGTTTCAAATTATTTAAATTGTGTTGCATGAAAATTAATTGACTTATTTATTCATGATTTAAATGATTAGAGATGACATGAAGCATGACTTAATTATGTTATTTTTCTTGATCTATACCTCTTTAACAATTGGTATCTAGTAGAGAACTTTATCATAATCTAGTTGTGATATATCTGTATTTATGAACATACTCAGGATTATTTTCTACGTTGAAATCATTTATATTGGTATATAATCTGAAGCATGACTTATTTGTTTCTAGACTTGTGACTTGTATCAGTAATTGGTATGTGGTTAGAATCTAGTTAGAATTTAGTCATGATATACTAGTATTTGTGGAGTTACTTAGATTCTCTCTAGATTGAATCCATTTATATTAGTGTATATATGTGAAGCATAGCTATTTGTGTTAGATATTTGATGATTTATTAATTGGTAGTTTATTTCATGTCTAACTGCATATAGGTGTGATACTTTTAGTGTTAGTGATATTTTGCATGCTTATATATAGATCACTAATATTAAGTGTTAATATTTTCTGCGAGGAGTTGTGTGAGTTTACTTGTACTTAATGCTTACATGTATAGGACTCGTGAACTTTTCTTCAACTTTCCCTCGGGCTTGCGAATATCTTTGTATGATTGTCATGATTTTAGTTGTTATATGCTGATATGATAATTATATGTTATTGCGTAGGTAATTATTATTTTATCTTAGTTAAATTGTGATCCACAATTATATGCTTATTTGTTTCATGATTAACTTTGATAGAATAATAGAAGCATGATTAATTCATTTTTGAAATATTTAATTGGTATCTATTTTTGATGCTTTATTAATGTTTTATTTGTGAATTGATTGTGATGTATTGGCACTGGTGAAATATTGTTGCATATTTCTTAAAACCACTAGTGCTAATATATTTTAGGTGTTTAATATTCTGAGTACGAGGGAGACAACCATAATCTTTATTCTGTCTCATATTTATGTTCTGGAGTGGTGAGTTTCTTCAAAGAAATTTCCTTATCAATTGATTTCAACAATTGGTATCCACTACTCTATTTCATAAATATTTCTTAGAATATTTTGCATCTATACATGTAGCGTCATAGGACGAGACATTGATTATCTTGTATTTGTGTACTTGGTGATCTTTGTCACTTGCAGCGTCTGTTTTGACGATGTGCTAGTGTGAGGCCTTTTCACTAATTATTGTGGTGAGTGCTTTATACACTGTAGTGCATAAATTTTCTTTTTCCCTTTTTAAATTGTAGTGAGAAACAGGAGTCTGTGTCTTTTTCAAAGACAAGTTCATTTAAACCTTTTATGCATAGATTCAGACTCTCGTACTCAAACCAATTTTTAATGGAAAACTTTGATTCTTTCATCGGTTGTGATTGTCATTCTTTATGAAAATCATTTTTACAATCACAACTGATTCATTTTTCCTCAAAAGATAAAATGCAATGCTTTCATTCAAAATCATAGACTTTCCAAAGTGCATTTATATCTCATTCTGTTCTTCATAACTTTATCAGCCTCTTGGCTTTCCTAGATAGTCATAAGGTTGAAAACCAACAATCTTTATCCCAGACTATAAAACCAAATTCTGAACACATCCTAACTTTTCCCCTGGAGTAATAAGGAACTTATTAGACTAGAGGTCAATGAGGGAGAAACTGTACTTGTTGCAGCAAATAAGGATGTGAGGGATAGTGTACCCACAGCTCTACCTCTCAAGGAGAAAAGGTGTTTTCAAAATTGAGGTAACTGTATCTCATCTGTATTCTCTCAAAAGAGTATAGAGCTGAAAAGGCAATAAAACAGTCTCTGGAATCATTCTCTCAACAGGATGAGTCTATTGAAATTCGCTCGTCAGCCAGAGCATCTTGTATTGAGTCAAGCACATCATCAGTAATCACTCTGATGAAGAGCCTAAACAAAAATCTTATGGACACAATACAAGAGAGTGCACAGTAAGGTTAAAGGTTTTGTTCCAGAAGCAACTTCTTCATTTACCATTTTTCGGTAGATAAGATGGTTGATGCCTTTACAGGTGTAAGGAGGAAACGAGGATCTCAATTGCCAAATCTTCAGGATTCTCGTCTCCCTCCCCAGATAAGAACAGATCTGGATCCAATTGGAATGGATTTCCTATTTATAGGAGATCGGCAACTCTCTGACTATGAGTCAATTTATTGATGAGTCGGTTGAGGATCGGGGATTTATGAAACCCCATTGCACCGCCAGTGACCTCTCTTGAAGGGGCTATGGTGATTTTCTCATGCAGGTACAGAAGACCATACTTTGAGTGCTGAGAGAAACACTGTGAGCCAAACACTGAGAGTTAAACACTTGGTGAGATTCTGAGAAGAACCAGTGAGATATCTGAATGAGAAATATGTGAGCATGAGAGTGAAACACTTGTGAAATACATATTATAATATTTAGTATCGAAAACTCACATGTTGTTGAAAGAATTGACGGAAGCAACTACGGTTCATTCCATTTCATGGTGTGAACTTATGGTTGATGATTCTCTTGAATCAAGTGTCTTCACAGACATTGAGGAGGACTTAGGCCTTTGCCATAATTAAGCCTTTGTCTAACCTCCTAGAGCAAACAACTCTGGATCCTTAATTGGATAAGCCACTTAGTGGTTGGCAACTTGTGGACCATGATTCGGATTTATCTGATGAGTCTACAGGGACTGGGAATTACGAACTCCCATTGCACCACCGGTGACCCCCTTTAAGGGTGGCTAAGGTGATTTTCTTGCAGGTACTCAGCATTTTGGAAGCTCAGTATTTGTGTGGAGGGATACACTTACAGAACTCGCGAGTGACACCCTTACCCAAAAACCGAGAGAAATTTGAGTGTCGAGTGATACACCTGCAAAACGTTTAGTGAGATAACCACTGATTACCAAATTTTTACCTAAAGGCAAAGTGGATACTTTCACTGAAATGTTTGACTGACTGCCGTTGGAGCCATGTTGAAGATGTTATCGAAACCTTAATAGGGATCTAACAATTGGTATTGCGACCTAACAATATCGGGAAGCTTTATCATTTGGTAACACCAAAGGGACACGGTTGTCAGATTTTACTCATTACTTTTCCGTTTGGAACCTATTCTTTCAGCATAGGGACCAACCCAATCAAAGTAAACCCTTCTTCTGGACTCTTTTTTTTTTTCGACCCCAGCTTTAGCGTTGTGTAGTTCTCTATGGGGAGATTATCTTTTGGTACAGGAAGTATTGTACATGTTCCTTGACCTATTTGATACCACATATCCTCGGAGGATTCCACAACTAAGGGGGAGAATATATTTAGGGGGAGAATATATGAAAGGGGGAAGAAAAAGTAAGTTAGCTTTCTTTAGCTGTCTACAACTAAGGGGGATTAAACTACTCTTTAGCTGTGTACTACTGAGGGGGAGATTCTTCTTGAGACTAAGGAGGAGGATTGATTTTTCATCTAAGGGGAGACAACTACTTATCACTAAGGGGAACCTGATCAAGGTAATGGGAGGAGAAGTATAAGGTGATACATTTATTCTTCAGTAAGTGGTAGACAGGAACTTATTCATTACCACTGAAGAATTCAATGAAGCTGCTGATTGTTCTTTGCATAATGGAATGTTTTGAATTCTCTTCAAGACAGACTATGAGGATTATCTGGAAGGTAAGCAAGAACCAAGGAAATACAGGTGATATGCACATCTGTTGTTTCTATTCATGAAATCTGGAAATGTATTATATGATCCAGAAACTTTGTAGCATTATTTACTAGTCCAGGACTTTACTTTTTCTAGTGTTAGTTGAGTTATCCTCCAGAGGATTTGCTTGTTATGATTAACAAACAAATAGGGGGAGATTGTAAGTCTAAATATAAAGACAACCCTATCTGTTACATAGGGATGATAACTCAACAATAGAACAGGACAAGTAAATAACACTACGCCTGCACCGGAATCGGAAGATACGAAGACAAAGGTTGAAGAAGCCATCTACAGTCTTGAAGGAATAAGTTCACTGGAAGAAGTTCATTAATATGTTCATGCCTCAGTGAATAATAAAGATTGAAGTATTCAAGATTGTGGAAGCAATGAAGATGTTGTCCAAGTACTCGAAAGATTTCAGTGCAACTCCTGAAGCAAGATATTTCTATATATCTTGGTTGGTTATTTATAATCAACAAACTGAAGCATAAACTAACCCGGAACCGACTGATCAATGTTTGCTGACAAAGATGATACAATGTTTAACTTCAGTGTTAGTCGCTTGTGAACCAGACCAGTGCACTAAGCGTCAGCACGTACGAAGCTTTGCAAAGTATTTATCGATCGAAGAATTGATCCAGTCATATCAAGTCATTTGTTCCAAAGCCAAGCCAAGTCAAATGCCAGCTATGCCAAAGCTTACTGCTCAAATGCCATATGTCAAAGCTTCCACAGAAAGCCATATCAGGAAGTGACATTTTATATATGTGTGCACTTATATATTTGTATATGTACAAATATAATTATATATGTATATATGTATATTTAATTAAATATAATATATATAATATATATGTATATATGTTTTTAAACATATGTATATGTATATTTATATGTATATATAATTAAATAAATATATATGTATATAGTATATGTATTTATATTTTACATAAACATTTATATATTTAAGTGTATATATATATTATATTATGTGCATAAATATATGTATATTTATATCTATAGGTAATTATATATATCTCTATTTATATATTTATATTTATATTTACATATAATTATATGTATATTAAATATATTTAAATATATGAGAATATATTTAAATATATGTATATATATATTACTCTATGTTTATATAAATATTATTTATATATATTTATATGTATATCTTTATTTATACATATATTTATATAATATTATGAATATAATATAATATATATAATATATGATTTGTGCCAACTCAAGATTTGAGCTAATTTGGCTAAGTAGGGAGAGGAGCAAACTCAAGTCAATCTCAGTCAAAGGAGTGATAACAAGGGAAGCATTACAATGGTGGAGCAAGTTCATATTTGCCTTAGAATTTCTCTAAGTCACCAAGTACCTCTTGTACACTCTGTGGCGCAACATTTGATCCGGGCGCAACATTTGACCAAGGCGCAAGGTTTGACCCGGGCGCAACATTTGACCAAGGCGCAAGGTTTGACCCGGGCGCAACATTTGACCAAGGCGCAAGGTTTGACCCGGGCGCAACATTTGACCGGTCAAATGTTGCTCCTCTACCAACAACTCTTGGCACAAACTCCTTGTAACTTAGAATAATTTCTAAGTCACAAACTCTACAAGGGAAGCACTATTTTGGAACAACATTTGACCGGTCAAATGTTGCTCCTCTACCAACAACTCTTGGCACAAACTCCTTGTAACTTAGAATAATTTCTAAGTCACAAACTCCACAAGGGAAGCACTATATTGGAACAACATTTGACCTGGTCAAATGTTGCTCCTCTAATCAACAGCTGTGGCGCAACTTTGTTTTGGAGTTAGAGTTATTTTGGATATCTGAATCCGTCCAGGATGAACTCAATCCGTCCAGGACGAACTCGTTAACCATGGTTAGTTTATGAAAGCCTATAAATATGTGATTGTGGTTCTCACAATTTACAACATCCTTCGGGATGGATGGCCAAGTGCTATGCACAAACTCTCTCAAATATACACACACCCTAGCCTAGTTTTGTACCATAAATATTTGTAGTGGATAGGGCTTGTAATATTTAGAGGAGTGGTCATTGTAGCCAAGCTTCGGGTTTGGATTTGTAGCACCTTCGAGGTATTTATCAATATACAGATATACCTTGGAAAATATTGTGTGTTGGTTTAATATTTTCATATCCTCAGAAACCGACCCAATAAATATCCGGAACACGAAACCCATTACAGGACTGCAATTTATTTATCCGCAAGATTCGAAAGAATTTTAAATTGTAGTGAGTATCATATTCAACCCCCCCTTCTACGATACTTTGGACCTAACAAGGTGGCGCCTCTCACATCGCTCCGTTCTATTTTTCTAATTTTCTGGAATTTTTGGATGAAAAATATCAAAAATTAGAACTACCTTTTTTAGTTTCGGGTATATTAGAAGCAAGTTTCAGAATCTGATTTTGTTTCAGATTATTTATAGAATATAGTAGCTTGAAAGTTTTAACCTGATTTTGTTTTAAATTATTTAATTATGGGAAAGAGTAGCACACAAGTCTTTCTGCACCTATAAATACCCCTGTAGATCGTAGGGTTTTAAATAATCTAAATACAACCTTCCCTCTCTCAATACCACAACCCTACCTCTCTCTTTCTCTTGCTTGATTTCTAACTCGGTGGTGCTATTCTTCTGCAACGATAAGTGAAGACTGTTTATATAGTATTAAAAAAATAAATGTTCTTGCAAGCAAAGGTAATTTTAGACCGCTATGCGGGTGTCGACAAATTTAAACACGAGAAAAAAATATAGTCTTGACATGATATTGATGGATGATATCAATAAATCAACTATTAATGATGTATGTTTGTTGGTTATTCTTTTATAATATTTGTTTTGTTCATTAGACATGTTTGTTGTTGTTAAGTTTTATATGATTTATTTTGCATACAGGAAAATATGGTGGAGAAGCGAGGGGCCTGTAGGTGACGCCTCTCACATCGCTCCGTTCTATTTTTATAATTTTCTAGAATTTTTGGATGAAAAATATCAAAAATTAGAACTACCTTTTTTGGTTTCGGGTGTATTACAAGCAAATTTCATAATCTGATTTTGTTTCAGAATATTTATGGAATATAGTAGCTTAAAAGTTTTAATCTGATTTTGTTTCAGATTATTTAATTATGAAAAAGAGTAGCACACAAGTATCTCTGCACCTATAAATACCCATATACATTGTAGGGTTTTGGATCATCTAAACACAACCTACTCTCACTCAATACTACAACCTCACATATTTAAGTTAGATGTTTTTGTGCACAATCAATCCAAAAAAATTGGAGGAAGGTGACAATGTAAGAACATGATTACTTTTCAAAAAAAAAAACACAAATAAAATTAAGATTCGTCGTACTTTAAATTGTTAATTACATGTATAAATTTATTTTCATTTTTTCACCATGAATTATAGTCCAAGTTTGCAATTTTATATATTAGTATTGGTATTACATCAAGATTTTTATAAATAAAATTTATTTTATCCTACAAATATTAATTTTGAAACATTAATATACTTTTTATAGACATCTACAAAATTATTTTATTCTATAAATATTAATATTAAATCATTAATATAATTTTTATAGGCCGCCGCAACGCGCGGCTTCTCAACTAGTTTATAATACTACAGAATACAAAATTATGAAAAAAACTTATAATTTATGCTTCCACTGAATAACACATAGTCAAAACAAACATAAACAACACTAAAATTAGATCCAATATAACTCCATTATAGAACACAAAGTACTTAAAAAACGCATAAAAAATATGATTTATCCTATATACTATGAAATCAAAAAATTATCCCAAAATTATATAAAATAAAACTTTATGCTTCTACGGTAGAACACATAACACGAAAAAGTCATAAACAATAGGAGAAATAGCAGTTCTTCTATATAACACAAATTAGATGAAACCATACTTATTCTACTACAGAACCATAAACCACCCAAATATTATTTTTAAAAGATGCCAAAGTACACAAATACATGTTTCTACTGTAGAACCAATACATACACAAAAATTCTAAAATGAATTATATGCAAAACATATCCATATATATCCCCAAATGCATCTCAACCATATGAAGCACATATATTCTACAGTAGAATATATGTAAATAATATAATAAATTGTTAAATATATTCTACAATGTAATAAATCGTGATTCCGCAATAGAATCAAATTCACAGTAGAATTAAAAAAAACTTACATCATACACACAAAATCAGATCTGTTCTTGTAGAACACAAAATATACGAAAATAAATTTCTTTTCATACCTAATGACCTTAGCATATTGTGATTATGATTCCTCTTCTCAATCGACCTCACACTACAAGAAAAACAGCCTCAGACAACACACGTTACACAATAGTTCGAAAAAATTCTGTTGTGCCATTCCGACATACAACGGCGAAATATTTTTTCTTAAAATACAGTTGTCTGAGAGCGGAACAGACATTGGTTACGTAAACTATTGTCTATTTGATAATATTCAAAACTCGACAGACAAGCTTTATTTTTGGAAGTGTTGTTTGACATTGTTAACACAATGGTCTAGTAACCGTTGTGAATCGAGGTGGTTAAGACAATGGTTTTTGATGTAGTGTTGTGTAATTCAGACTGTGGTTTTTTCGTACCATTGTCTTATTTTGTCTCCAACAATGGTTAATAAATACCATTGTAACGTAGGCAGCTAATAGACAATAGTTATATATATGCTCTGTTATTTATAAGGTTTTATAACAACGTGTATGGGAAGCCATTGTGTAAAGTGCAATGCTTTACACAATGGTTTTAAAAAACCGTTGTCTATTTACTGATGATAAAAAAAATAACTTGAAACTATCATCAGCCAACCAATACCAACCAAAATGCTAAACCAATATAGAGCAAAGCAAAGTTCTCAGACCAAACCAAAGTTCTCAACAGAATCAACCAACTACAAATGCATTAAGAAACTACAATCATCAACCAAATTCACTAACAAACTATAATCAGATAATACATAAACCAAACAAAATAATCGAATAACACATTATGTTAAGATTCCATCAGTTCTTGAGGCCATTTAAGATAGAGAATCATGGGACCTGGACTTCAAATTAAAATCCAAGTGTTGCAAAGGCAGGCAAGTGAATGTCAGTACCATTGTGGATGTTATCCATTCTTTTACGACCATTGAATGATTTTTTTTGCTATGTAAAACCATCATCTATCAAAACAAGACATTCATATCTTATCAAGGTAGATGATGATTTTACCACAGCAAAAATAATCTTATCAATGTATAATATCAACCGCAAGGCATATGGACACCACTGGAGAGCTCTCGAAGGCACCCTGCACACCCTGAAAAATCAAAAATTAATGAATTAGATACATATGCATGGTTTTAATTCCTTATAGATAATTCAACTTAAATAAGATGTTATTATGTATTACCCTCATGCAAGCTGAATCAATTCGTCTTCCTCCCGCATGTAGTTAGAGTTTTGTTCCTCGTGTTCGTCAACAGTGGGGAACATTGGCACATCTAGCTCATTCTCAAGTTCAATTTCTACGGATCCTTCATTTTCATCATCACTTTGATCATAATAGTTCTTGTCAGGTAATCTCAACACAACAGACCATATTTTCTCAAGAGGGTCATCAATATAACAAACTTGCTTAACATGTTTCCCTAAAACAAATGGATCATTTACAGAACCTAATTTTTGTAAATTCACCAATGTATATCCTAAGTCATCTACTTTAACCCCCCTGTTCATATCTACCCAGTTACAATGAAATATAGGGACTCTAAACTCGTTATAGTCTAACTCCCATATACTAGTTATTACTCCATAATATGTATGTGAAGTGTGTTGAATATCCATACCCTTACTCTGCACAATCATTGTATCTGCAACAACACAAACATCGCTGCCCTGAACTTGTCGTTTATCATCACGCTCTTTCGTGCTATAAGTTACACCATTAATTTTGTAGCCGCTGAATGTTGGAACATCCTTGTTGGGGCCTTCCGCAATCCACATGATCTCTTTAGTTACCTTATTCTTGTCATCAACCAACTCTGACTTAATCTGTCCAATTAAAATCAAATTTACTCGTCTAAATCAAACTAAATTCAAAATCATAAAAAAACTGAATTAAAAATTGCAAACATATACCTTTTTCTGGAATTAAAATCATAAATCACTCCAAGATCTAGTTTTGAACAATAATTTCCAGAACAATAAGCTACATTAATTGATCAAATCATTATACCTTTTTCTGTAACCATTTAGGAAATTCATCATTTTGCTTGTTTTTTAGCCAGTGTTCGTCATTCTCATGTTGTGGATATCTCATCATCAAGTGCGCCATATGTTCGCTGCAAGTAAAAGCAACTGCATGTCAACATGTTGATAAAAATACAGAAAATAGGGAAATAAGAAACACAAATTTATATAACTTACTCTAAATATGGCCTAACGTCATTGATATTTTGAAGAGCACACAAATGAGCTAGGTGCAATTCCTTACCGTTGGGCTTTATCATTGTTGCACCTGATAAGGGTCTACATATTGTATCTTCATTATGTTTAGTATCTTGATGCAATCCTGTAGTATCTTCCAAGTCAACCAAACATTGCACAACCTCTTCTGCACAATACCCCTCGGCAATACAACCTTCTGGACGAGCTGGGTTCCGTACATACCCCTTGAAGGTCTTCGTATACCTCTCGAAAGGATACATCCAGCGTAGAAAGATTTGCCCGCAAAGCTCAACCTCTCTCACAAGATGAATTGAGAGATGTATCATCACATCAAAAAACGACGGGGGAAAGTGCTCCTCTAGCTGGCATAAGGTTTCGATCAACTGAGACTGCAGTTTTTCTAATTGATCTATCTCGATGACTTTGCTGCAAATTGCCTTGAAAAATAGGCAGAACCTAATAATTGTGCACCTGACCTATTTTTGAAGGCTTGATCTAATTACAATTGGTAGTAAGTGATGCAATATTGTATGGCAGTCATGAGATTTCATACCAACAAGCCGAAGTTTTTCCATTTTTACCAGATTCTTGATGTTTGAACAAAATTCATCTGGCAACTTCATCTTAAAAAAGGATGAGCAAACAATTTTGTTTTCTGCATTTAATAAGTTCCAGGATGCTAAGGGTACCTTCTCTTTCTTTCCAGGAGTTTTTGGCCTCAGCTCCGTTCTTATTCCCATCTCAGCCATGTCAAGACGGACAGACTCTCTATCTTTAGTCTTTCCTGGAATATTTAGTAGAGTACCAACCAAAGCTTCACAGATATTTTTCTCGATGTACATTACATCGAGGCAATGCCTAACTGGAAAAAACTTCCAATACTCAAGTTGGAAGAATATATAAACCTTCTTCCATATGGGTCGAGGTTCACCCTTCTTCCATCGAGGTTGGCATTGTTTCTTACCAAAGACATGGCTCCTTAGATGTTGTACTCTTTCAAAAACTTCCTCTCCAGTTAAAGGAATTGGAGCAACGCCCTTCTCCACAGTGTTATCAAAAGCTGATTTTTGCCTTCTATATGGATGTTGCCTTGGTAACCACCTCCGATGCCTCATAACCACTGTCTTGCGGTAATTAACCAGCCTTGTAGCATTTGTTTGATCAACACAAATTGTACAAGCATTATACCCTTTAGTGACATTTCCAGACAAACAGCCTAAAGCTGGATAATCACTTATTGTCCATAATAAAATTCCCCTAAGCATGAAAAACTCTTTCTTATATGCATCGTACACTTGCTTCCCATGCCATAACTCCTGTAAATCTTCTAAAAGCGGTTGGAGGTACACATCAATATCATTTCCTGACTCAGTCGGGCCAGATATCAACAAGCAAAGCATTATATATCTTTTCTTCATAGAAAGCCAGGGTGGAAGATTGTAAATCGATAACAATACATGCCAGGTTGAGTGATCAGTACGATTTCCGTGGAAAGGATTGAATCCATCAGATGATAAAGCCAGTCGAAGGTTCCTAGTCTCTGATGCGAATTCAGGCCACTTTTGGTCAACATCTTTCCATGTTTTTGAGTCTGCTGGATGTCTCAATTTACCATCTTTTTTTCGCTCGATATCATGCCATGTCATGTTCTTTGAAATGTGGTCTGTATTGAATAAGTTTCTCAATCTTGGTATCAACGGAAAATACCATAAAACCGTAGTAGGGACCCCTTCAAGTTCCTCTCCTTTCTTGTTTAATTTCCACCTTGAGGCCTTACATATGCGGCAAACAATTTCATCCTCATCTCTCTCGCCACGGTATAGAAGACAATCGTTTGGACATACGTGAATCTTTTCATACCCCATTCCTAGCAGACATAAGGTTTTCTTGGCTTCATTAAAGGAGGATGGGATAGTGTTACCTTCTGGAAGCATAGAACCAAGCAAAATTAAAACTTCAGAGAAGCATGAATCAGACATATCATGCTTTGCTTTCAAGTTGTACAGTTTAACTAACGCTCTTAACTTAGTGTAACTCTCACATCCGGGATAAAGAGGTTGTTGTTCACTTTGAACATGGTTAATAAAATCTAATGAATTCGAAGAACTGTAATAATCTTCATCACCACCATCCATTGCTCTGTAGACGTGGCCATCAAATTCAGTACTGTATGTCTCATCTAAAGAAGGACTCCCAGCTAAATTTGTCTCACCATGCCATATCCAACGCGTGTAAGTTTCATCAATTCCATGTTAGAAAAGATGGTTTCTAATTAACAGTCTGAGATTTTCATGATTTAGTGTGTGCGCATTTTGGACATGGACAACTTAGTTTTTCTGCATTACACCCATGCTTAGAAGCAAACATCAACAATTCTTCTACACCTAATTGATACTCTCTGCTTCTTCTATCAGCTCTCAACCACGATCTATCCATATTCCAATGATTCAGGGGGAGACGACCTTCTGCAGATTAAGGAACAAATTGAGTGCCAAATAAATTTCATATCCGAATTTCATGCCTAAAATTAAAATCCTACCTATTCTTAACAGAATTAACAAACTATATACAATCAAAAATTCTTAACATAATAAACAAACTATAAATATCATCCAAGAATAGCCATATATAAGCATAAAAAGTTAAAATTTATTCAAATCATTCTTGCCTAATCATACCACAATCAAACCCCAATCAAACCCCCATGAATACCACAATCATACAACTGAGCAGCCTAATACTATGCCTAATCAAAACCCCTACTTCCACAACCTCAGCCAGGCTCAACAAATGCATATTACAAGTATTAAAACAAAATCAAAACATATATGAGCATAAAAATAGATCCCAAAAACAAAATTAAGTGCAAAATATAGAATATATCAAAATACAAATAAAATACCTCAGAAATAACTGTGAATCTCGTTTTGATTACAACCCTTTCGTTAAATACCGAATGGAGAATGGTTCAGTCAAATGAGATATGAGATGGAGATGTGTAAGATGAGATATGAGATGGAGTTGAGACAAAGATTTGTAGAATTGAAGATTTGGAGATTTGAAGATTCAGAGAATTGAAGATTCGGAGATTTGGGCATGAAAACGAGATTTGGAGATGTGGAGATTCAGACACAATAAATGAGATGCGGCTGTAATGAGATGTGGAGATAAGGGTTATACGCTTTAGTCTTTAGTGTTACACAACTGTTTAATTAACGGTTGTAAGGAGACAGTCTTAAGAACGGCTCCACATAAAACACTGTTGTATGACAATTAAACTAAAAAAAAGTTAAAATAAAAATGAACCAAATTACTATGGATCGTTGGATTTAAACCGATCTAGATCTTGGCCGTCAATACAAATTAGATATTATTTCATTTTCCTCTACCTAATTTCCAAATTTTATTTCTATTTAGACAACGGTTTTTTTAAAAGAATTTAGTTCCCCCCAAAAATTTAGTTTCCCACTTCTTTTAAAATTTCGTTTCCGCCCTTAGTTTTAAAATTTTCAAATCACAATAGACAACTAAACCGTTAAAACACCATTGTCTATTAAACATTAGAGAACAAAAAAGACCTTTTTATAATAAGATAAAATTACTATTATGGCTAATTTTGTTATATAAGCATATAAATAAGAATAAAAAAAATTGACAAAAATTGCACATGACTAATATTGATATATCCTGACATCCGTACGGTTATATCATCGAAAAAAATATTTTAAAATTAGTACGGAGCAAATCGTATAGATAACAAAAGTTCTATTCAGTACGTCCTATACTGGAAGCATAAAAGACATACTAATACTCCTGTCCGGGTCTAATATTAACAAAGATTTTAAGAACGAGATAGTATCTTAACCGAATACACATAATCCCATGAGGACACACGCTGTAATCTTATATCTTGTAACAAGGATTTAGATATTTTCGAAACGGGAATCTTTTAAGAACGAGATAGTATCTTAACCGAATACACAGAATCCCGTGAGGACGCGCCCTTTAATCTTATCTTTGAACAAGGATTTAGATATTTTCGAAACGGGAATCTTTTAAGAACGAGATAGTATCTTAACTGAATACACAGAATCTCGTGAGGACGCGCCCTTTAATCTTATCTTTGAACAAGGATTTAGATATTTTCGAAACGGGAATCTTTTAAGAACGAGATAGTATCTTAACCGAATACACAGAATTTCGTGAGGACATGCCCTCTAATCTTATCTTGTAACAGGGATTTAGATATTTTCGAAACGGGGGGGGGGGGGGGGGGGTTTAAGAACGACATAGTATCTTAACCGAATACTCATAATCCCGTGTGGACATGCCCTGTAATCTTATCTTGTAACAGAGATTTACATATTTTTGAAATTGGAACCTTTTAAGAACGAGATAGTATCTTAACCGAATACACAGAATCTCGTGAGGACATGCCCTCTAATCTTATCTTGTAACAGGGATTTAGATATTTTCAAAACGGGAAACTTTTAAGAACGAGATAGTATCTTAACCGAATACACATAATCCCGTGTGGACACGCCCTGTAATCTTATCTTGTAACAGGGATTTAGATATTTTCGAAATTGGAACCTTTTAAGAATGAGATAGTATCTTAACCGAATACACATAATCCCATGAGGACACGCCCTGTAATCTTATCTTGTAACAAGGATTTACATATTTTCGAAATTAGAACTTTTTAAGTACGAGATAGTCGAATAATATATGGATTTCGAATTTATTCATATCCAATTTAGAATAATTCACGTATCACGTGTACCAAAATCCGTCCGATTTATGCTAAAATGCCCCGAATTTTCAATTCATTTCGATTAATCGATTGATTTTGATTTTTCGTTCCCCCTGTTTTTTCCTACAAACATTTCGCCTAAGACCCTTCCCAAACACACTTGTCCAAACACACTTTTCTAAAGACACTTGTCCAAACACAACACCCGCTCTGAGTCTCGACTCTCTCACCATTCTCCGACTCTCGAATCACTCACCATTCTCCGACTCTCGGCTTACTCACTCTCAGCTAATCATCACTCACTCTCGACTCTCGGGTTTTAAGGTACATTCTCATTGTGTTTGATTTGGGCCTTTTTGTAAAGAGTTTAGTGATGATCTATTTTAGGGTTTATTTGTATCTTTACTTCTCTACATATGTAGAAATCACCATTTATTTGTATTTTTAGTGTAATTTTCTGCAAGTATTTTAGGGTTTATTTTAGTGATGTATGCATGTATGTGTTTATGTGGATTGCATGTTTGGGTTTGATATATGGGGTTTGATATCTGGGGTTTGATATTTGGGGTTTCATATTTGGGTTTTGATATATGGGGTTTGATATCTGGGGTTTCATATTTGGGGCTTGATATTTGGGGTTTCATATTTGGGGCTTGATATTTGGGGTTTCATATTTGGGGCTTGATATTTGGTGTTTCATATTTTGGGTTTGATATCTGGGGTTCTATATTTGGGTTTCGATATATGAGGTTTGATATCTGAGGTTTCATATTTGGGGTTTGATATATGGGGTTTCATATTTGGGGTTTGATATATGGGGTTTCTGGGGTTTGATCTCTTGAAATGATCTCTTGAGTACTCATACTATTTCAATCTGTCATTACTATATCGTTTGCTACCATGTGAATTCTGAGAAAATCTGTCATTACTATATCGTTTGCTACCATGTGAATTGTGAGAAAATCTGTCATTACTTATATTGTTTGCTATCAGTAGCTTCACTTGAAATGATCTCTTTAGTACACTGAATAGTTCTGTTTGGTGTTTCATTTTTTATTGTATAGACAATGACTAATTTAAAGAGAAAGAATTCCTCAAAGGCGAAGTCAACTCGATCTTCACCCCATCCAGCCATGATGAACGTGCTAAGGGCTTTAAGGAAAACACGATCCATGAACAAGAAGAGCGAAAATAGCCAAAAAAAATCGACTGAAGAGGCATCAACAAAGAAGAAACCAATCTCTCAAAAATTACAAAAGCAATTGAATAAGAAAAAGAAGCGAGCCAAGGTTGATACCATACCAAACCAAACTCAAGGACTTAAATTATTGAAGCGTGGATGTGTGACAATGCATAGAATTATTAGACGGAAGATGATGGGTGTCAAGATAAAGGTCCATTTCAATGCAAAAGGAGAGTCGCTTGGTGATCAAGGGGCAGAGTTGCAGTCATATATTGGTGTTTTAGCAAGAACTAAACCTCCAATCTGGCATGATACCTGGAAAGATGTGCCAGTTGACACAAAAAATAAGATTTGGGATTGTGTGCAGGTTGAATTAAATTATTTGTAATCGTTTAATAGTTATTCATTCACTTATTTGTGTTCTAACTCTACTTTGGTTGGTCGGGGATATATGCAGATGGCTTTTATTGTACCCCAGACAGCTAAGAGAATGGTGTTGAACTCAGCAGGTCAGAAGTGGAGAGAGTTTAAATGTCGGCTGACCAAACACTACATTTTACCCTGTGTGGATCAACCAGAGATGTCGCGGACTATTCGTTCATAGAAAAGTCTGACTGGGATATATTTGTGGCTGATCGCACATCTGCAGAGTTTCAGGTATGTCTTCACTTAGCATCTGACTTTTGAAATAACCCAAGAACTGTGGCATGTTATCTTTAATCCAATTAGGTATTGTCTAATAAATAGTTACGCCTAAAAGCTTTGCTCAAATAAGCCTATATGAAAAGTAAATTTTTGCTGTACAGGATTGTCTCTTTAAAGTCACCTTGCAGGAGATGAAATATTTATGTTAAGTTAATTCAGTGTAGGAGATGAATATTTATGTTAAGTTAATTCAATATATTATTTTTTAGTACTATAGATGTCCTGACATCAGAACAAGCATCATATAGAATAATTTTTAATGTGCTATTTTCTTTTAGTAGCATTGTAGGTAATAACAGATATCTATAATTTCTAATACACCCAATTTGATTTCTAATGGTGTACTATAACCTCATTTGTGTATGTCATGCAGTTAATTCATGAAGAACAACAACAAAGAAGTCAGTTGATTAAGTATCCGCATCGTATGTCGCGAAAAGGTTATGCTAATCTTGAACAAGAATGGGTTAGTAAAAAATAAACAACAGTCCTACTTTTTGCATTCATTCTATATATAAAGCATGATAATATTTTTACTAAGGTGATGATCCTCTATATGAATGCAGTGTGAATCTCATCCAGAAACAGAGGAGGTGGATAGGTCGATGACTTGGGTGTTAGCTAGGAAAGACAAAGATGGAAAGTTTTTAAGTGATGATGTTCAAGAAAAAGCTAAGGAAATTGTAAGTTACTAAATTCTATTCTATCTATGAATAATATCTCACAACAATGAGCAGAACTGAATCGGCTTTACCAGATTGTCTTTATTAAATTTAATTTTTATATTTTAATTGTCAATCAAATATAACCTCATATTAAATACTTCTGTTTGATGCTTATTTTGTAGGATCGGTTGAAGGAGGAGGTTAAGCAGGGTACACTGGTTGTTGAAGGTGTTGATGACGTGTTAACAAAGGCGCTTGGAAAGGCTGAGCACGGAGGAAGAGTACGTGGCCAAGGAAAGCATATGAGGCAGTCTGTTTACTTCGATCTTCCAAGACAAAAAAGAGCAAAAACAATGGATGAAAAGATACGTGAAGGAGTTCAAAAGTTTATGGCAGAGGAGACTCCGAGGATCATTAAAGAGAGAGATGCTTTCTGGGCTACTGAAATGGAAAAACTCAAAATTGAGTTATTGAAAAAGGTTGTACCAAATGAGGGTAGTCCATTCCATGCTTCCCAGCAAGCAAGTTGCTCTCATTCTAAGGATGCAGCTGTTCAGGATCTTGATAAACCTGAAGTGGCAAGGAAGATATGTGTTGACGCTGTCCCAGAAGATGAAAAGGAAATAAGTGACAAAGCTATGGCTGCGGAAGAACTTGAAGATTTTCATAATACTGATGAACCAGTTATTGTGAAGGATGTTGATGTTATGGAGATTGATAAAAATGAATTCACAGATGAAGGGAAAGTGGTAGCTTCTGAGAATAATGAATGCCAACTAGCAGTTGGGTCAATAAGCAATATTGTGGCTTATGCAAAAATTGACGAAGTCCCGGTTGTTGAAGGACTGGAGCAGACTATACATGGAGTAAGGCTGGCAGGAGATAATGCAAGAGTATCCATCACTAAAGTTCTACAAAGTGATGCGAAGATACCATTCCCCATTGGTGATGAAATTGTTACTGTGCTACAGGCCGTGGGAACCTTTGTTGCATGGCCGAGGGACATGATTGTTGTGGAAAAAAGTAACACAACCAAAGTTGTGCATGATCCAAAGGTTAGAATTAAATCTTTATATATTAAACTTGTTCAATTTCGGTCTGTATATTTAACATGTTTGATTTTGTTTTTACTAATTTGAAGTGCTTCTTTTTTTAATTTTTCAGAGAGGCAAAAAAGGTCCTGGCAAGAAAGCAAGGAAGACATATAAACTGGTTTAGGATATTCAACCAGAGCTTGTTGTTCCGATGGGTGCAAATTATCCATCGGCATTGAAACGTTTGTGGACCTGGGCAAAAGACGCCTTGAGTGATGGTCAAACAGTTTCTTTTGAGCTAAGCGAAGAGGCTTTTGGATCTACGAAGAAGCGAGCCATTTTCGTATCTGATATACACGCGGTATGCTCTGGAGGGGAAATGTTAGGGTCTGTCATTTGCATTTATATGAAGTAAGTGAATTTTTCTTATTTTTCTTAATTACTTGCTGCTTGAATGAAAACTTAATCTCAGTAATGCGTAAATTTATATGCAGTTGCTTGAATGACTATGTGCAAAAACATAAAATGGCCAACTTGATAGCATTCGTAGATCCAAGCACGATTGGTGCTCTTGGCTGTGGAAATGTTGCTCAGAGATCGCGAGCACTTGCTTTGCGATTTAAGGATGCTAGGAAAGGCCAATGCTTTCTCATGCCGTATAATGATGTGTGTGTATTTATATTAAGTCTAGACAAGAAACAATTGTTTGAATTCAACAGCCTGCTAGCTAATAAGTATAATAATTAGGAACTTTTTTTGCGCATGTAAGCCAGTGATCTAATCAAGATTACTGGAGATAAAATTTAATTACTATTGTAATTTTAAGCCTACTACTTGAGTTGAGATTATAGATTACTACTCAATTTTTATACTTGATCTCTTTTATGCTTTCGTAGGAAACACTGGACATTGACGGTTGCCAATCCCGAGGCAGAGATTGTCTATCACATGGACCCTCTGAAACTACGCATTGCCAATGGCGAATGGGTAGAGGTTGTTGATAAGTGAGTTTCACATCATTTCTTCACTTATTAACTTTACCGGAATTATTTTATCGTGGTTAGTATATTTGTCGATAATTATTGTTTGCTTACAGTGCCATCAAGTTTTATAAAGAGGATCAGAAGAAGGCTGTTAAGAAAGAAATTGTATGGGAGAACATGGCGGTAATAAATTATCTCATCAGATTCTATTTCTGTCAAATATAAAAATCATATATTCAACTGTGTAGTTATATTTTCTTTTGGAATTTTAGGGAGTTCCGGTGCAGGCAGGGACTAAAGATTGTGGCCTCTTTGTTATGAGGTACATGAAAAAAATAGTTCAGGACAAGGATCTTGACTTCGCAAATAAGGTGAGTTTCACTTTTGTTAAGTTTTGACAATAACTGTCTTTGTTGCTAAGACACCTGACTTACAAAAAAATTGGTCCATTTTTCAGTGGATGCGTAGGAGCAACTTGGCGTATACACAAGATGACATTAGCGAAATCAAGATTGAATTCGCTAAATATTTTATGAAACGTTATGCATCTTAGGTCTTGGTGCGTGAAGGTAGATTCCAAAGAGAATTATGTTGGTTTCTTTTGATTAAACTTTTCTCCTGGTTGAATTGTTGGTTTGTAAACTTGGTTGGGTGGGGGGATTTGCTTGGTTATTGAATTGTTGGATTTATCTTATTTTGGTTGGGATTTGGTGAATGGTATGTATGGTATTTTGTGAATGGTATTAGCTACGTATGGTATGGTATTTTGTAAACTATTTGGTGATTGTTGGTTGAATGGTATGGTTGAATTGTTGGTTTGTAATGTTTGTTGGATGTTTGTAAATGGATGGGATTAGGTAAAAGTATCTGTATTTTTGCAAAAGCTTTATAGATCAGAAGAAGATGGTTTTTCGAATTGTTTGAGACCAATGTATCTTCAATTTTTAGACAACTGTATCTAATTTGCATAACAATTGAGTGAAAATAACTAAGACAATGGCTAAAAGTTATAAAACCAGTGTGGGTTATCTATGCACACAACGACAAAATTTGTGTAACAGTTGAGTGCAACTAACTAAGACAATGGGTGAAAGTTGTAAAACTATTGTCAGTTAAATATTCACTCAATGTCCAAATAAAGAAACACTTTTATGAAAAATATACCTACAACACAATTAATGTATGACACCATTGTTGTCTGCATCTTTTTTTATGATTCTATAAAATAAACTATTGTGTGAAGCAATTGATACAATAGGTTATTCAATAAAACTGTTGTTTAAAAAGTATCCAACAATGGTTTTGCAACAAAACAAAGTCGTCTCAATAGAGTTCCAACAAGTGTTCTACGCAATAGCAGTTGTTCATATGCTAATTATACAATAGTTTGTACTCGTAAGTTGTTGTGTAAGCTTTCTTAAACCAGAAATCTTTGTAGCTGTTGTAAAAGACAGTTGTGGGAGACAAACACACACATTAATTTTTTTTATAGAAACCGTTGTCTTATATCATCTACAACAAGTGTTTTTTTCTTAAGAAAATGTTGTTTGAGGTATTTTCCAACAATAGCTTTAGGCCAATACCGTTGTTTTTATTGAACTTCTACAATAGTTCTTATACCTCAAAGCGTTGTACTAATAAAAAATTTATTTATATGAGCAAAGAACAACAGGTAGTAACTGTTATCTGAACTACAAACATTGTTGTCTGGAATTGTTTCCTACATTGATTTCTTAGGTAAACAGTTGTTTAAAACAGATATCAACATTGGTTTTTGTTTTATAACTGTTGTGTCACCAGCTCTTAGACAATAGACTTAAACTGTTGTTGTGGAGACAGTCCAACAACAGTCTTGTTTCCGTTGTTGGAAACACTATCAGATATCGCCTCGATATTCAACGGAATCCCAGCATTACATACAACGGTGTGTATGACCCTGTTTTTCTTGTAGTGTCAAACAATAAAAACAAGGTATGTATCTCATAAACATCTGGAATAAAACATGAATCTAAATGTTCCATCTTAGAACCCTAACTTTATAGAATAAAAATTACATGTATTACCTTCTGATATCTTCGTTTTTAACCTTCAAAGCTTCTATTTGCTCTTGCAGCAAGCTTGATTTGTTCTTGTGAAGTTGTTTCTTCGATCTTTAAACTGGAAAGCTCCGTGTGTATGTGTGTATCACTGTGTGTATTCTCAATTGACGGGAGAGTTTTAATTGTGTTTTAAAGTTTCGCAATAATATCTTCTAATCTTGGCCGTTTATTTTTTTTAATGAAATGAACGGTTCAGATTCAAGTATGCTATGTAACTCCATATAAGGAGCACTCTTTAGAGTGCTACCCTATATATATATATATATATATATATATATATATATATATATATATATATATATATATATATATATATATATATATATATATATATATATATAAGTTATTTGGAGTACCATATTTATTGGAGTCCTTGGAGTCCCAATCCAGGCCCTCCATTTTAATTAGATCCAATGGCTGCTATTCTATTAGATGCTTTTATTTAATATAAAATTTAGGATTTATTCAATAGACAAATAGACGCACGTTAGTTTTCAGAGACCATGTATGTACATAAAACACTGCAATCAAGGGTCAGTTACAACCACCGGGTGCTTTCAGGAGTATCACTAGCATTTGTGTCCTGTAATCTTTATATCATTTTTTAGTTTTTTTCACATCGTCCATCTGAAACACATTGGTTATTGTTCCTAATGAGTGTATAAGGTCTAATCAGAATGGAGATTCAAGTAAGTTATACATTTTAATTTTTTTTGTTTTTGAAGATGCTCCTTTAGTAATTCAATGTGTGGTACGTCTCTATAGATGTTTGTATTTTGTTCCATTAGTAATCACATTGTGAGTAAAAAGTAAAAAGTTGTTGTGTTTGATCAATAGGACAGTGCAGAATGCCTAATATTGTATTCGTAGAAGATTATGAATGGTAAAGGAGATTGTAGAACGTTGTTTATATTTTAATTTTTTTTGTTTTGCACGCGTGGTTAATTTTGTTCTTCGTTTATTATTTTGGTTTAAATTTAATTTTGAATTTGTTTTGTATAAAGGTGTTCAAGATGTCCCCCCATATTGAGAGTTCAGATATTAAACATTCTTATAGAGCTTCTGATGAAGACAATTCTGAAAGTTATGAGGACAGCGAAGAAGAGAGTAATAAAATCTGGACTCCATCATGCGATTATGCTTACAAACCTCGTATAAATATAACCTTTGGGATCGCACTAATTTTTACTGTCGGTTCCAATCTTATTAATTTTGTACCTATTTGTGTTGTCCTTTGCTGATTCTACTACACAATCTATCTTAACAATTTTGTATTATTTATGCTTTCAAGTTGAGTTGCTGAATAACAAAATCATGTTGTTAACAATGATAGAATTTAAGTGTTTTCTACAAGCGTCTTATGCTACTTGCTTATTGGCTAGATTAGTGGAATTCACCTTAAATTGTTGTTCGGCGTTAATACCCACGCTGTATACTATATGAAACACTATAAAGCTCACAAAAAAACTGCAGGATTTTGCAACACCAATCTGCACTAGCAGCTACAGATAATTTATGAACTAACAGTCTATGTTGTTTAGTGTTTAATGTTTTGACACCCCTAGGGGTGCTTATGTTCTGAGCAGAGATGTCCATAGATGTGCGTCATTATCAACCTAGTCAAGACAAGTTGTTTTTCACATTCAACATTTTTTTCCCGGCACACTGGCTTGTTTTCTTACTTCCAAGAGGCCAATGGTCATTTATTCATTGTCTCTTCTTGGCATAGCATTCAGGGTCTCATCTTTTATCCAGTAAAACTACACTTGACTGATTTACTTGTTTTTAGTGTTCCCTACTGAGCATTAATTTTTTTTCTATATCTTTACATCAATGCCACCTTTGCAGCTTAAAATCAAACTTGATTGAAAAATTAATTAAAAAAGACTAATTAATGAAGAATGCCCGACTGAGCAGTAAGATAAAAGTTATCAGTTTTCCACTGGTATCATTGTGGAAGGACATTTTAATATAGACACACAAAAACACATTTTTGTGAACTACTAGAATTATAACAGTTGCACTAGTCTTTATCCTCATCAAACTCCTTAGAAATCATACTAGACTCGTCCACTGACTCCGTTTTTAAACTCCCTTCATACAATCTACAATCAGCAATCATGCCTCCTCTCATCCTCTCTTTCAACAACGCACTCACACAGCAGCAAAGATGAATAAATAAACTAGGAACAACTTGCTGCAGAGAAGAAAATATGAAGTATCTTATACAAAAGAACCTATGAAGCAGGTAACATAAGAAACTAATTATCATTTAAAATTTCAAATGCTCAGTTGCGTAATCAACATCCCAGAAACAACACAGCATTCTACTTATTAATATTAATCCTGCTAAATCATTGACATTGTCAACATTACAAAAGTTTAGAAATAAATAAAACCATTCCATTTAATCCAAACAACTAAAATATCAACTTGCTCTAAAAGAACCGATAAACGTGGGATCAATAACATGATTGATTATAGAATTATTCACATAATTTTTTGTTCTAAACTGCACCATCTTTTTAAGCACGGACTATCTTCTTTTGTTCTCAGACCATGTGGGCATCCGGTGTGCATATATTACTCTGAGCTGTGGACACTTTTTGATTTTCTTGCGCATAATTACAACACAAAACTAGTTCGTGACATTTTCACCCTTGTGAATATAAAAAACAGATTGCATTAGTCAAAAAATATTACCATCTCAGGACGAAGGCCACTCTTCCACGAAGTTGCATTCCCCGTGTAAGATTTCATGTGCCTCATTACGAAGACTCCACAATCAACTACATTTTTATAATTTACATAAAAACACATGCATGAAACAATACTAGATATTCACTATTATCTACAACTAAGCGGACATGCATGTCTCATATCTAAATTTCCTAAAAGATTGTTATTCTCCTTTTCATATTTTAATTTTGCCAAACGTAAGTTTTATACAGATTCTATCACATCCTATACGCTGGCCGCTAATTCAAGCATACACACACGCAAGACAAGACATGGATTTTAATAGTATCCTGCAACACATGCTTCACATAATGTAACCATATGCTACAGACATCATTTTCTCACCAATAGCAACTTTGATTCATATAGCTATAAAGAAAACAATTATGCTTTCGTTTGTACTGCAAATAAATATCAAGTGAATTACTCAATTACAAAGAGTATATGACGACCCATCAAATATAAATCAGGTCCAGGACACCAATTCAACCAAAACGTATTGGGAACACAAATTACGATCATCTATCAATCACTTACATGACATGCAAATCAATTGCAGAACTTAATTTGAAACACTTTGTAACACACAAACCATGTAACCTATTACTAAATCTATATCTTCACAAACAAATCACAAATCAAATTCTGAACAAAATCACAAAATACATATAACACATGTAGACACAAAGAGAAAACCCAATACCCAAATTTATACAATACGTTCTGCATCTTCTAAAGGCATCACTTTCTCACCAATAGAAATTTCGGTTCATATATCCACACAAAAAAAATGAAAATGCTTTCTTTGTCCTGCAAATAACTATCAAGTGCATAACTCAATTACAAAGAAGAGATGATGACCCATCAAATAAAAATCAATTGCAGGACATCCATTCAACAAAACCATAGTGGGAACAATATATTGTCTCTGTTAAAGTTCTCGTTGTTCAATTGCCCCAATTCCTTCACGAGCCCTAGAAAGCCAAGGATAAAAATTCCTTTTTTTTGCATAACAATCGTGTCTCAATTTCTATCTACGAAACAAAAAGCAAAATGTCAGGAGTGTTTTTTTTAAAACTGTAACTACGTTTTTGGGTGCGAGATAATAGGGCTGTAGTAGGAAACAAAACAACTGTTTTTGAATTTTTATTAATTTAACAATTTAATATATTTTTTTGACAGTTGCAGGATTAGATTGATCCAACGGTGGATAGATAGGACTCCAAGGACTCTAAAAAGAATGGGTTTTCAAGGAGCCCAATTGTATATGAGTTGGCTCCTTGGAGACATTTTTATTTGGAGTAATCGGAGACCTATGTCTCTACCGTTGGATGATAAACAGATTAGACGGCCAGGATAAAAGATACATAATAATGAATAAAATTAAAAAACGCAAGATGTTGGTGTCGACTGGATTGCTCGAGAAACTTTTGTAATCATTTTTATTATCAAGAATATTTATATTCTATCTGTTAAGCAATCTGAAAACAAAGCGGCTATTTGTTTAGCTCGATTTTTGTTTCACAATCAGGTTGTAGTTGTCAGTTTGGGGGTTTGTCCCGACTTTGTTCTTATGTTTTATGTTCAATAAAATCTTATTGTTCGTAAAAAAAAACGCAAGATAAAGGACCCGAGTCTATTAGCATCGATAATCGCGGTAATGATGCGGTAGTTTCACTTTTCAAACTCTACACATCCGTGCACTCCACAGCTCGACTGATTCTTTAGGATTCTACTTTCAAAATCTTTGAGAGATTGATTGCAAGACATTCACAGAGTTCGAGAATTCATCTAGGTTTCTCCTTTTTCAATTCGGTGCTCTCATCACAAACAAAGGGGGATTGCAGAACCATGAGTGAAGGTACAATATATTCCTTGCTTCTAATGAAACCGTGTTTAATTGTATTTTCCACAACTTATAAATCATGTTATATCGTACATTGGTCGAGATTTTGGTCGATTTGTTCATGTATGTAGCAGTATAGTACCAAGCTTGTGTTTTCGTTTGTCTTCTTTCAATTATACTAGTACAATATGATAGACAATGTGCACTATTGAATTACTAAATTGCTTCTTTAAGAAATTGTTTGAGGTGTTTAGTGATTTTTACTGATGGCATGTTATAATATTCACCTATATTATTGAGTTTCAGTGCGTGTTGGGTGATTGTTTGGGTGGTTATTGTGAACAGTTCTGCAAGACATTTTTTTTTGTTTGAATAATGATGGACAAAGTTGGGTAAACACTGTGTTACATGGAACAATTATGTCGAGATTTTTTTGTTAGGCCGAATAAACTCACTATATTATTGTATATAGTGAACACAATCAAGACAAAACACATGAATAAGAGAATAAATTAACTAAACTCTTATTCACACAAAACACAATAGCTTACAAATACTCTCTTAGTGATTTATAATTTATCACTAAGAGCTGCTGGGTTACAAGAATAATATGCTTGATATTCAACTCTTCTAGAGTAAACCCTAAGCTGTGTTTATATACACAGTTACACGATATCTACTGATTGATTTATAATTATCTGCTTCCTAAAATAATCTAATCAGTAGCTATCCTTCTGCTGTCCTGATCTGCACAATCTTCCTTGATCTTTATCTTCCTTGTTTATCCAGATCTAATCAGCCCCCTACAAACTCTGATCATAGCTGAACTCTGATCCAGCTGGCAGTCGTCAAACTCTGATTCTAGATTAAACTCTGATCTTCATTTCTGCACACTAAACAAGTTAGATAACTGTGACATAATCAAATATGTAACAATCTCCCCCATCTTGTACATTAGACAAAATGAACAAGTTAATATATGTACTGATGATGTCAAAAATGACTAAGGACAAATGCATGAATAATTAATTCACAGAACTAATTACAACTTACAGAACCAGCAGTTCCTATTTATTCAATCAGCCTATATCCATAGCTTTCTCTAACAAACTGATTTATCAGATCTTCTTCAATCTGCTTCAAAGCTTGTATCATCTGGGTTTTGACAGTACTGAGCTCTTCGTCTTCCCCAGTCTGGTATATAGCTGATCTCAAGGCATTTGCCTTGCTTCTTCTCATAGCTTCTCCCAGTTGGATCACCCTTGGTCTATCTGCAGCATTATTGTACCCCAAGATTCTGGTATTAGCTATAGTCTCCATAACAGAGCTATTTTTTTGCATTTCAATCTCAGAACCATCATCTTGAAATATCTTGGGAATGTATTCTTCATCATGACTTATTCCATAAAATCTTCTCTTTTCAACAATAGTCCTTTTCATCAGATCAGACCATCTCTGGGTTGCTTCATTCTTTGTCTCAAGCATATAGTGAATATGCTCAAGTTCCCTTAGAGATTTCAGCACTAAATCAGCTTCTGAAATTTTGTATACTCTGCCAGTGTTGAGAAAGATTGCTATCTTTTCTTTGTCACCTGTACCATCATGAGTATCCATCAGAATTTGTACTGATTCTATCTTATCAAGGTCCTTCTGGGTAACAGTTTCACCAACTTTGTCAGTCAGAAGATATGGATCTCTGAAGTTGGCAGCTAAACTGGTTTCCAGCTTTTCTTTCCAATGACCCAATCCAGTTGTGTCATATGCTTCTTTTCCTCTGGTTCCATGAAGTCTGATTCTGGTCAGCATTGAGCTTTCCTCGTACAGACTGGTTCCAAGGCTTCCAAATAAGCTTTTATTTTTATTCTGATCTTGAGATTTATCAGAATTTGATTTCAGCCATGAGGCTTTTCTCCTCATAGATTCTGACTGATCAGAATTTCCCTTTGTCCCTTGTATCTTAACTTGAGCAATGTCAGAGGTTAAGTTCAGATCAGAGAATGACTTGACCATTGATTCTGGAGTCTTCTTCTTCCTGGTCAATCCAACTTCTTCTTCTTGTTCAACTTCACTAGATGCATCATTCATGACTTTGATATCTTTGCTCATTTGAATTGCTCTTTTAGAAGGAACATCTGATGCAATTTTAATGGTTGAAGTCTTCTTCAATACAGGAACACCATCAACAGCTTTCTTTCCTTTATCGTTAGACTCAATCTCAGACTTTGCTTGAGCTCTGGTTCTGGGTCTGTTGATATCAGAATAGTTAATATCTCCAATCACAATTCCTTTTTCTTTTGGTCTTGGTTGTTTCTTTGGGGAATCAGAGATTGGTTGCTTCCTATCAGACTTTAGCTTGCTGATCTTCATCTTCTCAGCTGCTAATCTCTCTTCTTCTTGTCAGATGGCTTCAATATCTACTCCTGGATTCTCCATTTCAAATATTTTCCTTGCAACAGCTTCATCTATAGCTTGAAAAGATGGGGATTTATAGAACAAAGTTGTTTCTCTTCCTCTGAATTTCAGAGTTTGACAAAATTTCTGAGATTCTGGATCTTCTGCTTCAATCAATTTGTCTGATTCAGAAATCAGATTTTCTCCTTGATGTTCAATTTCTGGCATCACAGGCTCAATTACAGTCAGTTCTCTTGAGATAGACTTTGATTATCTGACTGCTTCAGTCAAACTTTGAGCTGGAGAACTTATAACCATTTCCAGAGATTTCTTTGTTTCTCTGAGTCCTTCAGAGTTTCCAACATTATCACTCCTTTGATTATTGTCAGATTTTTCTTTATCTTTGATCATTATGATCTGTTTTCCAGAATTTCCATCTCCAACTCCCTTTCCATCTTTGTCATCATCTGGCTTCTGCTTTGCCAATGGCTGGTCAGATGAACATTTGTCCTTTGAAATTTTCTCCCCCTTTTTGACATCAGCAGAGGTGAGAAACTGAACCAGCTGAGCTATAGAAGAGCTCAATTCTTCCAGAGTAGACTGCATGGACCTCTGAGTAGCCTCTATATTGGTAAGTCCAGCTTCCGTAGAAAGAGGTTGAGCTTTGCACATACCCTGATGATATTGCATTTGACAGACCTTTATCTTAGCAGAGGGTTGTGGAGGCTCAGAGCCAGTATCCTTAAGTGGAGAGACAGAATCCTTAACTAGAGAAGGATCAGAGATTGGAACTGGTGCTTGATCAGAGGTTGTTGCTTGAACAGATGTTGGGACAGTTGCTTGAACAGATGTGACTTCTGTAGCATCATCATCATCATCTTCATTAACAAAGATGCTGAGTGTATGAGAAGCCAGAGCTTCTGTGGCTGCATCAGAATTTGCAGCACAAGAGATCTCCTAAACAGGAGCTGCATCATGTTCTTCAGTCTGAATTAGAGATTCCTGATTCAAGTTCAAGATGGGTTCTTCTTGACCTTCAGCTGCAACCAGAGTTTCCTGATTAAGAGTCTCTGTCATAGGAATGACAGCTGTAGTACCAGGCTCCTCAAGTGGCATGGCAGAGATTGGTTCAACCAGGACAGGGTCTGCAGCCTGTTGTTGATCAGAGTAAGGAACCAAGGCTTGAAGAGTATCTTTTGATTGAGGAGGGTCAACAGTCAGATCAGTGATATTTGTGGGCTTTACTTTCTTTCTGGATTGTTTCACTGGTGGAGGTGATGGAGGAGGTGGTGTATCATCATTATCAGAATCTGATATTGGTTGAAGAAACTTTCTCTTCCTTTTGGGTTGAGGTGAGCACTTAGAAGATCTAAGAATCCTCTTAGGAGAATGATGGTCAGATTTTACAACTGGCCCTTGTTGGGAAGGACCAGAGGTTGGCACATCCTGTGGAGTAGAGGATGAAGGTTGAGGGATATTCTCATCAGAGAATAGAGGACCATATTTCTCTGGTAATGCCAGTTTCAACTTGTCTAGTACAGTGACAGGAATTGCAAATACTGGAAGTTGGAGTTTCTTACTATCCTTTTTAATCAAATTAGTGAATGCCCTTTTTGTGATTTTAAAAGGTAGCTCAGTATTATCTTCAGGCAATGGAATATCAGGAAAACAGTAAGAGAATATCAACTGGCAGAATCTAGCATAATATACTATATTCCTATTCTCTTTCCTCCGCTCACCAATAAATCTCAAGATAGGAGTTGCAATGTCAAATTTGAGATTGTGAATGAGAGAGTACCCGATTTGTTGGCTGAATAGAGGAATAGCATCAAAATTGCTACACTTGTTCCCGAAAGCTCTGGTAAAGCAGTCATAGAAGAATCTCCATTCTTTACAGAGATTTGGGCGTTTGAGATCCCCCATTTTGTCTGTACTACCGGAATAGCCGAAGAAGTTCATCATATCTCTCAGAGTCTGAGTGGAAACAGATGAGATACAAAATACTCCTGACCCTCATACTGGCAAGTGAGAGATGTAGAGCCATGTTCACCGCCATCATTATAGTTTGCTGTTCTCCAGAAGGTGAGAACTTGAGCCAGAGAAATGGATTTCGGCTGAGTCAGAGCGTACATTAGCTCACTGTGAACCAGGAAGTCTTGAATGAGATGAAACTCGCTTGGAGCTTCACCATTATCCAGGATAGCAGCATAGTTATTGGTTACAAACCGAGCTCCATCGAAATCAAAAGCATTGGTCGTCATTTTGCTGTAAAAAGATAAAAAATGGAGTGTATATTAGAGGTGTTTGAGGAAATGGGTAAGAGAGAGTAGAGAGCAGAGAGAGAGAGATAGAGAGAGAAAAATGCGTGTGTAAATGTAAAAGATAAAAATATTTTAACTGAGTATATATATGTATGCACGCGATCGACTGATGAAAAGATGGTAGTGGGACACGTGGCAGTCCCTCAACGGTAAAAAAAAATCGATAGTGGAGCAGTGATTATTACTGTTGCGTGTAAACTTGTGTTACATAACCATTTCTAAGAAAACATAATAATCACCCGTGTTTTACTCCACTAAAGAATGCAAACAGATTTTTGTACCGTTTGAAAATAATATCTGATATTTACTGAGACAAATATTCATTTAATAAAGTCCGAAGTCGATCAGTGATTGACTTGAACCAGAGTTTAAATAAATATCAGAGTATTCGACAGTGACAAGATATATACACAAAATTTTTCTGACTAGAGATGACATATCAAGAGTCTTCAAATAAGACAAATATATATCCTCAGAGTGTACAAACATATATTTGAATTTAATCAAAAATCACTCGAAGTCGTAAAATTTGTTAATCACAGATATGGAGTGTAAAGTGTGTCAATACACGAATCTAAGATTGACACAAAGATTGACAAAATTCTCAGGAATTTTAGAACGAACCAGTTTGTCAAAAAATTATTTAAACACTTCATAGGCAGCAGAGTCTACTATTGTATGGATCAGAGTTTTCATACGCTTCTCTTTATTAAATCACGAATAATCTTTAGAATGGAAACTTCTCAGGGTAAGTGAGTTATAACCATCATCAGATCAATTTCCTAATGCTCAGAGTATTTCTCCAGTAATCAGAGAATGTGAAAGGTCCCCAAGAAAAATATTGCTTTTCTGATGCATTTTGCTTAATACCAGCAATGCACTTGGGTCGTTCCTAACACAAAATATCTAAGATCTCAAAGGAGTACCTGAGTAGATTTTGATATATATATATATATATATATATATATATATATATATATATATATATATATATATTCAAATAATAGAGAAGACATAATTTGGACTAATCCAGACTTAAGATTTAATGACTCTATGCTCATAAAGGGAATAAAGAAAATTCTACACTGATGACATATCTAAGATCTGAGAAATAAGGCAGTCTAAATGTCAGAGTAAGATCATGAAAGTTGTGAAATAAATTTCCACATCTGTAATTATGTAAATATCAGACTATAGAGTTGCTTTTGACTCCATTCAGAGATTTACAACTATTTCGTCACAGGAATGTCTCTCAGCAGCGAAAAATCATGCAATCAGAGTTTGTCGAGTCAGAGTATAATCATCAGAGTTTATCATATCAGAACATAATCATCAGAGTTTAAGTCAGAAATAACATAAGCAGTTATAAATCATGCTCGTGACAAATAATGAGTACAGATATGTTTTTAGATAGCTAAGTAGAGTTTAGAGAGGTCCAGAGATCATCCCTAGTTCATTTACAAGTCTTCTAAATGTTGCTTCAGCCAAAGGTTTGGTGAAGATATCTGCCAACTGCTGATCTGTAGGAAAAAAATGTAATACTGTCCCTTCCATTACATGTTCTCTGATGAAGTGATATCTGATGCTGATGTGCTTGGTCATTGAGTGCTGTACTGGATTTCCTGTCATAGCAATAGCATTTTGGTTATCACAATAAATAGGAATTTGAGTTAGAGTTAACCCATAGTCCAGCAGATGATTTTTCATCCATAAAATCTGATCACAACAGCTTCCTGCAGCAATATACTCTGCTTCTGCAGTGGATGTGGAGATTGATTTTTGTTTCTTACTGAACCAAGAAACTATTCTGCCTCCAAGAAATTGGCAGCTTCCACTGGTGCTTTTCCTGTCTATTTTGCATCCTGCAAAATCTGCATCTGAGTAGCCAATTATTGTAAAGTCTGATTCTCTAGGATACCAGAGTCCCATCTCAACTGTTCCCTTGAGATATTTGAAGATTCTTTTAACTGCTACCAGATGTGGTTCTCTTGGATCTGCTTGAAATCTTGCACAGAGACAGGTAGCAAACATGATATCAGGTCTACTGGCTGTCAGATATAGAAGTGAGCCTATCAGGCCTCTGTAGTTAGTAATATCCAATGATGCTCCAGTGTCTTTATCTAACTTAGTGGCTGTTGCCATGGGAGTGGTGGCAGCTGAACTGTCCTGCATGCCAAATCTTTTTAGCAGGTTCGTGGTATATTTGGACTGATTAATGAAGATACCCTCATCAGTCTGTTTGACTTGAAGTCCCAAAAAATAACTCATCTCTCCCATCATGTTCATCTGATATCTAGACTGCATAAGCTTTGAAAATCTTTCACAGAGTTTAGAATTAGTAGAGCCAAAAATGATATCATCCACATAAACTTGAACTAAAAGCAAGTCTTTACCATGGTTGAGATAAAATACAGTTTTGTCAATTGTACCTCTGGTGAATCCATTTTCTAAAAGAAATAGAGCCAGAGTTTCATACCATGCTCTTGGAGCTTGCTTTAGTCCATAGAGTGCCTTGTCAAGTCTGTAGACATAATCTGGAAATTTGGAGTCTACGAAACCTGGAGGTTGTTCAACATACACTTCTTCCTCCAATTCCCTATTGAGAAATGCACTCTTCACATCCATCTGAAAAACTTTGAATTTCTTGTGAGCAGCATAAGCCAGAAAGATTCTGATTGCTTCTAACCTTGCAACTAGAGCAAAGGTCTCATCATAGTCAATTCCTTCTTGTTGAGAATATCCTTTAGCTACCAGTCTTGCTTTATTTCTGGTGATTATGCCCTCACTGTCAGTCTTGTTTCTGAACACTCATTTAGTACCAACTATTGATCTGTTCTTGGGTCTTGGTACCAAAGTCCAGACTTTATTTCTCTCAAATTCATTTAGCTCTTCTTGCATTGCTGTCACCCAATCAGCATCCTGAAGAGCCTCCTCCACTTTCTTGGGTTCTGTCTGAGATAGGAATGAATGAAACAGATATTCATTTGTTGTTGTTGTTCTAGTTTGCACTCCAGCATCTGGATCTCCAATTATCATATCTGGTGTATGAGACTTTGTCCACTTTCTTGCATGTTGCAATTGACTTCTGGAACTAGATCCTCCCCCATAATCCATGATATTTCCATTATCATTCTGATTCTCTGATGTTTCTCCCCCAAGATTCATGCTGTTTTCATGAGCATTCTGATTTTCTAATGCTCCCCCTGAAGATGTGCTCTCATTATTTTCTGATAGTAATCTATCAGAGTTTGATGAATCTGCATCAGAGTTTGTGTTGTCTGATAATTCCTCATCATTTTCTTCCATATGTTCATTGTTATTGTGCTCCCCCTCAGCATGTGCTTGTGGTTGACGATTTGGAATAACAGACTCTGACATAATTTCAGAATCAGAGTTTATTGAATCAGAGAATGCTTCTTCATCTACAAATCTCAGCTGGTCATGTTCATTAAAATCTTTCAGTCCAGTTATCTTCTTATCATCAAAAGATACATGAATAGATTCCATGACCACTTTTGTTCTCAGATTATAAGCCTTGGTTGACAGTGGATAGCGAACAAAGATTCATTCATCAGCTTTTAAGTCAAATTTGGTCAACTGTTCAGGATGACTTTTGGGAACAAAACATTTGCAACCAAATATATGAAATTATTTCAAATTTGGCTTTCTGCCTTTAACCATCTCAAATGGTGTTCTCCCATGCTTATTTATCAGAGTTGCATTCTGTGTGAAGCAAGCAGTCTGCACAGCTTCAGCCCAAAAGTAAGTTGGCAATTTTGCTTCCTCCAGCATGGTTCTTGCAGCTTCTATTAGAGTTCTGTTCTCTCTTTCCACTACACCATTCTACTGAGGTGTTCCAGGTGCTGAGAATTCTTGTTTAATTCCATTTGTTTTACAGAACTCTTCCATTTTAGAATTCTTGAACTCAGTGCTATTATCACTCCTAATGATCTTTACTGCATCTTTAGAAATTATATCCAGTTGCTTGACATGTTCAATCAGAAAAGAAGATGTCTCATCCTTGCTGTGTAGAAAGTATACCCATGTATATCTGGTATATTCATCAACAATGACCAGAGTATATCTTTTCTTTGCAATGGACATGATATTTACTGGTCCAAATAGATCAACATGTAGCAGATGATAAGGCTTAAGAATTGATGACTCAGTTTTACTTTTGAATGAGGATTTCCTCTGTTTTGCTTTTTGACAAGAATCACAGAGGCCATCTGGTGTAAATACTGATTTGGGCAGTCCTCTTACAAGATCTTTCTTCACTAATTCATTTATGTTGTTGAAGTTCAAGTGAGAGAGTTTCTTGTGCTAATTCCAGCTATCTTCAACACTAGCGCTGCCCAGTAAACAGATTGCAGAGTTATCAGAGTTTAAAAAAAGCTTGGCTTCATAGATATTTCTATGTCTATATCCCTTCAGCACAACTTTCCCAGTGCTTTTGCTAACAACTTCACAGTGTTCTTCAAAGAAGTTGACATGATATCCTCTGTCACAGATTTGAGTTATGCTGAGTAGATTATGCTTAAGTCCTGAGACTAGAGCTACAGATTGAATGATGACATTTCCAAGATTGATGTTGCCATATCCCAAAGTTTTCCCTATGTTGCCATCTCCATAAGAAACATTTGGGCCAACCTTCTCCACAAATTCTGATAGCAGGGCTTTATTTCCTATCATATGTCCTGAGCATCAACTGTCCAGAACTAAGATTTTTATCATGTTGCCCTACAATCACAGAAACCACTAATGGTTAGTTTAAGGACCTAGACTTGCTTGGATCCTTTGTTCTTGTTAAGTTTGTTAACATTAGCAGCGGAAGATTTATCAGAGTTTAAATCAGAGTTTATGCTAACAGACTTTTTAACAAAGTTCGAGCTTGGAGAATCAATCTTTTTATTCAAGGAAGGTTTTAATTCATAATAGTCATAGTATAAACTATGGTATTCCTTATAGGTGTAAATGGAATACCATAAACTACCACAATGAAAACAAGGATTCTCTGGTCTAAATCTAACATTCCTAGTCTTAACTTCTGATTTGGGAGACATAGTATTTATGTCCTTATTCTTCCTACAAAAAGAAGCAAGATGGTTAGGATTTCCACAGTTATGACAAGTTTTCCTAGGAGCATTAGGAATAGGCATATAGTTATTGCTTTTGTTTATACCTACTTTTCCATTTCTGTTTTTCCTCGGTTCCTTCATCCTTTTTTCTTGCTTGACTTCCTTTAGCTTATGCTTAAGCTGTTTCTGAGTCATTAAGCCTATGTTAACCTGTTTGGGTTTATCAGTTTTTGACTTGTTGTGAATTTCTGATTCTGCAACAAACCTAACTGGTGTAACCTTAGGTCTTTCAATTTTAATAGTCTCTTGTTTTAATGACTCAGCTTCATTTTTATCAGTGTATCCTAATCCTTTCTTCCAATTTCCACTTCCTAAGATATTCTGAGTGGTTTTTCCTGAGTTAGTCCATGTTCTTATTATCTCTTTTTCCCTAGCAAGTTCTGATTCAAGAGAAGCATTTTTCTTTAACAATTCATTCTTGATGAAAATAGAGTCATCTCTTTCTTTCTGAACTTCCAACATCTGAACTAGTTCTTTCTCAAAATAATCATTCCTTTTCTTAACATCTAAGACTTCAGATTTCAATCTCTCATTTTTCAAAGTCTGATCTCTATAACTGATATGCAAGCTTTTAAGGAATAATCTTAACTCAGTTATATCTTCAATGTTAAAGGCAAGAGTAGAATGAGGTACCTTAGTTTCAACAGCCTCAGAGCTGTTATCAGTGTTTGCCATCAAAGCATAGTTGACTTCTTCCTCAGAGTCTGATGAATCTGCTCAGCTTCCTTTCTTGGTGATAAAAGCTTGTCCTTTTTCATTCTTGGCTTTCTTGCACTCAGTTGCAAAATGACCCTTTTCATTACAGTTGAAGCAGGTATACTTGGACTTATCAGCTTTTCCAGATTTTTCTTCCTTGACTTCATTCTTTTTGAAGCCTTTCTTGTCAGAGTTTCTGTCCTTCTTTAAAAATTTCTTTCCCTTATTGAAATTCTTGTAAGCCATCTTCTTGAAGGTTTTGACCATCAAAGCTGCCAACTGCATCATCTCAGTATCACTGTCCTCAGAGTCTGAAAGAACATCAGAGTCTGAGCCATCATCAGAGTTTGATGACTCAGTGTCAGTCTTTGTGACATGTGTTTTCCCTTTGTTCTTCACAGCAGCTTCCTTGAACTTTTAGAGCAACAGGCTTAGGTTTCCCTCCATGTCTTTTATTCCTCTGTTCCATCTCAAGTTCATAGGTTTTCAGTCTTCCAAAGATATCATCAAGAGACATCTCTTCAAGATCATGATTGTCTCTTATAGTGGTAACTTTCAAATCCCATTTTCAGGGAGAGCTAGCAAAAATTTGAGATTTGAATCCTCTAGATCATACTCTTTATCCACCAGGGATAAGTCATTCAACAGCTTAACAAATCTGTCATATAGATCTGTCAATGATTCACCAGACTTTGAGTCAAAATGTTCATATTCTTGAGTGAGTATGGTCCTTCTGTTTTTCTTGATGGCTTTGGTTCCTTGACATCTGATTTCTAAAGCATCCCATATTTCTTTTGCAGTTTTGTATCCAATCACCCTGTTGGACATAGCATTGTCCTGCGCACTATCCAGTAAGTGCTTTACTTTTGCATCTTTGCTGATTGATGAGATGTCTTCAGGAGTATAGTCCTTATTTTCTTTGGGAATCATCTTCTGAGGTTCATCTCCAACTGCAACAGAGAGCTTGGTTGGCATGTGTGGACCATCATAAATCCTATCCAAGTATTCTGGATCTGTGGCCTCCAGAAACATAACCATCTTCACTTTCCAGACAGGATACTCAGATGCCCTGAGGATGGGAACCCTAATTGACTCATATCTACTGTTTGAAGTTTGTGATTTTTCAGACATGATTGTGTGACTATGATCTTACTGTAGGTATATCAACAGAGCTGGCTCTGATACCGCTTGTTAGGCCGAATAAACTCATTATATTATTGTATATAGTGAGCACAATCAAGACAAAACACACGAATAAGAGAATAAATTAACTAAACTCTTATTCACACAAAACACAGTAGCTTACAAATACTCTCTTGGTGATTTATAATTTATCACTAAGAGCTGCTGGGTTACAAGAATAATATGCTCGATATTCAACTCTTCTAGAGTAAACCCTAAGCTGTGTTTATATACACAGTTACACGATATCTACTAATTGATTTATAATTATCTGCTTCCTAAAATAATCTAATCAGTAGCTATCCTTCTACTGTCCTGATCTGCACAATCTTCCCTGATCTTTATCTTCCTTGTTTATCCAGATCTTCTCCTAGAAATCAGCTGCCTTCAAACTCTGATCATAGCTAAACTCTGATCCAGCTGGCAGTCGTCAAACTCTAATTCTAGATTAAACTCTGGTCTTCATTTCTGCACACTAAACAAGTTAAATAACTGTGACATCATCAAATATGTAACATTTTTCGATTGGGTGATTTGTGTGGTATAGACATTGTTTTTTTTTTTAAATGGTGGACAAGTTGCAATGGGTAATTTAGTAGAGTACGAACTAGTCCTATTAGTAGAGGACAAAGGGATTTAATTACTTACATATAAACCTATATGTGAATCGACTATAAGATTAAGTGTATGCAAGACAATTTTTGTATAATGCTGGACAAAATTTGGGGAGCACTTTGTGACATATAGCAATTAAATTTGATTTTTATTTGATTGCATGATTTGTATAGTGTAGATAATATGTTTGCATGATTTTGATATTGATGTTGGTGCAGTGGTTAAAGCATTTGGAACTAGTCCTATTAGTAGAGGACAAAGGAATTTAATTTTTCACAGATTGTAGGACAACCTATATGAGAATCGACTATATGATTAATTATATGCTAGACAATTTTTGTATAATGCAGGACAAATTTTGGGGAGCACTTTGTGACATATAGCAATTACATTTGATTTTTTATTTGATTGCGTGATTTATATAGTGTAGATAATATGTTTGTCTCTAGAAATTGATAACGGTAAATCTATGGACAAGATGTATTTAGTCATTTAACATATGACGACCTAGTAATATTACTGCAAGACAAAGGAATGTAACCTATCATTTACTATCTATTTAAAGAAGTTCTTGACTTATAGATGTTCTTAATATATTTCTATTAAAAGAAGGGTGTATTTTGTATCAGAAGTGTAGAACTAAATATCAGAAGAACCCAAATTTCTGCATGGAGCACTATATATATCTGATATCTGATGTACTTTTTGGAGCGCAAAGACGAAGAAGCAGTAGGCTCATCTGTTCACCGTGGTTGAACAAAGGGACTAAAAGGCCTCCTGTAAATGTGGACCTAGATACGAAGGGGAGGCATTCTGTGATGGATTAAAGGGCAAGGCATCTAAAAGATTCTAGTGTAGAAGAATTCCAAATCACTTTTACGAGGAACATAAATTGGGGTAGTGGCTTAGGAAATTCCAGGAAGCCGGAGAGTAAGGATTCTAAATTCTAAAATCAGGCATTCTACAGGAATCAGTCATGATGTTTGTCAAGTAGTATCTAACGTGAATGTTGAAGATGCTAGTGATGACGACGATCTTGTTACACCTCTTGAGAAATTTGGAAGCAGCAGTACTGTTAACGAAAGAGGGACGACTAATTCAAAGAGGAATACAAGGGGAAACTTGAAGAAATAAGCAAGTGTTGGGCTTGTCAGTGGCTTGCCGGAAGGGAACACAACATCACCACAGAGGATAACGAGGAGTATGAAAGAGAATGCAAAAAGGAATGATCGGAAGAATCAAAGAATGCCTTGGGGACTAAGAATCAATATGCAGCAAAGTTATTCCAACTTTATGTGGTTTTAATTTTGTGGACACCAATAGACACACAAAGTAGTCTAAAACACTGCATAGCTTATATCTTCTTTTCTGCAAACTTGTTAATTAAAGTGCAAGACAAGCTGTAGTAATTTTTTATCCTGCATTTAATATTATTCTGCAATGCAATTTCTAGAATTTGTTGGATTATCTTATCACCTTTTGATCTTTAAAAAGTTGTTCAAAAAAAAACGTAAGGTGTGAGGATGGTTACCGTTCCCCAATTTGCAACTTATTAGGCCGTGTCTTGCTAATAGGATGAAATAATTGTTCCTCTTCTGTATGGCTTACTAATATGTGAAGTAAACTTGTTTCAGCACTGAAGAATTATCCAAATCTCTACATGGAAAGCAAATAAGCATATATTGTCCTGCAAATTGTATTCGTTTGTCCAGCATATAATTTGTAAGACAGGTTGTGTACTTGTATCTTGTGGTCATGCAATGGTGGTTATATGCAAGACAAACATTTTTAAGGATTGTCTAGCAATTTAAGGGCAAAGGACACGAAGTAATAAATTTATATATATCTTTTGTTGCAGAAGTTGAAAAAAAACCTCCGACATATTGAATCTAGAAGTAGATAATAGAGCTCTCGCGGAAGAAGAAAAGGTTATTCCATTGTACTTATTGTTGATTACTAACTCGTCATTATTGCATTGCAGGATAACCAGAAATCAATACTTAACAAGCTTTGGATTATAATTGTCACCGAATGTTGACTTGATCTTGCAACCAAAAGTGAAACTTGGCGCTGCAGGGCATGAATTAGATTGCAAAAACGAGAAATATCAATTAAATCATCTTGACTGAATTAGTTATGACTTGTAATATATATTTACAGGGTTATAAACCTGTCGTGAAATTGAGTGTGATATACTTTGGTGAATTTTGAGTTGCATGATATGTCGATGCGAATTTTGTTCACTTGATTTTTAGAAGCATTGTTTGTTCGATAATTGCAAAATTAATGTGTGACAGGATTTTTTGTGATGTCTCAAAATATACAAAATTTGTTGTCTTATATTTCAACACTTTTTACTTCCTTTAATGAAGCACTATTGAAAATCGATAAACAAGTCTACCAAAATAAACTCCAGCAGCCTAAAAAACTATTTCCTCCTGAAACATAGAACCACTAGGCTAATTGCTTGACTTCAAGAAAAGTTAATCTGGCTAAACCACCACGCAGTAGCCACCCTTAAATTCCACAAATCAGAACACAGCCCCCATACAATCATAACTTGAATACAATCATGCCGCGCATTTAACCAACTAAATTTACTCCTTTTACTGAAGCACAGCAGATAGCATATACCCCGCACACATATATAAGCTTCTTTGAAAATTCCAACAGCAATGCCTCAAACAGGAACAACAAATTGCAAAAGCCTGCATACTACTAACACATGGTCCCGCCAAATTGCAGCGCGAATTATAATCATCAAGAGCATTGGACAATCAGAACCGTCAAAATAAGTAATGCAAAAACTGTCAAGTTGACAATAATAGCTATGCCAAACAACATACCACCTCCGAAAATACAGATTCTCCAGGGCATCTGCATGACTCCAAGTAACCTTGAAACTTGGCCACAAACACCACTAAGAAACCACCATTAAATGGCACATCTGCCCAAATAAACCAACACAAAAATACCAGCCTAATTCACTTATAATAAGTTGTAACCTTTTGCAATACATTGCCCCAAGCCACAAATACACAGATTTCCACTCAACCACAGCAGAAAGAAGCTTCAAGGGAAAATTCTTACTTAAAAACCTTTAAGTGCTACAGGGATAAGGTAAAATATTAATTCCCATCAGGCCACTTATTTGGGTAACAACAAAACAACTTAATTTCCCCAAATTGCATAACTTTAAAATATGATAGAAATCATCTTGCAGCTAAAATAGAAATGAAGAAGCCGACAAGAAACTAAATAGAAAGCGAACATGAGTGCAGAAAAAGTGGAGTAACTGCTTCCCCAATAATTGATGCATGACTTGTGCAAATCAGTAGCGGATAAGGAAAGAAATTAAATTGTCTAAATAACACATTATTTAAAAAAAAACTGATCAAAAAATGGCTATATATGGATTATTAGGGTTCTTCATAACCCATCTATTCCACCATCAATTTTACCCATTTTTCGAATGCGAAAATTCAATTAATCGTACCTATATAATCTCTATAACCTACTATGTTACATCCCCATGAGTAATACTTCTCAAACTGTCAATTTATTTTCGAATTTAACCTTTTATTTTTAAGACTGAGACAAATTTTGAAAACGGTGTTTCAAATGAGACCGAAAACTTGAGAGTGACCCGGATGATATATTGGTGTGAAGTGACTGCCCAATTAGATAATTAACCCTAAATCAAAAATATAAGATTATGTAAAAAAATCAAACAAAACATTCTTCTTTTCTATAAATATAGCCAACTTCCTTATGTTTTCTATATTGTCGAACCTTTACAGACCTATATTAAATATGTAACAAGATTCTATGTCATTTATTACCAGGTTGAAGTGATATATTCTATTTATAACAACGTAAAAATATTAATAACATACTCTTTTTAAAATATAGAGAACCAATATAGCTAATACTAGTGAAGCACAATATTTTACATGTTGAACAAATTTTACACAATGTCCTACAGGACTAATTTATCTAATTTTGGTGAAGATGCTCTTATAACAACTTAAAATAATAATAACATACCATTTTGAAAATATAGACAGTACAATCGAAATAAAATGTCTTAGACTCTCTCCGACTATATAGAACTGATCTTAGCTAAATGTAATTAATTCATACTATAAAAAAAATATTATGTAAAAAAAATTAAAACGGGGTATTCACCTTATCAATAAATTTAGCCAAGCTCCTGATACAGACTATATTTGGCCAACCTCTATAAAGCTGTAGCAATATTCCACATCATCTATTATCATATTAAAATAAATATTTTTATTTATAATAAGTTGAAGTAATAATAACATATCATTTTTAAAATATATTCAATCAATGTAGTCACACTACCATTGAAACACAATGTTTTACGAGCTGGACAAATTTTATGTAATGTCTTATGGATCAAATTTATTCAATCATTTTTAGTCAACACTGTTGGAGATTCTCTTACAGGTTCAACAATTTTTACACAATTTTTTGCTGGTGCAATTTAGTCATTCATTTTTTCCCTAACACCTTTGGAGATGTTATAATGCTGGAAAATGCCATCAAATATTTATTCTTGATGGTCATGATAGGACCAGAAAATTATAAAAATATGTGTATTGATTATATAAAAACAAGTGTATGCATGAAAACGCCAATTACAATAAAATATATAGTGTTTGAATTCGAGAAAATGCGTGAATTATAACTTGAAAGCTTAGATCAATTCCAATCATGAAAAACTCTTATCTAAAAAATAAATTGTCATATCAAAAATAAAAATAATAGATAATCTCATGAAAATATCACTCTCCAACCTTACTCTCCCATTATCTATAATTCTAACCAAACTCCTATGGATGACTATATTTGTCGAACCATTACGGGTCTGTAGCAAATGCCACGTCATTAGTTACCAAATTAAAACAATTTATAATATTTATAACAGCTTGAAATAGTAATAACATGCTATATTTAAAATATAGTCAATCACTATAGCGAGTACCATCAAATTTTACATAATGTCTTACATGTCAAATTTAGCCAACCACTATAGCTAATGACATTGGAGATGCTCTTAGAGCAACTCCAACCCTATAAAGTCCGTAGCTAAAAAATAAGTTAACATATCAAAATTTAAAAAAAATAGATAACCTTCTCAAAATCTCACACTATAACCGTACACTCCTATTGTCTATAATTTTACCCAATCCACTATATTTGTCAAACGGCTACAGATCTGTAACAAATGTCACTTCATCGACTATCATATCAAAATAATACATTCTATTTATAACAACTTGAAATAATAATAACATACCACTTTTTAGATATAGCTAATCAATATAACCAGTACTTGTGTTACAAGTTTACCAAATTTACATAATATCTTACCAGTCCAATTTAGTCCATCATTATAGTCAATCCCATTAGAGATGTTCTTAGTTGTGAAATATTAGCATGTATTATTTCATTCTAGTTGTGAAATACTAGGCTCTATCATCTCGTTTTCTGTTGCTAATAGCTTCTTGCTGGATATCCACAAATTACATGTAAAAAAGACACTTTTATACTAAAAATAGTATTTCTCTATAAATACTAGAAATAGTATGTTAAACATAAAACTAGTAATTTTTATACCAAAAATAGTACGTTGGACATAAACCACTATTTTCTTCAATCAACCGATCTTCTCATATTTTGGTAAGGCAGAATTGTTGGAATGAATCTGGTTTACAATCTCTTTGGCTAAATTTGGTAGACTCTCATATTCATGTATAAAGCAGCATTGACAGTCAATACAAGGAACACGAATAATCTCAACATTGAAAAACATATCCATAAAAGATAGAGATACGACACACTCATATTTTGTTGTTAACTTTCTACAATGAGGATTTCTGATCATAAAATGATCATTGCAGCATTGGTGCTTTATCTGGCTCTGTATGGGGCAGTTGATGTTGTCAATTCTACGGCGCAAACATGTCACGACTGCGTTGATCTGTGCCTGAAAAATGGCAAGAACGATCAGAAGTGGGAAGGTCTTTATGCTAATTTGCCTGCATTTTACAAATGTGAAGAGTCTTGTGCTGCCAACCCCGAGAACGTCGAGCATCAAGTGGCGTCCCCTATACAATCACATTCCCTCCAGGGCCTAAATAACTCAATTTTCTTCCAACAACTATTTGTGTCAATGGATTAGTTCGATCCAAAAGGCTCCTAAAGTTCGGGTTATATTATAAGCTATTTAATCAAAAAAATCAAATAATAGTTTTGTTTATATTAACGGTCCTTTCTTCTTACCTAATTGTTCACATATAAGCCACTTATTTTTTAGAAAAAAAAGGTATTTTGTAAATGTGTACTATTTTCTGGAAATAAGTGATTTAATTTTGTATATAAGGAATGTAAAAGTCCAAAAATACATCAATTGTGTAGTATGTTTAGTTATAAATTACCTAACTTCGACTTTAGGAGACTCTTTTGTATATGGTTCTTATGGTGAATAAATATCTGCTCTAAGAAGAATCCTAATTTTCATTTTTTGTTTTTTGTTTTAGCATTAAAATAGTTGATCTCTAATGATTTGGTTAATTAATTTGGTTAATGAGGATTTTATGGATTAAACTTAAGATACATCTGTCATAATTTTCATTTATATATTTCCAACGACTCTACAAAAATTGACTGTGAATTTCAATTTCATTTCCTAATTTAACATTTCTAATATGTTCAATTTAGATTGTTTAAGGCCTTTTTAAAATGATTAACGTCAAAAATTTAAATATACACTCTTTATAAATAAGTGAAACGCCCTTTCATATAAGTATCGAATATCAAAGTACAAAAATTCATTTAGTATCATTTAAATTCTTTTATTTAATAATAATTATTATTATACTACTATGAAAAGACTTTTATATTGATCAGAAATTTGTAATGTAACGATTATCTCATCAACAGAATTACATTACCAACAAAACTATTCATTTTAATTTTTAAAACTCTAATAATTTAATTTAAGACACAACTTTATAAAATTTCTGTCATATTTTAGAATTGAAATAAATAAAGAGTTCATATTGATATTAAAATTGATTATGATATTGTAGTGTAACGATCATTCCACCAACAAATTTTACATTGCCCAACAAAATTTATTCGTTTTAATTTTAAAAATTCAAACAATTTAATTTACAGAACAACTCTATAAAATTCCTAACATACATTATTTCAGAATTCAAATTTATACTCTTCATTAATAAGCGAAACCCCCTTTCAGTAGAAAATCATAAATACCAATTATCAAAATTTTGTTATTTCCATATAACTTTTTTTATATAAAAAGTAATAATAATTATACTACTACGAAAAGATTTTCATATTGACCAAGATTTTGAAATGTAATGGTTATACCACCAACAGAATTATATTGCTAGCAAAACTATTTATTTTAATTTTTAAAACTCTAATAATTTAATTCACGACAAAATTTTATAAATTTCCTTTCATGTTTGAGAATTCAAATAAATAAGGATTTCATATTGATACCAGTATTCGATTGGGATTTCAATGGATTGTTTTTCATCTATGGATTTTAATGGATTGTATGTGATTTTGATTTGTGCGGATTCTCGATAAAATATCGCAGAGTTAATATGGATTCTTTAGGATTTAAGCACAATGCTTCAAAATCTCATGGATTTTGATGGGATTTCAAAAGACTTAAAATACACTGAGAAATGCCACAAAATCCGTCATTTTATGAAATCCAAAATAATCCATGAACATTTAATACCATCAGATTTTATTGGATTTTAAACAATCCTAATTGAATACCATCGTATTTTAAAGTATAATTTAAAATCCCAATTGAATACCACGAGATTTTGTAACATAATTTAAAATCTCAGTCGAATACCTCTAGATTTTGATGGATTTTAAACAATCCCAGTTGAATACCCTCAGATTTCATGAAGGCAAAAAAATGCGTTAAAATCTCAATCGAATACACCCCTGTAAAATTGAGAGTAAATTGAGAGTATAGACACTCACTCTCCATTTTAGTATCAATATGAAATCCTTATTCATATCGTATTTTGGTAAAATGAAAATGATGCCACTGCCCTTTATCCCCACACAACTCGTCTCTCACTATTAAACTTATTTTCAATTTCCTTTATTACTATCTTTTAACTTTATCTTCTTTTGTTTAATTAAATCACTTGAATTGGGAGCCGGCCGGCGAGAAAGTCGGATCCGGGAGGAGTGTGTTCACGACGGTGGAGAAGGAGGCGGAGGATGATTGAGGCGCGGAAAGCGGTGATCTTTGATGATGATTATGATGAGGCTGTGAAGGCGAGATCGGCGGCGCGGCGATGGGACGAAAAGAGCGACGGAGAAGGTTAAGGTGAAGAATGTGAAGAAGTCGAAAATTTCGGTGGCCGAGGCGGCGACAAAGATCGATGTTGATGATTTAGCTTCATTTCTGGGTGATATATTCAATAACGGTGGTAGTCAAAAAGGATGGCGGTGACGGCGGTTGTTCCAGGATCCAAATGAGATCCGTGAGTCGGTTTCAGAAAGGAAGCATTAATTGTGCTTTAATTGAGGGCGTTAATTGTGCCTTAATTGGGCCATTTTTTGTGCCTTAATTGAGGATGTTAATATTTTGTTAATTGTGCCTTAATTAAAGGCTTAATTATCTCATTTATGAGTTATCATGTTTGTGGAATATTTTGACCGCAATTAAGTGTCTTTTATTGACGTGTTTTTTGGTTTTAATTGATTACCATATAATGCGTTTTTCTTGAATTATTTCCATATTATTTTTATCTTTAGTGTTTGCTGACTATTTTTTTAATGTCTGCAATCATCCTACAGGTTCAACTTTAAATATTGCACTCTATGGAATTTCGGAGATAGCAGATGGAAAAGCACATAAATGTACAAGTCTTTCTAGGTATAAAGATTGATGATAGTAGGAGCTTCAGATGATACGTGAGGTTTTTTGTAATTTCTTTGCAAAGGATGTATTTTGATTTGTTGGGTGCTCTTTTTTCCCCATGAGTTTTTTTCCCATAGGATTTTACTCTTGTGGGGTTTTAGCAAGGCCCAGTTGGTGGGATTTCTTTACAGACATTAAAGGCCATATCGTCTAAACGTCACGGAGTACTTGCTTACTCTTCGGTTAGATGGTATACTTTTGTGGATGAAAGAAACTCTATATATCCTGTCGGACATTATAATTTCGATACTTAATATCAATGGAAATTGATTTTCCTTTTCAAAAAAAAATTGAGAGTAAAGAAAAGGGTTGTTTTGGTGATGTGGGTGAGGGTTCTTTTAGGGAAAATGACCGAGAGTTTCAAGGCAGAGATGGGTCTATCTCTCTCCCTCCCTCCCTCTCTATCTTTTTCCATGCCTGTTTATGTTAATTCTATTTTCATGTTACGAATTTGAGGAAAAATTACTCAAAGGGCTAATTTAATATGATTGTTGAGTTGTTGTCTTTTATACGAAAGTAATTATTTGGGAAAGTGTTTGCTGGTATTATTCTATCTAGAACTTGAAATGTAGTTATTTTGTTAGTGAAGAGCTTCTTGAATCATCAATGACTTCATTTTGTTTTTTATTTTTCAAAATAGTTTCGCTACATCCTTTTAACAATTGCCTTGAATTTGTTTTCGGTACTACTATATGTCCAAGTCCAATGCCTGGAATTCTTGTATAACGCATGTCTGTGATTTACGGTTTACCCTATTCATAGGTAAATCTGCTCAGCAGCACTGTTTTCTGGTTTGCTGCAGCTTTCTTCTCTCTATTTCTTAAATATTTTAATGTCATTTGGCCTTTTGTGACAACTTGTGAACATAATATAGTCAAAGACCACCTGTCTTATTGCTAAAGCAAATTTACTTGACTAGATAACTAAATTTATGGCAATGCATCTTGTCTGAATAAGGGGTTGCTAGAGGAGTTGGGTGGCAGCATCTAGGAGCATATATGAACCTTGGAGCATTTTTTCCGTGTGGAATTCTGATGGCATGTAAGTTTTTCATTGGAGATGGAAGGGCCTTAATTTGGACAGGTTTAGCTACTGCTTCGTTGCTGCAAATTTTGATGCTTATGATGATAACATTCTTCACAGATTGGAAGAAGCGGGTAGGGTTTGTTGCTAGTAAAATTACATATACTTATTGCTTTTTTACATCTCTTTTGCCTATTTGAATATGCTTTCGTCTTGATTTAAGAAATATGCAGAAGCTGATGAATTGAATATTCTAACATATGGTTTTTGTAGGTAGGAGCGGCAAGGAAGATGAGAATTGAGGGGCAATCTCACCTAACAAATTGAATAAGTAAACACTTCATTCTGAGGCTTCTAATAAAAATTTTCCTGGAAGAAGCTGTACTAATTCCTAATATAACACCAGTGCACCATAAAAAAAGGTTTAAAAGAGCAATCCCTTCTCTGGATTTTTATGATCTGAATATGCAGTTGTGAGTTGAATTAGAAATAGATTCACATATTCAGGGATCTAATTATATGCATATTTCGTTTAGCAGCACCAGAGATAGCACTCCTTGTGACCTGATAAGACGATCAGACACCATTGGAACACCTGGTTCAAGTACTAGGCCGGCATCCAATCAAATGAGCTGGAACATGATGCAGCAAATCCAAACCAGCCTTGAGATAGAAGTGTTCTTCGCATTTGTTCAACAGGAACAGCAACGACTTTTCATTGAGAATTGAAGTATGTCACAGTCTCTACTATATTGATATGGTAATTATGTTTCCAAGCATCTTAGACCTTGCTTAATGATTATGCTATCGTTCTTTTATTATTTCAGGTACAACTTTGATGTTGTGAATGATTTACCCTTCCCGGGACGCTATGAATGGGTGAGTGTGCACCCCTAAGCTTGAGCCAAACGAATAACTCGGAATCTGAGATCACCCTTTGCAGTTGATTTCACCCTTTTCAGTTGAATTAAAATATTGTAGGACTCGTAGATACATCTTTCTATGTATATAATCTTACATAGAAACTGTAATTAGAAATAATTTTATTGATATATTTATCAATTCATTATTTGGTTGGGTGAATTATTTAAAATCATTTGTTTGTACATAAACCATTGTTTAATACAAAGAAACACAACATACACCAAAAAAATAATTGTGTGAAAGGCTTTTATGTGTTGCATGTGTTTCTAAAACCACTTGTGGACTTACTTATATAACAACAGTATTGATTAAGAAAATAATTGTGTAAACTAAATAAAACAACTCTTTATATTTGAAGAACTATTGTCTTTACCCTTGAACAACAACATGTCTTATTATAAATTAGTTGACTAAATTGATTTCAGACAAGGGTCTTTAAACTTAGTGATGTTGTTTCTGGGTGTTACACAATGATTTCCATAACATGGGGCATTTGTTAAAAAAAACCATTGTGCAAAGAATGTTACATTGAGTGTTTTCTTTACACAAATGGTTGTGTAAATTCATTACTACAATGGTTCCTGTTTTAGTTAAAACTTGTTAAAATGTTAAAAGAATCAGAGTTTCTCGTGTAAATAAACCGTTGTCTTCTTCGACTAACAACAACAGTTTGTTCATATGAAAGGCTTGATATAGATGTTTTGTTACAAGACTTTTTTTTCAAACTACTGTGGTTTCTAGGTATCACACAACACAACGTTATAACACGACTTTAGAGTGAGGCAACTCACACAACACATTTCGTACCGTTGTCTGATATGCATAACAGACGGCGGCTCAATAGACAACACGAAAACAGGGTATTAGACAACGAGCAAAAACCGTTGTCTGATTCGGTTTCTCTTGTAGTGAAACAGTACTAATATTACAAATATTAATTTAAAAAAATCTAAAAAAGTGTTGATGACACACAAATTTTCAATTTTTCATATATGCTAACTAATTAAGTACATGTATATATATTATTATAAATTTTGGGGCTCTGGAGGCCTTAGATCATTACCTGACTTGCTTGTACTATGAGCTGGCCCTGCTTTGTGCCAGTAGATTTCGAGAAGCATTATGAACATGTAAAGTGAAAGCGTTTCAATCTGTCTAAAAACAATGTTAGGAAGTAACATTCCTATAATCCAGTGGACGATCAATATATCTTAGTTAATAATTGCGGAGTGAGTGAGTTATTTTCTTTCAGATGTCAAAGCATCCTGCAAGTGAGTAGAATTAGTTTTCCATCACTATCTTTTCTATGAAACAAAATGACTCACATTAATTCAGTGTTCTGCTTATGAGTAGAATTAACTTCTGTGCTTCACGAAGTAGGTAGTCGACATTTCATCTGAAAACTTTGGAATCTTGATGTTAATACCAGATTCTGCATCTGCTGACTTTTCAGTGGCGGAACCAAAAATTGATAAGACACTTCACCTTGCAAATATGTAGATGCATTTAATTTAAACGTATTCAATGTGGCCATACAGATTCAATTAAGATATTTCACATGGTTTCTATGAGACTACAAATTATGTACCCAGTGGAGGAACCAGAGGGGGGCTAGAGGATGCTAGAGCCCCCCCCCCCCAATCTTAAAAACAATGTATATTTTTTTTAAGCCCCCGCTGAATTAGTGATGTCACTAAATTATAAATGTCATAGAGAGGGACTTATTGTAAAAAAAAGAAAAGAGAAGGCACTTAGTCTAAACAGATTCTAATAAACAAATACATTCAAACAGATACACTCAGAGCAACTCCAACAAACTCCTTAACTTTTCTCTAAAAATAATATAAACTATCAACTTTTAATTATTTAAGAGGTAAAATTACATAATTCCTAATATAACACCAGTGCACCATAAAAAAAGGTTTAAAAGAGCAATCCCTTCTCTGGATTTTTATGATCTGAATATGCAGTTGTGAGTTGAATTAGAAATAGATTCACATATTCAGGGATCTAATTATATGCATATTTCGTTTAGCAGCACCAGAGATAGCACTCCTTGTGACCTGATAAGACGATCAGACACCATTGGAACACCTGGTTCAAGTACTAGGCCGGCATCCAATCAAATGAGCTGGAACATGATGCAGCAAATCCAAACCAGCCTTGAGATAGAAGTGTTCTTCGCATTTGCTCAACAGGAACAGCAACGACTTTTCATTGAGAAGTATGTCACAGTCTCTACTATATTGATATGGTAATTATGTTTCCAAGCATCTTAGACCTTGCTTAATGATTATGGAATATTAGGAAAACAGTAAGAGAATATCAACTGGCAGAATCTAGCATAATATACTATATTCCTATTCTCTTTCCTCCGCTCACCAATAAATCTCAAGATAGGAGTTGCAATGTCAAATTTGAGATTGTGAATGAGAGAGTACCCGATTTGTTGGCTGAATAGAGGAATAGCATCAAAATTGCTACACTTGTTCCCGAAAGCTCTGGTAAAGCAGTCATAGAAGAATCTCCATTGTTTACAGAGATTTGGGCGTTTGAGATCCCCCATTTTGTCTGTACTACCGGAATAGCCGAAGAAGTTCATCATATCTCTCAGAGTCTGAGTGGAAACAGATGAATTGAACTTGCTGTGTTCTGGGAGATGAAGAGCTTTGCGTATTGTCTCAGGAGATACAAAATACTCCTGACCCTCATACTGGCAAGTGAGAGATGTAGAGCCATGTTCACCGCCATCATTATAGTTTGCTGTTCTCCAGAAGGTGAGAACTTGAGCCAGAGAAATGGATTTCGGCTGAGTCAGAGTGTACATTAGCTCACTGTGAACCAGGAAGTCTTGAATGAGATGAAACTCGCTTGGAGCTTCACCATTATCCAGGATAGCAGCATAGTTATTGGTTACAAACCGAGCTCCATCGAAATCAAAAGCATTGGTCGTCATTTTGCTGTAAAAAGATGAAAAATGGAGTGTATATTAGAGGTGTTTGAGGAAATGGGTAAGAGAGAGTAGAGAGCAGAGAGAGAGATAGAGAGAGAAAAATGCGTGTGTAAATGTAAAAGATAAAAATATTTTAACTGAGTATATATATGTATGCACGCGATCGACTGATGAAAAGATGGTAGTGGGACACGTGGCAGTCCCTCAACGGTAAAAAAAAATCGATAGTGGAGCAGTGATTATTACTGTTGCGTGTAAACTTGTGTTACATAACCATTTCTAAGAAAACATAATAATCACCCGTGTTTTACTCCACTAAAGAATGCAAACAGATTTTTGTACCGTTTGAAAATAATATCTGATATTTACTGAGACAAATATTCATTTAATAAAGTCCGAAGTCGATCAGTGATTAACTTGAACCAGAGTTTAAATAAATATCAGAGTATTCGACAGTGACAAGATATATACACAAAATTTTTCTGACTAGAGATGACATATCAAGAGTCTTCAAATAAGACAAATATATATCCTCAGAGTGTACAAACATATATTTGAATTTAATCAAAAATCACTCGAAGTCGTAAAATTTGTTAATCACAGATATGGAGTGTAAAGTGTGTCAATACACGAATCTAAGATTGACACAAAGATTGACAAAATTCTCAGGAATTTTAGAACGAACCAGTTTGTCAAAAAATTATTTAAACACTTCATAGGCAGCAGAGTCTACTATTGTATGGATCAGAGTTTTCATACGCTTCTCTTTATTAAATCACGAATAATCTTTAGAATGGAAACTTCTCAGGGTAAGTGAGTTATAACCATCATCAGATCAATTTCCTAATGCTCAGAGTATTTCTCTAGTAATCAGAGAATGTGAAAGGTCCCCAAGAAAAATATTGCTTTTCTGATGCATTTTGCTTAATACCAGCAATGCACTTGGGTCGTTCCTAACACAAAATATCTAAGATCTCAAAGGAGTACCTGAGTAGATTTTTATATATATATATATATATATATATATATATATATATATATTCAAATAATAGAGAAGACATAATTTGGACTAATCCAGACTTAAGATTTAATGACTCTATGCTCATAAAGGGAATAAAGAAAATTCTACACTGATGACATATCTAAGATCTGAGAAGTAAGGCAGTCTAAATGTCAGAGTAAGATCATGAAAGTTGTGAAATAAATTTCCACATCTGTAATTATGTAAATATCAGACTATAGAGTTACTTTTGACTCCATTCAGAGATTTGCAACTATTTCGTCACAGGAATGTCACTCAGCAGAGAAAAATCATGCAATCAGAGTTTGTCGAGTCAGAGTATAATCATCAGAGTTTATCATATCAGAACATAATCATCAGAGTTTAAGTCAGAAATAACATAAGCAGTTATAAATCATGCTCGTGACAAATAATGAGTACAGATATGTTTTTAGATAGCTAAGTAGAGTTTAGAGAGGTCCAGAGATCATCCCTAGTTCATTTACAAGTCTTCTAAATGTTGCTTCAGCCAAAGGTTTGGTGAAGATATCTGCCAACTGCTGATCTGTAGGAAAAAAATGTAATACTGTCCCTTCCATTACATGTTCTCTGATGAAGTGATATCTGATGCTGATGTGCTTGGTCATTGAGTGCTGTACTGGATTTCCTGTCATAGCAATAGCATTTTGGTTATCACAATAAATAGGAATTTGAGTTAGAGTTAACCCATAGTCCAGCAGATGATTTTTCATCCATAAAATCTGATCACAACAGCTTCCTGCAGCAATATACTCTGCTTCTGCAGTGGATGTGGAGATTGATTTTTGTTTCTTACTGAACCAAGAAACTATTCTGCCTCCAAGAAATTGGCAGCTTCCACTGGTGCCTTTCCTGTCTATTTTGCATCCTGCAAAATCTGCATCTGAGTAGCCAATTATTGTAAAGTCTGATTCTCTAGGATACCAGAGTCCCATCTCAACTGTTCCCTTGAGATATTTGAAGATTCTTTTAACTGCTACCAGATGTGGTTCTCTTGGATCTGCTTGAAATCTTGCACAGAGACAGGTAGCAAACATGATATCAGGTCTACTGGCTGTCAGATATAGAAGTGAGCCTATCATGCCTCTGTAGTTAGTAATATCCAATGATGCTCCAGTGTCTTTATCTAACTTAGTGGCTGTTGCCATGGGAGTGGTGGCAGCTGAACTGTCCTGCATGCCAAATCTTTTTAGCAGGTTCCTGGTATATTTGGACTGATTAATGAAGATACCCTCATCAGTCTGTTTGACTTGAAGTCCCAAAAAATAACTCATCTCTCACATCATGTTCATCTGATATCTAGACTGCATAAGCTTTGAAAATCTTTCACAGAGTTTAGAATTAGTAGAGCCAAAAATGATATCATCCACATAAACTTGAACTAAAAGCAAGTCTTTACCATGTTGAGATAAAATAGAGTTTTGTCAATTGTACCTCTGGTGAATCCATTTTCTAAAAGAAATAGAGCCAGAGTTTCATACCATGCTCTTGGAGCTTGCTTTAGTCCATAGAGTGCCTTGTCAAGTCTGTAGACATAATCTGGAAATTTGGAGTCTACGAAACCTGGAGGTTGTTCAACATACACTTCTTCCTCCAATTCCCCATTGAGAAATGCACTCTTCACATCCATCTGAAAAACTTTGAATTTCTTGTGAGCAGCATAAGCCAGAAAGATTCTGATTGCTTCTAACCTTGCAACTGGAGCAAAGGTCTCATCATAGTCAATTCCTTCTTGTTGAGAATATCCTTTAGCTACCAGTCTTGCTTTATTTCTGGTGATTATGCCCTCACTATCAGTCTTGTTTCTGAACACTCATTTAGTACCAACTATTGATCTGTTCTTGGGTCTTGGTACCAAAGTCCAGACTTTATTTCTCTCAAATTCATTTAGCTCTTCTTGCATTGCTGTCACCCAATCAGCATCCTGAAGAGCCTCCTCCACTTTCTTAGGTTCTGTCTGAGATAGGAATGAATGAAACAGATATTCATTTGTTGTTGTTGTTCTAGTTTGCACTCCAGCATCTGGATCTCCAATTATCAGATCTGGTGTATGAGACTTTGTCCACTTTCTTGCATGTTGCAATTGACTTCTGGAACTAGATCCTCCCCCATAATCCATGATATTTCCATTATCATTCTGATTCTCTGATGCTTCTCCCCCAAGATTCATGTTGTTTTCATCATTCTGATTTTCTGATGCTCCCCCTGAAGATGTGCTCTCATTATTTTCTGATAGTGATCTATCAGAGTTTGATGAATCTGCATCAGAGTTTGTGTTGTCTGATAATTCCTCATCATTTTCTTCCAGATGTTCATTGTTATTGTGCTCCCCCTCAGCATGTGCTTGAGGTTGACGATTTGGAATAACAGACTCTGACAAAATTTCAGAATCAGAGTTTATTGAATCAGAGAATGCTTCTTCATCTACAAATCTCAGCTGGTCATGTTCATTAAAATCTTTCAGTCCAGTTATCTTCTTATCATCAAAAATTACATGAATAGATTCCATGACCACTTTTGTTCTCAGATTATAAGCCTTGGTTGACAGTGGATAGCGAACAAAGATTCATTCATCAGCTTTTAAGTCAAATTTGGTCAACTGTTCAGGATGACTTTTGGGAACAAAACATTTGCAACCAAATATATGAAATTATTTCAAATTTGGCTTTCTGCCTTTAACCATCTCAAATGGTGTTCTCCCATGCTTATTTATCAGAGTTGCATTCTGTGTGAAGCAAGCAGTCTGCACAGCTTCAGCCCAAAAGTAAGTTGGCAATTTTGCTTCCTCCAGCATGGTTCTTGCAGCTTCTATTAGAGTTCTGTTCTTTCTTTCCACTACACCATTCTACTGAGGTGTTCCAGGTGCTGAGAATTCTTGTTTAATTCCATTTGTTTTACAGAACTCTTCCATTTTAGAATTCTTGAACTCAGTGCTATTATCACTCCTAATGATCTTTACTGCATCTTTAGAAATTATATCCAGTTGCTTGACATGTTCAATCAGAAAAGAAGATGTCTCATCCTTGCTGTGTAGAAAGTATACCCATGTATATCTGGTATATTCATCAACAATGACCAGAGTATATCTTTTCTTTGCAATGGACATGATATTTACTGGTCCAAATAGATCAACATGTAGCAGATGATAAGGCTTAAGAATTGATGACTCAGTTTTACTTTTGAATGAGGATTTCCTCTGTTTTGCTTTTTGACAAGAATCACAGAGGCCATCTGGTGTAAATACTGATTTGGGCAGTCCTCTTACAAGATCTTTCTTCACTAATTCATTTATGTTGTTGAAGTTCAAGTGAGAGAGTTTCTTGTGCTAATTCCAGCTATCTTCAACACTAGCGCTGCCCAGTAAACAGATTGCAGAGTTATCAGAGTTTAAAAAAAGCTTGGCTTCATAGATATTTCTATGTCTATATCCCTTCAGAACAACTTTTCCAGTGCTTTTGCTAACAACTTCACAGTGTTCTTCAAAGAAGTTGACATGATATCCTCTGTCACAGATTTGAGTTATGCTGAGTAGATTATGCTTAAGTCCTGAGACTAGAGCTACAGATTGAATGATGACATTTCCAAGATTGATGTTGCCATATCCCAAAGTTTTCCCTATGTTGCCATCTCCATAAGAAACATTTGGGCCAACCTTCTCCACAAATTCTGATAGCAGGGCTTTATTTCCTATCATATGTCCTGAGCATCAACTGTCCAGAACTAAGATTTTTATCATGTTGCCCTGCAATCACAGAAACCACTAATGGTTAGTTTAAGGACCTAGACTTGCTTGGATCCTTTGTTCTTGTTAAGTTTGTTAACATTAGCAGCGGAAGATTTATCAGAGTTTAAATCAGAGTTTATGCTAACAGACTTTTTAACAGAGTTCGAGCTTGGAGAATCAATCTTTTTATTCAAGGAAGGTTTTAATTCATAATAGTCATAGTATAAACTATGGTATTCCTTACTGGTGTAAATGGAATACCATAAACTACCACAATGAAAACAAGGATTCTCTGGTCTAAATCTAACATTCCTAGTCTTAACTTCTGATTTGGGAGACATAGTATTTATGTCCTTATTCTTCCTACAAAAAGAAGCAAGATGGTTAGGATTTCCACAGTTATGACAAGTTTTCCTAGGAGCATTAGGAATAGGCATATAGTTATTGCTTTTGTTTATACCTACTTTTCCATTTCTGTTTTTCCTCGGTTCCTTCATCCTTTTTTCTTGCTTGACTTCCTTTAGCTTATGCTTAAGCTGTTTCTGAGTCATTAAGCCTATGTTAACCTGTTTGGGTTTATCAGTTTTTGACTTGTTGTGAATTTCTGATTCTGCAACAAACCTAACTGGTGTAACCTTAGGTCTTTCAATTTTAATAGTCTCTTGTTTTAATGACTCAGCTTCATTTTTATCAGTGTATCCTAATCCTTTCTTCCAATTTCCACTTCCTAAGATATTCTGAGTGGTTTTTCCTGAGTTAGTCCATGTTCTTATTATCTCTTTTTCCCTAGCAAGTTCTGATTCAAGAGAAGCATTTTTCTTTAACAATTCATTCTTGATGAAAACAGAGTCATCTCTTTCTTTCTGAACTTCCAACATCTGAACTAGTTCTTTCTCAAAATAATCATTCCTTTTCTTAACATCTAAGACTTCAGATTTCAATCCCTCATTTTTCAAAGTCTGATCTCTATAACTGATATGCAAGCTTTTAAGGAATAATCTTAACTCAGTTATATCTTCAATGTTAAAGGCAAGAGTAGAATGAGGTACCTTAGTTTCAACAGCCTCAGAGCTGTTATCAGTGTTTGCCATCAAAGCATAGTTGACTTCTTCCTCAGAGTCTGATGAATCTGCTCAGCTTCCTTTCTTGGTGATAAAAGCTTGTCCTTTTTCATTCTTGGCTTTCTTGCACTCAGTTGCAAAATGACCCTTTTCATTACAGTTGAAGCAGGTATACTTGGACTTATCAGCTTTTCCAGATTTTTCTTCCTTGACTTCATTCTTTTTGAAGCCTTTCTTGTCAGAGTTTCTGTCCTTCTTTAAAAATTTCTTTCCCTTATTGAAATTCTTGTAAGCCATCTTCTTGAAGGTTTTGACCATCAAAGCTGCCAACTGCATCATCTCAGTATCACTGTCCTCAGAGTCTGAAAGAACATCAGAGTCTGAGCCATCATCAGAGTTTGATGACTCAGTGTCAGTCTTTGTGACATGTGTTTTCCCTTTGTTCTTCACAGCAGCTTCCTTGAACTTTTAGAGCAACAGGCTTAGGTTTCCCTCCATGTCTTTTATTCCTCTGTTCCATCTCAAGTTCATAGGTTTTCAGTCTTCCAAAGATATCATCAAGAGACATCTCTTCAAGATCATGATTGTCTCTTATAGTGGTAACTTTCAAATCCCATTTTCAGGGAGAGCTAGTAAAAATTTGAGATTTGAATCCTCTAGATCATACTCTTTATCCACCAAGGATAAGTCATTCAACAGCTTAACAAATCTGTCATATAGATCTGTCAATGATTCACCAGACTTTGAGTCAAAATGTTCATATTCTTGAGTGAGTATGGTCCTTCTGTTTTTCTTGATGGCTTTGGTTCCTTGACATCTGATTTCTAAAGCATCCCATATTTCTTTTGCAGTTTTGCATCCAATCACCCTGTTGGACATAGCATTGTCCTGCGCACTATCCAGTAAGTGCTTTACTTTTGCATCTTTGCTGATTGATGAGATGTCTTCAGGAGTATAGTCCTTATTTTCTTTGGGAATCATCTTCTGAGGTTCATCTCCAACTGCAACAGAGAGCTTGGTTGGCATGTGTGGACCATCATAAATCCTATCCAAGTATTCTGGATCTGTGGCCTCCAGAAACATAACCATCTTCACTTTCCAGACAGGATACTCAGATGCCCTGAGGATGGGAACCCTAATTGACTCATATCTACTGTTTGAAGTTTGTGATTTTTCAGACATGATTGTGTGACTATGATCTTACTGTAGGTATATCAACAGAGCTGGCTCTGATACCGCTTGTTAGGCCGAATAAACTCATTATATTATTGTATATAGTGAGCACAATCAAGACAAAACACACGAATAAGAGAATAAATTAACTAAACTCTTATTCACACAAAACACAGTAGCTTACAAATACTCTCTTGGTGATTTATAATTTATCACTAAGAGCTGCTGGGTTACAAGAATAATATGCTCGATATTCAACTCTTCTAGAGTAAACCCTAAGCTGTGTTTATATACACAGTTACACGATATCTACTAATTGATTTATAATTATCTGCTTCCTAAAATAATCTAATCAGTAGCTATCCTTCTACTGTCCTGATCTGCACAATCTTCCCTGATCTTTATCTTCCTTGTTTATCCAGATCTTCTCCTAGAAATCAGCTGCCTTCAAACTCTGATCATAGCTAAACTCTGATCCAGCTGGCAGTCGTCAAACTCTAATTCTAGATTAAACTCTGGTCTTCATTTCTGCACACTAAACAAGTTAAATAACTGTGACATCATCAAATATGTAACATTTTTCGATTGGGTGATTTGTGTGGTATAGACATTGTTTTTTTTTTAAATGGTGGACAAGTTGCAATGGGTAATTTAGTAGAGTACGAACTAGTCCTATTAGTAGAGGACAAAGGGATTTAATTACTTACATATAAACCTATATGTGAATCGACTATAAGATTAAGTGTATGCAAGACAATTTTTGTATAATGCTGGACAAAATTTGGGGAGCACTTTGTGACATATAGCAATTAAATTTGATTTTTATTTGATTGCATGATTTGTATAGTGTAGATAATATGTTTGCATGATTTTGATATTGATGTTGGTGCAGTGGTTAAAGCATTTGGAACTAGTCCTATTAGTAGAGGACAAAGGAATTTAATTTTTCACAGATTGTAGGACAACCTATATGAGAATCGACTGTATGATTAATTATATGCTAGACAATTTTTGTATAATGCAGGACAAATTTTGGGGAGCACTTTGTGACATATAGCAATTACATTTGATTTTTTATTTGATTGCGTGATTTATATAGTGTAGATAATATGTTTGTCTCTAGAAATTGATAACGGTAAATCTATGGACAAGATGTATTTAGTCATTTAACATATGACGACCTAGTAATATTACTGCAAGACAAAGGAATGTAACCTATCATTTACTATCTATTTAAAGAAGTTCTTGACTTATAGATGTTCTTAATATATTTCTATTAAAAGAAGGGTGTATTTTGTATCAGAAGTGTAGAACTAAATATCAGAAGAACCCAAATTTCTGCATGGAGCACTATATATATCTGATATCTGATGTACTTTTTGGAGCGCAAAGACGAAGAAGCAGTAGGCTCATCTGTTCACCGTGGTTGAACAAAGGGACTAAAAGGCCTCCTGTAAATGTGGACCTAGATACGAAGGGGAGGCATTCTGTGATGGATTAAAGGGCAAGGCATCTAAAAGATTCTAGTGTAGAAGAATTCCAAATCACTTTTACGAGGAACATAAATTGGGGTAGTGGCTTAGGAAATTCCAGGAAGCCGGAGGGTTAGGATTCTAAATTCTAAAATCAGGCATTCTACAGGAATCAGTCATGATGTTTGTCAAGTAGTATCTAACGTGAATGTTGAAGATGCTAGTGATGACGACGATCTTGTTACACCTCTTGAGAAATTTGGAAGCAGCAGTACTGTTAACGAAAGAGGGACGACTAATTCAAAGAGGAATACAAGGGGAAACTTGAAGAAATAAGCAAGTGTTAGGCTTGTCAGTGGCTTGCCGGAAGGGAACACAACATCACCACAGAGGATAACGAGGAGTATGAAAGAGAATGCAAAAAGGAATGATCGGAAGAATCAAAGAATGCCTTGGGGACTAAGAATCAATATGCAGCAAAGTTATTCCAACTTTATGTGGTTTTAATTTTGTGGACACCAATAGACACACAAAGTAGTCTAAAACACTGCATAGCTTATATCTTCTTTTCTGCAAACTTGTTAATTAAAGTGCAAGACAAGCTGTAGTAATTTTTTATCCTGCATTTAATATTATTCTGCAATGCAATTTCTAGACTTTGTTGGATTATCTTATCACCTTTTGATCTTTAAAAAGTTGTTCAAAAAAAAACGTAAGGTGTGAGGATGGTTACCGTTCCCCAATTTGCAACTTATTAGGCCGTGTCTTGCTAATAGGATGAAATAATTGTTCCTCTTCTGTATGGCTTACTAATATGTGAAGTAAACTTGTTTCAGCACTGAAGAATTATCCAAATCTCTACATGGAAAGCAAATAAGCATATATTGTCCTGCAAATTGTATTCGTTTGTCCAGCATATAATTTGTAAGACAGGTTGTGTACTTGTATCTTGTGGTCATGCAATGGTGGTTATATGCAAGACAAACATTTTTAAGGATTGTCTAGCAATTTAAGGGCAAAGGACACGAAGTAATAAATTTATATATATCTTTTGTTGCAGAAGTTGAAAAAAAACCTCCGACATATTGAATCTAGAAGTAGATAATAGAGCTCTCGCGGAAGAAGAAAAGGTTATTCCATTGTACTTATTGTTGATTACTAACTCGTCATTATTGCATTGCAGGATAACCAGAAATCAATACTTAACAAGCTTTGGATTATAATTGTCACCGAATGTTGACTTGATCTTGCAACCAAAAGTGAAACTTGGCGCTGCAGGGCATGAATTAGATTGCAAAAACGAGAAATATCAATTAAATCATCTTGACTGAATTAGTTATGACTTGTAATATATATTTACAGGGTTATAAACCTGTCGTGAAATTGAGTGTGATATACTTTGGTGAATTTTGAGTTGCATGATATGTCGATGCGAATTTTGTTCACTTGATTTTTAGAAGCATTGTTTGTTCGATAATTGCAAAATTAATGTGTGACAGGATTTTTTGTGATGTCTCAAAATATACAAAATTTGTTGTCTTATATTTCAACACTTTTTACTTCCTTTAATGAAGCACTACTGAAAATCGATAAACAAGTCTACCAAAATAAACTCCAGCAGCCTAAAAAACTATTTCCTCCTGAAACATAGAACCACTAGGCTAATTGCTTGACTTCAAGAAAAGTTAATCTGGCTAAACCACCACGCAGTAGCCACCCTTAAATTCCACAAATCAGAACACAGCCCCCATACAATCATAACTTGAATACAATCATGCCGCGCATTTAACCAACTAAATTTACTCCTTTTACTGAAGCACAGCAGATAGCATATACCCCGCACACATATATAAGCTTCTTTGAAAATTCCAACAGCAATGCCTCAAACAGGAACAACAAATTGCAAAAGCCTGCATACTACTAACACATGGTCCCGCCAAATTGCAGCGCGAATTATAATCATCAAGAGCATTGGACAATCAGAACCGTCAAAATAAGTAATGCAAAAACTGTCAAGTTGACAATAATAGCTATGCCAAACAACATACCACCTCCGAAAATACAGATTCTCCAGGGCATCTGCATGACTCCAAGTAACCTTGAAACTTGGCCACAAACACCACTAAGAAACCACCATTAAATGGCACATCTGCCCAAATAAACCAACACAAAAATACCAGCCTAATTCACTTATAATAAGTTGTAACCTTTTGCAATACATTGCCCCAAGCCACATACACAGATTTCCACTCAACCACAGCAGAAAGAAGCTTCAAGGGAAAATTCTTACTTAAAAACCTTTAAGTGCTACAGGGATAAGGTAAAATATTAATTCCCATCAGGCCACTTATTTGGGTAACAACAAAACAACTTAATTTCCCCAAATTCCATAACTTTAAAATATGATAGAAATCATCTTGCAGCTAAAATAGAAATGAAGAAGCCGGCAAGAAACTAAATAGAAAGCGAACATGAGTGCAGAAAAAGTGGAGTAACTGCTTCCCCAATAATTGATGCATGACTTGTGCAAATCAGTAGCGGATAAGGAAAGAAATTAAATTGTCTAAATAACACATTATTTAAAAAAAACTGATCAAAAAATGGCTATATATGGATTATTAGGGTTCTTCATAACCCATCTATTCCACCATCAATTTTACCCATTTTTCGAATGCGAAAATTCAAGTAATCGTACCTATATAATCTCTATAACCTACTATGTTACATCCCCATGAGTAATACTTCTCAAACTGTCAATTTGTTTTCGAATTTAACCTTTTATTTTTAAGACTGAGACAAATTCTGAAAACGGTGTTTCAAATGAGACCGAAAACTTGAGAGTGACCCGGATGATATATTGGTGTGAAGTGATTGCCCAATTAGATAATTAACCCTAAATCAAAAATATAAGATTATGTAAAAAAATCAAACAAAACATTCTTCTTTTCTATAAATATAGCCAACTTCCTTATGTTTTCTATATTGTCGAACCTTTACAGACCTATATTAAATATGTAACAAGATTCTATGTCATTTATTACCAGGTTGAAGTGATATATTATATTTATAACAACGTAAAAATATTAATAACATACTCTTTTTAAAATATAGAGAACCAATATAGCTAATACTGGTGAAGCACAATATTTTACATGTTGAACAAATTTTACACAATGTCCTACAGGACTAATTTATCTAATTTTGGTGAAGATGCTCTTATAACAACTTAAAATAATAATAACATACCATTTTGAAAATATAGACAGTACAATCGAAATAAAATGTCTTAGACTCTCTCCGACTATATAGAACTGATCTTAGCTAAATGTAATTAATTCATACTATAAAAAAAATATTATGTAAAAAAAATTAAAACAGGGTATTCACCTTATCAATAAATTTAGCCAAGCTCCTGATACAGACTATATTTGGCCAACCTCTATAAAGCTGTAGCAATATTCCACATCATCTATTATCATATTAAAATAAATATTTTTATTTATAATAAGTTGAAGTAATAATAACATATCATTTTTAAAATATATTCAATCAATGTAGTCACACTACCATTGAAACACAATGTTTTACGAGCTGGACAAATTTTATGTAATGTCTTATGGATCAAATTTATTCAATCATTTTTAGTCAACACTGTTGGAGATTCTCTTACAGGTTCAACAATTTTTACACAATTTTTTGCTGGTGCAATTTAGTCATTCATTTTTTCCCTAACACCTTTGGAGATGTTATAATGCTGGAAAATGCCATCAAATATTTATTCTTGATGGTCATGATAGGACCAGAAAATTATAAAAATATGTGTATTGATTATATAAAAACAAGTGTATGCATGAAAACGCCAATTACAATAAAATATATAGTGTTTGAATTCGAGAAAATGCGTGAATTATAACTTGAAAGCTTAGATCAATTCCAATCATGAAAAACTCTTAGCTAAAAAATAAATTGTCATATCAAAAATAAAAATAATAGATAATCTCATGAAAATATCACTCTCCAACCTTACTCTCCCATTATCTATAATTCTAACCAAACTCCTATAGATGACTATATTTGTCGAACCACTACGGGTCTGTAGCAAATGCCACGTCATTAGTTACCAAATTAAAACAATTTATAATATTTATAACAGCTTGAAATAGTAATAACATGCTATATTTAAAATATAGTCAATCACTATAGCGAGTACCATCAAATTTTACATAATGTCTTACATGTCAAATTTAGCCAACCACTATAGCTAATGACATTGGAGATGCTCTTAGAGCAACTCCAACCCTATAAAGTCCGTAGCTAAAAAATAAGTTAACATATCAAAATTTAAAAAAAAATAGATAACCTTCTCAAAATCTCACACTATAACCGTACACTCCTATTGTCTATAATTATACCCAATCCACTATATTTGTCAAACGGCTACAGATCTGTAACAAATGTCACTTCATCGACTATCATATCAAAATAATACATTCTATTTATAACAACTTGAAATAATAATAACATACCACTTTTTAGATATAGCTAATCAATATAACCAGTACTTGTGTTACAAGTTTACCAAATTTACATAATATCTTACCAGTCCAATTTAGTCCATCATTATAGTCAATCCCATTAGAGATGTTCTTAGTTGTGAAATATTAGCATGTATTATTTCATTCTAGTTGTGAAATACTAGGCTCTATCATCTCGTTTTCTGTTGCTAATAGCTTCTTGCTGGATATCCACAAATTACATGTAAAAAACACACTTTTATACTAAAAATAGTATTTCTCTATAAATACTAGAAATAGTATGTTAAACATAAAACTAGTAATTTTTATACCAAAAATAGTACGTTGGACATAAACCACTATTTTCTTCAATCAACCGATCTTCTCATATTTTGGTAAGGCAGAATTGTTGGAATGAATCTGGTTTACAATCTCTTTGGCTAAATTTGGTAGACTCTCATATTCATGTATAAAGCAGCATTGACAGTCAATACAAGGAACACGAATAATCTCAACATTGAAAAACATATCCATAAAAGATAGAGATACGACACACTCATATTTTGTTGTTAACTTTCTACAATGAGGATTTCTGATCATAAAATGATCATTGCAGCATTGGTGCTTTATCTGGCTCTGTATGGGGCAGTTGATGTTGTCAATTCTACGGCGCAAACATGTCACGACTGCGTTGATCTGTGCCTGAAAAATGGCAAGAACGATCAGAAGTGGGAAGGTCTTTATGCTAATTTGCCTGCATTTTACAAATGTGAAGAGTCTTGCTGCCAACCCCGAGAACGTCGAGCATCAAGTGGCGTCCCCTATACAATCACATTCCCTCCAGGGCCTAAATAACTCAATTTTCTTCCAACAACTATTTGTGTCAATGGATTAGTTCGATCCAAAAGGCTCCTAAAGTTTGGGTTATATTATAAGCTATTTAATCAAATAATCAAATAATAGTTTTGTTTATATTAACGATCCTTTCTTCTTACCTAATTGTTCACATATAAGCCACTTATTTTTTAGAAAAAAAGGTATTTTGTAAATGTGTACTATTTTCTGGAAATAAGTGATTTAATTTTGTATATAAGGAATGTAAAAGTCCAAAAATACATCAATTGTGTAGTATGTTTAGTTATAAATTACCTAACTTCGACTTTAGGAGACTCTTTTGTATATGGTTCTTATGGTTAATAAATATCTGCTCTAAGAAGAATCCTAATTTTCATTTTTTGTTTTTTGTTTTAGCATGAAAATAGTTGATCTCTAATGATTTGGTTAATTAATTTGGTTAATGAGGATTTTATGGATTAAACTTAAGATACATCTGTCATAATTTTCATTTATATATTTCCAACGACTCTACAAAAATTGACTGTGAATTTCAATTTCATTTCCTAATTTAACATTTCTAATATGTTCAATTTAGATTGTTTAAGGCCTTTTTAAAATGATTAACGTCAAAAATTTAAATATACACTCTTTATAAATAAGTGAAACGCCCTTTCATATAAGTATCGAATATCAAAGTACAAAAATTCATTTAGTATCATTTAAATTCTTTTATTTAATAATAATTATTATTATACTACTATGAAAAGACTTTTATATTGATCAGAAATTTGTAATGTAACGATTATCTCATCAACAGAATTACATTACCAACAAAACTATTCATTTTAATTTTTAAAACTCTAATAATTTAATTTAAGACACAACTTTATAAAATTTCTGTCATATTTTAGAATTGAAATAAATAAAGAGTTCATATTGATATTAAAATTGATTATGATATTGTAGTGTAACGATCATTCCACCAACAAATTTTACATTGCCCAACAAAATTTATTCGTTTTAATTTTAAAAATTCAAACAATTTAATTTACAGAACAACTCTATAAAATTCCTAACATACATTATTTCAGAATTCAAATTTATACTCTTCATTAATAAGCGAAACCCCCTTTCAGTAGAAAATCATAAATACCAAATATCAAAATTTTGTTATTTCCATATAACTTTTTTTATATAAAAAGTAATAATAATTATACTACTACGAAAAGATTTTCATATTGACCAAGATTTTGAAATGTAATGGTTATACCACCAACAGAATTATATTGCTAGCAAAACTATTTATTTTAATTTTTAAAACTCTAATAATTTAATTCACGACAAAATTTTATAAATTTCCTTTCATGTTTGAGAATTCAAATAAATAAGGATTTCATATTGATACCAGTATTCGATTGGGATTTCAATGGATTGTTTTTCATCTATGGATTTTAATGGATTGTATGTGATTTTGATTTGTGCGGATTCTCGATAAAATATCGCAGAGTTGATATGGATTCTTTAGGATTTAAGCACAATGCTTCAAAATCTCATGGATTTTGATGGGATTTCAAAAGACTTAAAATACACTGAGAAATGCCACAAAATCCGTCATTTTATGAAATCCAAAATAATCCATGAACATTTAATACCATCAGATTTTATTGGATTTTAAACAATCCTAATTGAATACCATCGTATTTTAAAGTATAATTTAAAATCCCAATTGAATACCACGAGATTTTGTAACATAATTTAAAATCTCAGTCGAATACCTCTAGATTTTGATGGATTTTAAACAATCCCAGTTGAATACCCTCGGATTTCATGAAGGCAAAAAAATGCGTTAAAATCTCAATCGAATACACTCCTGTAAAATTGAGAGTAAATTGAGAGTATAGACACTCACTCTCCATTTTAGTATCAATATGAAATCCTTATTTATATCGTATTTTGGTAAAATGAAAATGATGCCACTGCCCTTTATCCCCACACAACTCGTCTCTCACTATTAAACTTATTTTCAATTTCCTTTCTTACTATCTTTTAACTTTATCTTCTTTTGTTTAATTAAATCACTTGAATTGGGAGCCGGCCGGCGAGAAAGTCGGATCCGGGAGGAGTGTGTTCACGACGGTGGAGAAGGAGGCGGAGGATGATTGAGGCGCGGAAAGCGGTGATCTTTGATGATGATTATGATGAGGCTGTGAAGGCGAGATCGGCGGCGCGGCGATGGGACGAAAAGAGCGACGGAGAAGGTTAAGGTGAAGAATGTGAAGAAGTCGAAAATTTCGGTGGCCGAGGCGGAGACAAAGATCGATGCTGATGATTTAGCTTCATTTCTGGGTGATATATTCAATAACGGTGGTAGTCAAAAAGGATGGCGGTGACGGCGGTTGTTCCAGGATCCAAATGAGATCCGTGAGTCGGTTTCAGAAAGGAAGCATTAATTGTGCTTTAATTGAGGGCGTTAATTGTGCCTTAATTGGGCCATTTTTTGTGCCTTAATTGAGGATGTTAATATTTTGTTAATTGTGCCTTAATTAAAGGCTTAATTATCTCATTTATGAGTTATCATGTTTGTGGAATATTTTGACCGCAATTAAGTGTCTTTTATTGACGTGTTTTTTGGTTTTAATTGATTACCATATAATGCGTTTTTCTTGAATTATTTCCATATTATTTTTATCTTTAGTGTTTGCTGACTATTTTTTTAATGTCTACAATCATCCTACAGGTTCAACTTTAAATATTGCACTCTATGGAATTTCGGAGATAGCAGATGGAAAAGCACATAAATGTACAAGTCTTTCTAGGTATAAAGACTGATGAAAGTAGGAGCTTCAGATGATACGTGAGGTTTTTTGTAATTTCTTTGCAAAGGATGTATTTTGATTTGTTGGGTGCTCTTTTTTCCCCATGAGTTTTTTTCCCATAGGATTTTACTCTTGTGGGGTTTTAGCAAGGCCCAGTTGGTGGGATTTCTTTACAGACATTAAAGGCCATATCGTCTAAATGTCACGGAGTACTTGCTTACTCTTCGGTTAGATGGTATACTTTTGTGGATGAAAGAAACTCTATCCTGTCGGACATTATAATTTCGATACTTAATATCAATGGAAATTGATTTTCCTTTTCAAAAAAAAAATTGAGAGTAAAGAAAAGGGTTGTTTTGGTGATGTGGGTGAGGGTTCTTTTAGGGAAAATGACCGAGAGTTTCAAGGCAGAGATGGGTCTATCTCTCTCCCTCCCTCCCTCTCTATCTTTCTCCATGCCTGTTTATGTTAATTCTATTTTCATGTTACGAATTTGAGGAAAAATTACTCAAAGGGCTAATTTAATATGATTGTTGAGTTGTTGTCTTTTATACGAAAGTAATTATTTGGGAAAGTGTTTGCTGGTATTATTCTATCTAGAACTTGAAATGTAGTTATTTTGTTAGTGAAGAGCTTCTTGAATCATCAATGACTTCATTTTGTTTTTTATTTTTCAAAATAGTTTCGCTACATCCTTTTAACAATTGCCTTGAATTTGTTTTCGGTACTACTATATGTCCAAGTCCAATGCCTGGAATTCTTGTATAACGCATGTCTGTGATTTACGGTTTACCCTATTCATAGGTAAATCTGCTCAGCAGCACTGTTTTCTGGTTTGCTGCAGCTTTCTTCTCTCTATTTCTTAAATATTTTAATGTCATTTGGCCTTTTGTGACAACTTGTGAACATAATATAGTCAAAGACCACCTGTCTTATTGCTAAAGCAAATTTACTTGACTAGATAACTAAATTTATGGCAATGCATCTTGTCTGAATAAGGGGTTGCTAGAGGAGTTGGGTGGCAGCATCTAGGAGCATATATGAACCTTGGAGCATTTTTTCCGTGTGGAATTCTGATGGCATGTAAGTTTTTCATTGGAGATGGAAGGGCCTTAATTTGGACAGGTTTAGCTACTGCTTCGTTGCTGCAAATTTTGATGCTTATGATGATAACATTCTTCACAGATTGGAAGAAGCGGGTAGGGTTTGTTGCTAGTAAAATTACATATACTTATTGCTTTTTTACATCTCTTTTGCCTATTTGAATATGCTTTCATCTTGATATAAGAAATATGCAGAAGCTGATGAATTGAATATTCTAACATATGGTTTTTGTAGGTAGGAGCGGCAAGGAAGATGAGAATTGAGGGGCAATCTCACCTAACAAATTGAATAAGTAAACACTTCATTCTGAGGCTTCTAATAAAAATTTTCCTGGAAGAAGCTGTACTAATTCCTAATATAACACCAGTGCACCATAAAAAAAGGTTTAAAAGAGCAATCCCTTCTCTGGATTTTTATGATCTGAATATGCAGTTGTGAGTTGAATTAGAAATAGATTCACATATTCAGGGATCTAATTATATGCATATTTCGTTTAGCAGCACCAGAGATAGCACTCCTTGTGACCTGATAAGACGATCAGACACCATTGGAACACCTGGTTCAAGTACTAGGCCGGCATCCAATCAAATGAGCTGGAACATGATGCAGCAAATCCAAACCAGCCTTGAGATAGAAGTGTTCTTCGCATTTGCTCAACGGGAACAGCAACGACTTTTCATTGAGAAGTATGTCACAGTCTCTACTATATTGATATGGTAATTATGTTTCCAAGCATCTTAGACCTTGCTTAATGATTATGCTATCGTTCTTTTATTATTTCAGGTACAACTTTGATGTTGTGAATGATTTACCCTTCCCGGGACGCTATGAATGGGTGAGTGTGCACCCCTAAGCTTGAGCCAAACGAATAACTCGGAATCTGAGATCACCCTTTGCAGTTGATTTCACCCTTTTCAGTTGAATTAAAATATTGTAGGACTCGTAGATACATCTTTCTATGTATATAATCTTACATAGAAACTGTAATTAGAAATAATTTTATTGATATATTTATCAATTCATTATTTGGTTGGGTGAATTATTTAAAATCATTTGTTTGTACATAAACCATTGTTTAATACAAAGAAACACAACATACACCAAAAAAATAATTGTGTGAAAGGCTTTTATGTGTTGCATGTGTTTCTAAAACCACTTGTGGACTTACTTATATAACAACAGTATTGATTAAGAAAATAATTGTGTAAACTAAATAAAACAACTCTTTATATTTGAAGAACTATTGTCTTTACCCTTGAACAACAACATGTCTTATTATAAATTAGTTGACTAAATTGATTTCAGACAAGGGTCTTTAAACTTAGTGATGTTGTTTCTGGGTGTTACACAATGATTTCCATAACATGGGGCATTTGTTAAAAAAAACCATTGTGCAAAGAATGTTACATTGAGTGTTTTCTTTACACAAATGGTTGTGTAAATTCATTACTACAATGGTTCCTGTTTTAGTTAAAACTTGTTAAAATGTTAAAAGAATCAGAGTTTCTCGTGTAAATAAACCGTTGTCTTCTTCGACTAACAACAACAGTTTGTTCATATGAAAGGCTTGATATAGATGTTTTGTTACAAGACTTTTTTTTCAAACTACTGTGGTTTCTAGGTATCACACAACACAACGTTATAACACGACTTTAGAGTGAGGCAACTCACACAACACATTTCGTACCGTTGTCTGATATGCATAACAGACGGCGGCTCAATAGACAACACGAAAACAGGGTATTAGACAACGAGCAAAAACCGTTGTCTGATTCGCTTTCTCTTGTAGTGAAACAGTACTAATATTACAAATATTAATTTAAAAAAATCTAAAAAAGTGTTGATGACACACAAATTTTCAATTTTTCATATATGCTAACTAATTAAGTACATGTATATATATTATTATAAATTTTGGGGCTCTGGAGGCCTTAGATCATTACCTGACTTGCTTGTACTATGAGCTGGCCCTGCTTTGTGCCAGTAGATTTCGAGAAGCATTATGAACATGTAAAGTGAAAGCGTTTCAATCTGTCTAAAAACAATGTTAGGAAGTAACATTCCTATAATCCAGTGGACGATCAATATATCTTAGTTAATAATTGCGGAGTGAGTGAGTTATTTTCTTTCAGATGTCAAAGCATCCTGCAAGTGAGTAGAATTAGTTTTCCATCACTATCTTTTCTATGAAACAAAATGACTCACATTAATTCAGTGTTCTGCTTATGAGTAGAATTAACTTCTGTGCTTCACGAAGTAGGTAGTCGACATTTCATCTGAAAACTTTGGAATCTTGATGTTAATATCAGATTCTGCATCTGCTGACTTTTCAGTGGCGGAACCAAAAATTGATAAGACACTTCACCTTGCAAATATGTAGATGCATTTAATTTAAACGTATTCAATGTGGCCATACAGATTCAATTAAGATATTTCACATGGTTTCTATGAGACTACAAATTATGTACCCAGTGGAGGAACCAGAGGGGGGCTAGAGGATGCTAGAGCCCCCCCCCCCCCCCCCCAATCTTAAAAACAGTGTATATTTTTTTTAAGCCCCCGCTGAATTAGTGATGTCACTAAATTATAAATGTCATAGAGAGGGACTTATTGTAAAAAAAGAAAAGAGAAGGCACTTAGTCTAAACAGATTCTAATAAACAAATACATTCAAACAGATACACTCAGAGCAACTCCAACAAACTCCTTAACTTTTCTCTAAAAATAATATAAACTATCAACTTTTAATTATTTAAGAGGTAAAATTACATAATAAAAATAATATAAAAAATAGTTAAAAGGGAGAGTGTGCTCCTCATTGTTGAGGAAGCAAATAGAGCTCCTAAGTTTTTGAAATGGTGCTAACAGCTTGTTGGAGTTCATCTCATCTCCATATTATTCAAATTTTGGTTAAAAAGCCCATATGAAGAAGCATTTGTACATGCTCTCATGAGTTCATTTCATCTCTATGATGTGAGAGCGGATAAAGATTAATCTGGACTTCAAAGTATAAGAAATCTTTCTGTCATGATGGTTAAGACACACAGACACACTACTTATCCCTTAGTTTATCTTCTAGTTGAGTTAGTTTTGGTTTTACCCGTTGTCATTGCTACTGTTGAGAGAGCTTTTTCTCCTATGAAAACAATCAAAACTTATCAGCGTAATAGGATCGGAGATGCATGACTGAATGATAGTACGATGATATATATTGAGAAAGCTATTTATGCAAGTATTGAACAACAAATTTCAGCCCCCCTAACTCTTATTCCTTGTTCCGCCACTGTCTGTACCTATTACTATATTAGATCAAGGTCGTCATGCTCATTGATCTTTGATCCAAGACAAGTTCAGTAGCCAGTATGCAAAACCACTACTTCAGACATTACTGGCCTCCGAGAAGCTGGTAACTGCGTGCACCTCAAGGCAAGATTTATAACCTTTTTAACATAATCTGTATCATATTCACTGGGATCTAGTTTCTCATCTAGCAAGTCAAGATGTCTATCATCTTCATGCAACTGCAAGGCCTGCAGTGACAGTATGAAATGTAAAGCACACCTAGCAAATAATGACATAAATCAACTTTCTCAGTCAAGTGTCCGTGAATTGCATATTCAAGTAGTGAATCATTGACGGACTCAATCTTCACATGAGTGCAGTGAAGGCCCCTTATGATTTCAAGGACAACAATTCCGAAGCTATAAGTATCAACTTTCTCAGTCAAGTGTCCGTGAATTGCATATTCTAGTTCTGTGTAGCCCCTAATATGTTGGATTATGTTTTCTTACTAAAGTTGTCGATTGTTGTGGAGTTACATTTTCCAAAGTCCACTATCCTAGATTATATTGCAATTGTTAACATATATAAGAAAGTGTAAAGATTGTTGGTTAACTTACAATGTTCCAACATATTTAGAACTAATTTGATGACTGTGATCCTCCTTTGTTAGTCTTGCCAACCCAAAATCTGCAATTTTAGGTTGAAAGCCATCATCGAGTAAAATGTTGCTAGATTTGATATCTCTATGTATGATACATGAATGAAATTCTTCGTGAAGATATGCAAGGCCCCTGGCTATGCCGAGAATAATGTCAGCACGTTGTTTCCAAGTAAGAGTCCCCTGTTTTTCACCGGGCAAATAGAAGCCTTGAGGCCTTAAAGAAAACAACACACACACACACATACTCACACACACACACACACACACATATATATATATATATATCAAGATTGTTCACGAGAAGTACCTCGTGTATATGGTTAGGTTTACTCACGATATAAGAATTTATCAAGGCTTCCATTTGCCATGTATTCGAAGACAAGAAGTATCTCTGATCCTTTGTGACTGCATCCCAGTAATCAGATGACATTCCGGTGATGAATATTACTTGTAAGCCTAACTTCACTCTGAAAATCTGCTTTTGCTTTGTCTGAAGTTAGAGCATGTTTCTTTACTACAACTACATCTCCAGTTTCTGTAATTCCCTGTTTATTGACATAACCAGATAACATTTATCAAGCGTTCATAAAAATTAAATGATTGTATGTGAGGGATCACCTTATATATGTAGAATCCAGCTGCCATTTCTCTAGAAGCACACCAGTTTCCAATACATTGAAACCACACAACTTGACAATTCCAGCAGATCAATTATTCTGGCTTCAAAGCTTCACACACGCTGTTCACACACACATCAATGTTGAAGGCTGGCTATAAATAGCATCGTTCATTTCAGTAGCATGTATGTGAGATAAAAAAACACAAGCTTATGTATCTAAAAATATAGTTTAGAGGGTTTGTTTTTGTATTGCAGTTGAGTGAGAGTTACTCCTCATGCATGTAATTCTATTTTCTGTTAAATAGAAGAGTTTTCAAACCCCAACAAGTGGTATCAGAGCCTCTTACAAGGTGTTGTGTTCACGTCATTCAAGCTGCTGTGTTCACGTAGGAGAAGAAGACACTGTTCACGCCGGAGACGAAGGACGGTTCACATATAGATAGCTACTGTTCATGCGGTACTGTTCATAGACCCAGAAAGTACCTATCCTACCATTTTCGACCCTTCCGGATCCAACGGAGAGCTCTATTTATCCTGATTCAGCATATATAGTCAGGTACAAGAGAAGTTTTTATTATAATGGCAAATTCATCAGCAGATACTATGATTGCACTCACTTCCACAAACTACAACATGTGGAAACCTCGGATGGAGGATTTGTTAAATTTGAAGGATTTAGCAGAGCCTCTCGAAAATAAAGGTGACAAACCCGATAAAATGACTGATGAAGAATGGGCCAGAATGAATCGAAAAACTGTCGCACAAATTCGTCAGTGGATCGATCATAGTGTATTCCATCATGTTGCTCAGGAGCAAAGTGCATACAAACTCTGGGAGAAGCTTAGTAGCATGTACCAAGCAAAAACTGCTCGAAATAAGACGCTGCTAATGAGACGACTAGTGAACCATAAATTGCGAGGTGGTATCTCAGTAACGGAGCACACGAGTCAATTTCAGGATCTCGTGAATCAACTAAGCGCTTCCGGATGGATTCTTAAAGACGAGGAGCAAGCGATATTACTCCTAAGTTCTCTACCTGATAGTTGGGAGACCCTTGTTGTCACTCTAAGTAATTCTGCCCCAAACGGTAATGTGACTATGCAGATGGTAACAGATGCATTGAAAAATGAGGAAGCTCGGAGGAAAGAAGCTGGGACTGATGAATCATATGCCCTGGTTTCAGAAACTAACAAACAAGAGTGGGGCAAAAACAGAGGTAGAGGACGAGGACGAGGTAGAGGCAGAGGCAGAGGCAGAGGTCAAAGCAGAGGCAGATCGCAAGTTCGAGGGAGATCAAGAGAGCGGGAAAAGTCTGTTGATTCATCCTCTTGGTTCGAAGGCTATTGCAACCATTGTAATCGTTATGGCCACAGAAAGAGGGATTGCCAAAAGTTACTACGGGAACAGTCCCAGACGAGCCAGAGTTCGGAAAATAAAGATGGTGAGACCATGGTTACTATGTCATCGGATATAGCACTTGTTACATGTGGAGAAGAAGCATGCCTACATGTAGGTACCAATGATATCGAGTGGGTGATTGATACTGCTGCATCATATCATGCCACTCCCCACAGGGATCTATTCACAACTTATAAATCTGAAGACCATGGTACTGTGAAGATGGGAAACACGAGTTTCTCAAATATTATTGGCGTTGGTGATGTACACTTAAGAACCGACATTGGGTGTACACTTGTATTGAAGGACGTTCGACATGTTCCAGATCTGAGATTTAATTTAATTTCAGGAGTAGCTTTGGATCGTCAAGGCTATGAAAATCAATTTAAAGAAGGTACGTGGAAGTTATCTAAAGGTTCTATGATTGTTGCAAGAGGAAATATTTGTGGTAGTCTTTATAAAACCTATGTGAAGTCATGTCAGCCTAGTCTAAATGTTATTGAAGAAGAGACGCCGGCAAACCTGTGGCATCGAAGATTGGGTCACATGAGCGTGAAGGGACTAACAACTCTTGCAAAGAAGGAAGCCATCTCTATTGACAAAGATGTTTCCCTGGATCCATGCGAGCATTGTCTATTCGGGAAACAACATCGAGTTTCTTTCAGTACTACTAGAAAGAATCATTCTGAGTTACTCAGCCTTGTCCACTCAGATGTATGTGGACCTATTGAAGAAGACTCACTTGGTGGCAGTAGGTACTTTGTAACATTCATTGATGACGCATCACGAAAGGTATGGGCCTATTGTCTAAAAACGAAGGATCAAGTTTTTGACCGCTTCAAAATATTTCATGCTATGGTAGAAAGAGAGACAGGAAAAAAGTTGAAGTGTCTCCGATCTGATAATGGAGGTGAGTACACGTCTCGGGAATTCTCAACATATTGTGCTCAACATGGAATCCGACACGAGAAGACGGTGCCAAGGACCCCACAACATAATGGTGTTGCTGAAAGAATGAATTGCACTATTGTAGAGAAAGTACGATGCATGCTCAGTATGGCTAAACTAGCAAAGCCATTCTGGGGAGAAGCTGTGCTCACAGCCTGTTATCTTATAAACAGGTCACCCTCAGTTCCACTGAACTTTGAAGTTCCGGAGAAAAAATGGTCAGGGAAAGACATTTCTTATTCACACTTGAAAGTGTTTGGATGCAAGGCATTTGTGCATGTTTCAAAGGAATTGAGACAGAAGCTTGATCTCAAGTCAAATCCATGCATCTTCGTCGGTTATGGAGATCAAGATTTTGGTTACCGGCTGTGGGATCCCGAAATAAAGAAAGTTATTCGAAGCAGAGACGTGATCTTTTATGAAAACCAGTTTCATGAGACTACTCCAACAAATCTAAAACAACAAATATCTCAAGCTCCAGAAGATGTTCCTGTATCTTCACATATTCCTGTTAATAATGAGGAAGAGAATGATAATATTGAACAAGAAAATGATGACCCAAATGATGTTAATGATGGCCCAGAAGATTTTAACGATGATCGAGATGAAGAAATTCTGGAGCAGGGGGAGCTTTCTTCTGAAGGTGTAGTTGGAAATACTCAAGTTTGACGGACTACTAGAGGTCCAGTTCCACAAAGAAAATACTCGACATCTGAATGGATCCTTCTTACCAGCGAGGGGGAGCCAGAGAGCTTTGAAGAAGCTCAATCTCATCAGGACAAGTCTAATTGGTGGAAAGCTATGGAAGACGAGATGAAATCTTTGCAGAAGAATCAAACTTATGAATTGGTGAAACTTCCCGAAGGAAAGAAAGCCTTGAAAAATAAATGGGTTTTCAAGTTAAAGAAAAATGCCGAAGGTAATATTGTGAAGCACAAGGCAAGACTCGTGGTCAAAGGATTCCAACAAAAGCAAGGAATTGACTTTGACGAGATTTTTTCGCTAGTTGTGAAGATGATGTCAATTCGAGTTGTACTTGGGTTGGTTGCTAGTCTAAATCTTGAACTCGAGCAAATGGACGTGAAAACAGCATTTCTTCATGGTGATTTGGAAGAAGAAATTTACATGGAGCAGCCCGAAGGTTTCAAAGTTCCAAAGAAAGAGCATCTTATTTTCAAATTAAAGAAGAGCCTTTACGGTCTCAAACAAGCTCCTAGGCAATGGTACAAGAAATTTGACTCATTTATGGAGAAACATCAATACAAGAGAACGATTGCAGACCACTGTGTGTATCTAAAAAAGTTTCCAGATGGAAAATTTGTCATCCTTTTGTTATATGTGGATGATATGCTGATAGTGGGTCAAGATATTAACATGATCAACAACTTGAAGAAGGATTTGTCTAAGTTTTTTGATATGAAAGACCTAGGCCCGGCACAACAGATTTTGGGCATGAAAATCATTCGTGACAGGAAGGCAAGGAAGTTGTTCTTATCACAAAAGGAGTATGTTGAACGTGTAATCAAAAGGTTCAACATGAAAAATGCCAAGCCTGTAGGTACTCCGCTATCTAATCACTTCAAGTTAAGCAAGAAAAGTTGTCCTTCAACTGAGAAAGAAAAGAAGATGATGAAAGATGTGCCCTATTCCTCAGCTGTAGGTAGTTTAATGTATGCAATGGTGTGTACAAGACCTGATATTGCTCATGCTGTTGGTGTTGTGAGTAGGTACTTATCAAATCCAGGAAGAGAACACTGGGAAGCTGTTAAATGGATACTACGGTATTTGAAAGGAACATCAAAACTATGTTTGTGCTATGGGGGAGCGAAACCAATCTTGGAAGGTTATACGGATGCTGATATGGCAGGAGATCTTGATAGTAGAAAATCTACTTCAAGTTACATATTCACACTAGCAGGGGGAGCAGTCTCATGGCAATCTAAATTGCAGAAATGTGTAGCATTATCTACGACAGAGGCCGAATACATTGCCATGACAGAAGCTGGTAAAGAACTTAAGTGGCTGAAAGGATTTCTCCAAGAGTTGGGTTTTCCGCAAAAGGAGTACATCATTCATTGTGATAGCCAGAGTGCTATGGATCTTAGCAAGAACTCCATGTATCATTCACGCACAAAACATATTAATGTTCGATATCACTGGCTTAGAGATGCAGCCGAGCAACAAGAGTTCAAGCTTTCAAAAATCAACACAAATAAGAATCCAGCAGATATGTTAACAAAAGCAGTTGCTCGAGAAAAGATAGGATTATGCCGAGACATAATCGGGATGGATTGTAAATGACTGTTGGCTCAAAAATACAGCTGGAGGGGGAGAATTGTAGAATCCAGCTGCCATTTCTCTAGAAGCACACCAGTTTCCAATACATTGAAACCACACAACTTGACAATTCCAGCAGATCAATTATTCCGGCTTCAAAGCTTCACACACGCTGTTCACACACACATCAATGTTGAAGGCTGGCTATAAATAGCATCGTTCATTTCAGTAGCATGTATGTGAGATAAAAAAACACAAGCTTATGTATCTAAAAATATAGTTCAGAGGGTTTGTTTTTGTATTGCAGTTGAGTGAGAGTTACTCCTCATGCATGTAATTCTATTTTCTGTTAAATAGAAGAGTTTTCAAACCCCAACAATATACAGCCTCAAAACCTCCTTCTCCTATTTTGTTATCTTGGCTAAAACTCTTTGTCGCTGATTTTAATTTTTTAAATCGGTAAATAACTGGACCCTGCAACTGGGTTACTCGTAATACGTCACCTAGTACTATAAACAATCTATTAAGAACATGGTGATTAATGCAATCAGAGGTTAATGTTAACTTAATCATTCTTATTTACCTCTTTCCTCTAGCTTCGCCTTCCTGACTAGTTGATACCATAAAACTGAAGCCATTATAAGGAGCAGAAAGCAAAAACCACCAACAATCCCAAGAATCGATCTTTTTGCACTTGAACTTCCTGGAATATACAAATTCACTGATCACATAGTCTTCCATATACCATATTTTCAGGAAAATGTAAATGTGACCAGACCTAATTACCTCTGCTAATGATCTTTCCAAAAAATAAGATATAAAAGTAAAAATGTAATATGAGAGTACCTCAGGTTAGATCACGTATTACCTCCTCCTATGTACGGTGTGATATTATTTATGTTGTTATCCGCGAAAAATGAGCCGTTAGAGTATCTGAGAAAACAGCCTGCTTCTACAAAAATTCCCCCTGGTTGTGGAATATATATATATATATATATATATATATATATATATATATATATATATATATATATATATATATATATAGGGATAGTATCAAATAAAAAATTTTTTAAGTTACAAACTTAAAAACTTTTTTTTTATTCTCTAATCGTGTTAATCCTTAGTTATAAAAAGTATCCATGTTAGAAAATTCTTGAAAAAACATCACAATTTTTAAAAATAACACATAAATAAATCGCGCATCCAACACATTTATAACTGGGGTTCAACATCGGGTGTAGAACACTAATTATCATTATGTTGAATATATCTATAAAGATGTTTAAACTATACCTCTGGGATTTGGGTAGGGTCTAGAACATAAATATTAGTTATATGATATGTTTAACTTAGTTCTTACATGATTTCAAAAAAAAAAAACTTAGTTCTTACATTGAAAAATTAGTTTATGCATTTCTCCAACACGATTTTAATCGATGTTCAAAAAAATATGTTAAAAAATGTTGAACTCAAATTATATATGTGTTGAACGCATAAAGTTTGTAAGTTTGTACCAGAACCTCCTCCTATATATATATATATATATATATATGTATATATATATGTATATATATGTGTGTGTGTGTGTGTGTCAAGCAACTTTTGCAAACACTCTGGCTTATAGTCTCCACTAGAGGTGGCAAATGTGGTTTTGGTTCTTATAAAATGGATTTAATTTGGATAAATGAATCAAAAACATTTCCAAACCATATATTAATAAATGTGGTTATGGTTTTAGTTTGAATTATGGATAAACTAGTTTATAAGTAAAAATAAGTATTATATAATGAGCAAAAATTAATACACTCAAGTGACAATATAATGTATAGTAAATATAACAATAGTGTGTGTGGGTGTGTGAGTTGATGTAGTGGTTCAAGCTCTTCGCTTATTCAAGAAAAGTCATGATTTCGAATCATGGCATGTGCATGTGTTGTAACTAGCAAAAAGAACATAATAGTGTGTGTGAAGAGTTATAAGAAATTTTAAAAGTGAGAAACAAATGTAGTTAGATCCATATTTTGTGAGAAATGTGAGACTAGAAACCAAACCAAATCCATTTTCCTAAATGTGATTTCATATGGATCCAAATGCACAATTTTGGTTTGGTTTGGTTTGGATTGGTTTAATGGCTTTGCAACCATATTGCCACCTCTAGTCTCCACGCACGGAGCCACAGCATATACAGTTGGTGTTGTACCATCACTCAACACTTGCCTTTTTGCTGCTGCGAAGTAATTCTTCATCTTTGGCGTGGCAGCAACAATTTCTGTTAATAGCCCTTGAGCTATTGGACTGAAAGCACCTGGCTCAGCCATACTATGATTGTAGCTACAAACCAAAACAGGGCTTTCAAGTGCTATCTCTTAGTAGAAGTTGTGAATCCCATACCTGTACTTATCATAAACCATAAGGCATTAATTATAGAAAAATAATAGTAAGGGGTCATATGTTAAATCTAAATTTCAGAATTGGAAGAGTAAGACCTGAGGAAGCATCCTTGGTATATGAAGTGAGTACCAACTATTGCAGTATTGCACTTTCGTCTAATTTCAATGACGCCAATATCAAAGCAAGCCAGACAATCCGTAGTTGAGAGATAGTTCCTACACTGAGCCATCCCGAACATGTCTGTTTCATATGTTGTCACGAAATGTGCATTAGACAACTGTTTTCTCATGTCTTCGAAGGTCTTGTTAACACTGTTTAAGAAAATCGGCAGGTCCACGGATACTTTTAAGCCAGTGCATTTTCCTAGTAGCTCTTCGACTTGAGAGTCTGATGTAATTCCTTTCATTATCACCGATACAATCACAAAAGCATGGCCAAGCATCATAGTACTCTTCATTCTCTCATCCTATTTAATTGTGCTTTGAACAAAAAGCTATGAGTTCAGAGTCTTGATAAGTGTATCAGTTTAGCTGTATTGTTTTTAATAGCTAGATCAAGGAACTCTTATATCAATTGTTAGAACCAGTGCAAGTTCATATTAGATCATTGTCAATGTCATTGGAATTTTATAACGTACAATATTATAAAGGACTGGGATATAGCCTAGTTGCAATTGCAAACGTATATCGTCTTAAGAATTGCGCTTGCCTTACAGATACATCATACTTAAGTCAACTAATTTTCGGATTGCCAATGTCAAAGTTGTCTGCTACAACAAATTTGATAAAGAAGTCGAATTCCTAAAATGTAATTTCTGATTTCAATTTGCACGATGCATTATTAGCCCGCAACATAATCTAGGTAACTTATTATGTATCTGCCACTGCCGGCTGCCAATTTGTCTGATTAACAAGGCTACGACAGAGACTGTACTAATTGCCCTGTTAACTCTGCAATCCAGTATACAAATTTCAGAAGTGAGGAGAAGGTTGGCGCTTTATTATTATTTGTATTCGGATATTATGGTATTAGTTTAATACAAAATCAACAGAAGATAATGGTGGCGTGAAGGTTTATGTGATTGGGAAGGAGATTGATTAACATATTCCAAGTCAAAACCAACATGTTTCTGGTTGATTAATAATTTAGTATAATAAAGGTGACCTCTCATTTCTGGTTGAATAATTCGGTATGTGATAATCTGATTCTGATTGATGACTTATTGAAAACTCTAAATACTTCTCTGGTATCTGAGTCTATCATCGTATCAGTAATGTCTGATCTTAAATCTTAAAGAAAAGGTGAAAAGATCTACTCGTATTTGTTTTGAACTGTAACTTGAAAGATTAGTGTCGAATACAAATTGCATTCAACAATATATCATACATGCATTAGCGTCAGTATTTCTGGCTTGGTCTAGATTTTTCACCTTTGTATTTCCGGTGATCAAGCTTTGTACCAGTAGATTTCGAGAAGAATTATGAACAAGTAAAGTTAAAGCATTTCAATCTGTCTAAAGACAAGGTTAGGAGGTAACATGCATTCCCATACATAAGAGCGCGATCAATATATTTTTATTAACAAATCCAGAGTGAGTGAGTTATTTTCTTTCAGATGTCAAAGCATTCTGCAAGTGAGTAGAATTAGTTTCCCATCACTATCTTGTCCATGAAACAAAATGACTCATGTGAATTCCGGGCTCTGCTTTTGCTGATTGCTCACAGCTGCTTCGGCGCTTCACCAAGCAGGCAGTGGCCGAACCAGATGGGGGCTAGGAGATGCTAGAGCCCCCCTAACCTCGAAAAAACAGTGTATATTTTTTTTTCAACCCCCGCTGAATTAGTGATGTCAATATAATTTTTTTTAGCCCCCGCTGAATTATAAATGTCATAGAGAGGGACTTATTATTAAAAAAAAAAAGGCACTTAGTCTAAAGAGAGTCTAATTAACAAATACATTCAAACAGATACACTCAGAGCAACTCCAACAAACTCTAACTTGTCTCTAAAAAAAATATAAACAATCAACTCTTAACTATTTATGAGGTAAAATTACACAATATCTCCAACAATATTCCCTACATACGCTCTCTATCTTGGCAATTACCAATTAATTGTCGACTTTTCATCTCAACACTTTGGAATCTTGATGTTAATACTAGATTCTCCATTTCAGTGGCGGAACCAAAAATTGATATGACACTTTGCCTTGCAAATATGTACATGCATTTAATTTAAATGTATTCACCGTGGCCATACAGATTTCAGGTATTTCACACGGTTTTTTTAACAAACTAAAACTACTGTCTTTATTACTATATCAAACCAAGGTTGGCATGATCATTGATCTTTGCTCCAAGTCAAGTCCACTAGCTAGTAAGCAAAACCACTACTTCAGACATTGCAGGCCTCCGAGAAGCCGGCAATTGGGTGCACATTAAGGCAATATCGATAATCTTCTTAACATATTCTGTATCATACTCGTTTGGATCTAGTTTCTCATCTACCAAATCGAGATGCTTCTCATCTTCGTCCAACTTCCAGGCCTGTGACATTATGAAATAAACACACCTAGCAAATAACGAAATAAAGATTGTGTTCACGTAAATAAATTTTGCTTACATAGTCAAGTAGTGAATTATTGACCGACTCAATCTTCACATCAGTACAATGAAGGCCACTTATAATTTCAAGAACAACAATTCCGAAGCTATAGGTATCAACTTTCTCAGTCAAGTGTCCATGAATTGCATATTCTGGTGCTGTGTAGCCCCTGATATGTTGAATTAAGTTTTATTACTAAATTTGTCAATTGCTGTGGAGTTGCATTCTCCAAAATACAACTATCGGAGATAATACTGCAATTGTAAACATATATAAGAAAGTGTAAATTATGTTGGTTAACTTACAATGTTCCAACATATTTAGAACTAATTTCATGACTTCGATCCTCCATTGTTAGTCTTGCCAACCCAAAATCTGCAATTTTTGGTTGAAAACCATCATCGAGTAAAATGTTGCTAGATTTGATATCTCTATGTATGATACATGAATGAAATTCTTCGTGAAGATATGCAAGGCCCCTCGCTATGCCAAGAATAATGTCAGCACGTTGTTTCCAATTAAGAGTCCCATGTTTTTCACCTGCCAAATAGGGGCATATATTAGCAAAATGCCTTTAGGCCTTGAAGAAAAGAACATATATATATATATATATATATATATATATATATATATATATATATATATCAAGATTGTTCACGAGAAGTATCTTGTGTATATGGTTAGGTTTACTCACCATATAAGAAGTTATCAAGGCTTCCATTTGCCATGTATTCGAAGACAAGAAGTAGCTCTGATCCTTTGTGACTGCATCCCAGTAATCGGATAACATTCCGGTGATGAATATTACTTATGAGCCTAACTTCATTCTTAAAATCTGCTTTTGCTTTGTCTGAAGTTAGAGCATGTTTCTTTACTGCAACTACATCTCCGGTTTCTGTAATTCCCTGTTTATTGACATAACCAGATAAGATTTATCAGGCGTTCATCAAAATTTGATGATTATAAGTGAGGGGTCACCTTATATACATCCGCAAAACCTCCTTCTCCTATTTTGTAATCTTGGCTAAAACTCTTTGTCGCTGATTTTAAATCTCTATAACGGTAAATAACTGGAACCTGCAGCTGGGTTACTCGTAATACATCACCTAGTACAGAAAACAATCTATTAAGAACATGGTGATTAATGCAATCAGAGGTTAATGTTAACTTAATCATGCTTAGTTACCTCTTTCAGCTAGCTTCGCCTTCCTGACTAATTGATACCATAAAGCCGAAGCAATTATAAGGAACAGAAAGCATAAACCACCAACAATCCCGGGGATCAGTCTTTTTGCACTTGAACTTCCTGGAATATACAAATTTACTAATCACTTAATCTTCCAAATATCGTATTTTGAAGCAAATATAAATGTGATCAGACCTTATTACCTCTACTAGTGATCTTTCCAAAAAAATTATTGAGATAAAAGTAAATACTCCTATGTAATGTGAGAATAACTGAGGGCAGATCACGTATTACCTCCTATGTATGGTGTGATATTAGTTATGTGGCTTTCAGCGAAAAATGAGCTGTCAGAGTATCTGAGAAAACAACCTGCTTCTGCAAAACTTCCCCCTGGTTGCGGAAGACATGTTTTCAAGTTAGTATATATCCGTGTCAAGCAACTTCTGCAATCACTTTGGCTTATAGTCTCCACACACTGCGCCACAGCATAAACTGTTAGTGTTGCACCATTACTAAACACTTGCCTTTTTCCGGCTGCAAAGTAATTCTTAATTTTTGGTGTGGCAGCAACGATTCCTGTTAACAGCCCTTGAACTATTGGACTGAAAATACTTGGCTCAGCCACACTTTGATTGTAGCTGCAAACTAAAACAGGGTTTTCAAAGGTTATCTCCTTGTAGAAGTTGTGAATCCCATACCTGTCTTTTATCATAAACCGCAAGGCATTTATTATTAAAAAGCATTAGTTTATTACCAAGGGGTCATATGTCAAATCCAAATTTTATGGATTGGAAGAGTTAAGACCTGAGAAAGCATCCTTGGTATATGAAGTGAGCAGCGTCCACCACAGCATTGCACTTCCGTCTGATTTGAGTGACGCCAGCATCAAAGCAAGCCAAACAATCCGCAGTTGAGAGATAGTTCCTGCACTGAGCCATCCCGAACACATCTGTTTCATATGTCGTCGCAAATTGTGCATTAGACAGTTGTTTTCTCATGTCTCCGAGGGTCTTGTTAACACTGCCTAAGAAAATCGACAGGTCTGTTGTTACTTTAAATCTACTGCACCGCTCTAGTAGCTCTTCCGCCTGAGAGTCTGATGTAATTCTTGTTATGATCGACGATACAATCACAAAAGTAAGGCCAAGCATGATAGAACTCTTCATTCTCATCCTATTTAGTCTTGATCATATACTGTCTTCCCTTCCCCTCGTGACAACATTATGGATTCGAATCCTCCAGTAGGGCAGAGGCCCTTTTTAAGAACTCCACTTGCCTTACTTTACATCGTACTCAAGTCAACTGATTTTTGGATTGCCAATGTCAAAGTTGTCTGCTGCAAATTTGTCTGATCAACAAGACTGTGACAGAGACTGCACAGATATTAAGATTTGTTTAAGCAAAATTGTCTAGAACTTCGATTGATTCGCATGTTGTTTGCTATTATAAACTGAGATTGAGGAAGTGTTCTCAAGTTGCCTACCTAAGTCGTCACGTAGTGTTAGTTGAACAAGTTACCTTATGCTTGTAAATCACAACCTAAGATATTTTTTCTGAGTTAAGGAACAGAGGACAGTGGACTCTTTATTATTATTATCTTTATCGGGATATTATTGAATTAATTTTAGACAAAGTCAGAATTAGAATAACATAAGCTAACATGTGTCTGATTGATGAATGAATTAGTATTATAAAGCCTACTACTGGTTTCTGGTTGAATAATCCGTTAGGTGTTAAGGAAAGGCTTTTTACCAGGATTGTAATATTCTAACAACTTCCCTGGTATACGAGTTTCTCATCGTATGTTCTCAAGTCCTACTTAAACTTTAATTCAGAAGAATAGCGTCGAAAACAGATTGCATTCAACAAAGATAGGACGTATCATATCATCACTGTTATGTTGTGTTTGGTTGGGGAGAATAGAATGGAATGAAATGAGTAAAAATACTTGAAACTAATAAAGATAGGAAGAAAGCTTTGAAAAAAAATTAGAGGAAGTGCAAAATTGCTATGATGAGATTTGAAAAGAAATCGAGGATAGGAGAGAATGGCGCATTCCATCTTAAATTGTAGGTGTGATATCTCGCACATGATGTGAGGAATGAAATGGAGGAAAGAATGAAATTTCTTAAAAATTGTCCATATAATAGTTCGTTTTTCATTCCATTCTTTCCGGAATCATTCACGCCAACCAAACACAACATTATATTCAGAATGCGATCAGTATATTTTTATTTATGAGTCCAGAATGAGTGAGTTAATTTTTTTCGGATGTCATAGCATTCTGCAAGTGAGTAGAATTACTTTGCCATCACTAGCTTGTCCAGGAAACAAAATGACTACAGACACGAATTTCGGGTTCAGGTTCTGTTTTTGCTGATTGCTCACTGCTTCGGTGATTCATGAAGCAGGTAGTGTGGCCTTTTCATCTGAAAACTTTGAAATCTTGATGTTAATACCAGATTCTGCAGCTGCTGACTTTGGCAGCATTTAGCAGTGGCGGGACCAAAATTTGAATCAGGGGACTGAAATGTATACCTTTTAATAAACAAACCTCTTTTGTAAAAGAACAAACAACAAATATCGGGTGAAAGACATAAATAACCAATTATCACTTAAACATGTCCAAAATAACAAAAAGCGGGAATGGTGCCAAAAATAACCAGAGCTACGCGCATGCATGACATGCGCACCTTGACATACGCATACGAAGGTTGCGTGTATTAACCACCTTTCGTTTTTTAATCTTCTCCTTTTTAAATCTATTCATTCCTATAAGCATATCGTTGATGCCAAATTAGCCACGCATACAGCGCTTGCGTGGGGTAAACAAATCTGGCAGTATACGCATCCTCGGAATGCGAATTCAAATTATAAAGTTCCATTTTTGGAGCTCCTCTCTAGTGTCCCTATTCAACCCTAAAATGTTATTTAAGTATAAATTAATTATTTTAAAACTCAAATATGAACCCTAATATATTAACGACTGTTAATTTACGTTTCAATTATTACTTTATTAAACTGGTTACTCGGCTTTATGGCGTCACGACCCTAAAGCCTCGAATTAATTAAGTTTAGGCTCGAGAGTTTAGAGCCTAAATTTCCATCCTAAACCCTAACCGTTAGTCAATTTAATTTCAAGGATAAATTAAACATTTTAAAACCCAAATATGAACCCTAAAATATTAACTCCTATTAATTTACATTCCCATAATTATTTTATTAAATCTAAATTATAATATTCTGGCCTTTCTTCGTTGTTTGCAGGCATAGATTGAATCTTCATAAAAAAGGGACTACGATTAATATGGATTGATCAGTGTTGACTTGATGTTTGTAGACGCATTTAGAATATGCGTGAACTATTGGTTATTTTGGGCATAAATACTGACAAATGACATTTCAGGCAAATTGACCAGCAGAATATGTTGTTCTGGGCATTTTCTCAAAATTTGGTTATAATCTCATAATTTTTTAATTAAATAATAATTATTATTATATAATTATGAAAAAAATGTTTTTGATCAAGATTTGGTAGAATAATGATTATTACACCTACAGAATTATATTGTCAACAAACCTATTCATTTTAAATTTAGAACTCAAACGATTGAAACCACTCTAATTTAGTTATCATCATAAAAATATTATTATTAATTATTATTATTATTATTATTATTATTATTAAAAAAATACTATTATAAGACTTTCATATTGATCAGGATTTTACGATGTAACGATTATAACATCAACACAATTATATCGCCAACAAAATTATTCATTTTATTTTTTAAAAATCATACAATTTAATTAACGAAACAACTATAATTTGCTTATCATCATATAATTTATTTATTTATTATTATTATTATATTACTATGAAAAGACTTCCATATTAACTAGGATTTTGTAATATCTTTTATTTAATAATAATTATTATACTATGAAAAGACTTCCACATTGATGAGAATTTTGTAATGTAATGATTATCACATTAACATAATTATATTGTCAACAAAATTATTTATTTCAAATTTTAAAACTCAAACAATTAAATTTACAAAACACCTCTAATTTAATTATCATTTTATAATTTTTATTAATAATAATAATTGTTATACCACTATGAAACAGGAATTTGTTATATAAGGATTATGACACGAATTACATTATCAACAAAACTATTCATTATAATTTTTAAATCTCATATCAGTTTTAGCTCCACGTATCCACAATTGGAGGATTGATCATCTCCTTGCAACTAGGGGTTATTTGACAAATCTGAACTGAATGATTAATATATCTGAATGAATCACTGAATTCTGAATGAATAATATTGTTTGGTGAATAAATTTTGAAAAATCTGAATAATATATTATAAATATGATAATTTGTTAATATGAATAAAACTTATTTAAAATGTATAAAAAAAATATTACACATATTATTATTCAAAAATAATTATAAAATTGAAAATTTTATTGATTATTATTATATATTTTTAATTTTTTTTGAAAGATTATATTATTTTCAGTTGATTACAAATAAAAATTGGAATATTTTAACATATATAAATCAAATGTAGCAAACAAATAAAATATACAGAGTTTATAAGATTCACAGTTGAAAATTGACGTACAGTAGGATATGCATGCCGCTGAATGATTCTTTCACGGATTTTAGAATGAGCGAGTCAGCAATATATGAATGATTCAGGATATTAAAAATGATAGCCAAACAAGCTTAATCTACATTAATCGGTAAGTTGGCACCCATTCAGCTCCATTAAGCTCAAAACAAATGTGCCCTAACGAAAATATTATAATTACAATCCGAAGAATATAATTATTTATTAAAAAGATAACTAACATCATCCTTCTGCTGAACATTCCAGCTAATCCTCCTCCTAACTTGCCTGTCAGGTTTTCTCCTTGCCCATAGTGCCACTTGCTTTCGGGCTATCCTTCCAATACATATTCACGTTTTATGGTTCATTAATTATATATTTATGCAAGAATGAGCAATCGAATACTCAGCAAGTACACTAGATTATAAGAAATTAATACATCTCTACCTATTACTATACTAGACCAAGGTTGGCATGATCATTGATCTTTGCCCCAAGGCAAGTTCACTAGCTAGTAAGCAAAACCACTACTTCAGACATTGCTTGCCTCCGAGAAGCTGGCAACTGGGTACACATTAAGGCAAGATTGATGTTCTTTTTAATATATTCTTTATCATACTCGTTTGGATCTAGTTTCTCATCTACTAGATCGAGATGTCTGTCATCTTCGTGCAACTGCCAGGCCTACAGTGACAGTATGAAATGTAAAGCACGCCTAGCAAATAACGAAAATAAAGATTTAGGTTCGCGCAGATAGATTTTGCTTACATATTCAAATAGTGAATCATTAACGGACTCAATCTTCACATTAGCGCAGTGAAGGCCACTTATAATTTCAAGAACAACAATTCCGAAGCTATAGGTATCAACTTTCTCAGTCAAGTGTCCATGAATTGCATATTCTGGTGATGTATAGCCCCTGGTATGTTGGATTATATTTTATTACGAACTTTGTCCATGGAGTTACATTTTCCAACAACATTATCGCATATTGTATTGCAGTTTTAAACATATAATCCCCTCCGTCCCACTCATTAGTATACATTTTGTTGCACTGCTCGACACGCACTTTAATGCACCTATAAACTATAGTTCTCTAACTTATTTGTAAAAAAAAAATTGTATAAAAATTTAAATATCAAATTTTTAATCAGAAAAAAAAAATATTAAAAATAAATTATAGAAATATGTTTTATAAAAGTATTAAAATGAGTGCCCCGTCCCATCCACCAATATATAGTATTGGGTGGGACGGAGGAAGTATAAGAAAGTATAAAAATTGTTGGTTAACTTACAATGTTCCAACATATTTAGAACTGATTTGATGACTTTGATCCTCAATTGTTAGTCTTGCCAACCCGAAATCTGCAATTTTGGGTTGAAAACCATCATCGACTAAAATGTTGCTTAGATTTGATATCTCTATGTATGATACATGAATGAAATTCTTCGTGAAGATATGCAAGACCCCTGGCTATGCCGAGAATAATGTCAGCACGTTGTTTCCAAGTAAGAGTCCCTTGTTTTTCACCTGCCAAATAGAGGCATATATTAGCAAAATGCCTTTAGGCCTTAAAGAAAAGTACACACACATATATACTAGCTTATAACCCGTGCAAAGCACGGGCGGGCATAATATTTGTTATTTTACCGTATATATTTTAAATTTAACTAATTTTCTTGTGAAAATAAATTATGATTGAATAATGTGGTTTAATAAATTTTTTATTTAACGGCTGAATGAATTCTTAATAAAAATTTTTGACAAAATGAATTCTTAATAGTTAGGTCCGTCAAATAACTAATTAAAAATTAGTTCAGAGGTTCGACTTCCGAAGAGAGCAGAATTCGTGATTATGCCTCCTGGATCAGAACATGTTGCTTAAGTGTGGTTTACTTTGGTTCATGCAGTTTGCATGCTATTGCGTGAGCTCGTGGGTAGGGCTGTTCACGAACCGAGCCGAGTCGAGTTTTGACCGAACCGAGCCGAGCTTTAATTTTTTTTCTGACGAACCGAGCCGGGCCGAGCTTTTTTATTGAACAAAAAATGTGTTCAAGCTTAACGAGCCGAACACGAGCTTGTTCGCGAACAAATACAAGCCGAGCCGAGCCAGAAAAAAAAAAAAGACAAACAGCTAGTTGACTCTTAAAATAGCTAACCAAATAATTTTAATTTTTTTTGAAACTTTGTTTATATCACTAAAATGTATATATGTTAACATCCATACGGTTGGATCGGTAAGAAATATTTTTTAAAATATTGAAACACTAAATTAGAATTAAACACTAGTTAGCGGTACTAGTTAACCTTCTACTTGACTGTTAAAATAGCAAACCATATAAAATTATTATTTTCCGAAATTTTGGTTACATCACTAAAATATATATATATATATATATATATATATATATATATATATATATATATATATATATATATATATATATATATATATAGGCACTTGCTCAAATAAGAATTTTCTTAAAATGAGAACCGTGAGAACTTTTCTAATTTATCAATATCTCATTCATTTGAAGGGCCCCGCCAGGGGCACCTTCACAAAAAATGTATATAAATAAGGTCTCCACCTAGCTAGCCGGAAAAAAAAAAAAAATCACTGATGACGTGGCAGTGGACTTTTTTTTTTGAATTTTTTTTTGATTTTTTTTTTTTTGACTAGCTAGGTGGAGACTAGTTTTATATACATTTTTTATATTGGGTACCCACTAGTTTGATGTTTAGATTAGTCAAAATATGATAAATTAAGGAAGTTCTCACGGTTCTCATTATAAGAAGTTCTCACTGGAGTAACCCTCTATATATATATATATATATATATATATATATATATATATATATATATATTAATTTATGTTGAATTCTGAGTTCAATAACACATATAAATTATTAAAAAAAACCCGAAAATATTACATTTTTTCGAGCTTTAACGAGCCGAGCTCGAGCCGAACATACTAAAAGCTCGGCTCGAGCTCGTTTACTTAACGAACAATTTTTTGTGTTCGAGCTCGAGCTCGTTAACTTAACGAGCCGAGCTCGAGCTTGTTCGCGAACAGCTCGGTTCGTTAAACAGCCCTACTCGTGGGTTTATTTAGTGCGCACCCGAAGGGTAGCGGCTGCGGGTTCCCACGTTAAAAAATAATAATAATAATAATTAGTTCGAACATTTATATTTTAATGAAAATGTTAAAAATTAATAATTTAATATAAAACATATTATAAGTTAAAGAAACACGTGAACCCAAATACCGACACATCATACTAACCTAATTTTTAATGGTTGGTTTAATAGATAATGAAAAGTATATCATAACATGTTATAAATTAAGGAGGCTGTGGGTCGAATATCAACCGGATCACCAAACTCGACCGAGCTTTAATATAATAATAATAATAATAATAATAATAATAATAATAATAATAATAATAATAATAATAATAATAATAATAATAATAATAATATACTAGTATAGTATAGATTTATAATATTACTTTTAAACTGAGATCATTAGAGTATTTAAAAATAATGCTAATGTATTTTAGTGGAAAAGCATCACCGGTTTATTATTAATTATATATACAAGGTCCGGCAATGAGGAGTATCCAGGCAGAGTATAATATTATATTCTTATAAATATGTCGTCCGCTCTGTTCTAAAATTCGGTGATTAATAATGATTAATCATCGATTAATCCTTATTCCATAGCTCGCCGAACTGATTAAATATATGATTATTCTATTATTCATTCTATTAATCCCTGATCATAAAATTAATCCTCGATTAATCATTGTTCGGTGTCTTTACCGATTTAATCTGATTCCCGCTTTTTACAACACTGATCACCCGTGTTAATTGTAGAAGATCGGTTTTTTTTAGTTTGAAAATCTAAAAGATATAGTGTGTTTTAGTTAAAAAAATAATTACTATGTTGCTTGATGTTATTTCAGAAGATTGAGTTTTTTAGTATAAAACATAAAAGAGATAATGCATTTTAGTTAAAAAGAATAATTAGTTATATGGATAGGCACGCATTTAGGCTCAATACCGACCGATCAAATTTCTGATTTCCGACTTTAATAGTATAGTATAGATTATTATAATATATTTTTTACATGTATGTTGCGTGTGTTATTTTTTAGAAAATCGATTTTTTAATTAAATATCTGAAAAAGATAACATGTATTAGCTAAAAAGGGCAGTTGCTATGTTGTCTAATATTATTTTTAGAATTTTGAGTTTTTTTAGTCAGAAAATATAAAAAAGATAATTGTTTTAGCTAAAAAGGATAATTGATTATATAAAAAGGCTCATAATTCGGCCCAAGTACTGACCGACCAAACTTTAAATGTCTCGGCTCTAATAATATTCGGTTTTTCAGTTAGAAATCTGAAAAAGATAACGTGTTTTAGTTAAAAAGGATGGTTGCTAGGTTGTCCAATGTTATTTTTAAAATTTTGAATTTTTTAGTTAGAAAATATAAAAAAGATAATAGTTTTAGTTAAAAAGGAAAACTGATTATATAAAAAATCCATAATTCGGTCCAGGTACCGACCAACCAAACTTTTAGTAATTGATTATATAAAAAGCCTATAATTCGGGCCAAGTACCGACCGACAAAACTTTTAATGTTTCGACTTTAATAGTATAGATATGAAGATTGTTCATGAGAAGTGTCTCGTGTATATGGTTAGGTTTGCTCACCATATAAGAATTTATCAAGGCTTCCATTTGACATGTATTCGAAGACAAGAAGTAACTCTGATCCTTTGTGACTGCATCCTAGTAATCGGATGACATTCCGATGATGAATATTACTTATGAGCCTAACTTCATTCTTAAAATCTGTTTTTGCTTTGTCTGAAATTAGTGCATGTTTCTTTACTGCAACTACATCTTCAGTTTCTGTAATTCCCTGTTTATTGACATAATCGGATAACATTTATCAGGAGTTCATCAAAATTCGATGATTTATCCAGGGTTCATCAAAATTCAATGATTATAAGCGAGGGATCACCTTATATACATCCGCAAAATATCCTTCTCCTATTTTGTTATTTTGGCTAAAACTATTTGTCGCTGATTTTAAATCTTTAAATCGGTAAATAACTGGACCCTGCAACTGCGTTACTCGTAATACATCACCTATATATAAAACAATCTATTAAGAATATGGTGATTAATGCAATCAGTGGTTAATGTTAACTTAATCATGCTCATTTACCTCTTTCATCTAGCTTCGCCTTCCTGACCAATTGATACCATAAACCCGAAGCAATTATAAGAAGCAAAAAGCATAAACCACCAAGAATCTCAAGAATCGGCCTGTTTGCACTTGAACTTCCTGGATTATACAAATTCACTAATCTCATATTCTTCCGTATATCATATTTTCAGGCAAATGTAAATGTGATCAGACCTAATTACCTCCGCAAATGATCTTTCCAAAAAAATTAGAGATAAAAGTAAAATTGTAATATGAGAGTACCTCAGGTTAGATCACGTATTCCCCCCTCCTTTGTACGGTGTGATATTAGTTATGTTGCTATCCGCGAAAAATGAGCTGTCAGAGTATCTGAGAAAACAGCCTGCTTCTACACAAGTTCCCCCTGGTTGTGGAAGACATGTTTTCAACCTAGTATATATCTGTGTCAAGCAACTTCCGCAATCACTCTGGCTTACAGTCTCCACGCACTGCGCCACAGCATACACTGTTGGCGTTGTACCATTACTCAAAACTTGCCTTTTTGCTGCTGCGAAGTAATTCTTCATCTTTGGCGTGGCAGCAACCATTTCTGTCAACAGTCCTTGAACTATTTGCCCGAAAGCACCTGGCTCAGCCACACTATGATTGTAGCTACAATTCAAAACAGGGCTTTCCATTGTTATCTGTTTGTAGAAGTTGCGAATCCCATGCCTGTAATTTCATAAACCATAAGGCATTAATTTTTAAAAAAGGTATTGGTAAAGGCCTAAAGGGTCATATGTTAAGAGTAAGACCTGATGAAGCATCCTTGGTATATGAAGTGAATACCAACTGCTGCAGGATCGCACTTCCGTCTAATTTGAGTGACTCCAGCATCAAAGCAAGCCAAACAATCCGCGGTTGAGAGATAGTTCCTGCACTGAGCCATCCCGAATACATTTGTTTCGTATGTTGTCACAAAGTGTGCATTGGACAACTGTTTCCTCATGTCTACAAAGGTCTTGTTAACACTGTTCATAATCGACAAGTCAGCCGATACTATTAAACTGCAGCGTTCCAGTAGCTCTTCCTCATGAGAGTCTGATGTAATTCCTTTTATGAATACCAATAAAATCACCAAAGTACGGCCAAGTATCATAATACTCTTCATTTTCATCCTGTGTAATCGTGTTTTGAAGAAAAAGCTACGAGTCGAAATGAGAATGTACTGACATTAGGATTTGTTTAGGCTAAATTGTATAAACTTTGATTGATGTGCATGTTATTTGCTTGTATAAACTGAGATTGATGAGGAAGTTTTCTCAAGGTTGCCTACGTAAGCCATCATGTAGTTTTGGTTGAACAAGTACCTTGTACGACTATTAACTCCGCGTTAGTATGATTTGTTTTTAGTTCCTCCCAAAAGGCTTTCTACGGAGTTGTTTGGCTGTTTATAATCAAGACAAATCTTTTTTATTTTTTCGATGTAATATTGTATGTTCTTAACTCTTACAGTAACTAAGAGAAGGCGAAAAGCTATGTTCCTACAGTACATGTTTTATAAAACTCATTTTGATGCAGATTGCTCACTGCTTCTGTGCTTCATGAAGCACGTAGTCGACTATTCATCGAAAAACTTTGAAATCTTGATGTTAATACCAGATTTTGCAGCTGCTGACTTGTCGCTGCATTTAACCAAAATTTGGAACACGGAACTGATATACGAAGTACTCTAGGTAGTTTACCAGGCACGAGGGTTTGACACGCATTCTAATAGAAAACATAGTTCCGTAATTTATTTTTTATTTTTTTCTTTTGAATAAAAATTTGGTATTCAAATTTTTATACACAAAAAAAAATCTCAAAAATAAGTTACGAAACTATGTTTTATAAGAGTTTTAAAATGCGTGTCGAGCAATGAAAAAAAACTGTCAAGAAATGAGAGCGACCGAAAGAGTATTAACTGTTTGGAATTAGACCGGACCTATGAAAGAAATCTGCTAATTCATAAAGCAAAACCATCATCGAGAATACAAATTTATAAAATTTACGAGTCGGCCTAAATTATTTATTTTTCTTATACAAGCCAAAGTTGAAATTGACCATGTTTTCAAAGAAGTATCTCTATGAATAAATATAGTTTTTAATCAACCAATTCCACATCTAAAACTGAATTAAGGGGTCGTTTGTTTCGAGAGTCGGTATGGGGTTGGAATGAGGAATCGGGTTAGCCTGGTATGGGGTTGAGGTATCATTTTTGATATCAGGTGTTTGGTTGTTTGACGGAATGAACATTTTTTATTTAAAATATTTTTAAATAATTAATTTTAATAAATTCAAAATATTATTTTAATTAATATTTTTTTATGTATCTTTGAGTTGTTGATTTAGTCTTGTATCAAAAATATATATTTAATGTATGAATATAGATGAAATAAAAAAAAAAACCATACCTGAAACCCACCTCTCTACTTGGGTATGAGAATCTCATACCTTGTGGGTTTGAGGAATGGGTTTCAAAATGATTTTTTCTTAACCAAACACCGGGTATAGGTTTGGAATGAAGAAAACCCATACCTGATACCTGAACACCTCGAACCAAACGACCCCTAAATGAATTGGATTCCCATACTGTAATCTCCTTGTTAACCCAAGTCACCACTTCACTTGTACTGGGCTAAATTGTTCATTTTTGTATAAATCCGTACATTACTTTCCCTACCAGTACAGCATGTTATATACTGGCCCATTTCAAGGCCCAGTTCCAAACTAGTTGAGAACTAAGCTTGAACTGCCTTAAGTTCAGCCCAAATCAAATAAAAGACAAAGACGTGATACGGTGACAGTGATATAACATTCGAGGAGTTTCGCTTGGGCTTGAAGTAACAGATATCGGACAAAATTGACAGTTTGATGTCACATGATAACGTAGACTCATAGAAATGTGGACGTTGTTTAGCTATCTTATACAATGATTAACGATAATTAATTAGCATGAATTAATAATACACCGAAATTTTATGGATTAGATTGATAAGTACTCCTTAATAACTTGTACTCTCTATACTCCGTCGACAGCTTTCTATGCAAATTGTATAAGTCACTCGAACGCCGTTTAGTTTTTCCACCTTTTTTTTTTTTGAAACTAGTTTTTCCAAATCTTGATATGTCAGAAAAAGAGCTTATCATGATTATAATATATTCCAGTATCATTTCAAAGTAAACAAAGAGTTGCAAGAAGTTGAATATGAGTCTTTCATAAACCTGGGCTCTGATACCAGTTGCCGCTAAAATCTCCGACATTTTAGAAAAAAAAACCTTAACAACATGATATTATATTTTAACATAATTAAAGATTAACCGTGACCTGTTACCAGAAACATTCTTCAAGGGTATCACATATACAGTAAAAAGTAATAAATTTTTATGTTTCATCATCTTTCAAACAATTAATATATTTTCTATATCTTTTCTAGTACATAAAAAATAATCAGTGCAGTGTTTGTTATTATCTTCATGCATAATACACTAAAACTTTATATGTTTGTTCAAGCTTTTCTCAATGTTATTATTATGAATTATGTTGCTGCGATCACAAATCGTTACATATTTTTTGTTTGTTTGCGTTGCTATAATTCGCCTAAAACTTTTTCCTCACGCTTTATAGTTTTTATTTCTCTTTTTTATAGACATTATTACTACTTTACGAAAAGCCTACTTATTTATCATTTCTACGTACTAAAAGTGGCTTGTTTTTAGCTGAGGCAAGTAGGGCCACTTTTCTAAAGGATAACAAAATGTAATATAAAACTGGAAAAATATAATTTATTAATTTGTTGGTATTATCATGCGTAGCGTGTTTAATATGAAAAATTAAAAATGTAATTATGTGTATAAAAAGGTTCTCTTTAAATGGAAGCAGGTATTTCGATTATCTTAAATTCACTGTATTTAGAAATTTTGCATACATCTTCACATGCATGTCTCTATTTTTAATAAGAACGAAGTTATTAATTCTCATTGGCTGTAAAGTCAATATGTAGCAAAAGCCAGGCCATTTAAACAGTTTTTAATTTTAATTTTCTGTTATTAGTTATTTACTTAATTAAAAGTGTTTATTTTTTTATTTTTTGGGGTGGGGGTTTGTTTATTGTGAAAACCCCGCCCACTCTTAGATTCACATATATTGCACCGACGGATTGTATACCTAAGCTGAGATCGATCTGTGGGGATTTAAAGATGTGATTTGATATTTTGTCCCTTTTATATGAACCTATTCATTGTGCCATGTAATCCCCGGAGATCCCGTCACAGGTTTAAAATTAGAATTAATATACATCTACATAGGTCTCAATATTTGATTATGTGCATGTCGGATAAGCCTTTTTTTCCTTTGATTTCTTAATTATAAATCAAAATGAGTTTATTCTTTTCTTCAAAAAAAACTGAGTTTATTCCTATTTTTATAATAAAAAAATTGAGAAAATGCCAAAAATAACACTTTTTCAGGAGTCAAGTGCCCAAAATGACCATATGCAGAAAGGTGTCTATTTACCCACTCAAATAAACATCTCACATATGCGTATGTACTTATTAAAAAAATAAAAAACACAAAGAAAACGCATATATACAATGCGCATGTATTGTGCACAACGGTGGCGTGAATGTGCTGAGTCAACAATATATACGCATGCAGAGAATGCGTATTCTTTGTTTCTTTTATTTTACTACACATTCATATGGTGAATGCGTGTTTGAGTGGTCATCTGGGACAGTTTCCTGCGCATGGTCATTTTGGACAGTGTTTTGTGAAAAGTGGTTATAAAAGTCACTCGCCCAAAAAAATATAAATCGATTTTTGATTTATAAACTGAAATATGAGAAATTGAAAATTCGAATTTCTTTCCATAAAATATTTATTGTTTCAAATTTGAATTTACAAAATATTCAGTTTCTTACGTTGGGAACAGAGGATGCGCTAGAAGACATATAATTTGGCATGACTTTTTCATATAATTTCCTAAATTAGTTAAAAAAAATTATTCTGAATAAAAATTTAATATTTAAATTTTTATATAAAAATATCAAAAATTCATTATAAAACTAATCTTATATACATCTTAAAATACGTGTCAAATAATGCGAAAAAAATATAGAAAATGAAAGGGATAGATAAACTATCATATTCATATCCAGTAAGGCAGTAAGTTATAAATATTAATAAATTGATCCAAATTAATAAAGAAAATTATTTTTTTACAGGGCAACTCGGCCGGGTATACCGGTGTAAATATCATGCATTTCTAGTCATTGTCCAGATGTCATCTCCAGCAGACCAACTCACAGGTATACAGTTGGTCAATAATTAAAAGAATGGCTGGGTGACACGTGGTGCTCTAATATTGGGTCTATATGTAATTAAAAAATTAGTTGTTGCCACAGATCTTAGAGGCAAAATTTATTTTTGTTGCTGGTATACGTAACATCTTCAGTTTTGAAGCTTAATGCATGGCAGTGGCGTGTTAATTCCGTGTTTTTGGTTTCAATATAAAAGTTGATATGATATATATTATTCCATTTATTTCGATTATGGTCCTCCTTTTCTTATTGGTTGATAATCAAGTCATTAAAGTGGGCCGAATTCAAAACGAACTTAAATCGGTCATATTTATTAGATTCTTGAATATTAACGCAACTAAGTATAAGGTTATGATTTCTAATATTTACGATATTATGTTTGGTTTCCATCAAATTTATTTACTATTTATTTTTTTGTTATATAATTATTTTCTTAATTTATTTTCTTTATTTCAATTAAGAATATAATTATATAATAAAAAATAAATAATAAACAAACTTGATAAAATCTAAATATATCATCATAAATATTCAAAACGGTCTCAAATTGGTGACTCGCTAGATTATTAACTCTTTTCTTATTTATTAGTTTCACAGCCCGCGCCACTGTATGGTATACAAGTTTTCTATATCATACAGTGGCGGAAGTAGAGGGGGCTAGGGGATACGAGACCACCCCCCCCCCCCCACAGTGAACTTTAAAAAATGGTGTATTTTTTTTGCATCTCTGCTGAATTATTGATGTCAATAAAAAAATTTAACCCCCACTAAATTATAAATATCATAGAGAAGGATTTGCTTTCCAAATTTCAAGATATGATATTTCAACTGATTCTTGGATAGACTGTTATTCTCAATTTTTTTTACAATTGTTGTGATTCTGTATGAAGAAATTGTTAATTGGAGGTTTCGGATTTCTCAATAATTAGAGTTTGAACTTTAAACAATTGGGTGGTACATAATTTTACGATCTGCGGTTTAATGAACATAAATGGGGTATCGCTTTTTGATGAACATAATTTGATGATAGGGTTTGTGATGGTTAAGCGCAGCACATTGGTTCATTAAACGGATGATGTATTGTTGTTTAAAATTTTAAATTTGTTCTTGTGAATTGTGATGGTCACTTGTTTTCAAAAAAATTTGCACATAATTACATTACTTCTTTGATATATTAAAATCTGCAATTATCCTCTTCTATCAGCTTGTATAATCTTAAGAAATGGTCCTGCACTCTAGATAAAAAACATCAATCTGAAATGTCCTGAAACACGATTCCACTATTTTCAAGTAAATGATTTTTAATTATGAAAATCATAGACAGACTTTTTAATGTTTAGGAAAAAATCACTAAAAAGGATCAAGATATTGAACCGCAAACCGGATTCGCGGGTCATCATATCCGATTCATAAGAACTAGCGGTTTATGTACCTGATCACGTACCTCGTACCCGAACGATCAGTAAACCATGCAACAGAGCGCTGAGGCCCCCCTTAAATTTAACTCCTGATTCCGTCATTGATAACATATAATCAATATATTATGATATAATAAAAAATAAAAATTGATCGGTGGATAAAAAATGAAACGAATGAAATAATAATCATATCGAACAATACACCTCTTCTTTAGGCAGACATTTTCATAGACCCGTGCAACATATAGCACAGTCGCGCGCGAGGACCTCTCAATCCAAAATTGATAAAAAAAAAATATATAATATAAATATTTAACTACATTTATTGTTTTTCTACTACACTCATTTTATATATCCCGTTTTTTTTGCTTTTTTCTCTCAAATTACAATTTTTCTTAACTTACTTATCACGCTTCTCATATGTATACTACTGAATGGGACGGAGGGATTATATATAAACAGCTTAATACAAGTCACTACGACTAGCGGCGGACCCACAGCCTTGGCTATGGGTTCCCGGACACCCACTCAACTTCCCGTCGAAGTGTATAATAAGGTAAATTTCAATTAAAAATTAATTTAAATTTTAGTAGGAACCCACTAAAATATTTACCAAACTCATAATTTACCTTTAAAATCTAGAAATCTTATTAACTATTGGGCGACTAGTGTTCGAAATAATTTAAAATCTCGTATTTATTAAAACATTTGTATAAATATATACTTTTTAATCCGGTGTTCTTTAAATTAACATTTAATATTAATATCAAAAATTTATATATTAATATTTAATTAAATATTTATTATTTATATTAATAAAATAAAATAAGGAACCCATTGAGAAAAACTTCTAGGTCCGCCACTAACTACGACTATCAGGGATAAATGAGTAATTAAAAAACATGTTAATAGGCTAAGGCATCATTGTGCTTAACTCAAAATTGGCAATTGAGTTGTTGAACTCAAAAAATTTTCACTCGATTTATTGAACTAATATAAACTTGCAATTAGCTAACTGAACTAATATAAACTCACAATCGGATAACTGAACTGATCCTCAACTTATAATTAGGTAATCAAAGTCAAAAAGTTATAAAATTATAACATATTTTCATTTATATATATATATATATATATATATATATATATATTATTTACTCAATTAAAATTAGTTTATTTAATTTTAATATAAAAATTAACAATTGAAATTAATTTTATATTTATCAAAATCATAAATAAATATAACCGTGTTACAATTATATTATAGCATTCAAGATAAAATTGTTAGATTTTGAGAGATCGAGAGATGATGGAGATTGAGAGTACCGCATATATGAAAGTTTATTATTATTCCAATGGACCTAGTTACAAGTTTCTTATAAATTTAGTAATATAAATTCAAGTTGGGATTGAGTTGAGTTCTATAAGCTGTAATTTCAGTTTTTATTCTGCTTTTTATATTAATGATCGTTACCTAAATGCAAATTTTATTTTCTTGAATTATGTGTGTGTTCGGGTTTTCAGACTTATGGCTTTTTTTGTTAAGAAGCCGGCTCTCACTTTTCTTGACCCATTTATGTACAAAGTCAAAAGCAATCATAAAAAACTGAGAATGCTAACCGAAATGATCTGGACTTTTACTTCCCAAACAGTTTGATTACTTATAAGTTTTAATTTATTTCTCATCTTATTTTAGGAAAGAAGCATTTTTTTTTTTTATGTTTATCTGAATGACCTCTGTGTAAATGCAAGTTTTTTGAGTTGAGTAATTTAATTGCAAGTTTTGGATCAGTTCGATTATGTGCTAACCGATTAACCCAATTAAAAACTCAACTAATTTCTTTTAAGATGAATAATTAATTTAAAAAATAATAAATAATTTATTTCTTTTTATAAAGAATAGGTAATTTTTTTAGAATAACAAGTAATACGAGTCAAAGGATTATCAATATGTAAGTGTTCTCACATTTGACACACAGATGATCATTTGACTCCTACCATCATTGTCAAGATAATTGGTGTTCGGAGCGGGCAAAATTTAAAAGTTTTCACTTCGAGAAATTTAGATTCCCGAATTAATTCCACTCTTTTCACTGTCACACCTACTCTCCAGTTAGTTAGTCGATCAACTTAATTACGAAAAGGATTGAGATTTCAGTCCGTAAGGCTAAGGCTAAGGCTAAGGCATAGCTCACGGGTCCACTGGAGTCGACTGAAATAATACATCGAAATTCAGATTCAAAACTCAAATTGTATTTGATGTTTTAATTATTGTGTCGAAGATTTTTGGCGTGTATATCAAATCTAGTCTACACCAATTATACACGCGTGTGTAACTATAAAATTAAATAAATACAATAATAATTTAATACTAAAATCTAAAGCAATGGCTTACAATCCCAGTAACACTTGTTCAAATGTCAACCAGTTGATAAATTTAAACAAGCGAGATCGAATTTCTGTCACCGCCGACTTACAACTCATAAACAGTATTCTTTTTAGTCAACACGTTTTATGTGAATTTCTGATTCTTTTCTGCTTTTTCTGTTTCTGATTGGTTGATTTTTAAAAGACAATAGAAATGAGAGAAATGTACCACGTACGAAGTAAATTAATAGAAAAAATCCTCTAATTGCGTAAACAGAGCTGGCCAAGCTGCGGAGTAAACTTAGCATTGTGACCAAAGTTTACACCGATTTTCAAAATGTTGGCCACAGTTTCAAATTCATGAAAAGTGATCAAACTTTGGCTTCGTTTTTAAAAATATGGCTCCTGTGAAATGACATTTAACGGGAGCCATATTTTTAAAAAGGGGAGCACAATTTGGCCATCATTTTGAGAATTTAGAATTCATTTTTATCCTTCTGTCCGTTACTCCCGTTAGTGATATTTAACGGAGCCACATTTTAAAAAACGGAGCTAAAGTTTGACTATTTTTCTGAGAATTTGAAACTCTGACCAAAATTTTGAAAATTGATGTAAATTTTAGACACAACTTTGAAGTTTACTCCCAAGTTGCCTTTTACAAGCAAAATCAGATTAAAATTAAGTAACAAACCCAATTACTCAGCTTATAATCGAAACAATTAAAAGTAAGCAACTAATCCATTTACTCAGCTTATAATTGAAACATACTCTCTATTACACAAGTTTAGTCTTTTATTAATGAGCAAGCCAGGTTGTTATTAAGTAACATACTAGTTACTGCATAATCTCACTCATTAGTCATTAGGATCATTAGGCTTTTCCTAACTTCACCTGGTGGTTAATTTGTCACTAAAGCTACAAAAGTTGATATTAATATAAAGATCAAATTAATTTTTCTTGAGGTTATTTATATAGAAAATGTAAGGCTTCCCAAATAGTATTGTTTTCAAAATTCTAGTTAACGATATTTGGTTGATTCCACTTACAATAACTATAATGACTTTGTTTACACATAAATTTGATTGTTTATTTATCGCGTCGTTTTAAAAAATATTTGTGATATTATTTGAGATACGTAGCGTTAATTCTTTCGTGTTTTGGCTAAAATCTCAAATTCTAACATTCCGGCGTAATCAGGATTGCTATCATTCCGGAGTGGAGTAAGTATATAGTAAAATATCTTTGGAAATAATTTTTGATGGTATATTAAGGAGAATTCTAATTCAAGGCAACATGAGGAGGAATTACAATTGATTTCCAATAATTTTTTATTTTAGTCTATTAAAAGAATATACGTGAATTGTGAGAATTGCATAAAAGCTGTAATTGAGCCAACTCAGTCTAACAACCAGTCAACCACAACTAAAAACTAATCAATAAGTTTCTATAAATAATAAATCACCATGTATAAAAATAATAAACAAGTCAAATAAAATCGACATCGAAAAATTTGTCTCCGGATTGTATATATATACTAACTTAAATTCCAATTTTCCATCTAATCCGATGAACCAGTGAAGCACCAGTTGTCTTTCAACTTTGTTGTCGTTTAATAGAATAAAATAATAGTAGTTGCATTAAAAGTCGAATCACTTCCCTATTTAACGTCTTTTACAATGCGTAAAATACACGATTATTTATTTATTTGGCCGACAATAATACAAAGTTGTGAAAAAAAATTCTCAATATATATAAAATTTTAAATATAAAAAACGAATGCTTGATGGGTTATATTATTTAAAATAATGTTAGAATAATATTTATCAAATTGCGACATGAGCGGGAATCTATCATATCAAGCTCAATAATATCAAAACAACATTTACGATATTACTAATAAATTTATTGTATTCGATTGTCGTCGTAAAAGGACACATAAGAGTCCCCATCCACGGGCCAATGATATCTTCCGTCTCTCACCGACACTATGCAAATCATGAATCTCAAGTATGCGGGGCGGATTTACAAACGAAATCTTAGGAGAACATTAAGCAAATTTTTGAAAAATATTTATATATTTTTTAATTTTACCGCGTATTTATATAATTTTGTAAAATTTAGAATGATGAAAAAATATAAAAAAGTTTTGAGAGACGTGTTTTCGTACCTCTTCCTAGATCCGTCTCTGCAAGTATGAAACCGATACATACATGTATAAAACATCGACTGTTTAAGACAAAGCCAGGTAAGGTAATCCTCTTGTAATCTGTCTTATCAACTAATTCGTATTTTACGTTGTTGATCAGTTCGTTGATTACAATATATTTCTGCGTTTATGTCCTTTCTCATAAGGAGAATAAACCGCTCGAAGTTTAAACTGTCAACGTTTAGTAGCGAAACTATTCGCAGACATTGTTTATTCAAAAAAAATAAATTTATCGAAAAAACAAAGAATTTAGTATATTTAATTAAATATGTGTGTCCCGTGTCACTGACACGTGTATTTACCTGAATATTCTTTTTTTGTTTAGAATTCGGCCGACAATAACGTTAGCAATAAATAAAAGTTAAATCGGGAAATATTGAGGGTGTAATATTTGAGATGCTTTGTAGGGATGTAGACTTAATTTTGCACAATTGGCAGCTAATCTTGTTTAATTAAAGTTCTGCTTTGTCTAATTATGATCAACTCTTTATGTAAACTCCACTAATTAAAGATTTGAAACATTGTTTCCATGGCGGATTTATTATCCACTCTATTTTACACAATATTTCGAAAAAATTTCTGCATTGGTTTGAAAAATCGAAAATATTTTTAATCTAATTTTCTTTAATTTCTTACATGTATACAAAAAAATTAAATAAATACAACCGTTATAAGAAAAAACGGTTATTTTGAAATTTTAGGTGATTAAATTGAATTTGACTTTGTGAAGTAGGTAAATCTTAAATTCTTAGCTTGGCGTATGTGTTTCATGATCTAATGCTAACAGAACAAACGCATATTGGTTTCAATCATAATTTAAAATTGACGAGAATTCACCTAGTCCTCCAACACCAAATCTCCATTAAGATAATACTACAAAGGTTAATGCACCACTTAACCAGTTTATACACAAACTCAACCACTTCATAATCTCACATTTATTGCAACTCTATTACTTACCAAATCAATACTCAATTAAATCATCAAGTCATCCATGTAAATCAAATACTAAATGATAATGAGAGATAATTGCAATTTATTTAGTACTTTTCATTACTTTTGAAATTCCTAAGAAAGAGTAACTTTTGTAAAAGTTCAAGAAATTGTATGGTAATCAAACATTTTATAATTAAGATATTTGAATATCAAAACCGAATACAATTAGGTACAGCTGTCATCGCTTGTCATCAGCATATCTGAACGGAAAAATGATTCGAATACTATTTGTTCGTATTCCACCCGTCTGTCACGTATAATTCAATAATATTATTTTATATGAAATATTATTTGATAACATTGATGATGTATAAATGATAAATCCAAAATATAAAAATAATAAATAAAATATTGTGGGTATAGGATGAAGAAAAATAAAATTTCCGTACAATCCAAAACAAAGAAGATATACATATTTCTTATACATATAGGCCCCCTGAATTTCTTTCTGCGTACAATTCTTCTCCTTCTGCACTTCTATCTGTATTATTCAATTTCGTATCTCTACAAAACCTATACATACACCTCATCTGTATCTATCTTTTCTACAAAGACAAGAACTCTATATATACATAATCAACAGAAGAAGCCAGGGAGCTTGTGCGCCAAACAACAAAATAATATTTTTTTATTGTTCATAATCGTATTTTGATCGGAATAATAATAAATCAAGGGTTGAGATTATGCCATCAGGTGGCGCCGCCGGTAACTCCAGCCCACGTGCCGGAGCCACCGCTCACCGCCGCCGCGAGAAGCCGACCTCCGAGCCCTCCCCCGGAAACCTCGCCAGCACGTACGAGGATGACGTCAGCGGGAATTTCATAGCCCGGCATTTCGGGCACCCGAGATTCGCCGGCGGGAGCGTGCCGGTGCCGGAGAAAGTGATGCTTTTGGTAGAGGATGTAATGCTAGGGTTTGGGAAGCTGGGGAGTACACTGAAATCGAGGAAGAACATGGGCCGGAGGATCTTGGGCTTTTTGATCATCATGGTTGTGTTGTCCATGTTTATGAAATTCTCGTACCTGGTCGGAAATCATTATAATTTGGAGATGATTAATGGTAAGCACAGGAGGTTAAATGGGTTGTTTATTCTTAATACTTGGTCTAAACCTCAACATCAGAGTTTACTTATGTTGGCTGCTGAAAGAGATGAAGAGGAGCTTAATTCTATGCCTAAACGTGTCTTGGAGAAATACCCTGTAAGTATTCTTCTAAGGGTTTGTCTAGTGTGTGCCCATGGGCACATGTTAAGCTCAAAAATCCATGAATTTGGAGGGTTTTGATTGGTGTGATTGTTGTAACTGCAGGGGGGTCCACCATTATTAGGGAGGGTAAGCCAATCAAAACTCTCCAAATTTATAGGTTTTAGTGCTTAGCATGTGCCCATGGGCACACACAAGAAAAACCGTTCTTCTAATTCTTGATTAAAGTTTGCAGCTTTTTCGTTTTTTTAAGTTGTTTTTTTCTTGATTAAGTGATTTTTTATTAAAGTTTGTAGCTTAATGTCTTTTTGGTTGTTCAAGTTTGTTTTTATTTTTCTTTTACTGTCTGGTTTTTTTGCTTTGATTAAAGCTTTGTGGGAGTTTTGGTTGTTTAATTATTTTTTATTCTTGATTGGTCAATTTAGATTGAAGTTTGTAGATTTTGATTACTTCAGTTCATGATTAGGGAATTTAAGATTTTTGTTGTTAGATTTAGTGATAGTGATATTTAAAGTTTATTCCTATTCTAAATTTAAATTTCATAGCTTTGTGGGTATTCATCTTGTTCTGATTCATGTTTGGTGAATTTTTAATGAAGTTTGTAGCTTTTCAGTTTTCGTATTCACTATTAAGGAAATTGAGGGTTTTTTTGTTGTTGGTTTCAGTGATTGTGATATATCAAATTGTTGTGGGGTTTTGAAGGTGCAATGATTTTGACCCTTTTCTGGTCAAGGAGTGACCTAAGTTACTATTATGCATGATAGTAGTAATAAAAAAGTTGTAAAGTTAATTTAATATTTAGTTTTTGATGGCTGTTTTATCTTTTAAAGTTGCATATTTTTAGTTATTTTAATTATGAATCTTGAAACTTGGTTCAAGTTTGTAGCTTTTCAGTTAATTTTAATTCGTAGTTAGTGAATTTTGGCTTTTCTATTATTGATTTACAGTGATAGTGATTTATAGAATTGTGGTGGGGTTTTAAAGGGGCAGTGGTTGGGATGTTTCTGGTCAAGGAGTGACCTAATATCCTCTGTTGTATGATGGATGATAGCAATAGTAATAATTGGTTGATTAGAGTTTTCCTTTTTTACCTTCCAAGGTGAAACTTAGATACTTGTCAATTCTCTTTCTTGAATTAGTTTGCGTTTCCTACCCTCAATGTTTATAAATATTCTAGGAAGCAAGAACTCTTGCTTATTTTCACAACTTTTCAAAATTTCAACAATGTTTTCGTTTCCTGCCCTCAATGTTTACACGCATTCTCGGAAAAAATAACACTTGCATATTATCACAACTTTTCAAAATTTCTACAATGTTTGTTTCAAGTGGAAAACAAGATGTTAATGTCAGTCGTTGCCATTATTTGAACGTTAGGACATATTTTTTATTTTTGGTGATTACATGTGGATATGGATGACTAGCAAATTAGTTGAGTACAGGGTCTGCCTGCGCTGGTGTCAATTCCCAGAAATCAGATTATCTTTTTTATAACCGTTTTGATGCTAAAAAGTTTTGGTTTGAATTATTATCATAAGTTGGGAATTCTATAATTTTTTCTCTCATTTGCACAGGTTCCAGAAATATGGAAGAAGCCATCCAGTGAGGACTATTATCAGTGCATTGGTCGACCAGAACCCCGAATAAGTACAGTCAGCGGCTAGCCTTAACATTTTGAATTGTTTCTCCTCTGGATAATTGTCAATTGATGTTTGCTAAATGATTTTTTCTTGAATTTTTTTTAACAGGATCATCTACAAATGGTTATCTTCTAATTCATGCGAATGGTGGACTGAATCAAATGAGAACAGGAGTATGTTTTTTAGAGTTTACTACAAATTAAGAGTATTTATAAGATTTGATTGCTCTATTTCCGTAATAACAATTTCTGACCTTTGGTGTTTCTGTTTGGATTTAATTGAAGATATGTGATATGGTTGCTATTGCAAAGTTGATGAATACAACTCTTGTTCTCCCTTCTCTTGATCACGAGTCCTTTTGGTCAGACCCTAGGTAAGTTAATATTCCGCCTAATATATCTGCTGTAGTAATTTATTTATTAGACACTTTTAGCTCATCTAAATATTTTTTTTAAAATGCTTTGTCAGTGAATTTAAAGATATATTCGATTGGAATCACTTTGTTGAAGTTCTCAAAGACGATATTGACCTAGTTGAGTCGTTGCCACCACAATATGCAGCATTGACACCTTTCCAAAAAGCTCCTGTATCCTGGTCCAAGGTTAGGGTTCCATCCCTATAAATACTCTGTCCTGTTTGCATGTTAAGATCAGTGTTAGGACTGAAATCTATACTATTGTGCAGGCAACTTATTACAGAGGGGAGATGGCTTCATTGTTGAAAGAGCATAAAGTGATTCAGTTTACCCATACTGACGGGCGACTTGCCAACAATGGCCTTCCAGGCTCTTTACAGCGGCTTAGATGTCGTGCCAATTATGAGGCTACTCGTTACACAGAAGAAATTGAGAATCTTGGAAAGAAATTCGTTGATAGACTTAGAAATGAAGGCGAGCCTTATATTGCCCTTCATCTGAGGTAATCATCCAACATAGGACTAATAACTAACCGCATTATATTAACTGGGATATGTATGTTCATCAAGTCTAACATTATATAATGTCGCAAGTCAGCAAAGATCAATATTTCTATTGCTGCGGTATTATCTCATTCTTCCATCATATGCTATGTCCGAATGCAAGACGTCACTGACAAATTAATGGTCTATAAAGAAACAGAAGAATCTGTAAGATATATGCTTGTCAGATATGGCAACTGATAGTTGATTGATCGCCTTTGCAGATATGAAAAGGACATGCTTGCCTTCACAGGTTGCAGTCACAATCATACAGCAGCCGAGGCAGAGGAACTTCGAATCATGAGGTATAATGTTGTGCACTGGAAAGAGAAAGAGATAGACAGCACCATTAAAAGACTAGAAGGGGGATGCCCTATGTCCCCAAGAGAAGCTGCTTTGTTTCTCAAGGCTATGGGTTATCCAGCCTCCACAACCGTATACATAGTTGCAGGTGAAATTTATGGCAACGGCAGCATGGATGCTTTCAAATCAGAATTTCCGAATGTTTTCACACACAACACTCTAGCCACAAAGGAAGAACTGGAGCCCTTTAGGCAGTATCAGAATCGCCTAGCAGCTTTGGATTACATTGTTGCCCTTGAAAGTGATGTCTTTGTTTACACATATGATGGAAATATGGCAAAAGCAGTGCAAGGGCACAGGAGGTTTGAAGGATTCCGAAAGACGATTAACCCCGACAGGTCTGTTGTGTCTCCTGTTTGTAATATTTTGGAAATACTGTGTTGTATATCTCATATATTGACGATTTCTTTGTTTTTCCCTTCCGTATTGCAGATTAAACTTTGTTAAACTGATAGATGAATTGGATGCTGCTATGTTAAGTTGGGAAGAATTTTCTTCAGAGGTGAAAAGCTTACATGCCGACAGGCTTGGATCACCATACCTTAGAAAGGTCGGTGAAACACCAAAAGAAGAGGAAAATTTCTATGCAAACCCCTTACCTGGTTGTGTTTGTAGTAGATCTCAGGCGAAACTTAGTAGGAAACGGCTAGAGCAGAGACGTAGGAAAAGGGCTGGTTCAAGAAGATAGGGTTTTGCATTTTATTGGGGATGCATGGCTTTTAGAGTAGTTGTAATAGCCATAGCCCCGAAGCGGCATGTAAAGTTACCTCTACTTTCAGCTCATTTCAGAGCTCCTAGCAGACACCAGAGAACGCAGAGAGGCAACCAAGTTATCTGATGTTACAAACAGATCAGATTTCATAGTTATGTACAGAAGGAATCAGAGGATACATGCATGATACCGAACAGAAGATATCGTTGAATTATCTATAGGATCGCATAACAGAGTGATAGATTTTATGGTTCAGAGAACATTATCAGCAATGGTAAATGGTAATAGCATATACCGTTATTTCGTTTTTTCATTAGTCTTTGGTTTATAATTTTCTAAATGCTGTGCGCATATGTATCACATGCCTTCTTTGTCCCTCCGTCACACCTAATTTTATCATTTTTTTTCAGGAAAAAATAATTTAAAAATAAGTGATAAAATTATACCGAGTGCAAAAAACGTATAAAAATGAGTGGAACGGAGGGAAAAAGCATGTGATATGTCATATATGCGCGCACATATCATATATGAGCGCGCACACTCTTAATAAAAATCAAATTTTTATTCAGAGAAAAAAGTGTCAAAAACAAGTTATAGAACTATATGTTAGGGGAAAAGTGTGTGTCATATTCTCGTTCCCCAATATAGATAATTTAGGGGTTTGGAGGGAGCAGCAGAGTGCGAATAAAGTCGTCCTTCCATGTTTGAATAGTACCTTTTTGGCCATATTTTAGATATATTAGGTGAATTTGATTGATTAGTTTGCTAGAAAGAATGTCGGAATATAATGAATATGTTTGGTTTATTGGTTTGTTCGAAAGAATCTTTCCACGGAGCTGTGTGTATCTCCTTCCGACTTGATGAATAGATGTGGTTCGGGACATATTTTAAATTTCTTATAAAATATGATTTCATAATTTGTTGTATAAAAAAAATTCGTGAATAAAAATATAATGTTTAGGGGGTGTATTTATCTAGGATTAATAAATTGTTTTTAGCTAATAAATTTTAATGGGTTGTATCTGATTTTGAATTTGTGCGAATTTCTGATAAAATATCGCAGAGTTGATATAGATTCTTTTGTACTTAAGTACGATACTTCAAAATATCATGAATTTTGATGAAATTTCAAAAGCTTAGTATACACCAAATCCAGAATCTACTATTTTATAAAGTTTAAAATAAATCACAAGTATTTGAATACCATTAATTTTTAATTAATTTATAACAATTTCAATTAAATACCATCAAAATTTTAAGTATAATCTAACATCTTAATTGAATCCCACCGAATTCAGATTCTGTAATAATTTTGAAAAAAAGAGTTAACACGCTTACCCAAGTAACTCAGTCATATAAAAATCATGTCATGTGACAATCTCTCATGATGAATATCTCTTTCGGAAATGAGATGTTTGTGAAAAACTATAAATTTGAGTCAATTTTGATTGGATAAAAACTTGCATTGTTGTCGATAATTTTGAAAAATGCTGCAATTTTTTTCCTTTTTTTGATGTCAACAATTATTATGCGTCTAATCAAAACATAAATAAATAAATATCAGATAATTTGATTATAATGTTATAATATAAATCTGCGAGCCAAGATCGATAAATACTACTCCCTCCGTCCCAATTTATGTGAACTGGTTTGATTTTCACGGAGATTAAGAAAAAGATAATAAATATAGTTGAAAAGTGAGTAAAGTGGTGGGACTGTCAATATTTAATAATAGATTTGAGATGAGGAAAGTAGTGGGTGTAATAGTTTTTATTTAATAAAAAGAGGATATAAAATATAAAGGCAGTGGGTATAATAGTAAAAAGTAGTGTTCAAAAATAGTAAGTAGGTTCATTCTTTTTAGACGTCCCGAAAAAGAAATGAGGTCACCTGAAATGGAACGGAGGGAGTATACGACTGGATCAATGCCCCGCTAATCAAACGCTATTTTGTTCCAAGAACATGTAGCAACTCTTTCTCGCTGGGTACATGTTATGCTTTGTCTGATCCATCAGCAAAACAAAACTATAAACCCAAGTCTACCTTGTTTCAAACCCAAGCCCACCTTGTTCCATGTTGGAAAAAGGTTATCTTTTCCCTGCATCCGGCCCAGTCCAAGAGCTATAAACCCAAGCCCACCTTAATCCAAACCTAAAAATATTAGGGTTCCTCTATAAATCCCCCATGCCTACACTCCCAGTTTCTCACACTCATTCTTAGCTGTATAGCCGCTATCTATTCATTCTTTTTCTCCCTTCAGTCTCTTCTTCTCTAGTTTTCATTATTCAGATTTTATATCGAAATAAAAAAATATAGAATAAATATATTTCTACATATTTTCATTATTATGTTTCTGCATGTTATGGTTGCACCTTGATTTTGCAATGTAGAATTACATGGAAAAGTTTTTCCTGAGCTGCATATCCATTTTTACGTTGTACTTATTTATTTTTGATTATACGATATTTAAATACTCGCACACATATGTAATGGACCGAAATTCTGTGAAGCGAACGAAAAAAGCCAATTTGCAGAGCAAGAACGTGTAATATAAATGACGTAAATACTTGCATTGAAGGTTGGCAATAACAAAGAAGCGATTCTCCGTGCCTGTCAGAGTCATTTCATTTTGATTAGGCCTCGAACAAGTCGCTACATTGTGCCACTCATCTTTTTGTTCCGTTTTGTTTAAATTAAATTAACTTTATTTATTTATACTAATTTTTAGTTTTAAATTTTGTTTTGTAAAACTGATTAAGAGGGGTTTCTGCTTGAGATATCTTTAAATAAAGGTTGTATTAAAGGGGATTAGTTTGACTATTTTTATATATTTGTTTACAAATTTTAACTGAATTGAATATGAAATTCTGCAAGTAACTGGTGCAGTAGACGAACTGACTCTTGAATCCGCAAAAATCCATAACACCAAATTTGTTTGGTCGTTAATTAGCATGTATATTTAAATTTTCCTGGTAAAGTTATTCAACCTTCGGGTTCGAAGCAAGAATTGTGAAATGCAAGGAAGGCTACAATTGAAACTAAATACTCCCTCTCTTTTTTAATACATGACGTTTGACTAAGTGCTTTGACCGGATAGTTAAAAGTATTATTTTTGAATTTTTCTTTTTCTGAATAAAAATATACAATCAAAATTTTAATTCACAAAAAAAATCAATCAAAAATAATGTTTTTTACTATCCGGTCAACCCACCTAAAGTTACGTGCTCAAGTCAAAAGTGTCATATATAAAAAAACAAAGGGAGTAATAACAGTGTATTGGGACGGTAAAAGACAAATATCTGATGATATATTATTTTACATGAACGAGAGAACAATCAAAGTATATTAAACTCTATTGATTAATAATATTAATTTAAACTCCTTGAAAATTTTGACAAAAAAAAAAACTCCTTGTATATGAAGGGTATCTCAAGCTCTGGCAAAGACTGGGATTCCTGAAGCTCGTTCCTGTAAACACGTGCTCAGCTTGTATATGAAACTAAGTTTGATTGACAAGGCAAAAAGTTTTATTGTCCAGGTAAGGAAAGATGGGGTAGATTTCGATGAGGAGCTTCTGAAGACAGTCATTAAGTTATATTGCCAGGAGAATATGTTGAAGGATGCAGAACAGTTGATTGATGACTTAAATACAATTGAATCCTTTTGGAACAATATATTTATATTTTATACAAACAATTTCCCTGGTTATGCATGGTGAATCTGTATCGCCTGATGCCTGATGGTGATGATTCTTTTGAGCCCTTGGATGCACATGGTACAATGGCTTTTGGGATGATGCTTAGGTTGTATATGGCAGATGGCTATGGCAGTGGAATAGAAGAAAAACTCAAACTTCTGCTTAACACTCCTAATGGCTTGACAATTGCTAGCCAACTCATCATCAATTTTGTTAAAGAAGGAGACGCATCAAAAGCGGAATGCCTTACTAGTGATGCATGGTTACTTGGAGCTTACATGGACTATGGACAAGTGGAAAAAGGCATCTCTCTCTATGAAAAGATTGCTGGTTTAGTTGAACCAGACAGGTTTATTATGAGTGCAGCTGTTCATTTGTACCAGTCAGTTGGCATGGAACCTAAATCTGAAGACATTCTAAAGTCTATGAAGAGTTTGGGAATTTCTTTCCTTGATAATCTTGTGGTTGGATCGAAAGCTCAGAGTGTCTAAGAGCAAATCCAATAGGTTACCTGTATGAGCTCCTAAACTCAAATTTAGGTAATGAACCAAAAAAAACCACTCCAACACTCTCCTAGTGAGCTCCTAAATGGCTAAATCACTAGCACATGCTCTAATATGCTAGCCATTACCTATTTTTAAGTAACCCCTAGCCATTACCTATATATTATTTATGAATAAAAAAATCATCTCTCTCCTTCTTTCTTTGTCTTTTCCCTCCCTTTCTCATTCTCTCTCCCAAATTTATTATTAAAATAATCTTAGGAGAACAAATATAGGGATTGCTATTGGAGTTGACACTAAAAGTAAATTACCTAAATCACTAAGACTCACTAGGATTCATTATTTTATATTATTAATAAGTAATGAGATAGGTAACCTATTAGACTTGCTCTAATCTGTCAAAATCAGTGCCACTGTCATCTACTATATAATACTGGTGAGGCAGTAATGATTACAACTCTATTGGCGGAACCAAAGATATTCGACAATCTTCATTAACTTTTGTAATGGAACTGGGCTAGCCATAGGCTCAAAATGATGACCTTTGGCTCTGAGTGATACATAAACATTATAATCTCGTCCGCATTGGTGAATTGCCGGATTGCAGAATCGTTGAACCTGTATAGATTGCTTGTTTCTAGGTGCTCTTCTGCTGCAGAGACTCCTCCCCACACCAGATTTTTTGCACCATTTAGAAGAGTCGGGACAGGATTAGTTGAGCCAGTTGTTCTTTTGAATGAGGAAAGTATTGTTTACTATTATTTCAGAACATAAGATTACTATATACCTCGAACAGCGACGCAAACAAAATTATATTTACAGGTTCGTAGATTAAAAAAAACAAAAACAAATTATCTTAAATATTGATTTAACTTAGGAAGCTAACATATTGGAGACTTGGAGTTGCTTGTTTTCTCATGTGGTTAAAGAACTCAGTACACTGCCAAAAACCTCAACTCTAAACAATGTTTACCAGCAAAAAAAGTAAAAAAAAATGTCATGCTATAGCTATATCATCTAGTACATCTGCAAAACTCAATCCTCTCAAATCCACAGGCTCAAGATCCGAACGGAACGGAAAAACATCATTAGGATGGGTGAGATGGTGATCCAGCTTGGCCACACTCAAGCTCGCGTCTTCGAAGTTATAAAATATATAATCCCGGCCTTTCATCAAAGCAACATCTCGACTATACAAACCAACTGCCTGAGGAACACAATACGGTTCTTTCTTCTCCACAGCTTCTGCATTAATCTCTTTAATCCTCTTCCAAACACGAGTTCGGCTATTCTCGAGCTCCCATATCTCGAATTCGCTTCCTAGTCCCTTGATTAGGCCCAGCTTGCCCTTGTACTTGACTAGTCTTATTGTGTGAAACTCGTTTTCTTTGACTCTTGCATCATGTGGCAGGGAGAAGATCGTGTGTGTCGTGGTTTTTACGTCGAAAGCCAGGATCCGGTTGTCGGAGAGGAGCCAGTGCACGCTTCCGCTCACGAAGATGGAGTCTCGGCTTATAAGAACTCGAAGTGGCAGCATGATTTTAGATTGTTCCCAGAGCCAGGTCTTGGAATCAAATATCTCGCATAGATAAGTGTGGTGATCGCTCCACAACCTACATATTACAATTTAACACAGTTATGATTGCGCTCAAGAGAGAATTCATCCCACTAAGATTATGCGGCAGCGGAACACTAAATTTTAAGTAGATTTTGAGGATCTGAATTTAAATACATGTTTTTTGTATTGTTGCGTATGTTCGAAAATAATTTCAAAATATAATACATAAACGGCATAATTAAGTTTTAGGAGCAACATGACCTTATATAACCCATGCGAGTTAACAATAAAATTAAAGATATAGGTTAATTCGAGTCCCCGATATGATGATTGATAACATATTAAGTAACCAATTTATGGACGAGAACAGATAGATAGAGTAACATATATACATACCTGGTTTCTAGTCCAGATAATCGAATGATCTTATAACGCAAAGGATTCGACTCAAGCACCACCATAGCCACCTTATCCGTCATATACCGCAATTTAGGATTCGGTAACATCTGAATCTGCTTAGTCATCAGCTTACACACATAAAATCTCTCATTACGCCAACCATTCTCTCTACTAATGCAGCACATAATCCCCTGATCCGTAGAAGCTAAAATCTGAGACTTGCGTGGCAAGAAATCAAGAGAAACTGTACTTATCACATCATCTAGAGACACAACAGAAGAGAAGTGATTATTCTTGTACAGGCTTTGGATTAGGTATCCATAAATTGCGCCTGTTTTCTTTTTGTGATACTGCATGAACATAGGCTCGTACATGATGTCTTTACAGACCTTACTAACCGTCTTCGATTTATCGACCAATTTCAGAGAACATTGGCTGAAGATTTCGAAGAGAAGATCGTTACAGCAAAGAAAAGATGAAGATGATTCCATGTCAAAGTGCAGGTTTTAATGCATGTATGATATATTTATACTATTAAATCACATGTTAAACCAAGTTCTAAACAAACTTAAATAGCTCTCAAAGTATTCAGCAAATTAATTTGTCCGTTGCCGAATAGAACTAATCAATGTCAGTGTTTCTGCAGAGCTGCTGAAAAAAATCTTTCAAATCATACAAGTCCGATGAGAACAGAGTCTCTCTTGCTACTCCCTCTGTCCCAGTCAATTGTATACGTTTCTTTTTCACTGCTCGACACGCTTTTTAAGGCTCTTATAAAACATAGTTCTACAACTTATTTTTAAGATTTTCTTTTTTTATATAAAAATATAAATGTTATATTTTTATACAAAAAAAAAAAAAACTTAAAAATAATTTACAGAACTATACTACATTGAAGCATTAAAGTTCGTGCCGCGCCCCCGTCCCCCAATGTATACTATTGACCGGGACGGAGGGAGTAAGCTCTCGCTGCAAACAAATCAGCTAAATTCGACGTAAACTAAATTTGACGGGATTGTGTTGTAATTTTTTTTAATTAAATTTCGAATAGAAAAAATAAAATTATAATTTAAAATTCACACTACTAGAATTAGTGTCTACGACATCGGTTGATCAGTCGACCGATAAGTTTCTAGAACAAATATAATTAAAAAATATAATTTTTATTTTCAAAAGTTATAAAATTTATAGTCTTGTTTTATTGAATTCTTTCGGATTATATATCTAAAAAATAATTTTCTTAAATTTTCAACAGAAAAATAAAACTATAATCTACAAATGAGGTTTCAGGTTGCAGGTAATATAATTTTTTTTTCTTTTTTAGGAATTGTAAAAGAAGTAAGATATTATTTATTTAATATAACAATTATAAAAAAATACAATTAAAAAATTATAATTCTTATTTTCAAAAATTATAAAATTATAGTCTTATTTTATTATTCATGATATTAAAGTTTTTTCATTCATGAAATCCAAAGGTATTAGTTTGAGATTGTTTGAAATCCGTTAAAATTTTTGAATATTCGATTGAGATTTTAAATTATATCAGAGATATTCGATTATAATTTTAAAGGGTCTTTCTAGTGTGTGCCCAAGGGCACACATTAAGCACTAAATTTGATGGGTTTAGTGGATTTTGATTGGTGGAGTTTGGTGTAAATGCAGGGGGGCCATCCATATTTATGATTACATGACCAATAAGAATGATTACATGACCAATAAGAATGCACCAAACTCATAAAATTTAGTGCTTAGTGTGTGCCCTTGGGCACACCATGGAAAAACCGAATTTTTAAATTTATGTTTTAAATTCTGATAATATTCGATTGAGATTGTTTTGAGGGGATCTTGTAGGATTTTTTTTAGTGTATTTCAGATGTTTTGAAATCCGTTGAATCCTAAACAATCTATCGACATTTCACGAAGAATCCGTCCAAAATTAAAATCAGACCGGCAAGCAGATTTGGGGATTTAGGGATTGAGAAGAAGTCAGCGCAGTGATTCACTCGGTAATAGCTGTCGATTCTTGTATTGTTTCTTTGCAAATATATATACATGTGTGTGCGATTGTATTGTTCTGTATCTCTGTCGATTTGCTACTTTGATTTGCTCTGTATCTCTGTGGATTTGCTCTATGTATATCCGGTTGTTCTTTTTGCTCTGTAGTTGTTTTTTATTTTGTGATTATAATTAAGTAATTTGTGATGCGCTCTGTATCACTGGTTGTATGCAACGATGATGATGAACATTATTTATAGCATTAGCAGGGGCAAAGGTTCATCAAGTAACACGTAAAACTGAAAGTGTGTAGTGTTTTAATGAAGGGATAACCGGAAAATCTTTCTTCTTTCACCTATTATATAAAAGTATTATCGACTCATCCGAGATCATTCTAGTGCCTTGTCCACTAATCCGAGACATAATATCACATTTGGCCTACGGTTAGGATTGAATACTCTATTGCATAAGTGCGTTGTAAATTCTATTATTATCTTCTGAAGCTTGCAGTAGAAACACCTTGTGTTTTAAATTTGGAAATGTAAATTGACTGTGCTAGAAATTGTAACAGAGGAAACTAAATTCATTGTACTTGGGACAACATATTCGGGCTTGATTATAGGAGTGTTTGAATCAGTTATGATACAAATTGTTGCAATTCAAACGATCCAGTGAGGCTTATTTATGCATTAGCGTTCCTGCGCGTTTAATGCTAGATTTACAGTCAACGGGAAACTGTCCACAGTACAAAATCTATAAGGATAATAATAGCGAAACAAGACAATGAAGACTTATAGGGATAAGAATCCATGTGTTGGTGAGGGATTGGCTACTTGGGTTAAGCAAAACCGTTCCCTCGAAGAAACTGATGTAGTTCTTTCGTATGTATAATTATATTTTGTTCCTCTGAAATGGTTATATAGGTGTTCTTAACCTTCTGAATAATTATTTGAAATCGAGTGGTTGAGAAGGTTAAATCTAAACAATATTATTAAGTTAGCATATTATATTGCAACGCTTTCAAAAAAAATTCATCTAACCTTCAGCCATCCATTCACAACCCCAACTGGTCGAGGAAAAGGGTGGGATTTGCTAACAGATCTTGCTTAAGAGGACTAATGCTACAAGAGGACTAGTGCTGGTTGTAAGTAGTGAAAAGTTTTGGAGATGTTTTACATTTACATTTGCATTTGTTCACGTTATATATTTAGCACTTTGTTAAAAAACCAAGTTTCACGACCTGTTATGCATAAGTTTCACCCCCCAACTTTAGGCCAGAGCTATATCTGTATAATGCTGGCTCTGTACACAATGATTGATGAAAGCCATATTTACTATCTCCTAGGAACATATGAGCCAATTAATACCATCATTCAGTATTAATTTACAAAAAACTTTGTGTTGTTGCTTCCAGACTTGTACTTTGTTTCTGTAGTTATCAATAGCTGATATAAGCTGATATATTAAACACAGAGATGATATAAAGACACTGGAGGTACAAACGTAGGAAGGAGATACGCATTCAAGACTTCTTCCTCAATAATAAACTGATTACAAGCAGATATATATAGAAAAGAAACAACGTGATAACAAAAAATATGAAACTACCTTCCTACTTTAACTCCACTACTTCCACCTATTCACTACTCTCCTAATAATACTGATCTAAAAATATACGACTAAGTCTGGCTCCTGAGAACCAGGCTGACATCTTCTTAATTAAAACAAACAAATATCTAAATTTAAATAATAACAATAAGTTTAAGATTAATTTCCAACAGTTTCAATAGTCATGATTGTTATTCTTAAATTTACCTTAGATATCACTTTAAATAAATCGATTAAAAATATCTTATATCTAGAATAAATGTTTTGTACTTTTAAATTAATAAGTAAATTCACGATACATTTAAGTTAAGTTTAGTATCTGAGTTTCTTTTTTTTATTTTCGAATACCCTTCATTTCTTCCTCCGCCACTGCTTGTAACTCAAAATAAAGTTGCTTAATTTAAATTGTATACAATGCAAACATGATTTAATTTTTTTGTCAGAAAAGCAAGAATGATTTTAGTACGAAATAATATAGCAGAAACATGATCCTTCAAAAAATGCGCTAATCAAATGTGGTTCATCATCATATATAACATACTAGGGTGTAGAATGTTGCTAAAAATATGACTTCAGACTACATTAAAGTTAAAAACTTCTTTTGTGATCTTCAAAATTAACTAGGAATTAAAGATTATTTACCTTGATTCACAATTTTTATATCAATGCTTTTCATCACATTTTAATTGTCTGATTAATTTTTCACTTTTCTCCTTTGCTGCTGCATGCTTTTTTTTATACGTTCCCTGAACCGCAAATTCTCTCACACTTTTCTAATCTTTTTTGTTTTTGCCATATTCTTCTTGTCGGCTTAAATCTACCACTTCCTAAGAATTTTTCTTTTTGCTACTATTATTGTGTACTACCTCACATTCTCCCTTTCACAAGGACTCCTTTATGTGCTAGTTAATACTTTTAAACTGATTTTAGCCCTTACTGCTGTCCTCTTAGATTACTTACCAGTATCACACAGATACCAGTAACCGTATTACTCTTATTGATAGTAAAATTGACATATTAGTAAGATTTTACAATGAGTGTTTTTCTGTTCTAGTAATGGTTATCATTTAATATCATTGTTTTAAGTCTAAAGGCATTCTACGTGCAGGGTCTTCTGCCAAACTATACTTCTTTAGGAGTGTCGCTCTGTCAGCATATGGATCCTGAAGCTTCTCGTACTGCTAGGGAGTCTCTTGACCTGGCATTCGGCATGTCTAACATTCTTGATACAGGTCTAGATCGTCACACACTATCTGTTCTCATTGCCCTCTGTGATCTGGGTATAAACCCTGAGGCACTGGCCACTGTTGTAAAGGAATTGCAAAAAGAACCTTCTTCCTTTGGTGGAAGAACTCCATCAGTTAATTAGACTACTAAATATATTGATTATCTTCAAAAATTTATCTGAGCAACTCTCAGTGAAAGCACTGGTAGTTCTATATCTCTTTCAAGTAAACATGTGAATATGTTTGATTGTTTGAGCTCAAGTATTTGCAACTTTTTTTGTGTGTATTTAGTTGCCAGTGGAACATGATTTGGTCCGGTAGAATGTAGTGTTGCAAGTGGCGTTTTGACTTAATACCAATGCCATCTTGCTATCTAATAGCTCAACATGCCTTTTTTCATTGTTCTATTCAATTCTATACGTTTTTTTCTACTGCTCGACACGCATTTTAATGCTTTTATACAATATGTTTCTGTAACTTATTTTTCAGATTTTTTTTTCCTGAATAAAAATTAAAGTATAGTTATTTTATAAAGTGTAGTTTTTTATAGGAAAAATAGATTTACTCGCAGAGTTGCTCCCTCTGCCAGTAAATCTTTGCTTTCGGCGATTGTGGTTTAGGGATTAAGTTAGCAGTTTTGTTTTGTGGTTTTATGTTGATTGTTGGCGATTGCTGTTTTGTGGTTTTGTAGTAATTGTAATTTTGTTTAGAGTTTAAATTTCTGGGATTGCAATTAACAGTGTGTTAGTGGTTTAGTTTCATGCTTAATTAGGCTTTAATTAGAACTTGGTGTTGGAAATTTGTTGTTAACTTTTTTGTTGGGATGTAGATATGGAAATGGGTCATGCCCAAATCTTTAAAAAAAATTGGTGTTCTTGATTATATATTTCTAAGTTGTCTTGAATCAATTGAGTTGTTGAATTTCCTCCTCACATTTTGAAAAGTTCTAATTCGCCTAAATTAAAATTAAGGTTTTGCTAAAAATAAATTCATGGTCCTCGTGGTTTAATTAATATTAAAATGAAAACGATGATCGTGCACTTGCTATTTTTTAAAATTAAATGTTTTTAGCACATCAAGTTTCAATGGACTCCTCTTAATATCATGTCACCATTTTTTTTTTATAAGCAGGAGTTGTATTAATAATCTCGGAAATCCTTACGGAAAGGATTTTGATGAACCCTAATCCACGAAAAGGCTTAAAGCCAACCTGAAACTTACACAGGCAAAGGCAAAATGTAAGAAACGCCGAGATAAGAGCGATGCAGCCTGATACCATGCAACATAAATGACATAAGTGAAACATGAAAATACTAAGGTGTTGTTTGACATTGACGTTGTAGCAGCCACAACAGTTTTTTACCGAAAAATAGATGAAAAATTATTTGATAAATTCAAAACAGCATTTCCGAACAGTAGTTTTTAGCTCAAAAAATGTTTTTAGAAAAAGTAGGTGTCTCTTACCTTTGGAAAAAGCTTCTTTTCACCTTTTGCAAGAAGATGTTATATATTTCACTATCAAACCTTACCAAAAACATTTATTTTTTTTTAAATTATAACTCAAAGTAAGCAGATATCAAAAACATTTAACAGTTATGTGATTTCTATGCCCGTATTTCTTTTACTAGCACTTTATCTTACATCACAACAATTTTTTACGACAATTCCAGGCAGACTGCAGGACCGTAGTACTACTTCTTTGCAACAGTGTGCATGGGAGCTACTAGACGTTGAAGTCCATAACAGTGATCACTTGTTCAACCGGCATGAGCTCTGAGAAAGCACTACCGAAGACAGGATGAATATTAACTATTTCATCTAGAAAGCCCTGAATCGCATGATGAAGGATATCTTTCACAAAGAGACCATACTTTTTCCATATCACATAAAATGACTTTTAAAAAAAATATAATTTAAGATTTTTAACGTTACTCTTTTACATATGATTTTAACTAGCTAAGAGCAAGTCTAAGAGATGCCCTATATCATGTCC